>NC_054059.1:73010646-73610646 GCF_017639655.2 Falco naumanni | reverse complement strand
AAAGGCATGTTCAACATCCCGGGAAGATGGGTCCTTGTCAAGGCAGTGTGGGAAGCAGACCAGCAGTGAAATCATCAGTGGAGAGCTAGCCTTGCTGAAGCTGCTGGAAATAAACAAATCTTCCGCTGAAGTAATAATCATTCTGAAACCTGCAGGAGCACAGCCACACAGCTGTGCCAAGTCACGAAATCCTGGCTCGCAGCAAGACTGGTGCGCCTGTGCTCCTGGCAGAAGGGACTTCACAGAGCTCAGCCACTGCATCCAGCTGAGCTCCTGGGCTTCCCATTGGGAAGGAGTTAAGAGCCTGATGAGACCTATAGGAACAGGAGATGCCACATGTGGTGGGACTCAGACTGAGATGCAGACACCAAAATGTAGATACCACACATGGCAGTTGCCTCAGCTCCCACTGTAGTCACTGGGGCTTGATTTGGTTGCCAAACTGAACAACTTGGAGCTCCAGGTGCTCCACGAGGAGTCGTGGTTTTGCACCATACCTTCCAAGCCCATGCAGATGCCCCAGAGCATCTCAAGCAGTACCAGACACCTGTTCAGGTGACTGAATCAACCCTCGATAAGTTATGAAGTTGAATCCCACCCTTACATCTTCTGTTACTCTGTCCCATACAGAACTTGCCACCCTTTGAACAGAAAGGACCTGAGACCCCTTGTAGGAAGGTCTGGGGATCCCAGACTCAGAACAGGAGGGTCTGACACCCAGAGCTGCCCAGGGCAAGATTTGGTTGTGCTCAAACTGCTCTGAGCTGGTGTCGAGTGCAGGTGTGGACCTCTGTGTGTCAGCTCAGGTCTGTGCTGGGATGTGATGTGGGACCGTAGGACAGGCAAATGTCCCTTGTGGTTGAAGAACAAGAACTCCTTTTGGCCATCCTGGCTATCACCAGGGGAGACCAGGAGTCCTTCCTTCTGTATGGCTCCACGTAACATTTTTCATTTGCTGCTGTTACTGGGAGAAGAGAGAATTTAAGCTTTTCAGCCCTAGTACTTTGCCTTTACGCTGCAGCTCCCCAGAGAACAGTAACCAACCACGGGGGATGGTGGTGAAGGCTCTACCACACTCACTTAAGCAAACCAAACTCTGACATAACTTGAAATACAGTCGTTATCTCTAATTGACAGAGTAAGTATTAACACTGGTAGTAGGCAGGGTGCCCTCCCACCTTCATTGCTGCATGCTGCACATCACTGGTTTGAAAGATGCAAAAGGGTTTAAAGGGGTCTGGAAACGAGGTCCTGCAGGAGAACAGGTGTTTTGGTTGCAACCACGCTAACACACAGATCAAGTCTCTTTTCTGCTGACTGTCAGCCCCCCAGGCATCCACTCGCACACATGTTAGTTGTTAATTCCTGCGCTCCCTTCTGCAATGCTGTCTGTCATCAGTGAGGCTGGGTTCACCCCATGTTTGGCTCCTTCCTCTAGCAAGCCTTATGTCGTACAAATCCCACACATGCCTAAGTCCAGGCATGCAAAGCATCCTCCTGGACTTGTGCTGTAGAAGCCCAGCTCTGATGGGCTGCAGCCTGGCCTGCACGTGATTTCAATCACTTTCAAATTCAAATAACATCATCATCCTTAAAAACAACAATAGAAGTTAATAATGATGATGACGATGATGATGATGGTGGTAACGGTGGTAATAATAATATTAATAATAATAATAATATATAAATATATTATTATTATTATTGTTGTTGTTATTATTATTATTATTATTTGTAACTTAGGGCCACATAGGTACCACAAAGGAGCCAGAGTAGGTCTGGGGCCAGGTGCTAGGGATGTGGTCAATCAACTCTAGCACGAATTGTGCTAAGCACTGTGGACACAACCCCTAGCAACAGCTCTCTGCACCCACCAGGGACCAAAGATCACTCCCTGGGAAAGACATTTTCAGCTGTGTAGTGACCTTTGGACACTGGGACATGGAGTGCAAAAAGGAGCCATTCCTTTGCCCTTTCCTTGAGTTTTTTGGTGCCCCATTGAAGATGCTTCAGGAATATTTCTCAGATGTCCAGCTGCAGGACTGATAGAGCCAAAAGGGCTTTTCAGTCTGTCTTCTGCCTGACACTCATGGTGAAGGAGTTTCAGAAGAACATCCTCTGTTGAGAAGGACCCCACCACACCAAGGCTATGTGCTTCCAGTCTTGAGGTTCCCTGGCTCTGCATTTAAACCAGCAAGTCTTCCTGAACATGATGCCACAATATCTCATAGTCTCTGCAGAAAGGGAGTCCCCCCAGAACAACCACTAGTAGTCGGAAAAGTTTTAGACTCTCCAAATTCTACTTGTAAAGATTTATAATCACTGCAACAGAGAAAATACCCACAGAGGTGGCTTTCTGTTGCTTTTTAAAAATTGCAAATGTTTTTCAGCCATGGTGTAGGGAACTGCTGGTGCTGTGGTGAAAAAACATCAGACAGTGAGAATTATATGTTAGTAATCTTTTCCCTGACTTGTAGGATTAGGGTTTCAGAGTCACTGTGGAAGGTTCCACTTCTGCTTATGATCCTACATGACAGATACATACTTTTTAACATATATAGCCTTGCCTTTTCAAACATTAAAAAAGGCAGCCCATCAACCCCGTGTGACGTGTTAGACTTTTAACAGCCCAGCAGGCTTGTAAAAACTTTCTCTGGAAATACGATCCAGACAAAAGGTAAAAAAAACAAAAACCACTGCTAAGCTGTATTGAAATTTATACGGACATAGGCTGGAAGCTGCTGCTCTGTAGCAACATCTAGTGATGGGTTTGTGTGCAAAAAACCCAGCCCCATGGTTTAAATTATAAACCTGCTCTAGGGAGAGGATAGCAGGTTGGAGTGGTAGATCACTGAGTAGCTCCCTCAAGGTCAAAGGCACATGAATCTGGATGTGAATGTCTAGAAGTGGTTTAGCCACTGTCACAAGTTTATGGCTGAACAAGCCAATTCTCCTGAATCCCCCTTCTGTACCTCCTTCTGTACCTCCTGGCTGAACCACTGACCTTGGCACAAGGGTTATAGGGGATAAGAGAGACATGGGGACCTTGGATAATGCTGAGAAGGGACACATATCTCTTGACCTTATCTCTCCCACTAACAAAAATTCTGGTTGTGCTGGTGGGGTGGTTCAGCTCCTTGCCAGTCCTGTGTTTCTACAGACTGGTGAGCCTGCAGTCAATTGTTTCATGAGATGAGATGACAGGGTTGGCAGAGCTCAGATGGGAGATGGAGAGCTATGACAAGACCATCATGACCTAAGGAGTGCCTGGTTGTTCTGGCTGGAGATGGGCTATTGATTACCTATCAATATTGAAAATCGAAAATATATTGATGTGCTATTGCTTCTTTGGGGCTGTTGGCCACAGCACATGCACGTCTTACTCAGCAAAGCCTTGGCCGGCTCAGTTAAGCTCTGATGAACCTTTATCCTCTCCACCTGCCTTGGAGAGAGGGAAGTTTGTAGCTTTGCAGCCTGGTGGGGCTTGACCTGAGAAAGCATCAGCAAGAGCTGGCATATCTGCAGGTGTCTGCAGCTGTAGGCAGCCAAGGAAAGAGGAGGTGGCTAGTCCCTGAGTAGGGTGCTGCTTGTCCTCACAGCTCCTTCTTCTACTCATTCTCCAGGTGCCTATTCCTTGTCTGTGAGAGACAGCGACTCTGCTCATGGGGACATCATCAAGCACTACAGGATTCGCTCCTTAGATGGTGGGGGGTATTACATCTCCCCCAGGATGACTTTTGCCAACCTGCCAGAGCTAATCCAGCATTACAGCCGTAAGTTGTTTGTCTTCCCTAATGAGTATGTCTCCTAGCATGTGAACAGAGGGAGAACAGGTTTACCAGCCACCACCACCACTTCATCCACTCTCATGGGCCAGGTGTGCTCCCCCAAGCAGGCCTTGGGCACCTTGTTCTGCTTTTTCATCGTAGGGCATTGTGAGGGTGAGCTCTGCCCACAGCCCTGTAACCAGGGAGTGTGCCCTATCAGGAAAGGAAAGAGGGAATGCTGAAGGGATGTGCAGGAGGGATGTTTCAGAAGCAGCATTTGGACTAGCTGGGCAGGAGAATTTGCTCCTCTGTGGCTCCCTTTGAGCCTTTTTCTTTCATTTGTTCCATTCTGGTGCCTTGATCCCTGCAGCTGAAACATTTGTGTGGTTGTGGATGTTTCCCATGGGTTGACTTTTTCCTGGCATGTGTAGATGGAGGAGGAGGTTAGCTCTGGCATCTCATTGAACTGTCCTGTGCTTCGTCCTCATGCAGAGAAAGGGGATGGCCTGTGCCAGCGACTCACGACTCCCTGCATATCCCTGATTCCCCAGAGACCCTGGGCACAGGATGAATGGGAGATCCCACGAGAGTCTCTGAAGCTTGTGAAGAAACTTGGCAGTGGGCAGTTCGGGGAAGTGTGGATGGGTAAGTATAATTCCCTCCACACCCCCACCCCCCCTGCAACTCTCCTGCCCCCCATCACCCCCTCTCTCCATTCCAGGAAAGAAATATATAAACAAAGGAGGCACAAAGCCCTTTTTCCCTAAGGCACAACTAGTCTGAGCATGGGCATTCTAATGTATAAACACATATTTATGGGTACACACAGAGCAGTAGATGCCGTACTGCTTGGAAGGAGCAGACAGGTTGTGTTTACACAGATGAGTAGTTGAGCATGGGTTTCACGGGCTGGATACATGCCATGGGTGCTGAAATAACTATATATTAATCTCCTGAGACACGCTTTCATTCTTCCTGGGAATCCTGGGCACGAGTGTAGGATCCTAAATGACAAACAGCAGGGTACCTGGGTGACACTATCCTACTTTTTCTGCTTCCCTGTTCCATTTTATAACCCAGATACAAAACCCTTATGCCTTCCTGCCCACTGCTAATCCGTGGGAAAGGAAGTGGGTGATCTCAGCCTCCTTCGCTGTCCTCATTGTGGTTGCCCGTTGCCTTGGCAATTGAGATTGTGGACAGGACCAGACTGAGTTGATGTCCTGACTGCAGAGTCCTGGCTTGTTTAATGGCATTTGGAGTATTTGAGAATCCAGCTGGCAGGAGGCCCTAGGCCTTTCACCCAGAAAGAGTCTTGCAGGACTGTGAGGACTGCGTGAGGATGGGCTCATTGCATGGGCGTCCACCATCCAGAGCAGGGATGATCCTTGATGAAGCCACAAGGACTGACAGTTGTATCGTGTCTCTCCCTTCTCCTCTCATGCCTGGCTGGTTGCTCAGAGCCCACTGGCGCTGAGGCTTACCATAAATTTCTTTCTGAGAGATTGAAAGCTGTTGCTGTGGCTTTCTGCTCCCTGATCCACAAGCTCTCCTGTTCTTTATTGCACAGCTTGATAGAGCCCACAGAGAGGCTGAAATTCCTCAGTGCATCATTATCTCTCTGCAGGCTATTACAAGAACAACATCAAGGTAGCTGTGAAGACCATGAAGGAGGGCAGCATGGACCCTGATGCCTTCTTGGCAGAGGCAAACTTGATGAAGAGGCTCCAGCATAACAAATTGGTCCGGTTGTATGCGGTAGTGACAAAGCAGCCGATCTACATTGTGACAGAGTACATGGCCAACGGTAAAGAGCCTCACTGATTTTTTTGTTGGGTTTCTGCAAAATCAGATCAATGAGGCAGCTGGTACACCCTGTGCATAACACTGGTGGGGATGAGGGCATTGTACGAGATCTGTAAGCAGAAGGACTAAGTGATCCAGAAGTTTGTTTGTAGGACTGGAAGGGACTTCCTGGGTGTTGAAATCCTGCCTCTTGTGGTCTCCTATTTCATAAACTACTTCACAAAATAGTGATGCTCCATTTGAAAAGTATTTAAAGTTCTCATCTCCACTGTCCGTACTGGAAGTTTGTTTCAGATTCTTACTTACTTCTCTCATGGTGAAATTGTCCTCTCTTTTGACCCTCATATATAAAGGCTTTAAGTGATGAATGCTCAGCTGTTTGCAAAATTCTGTGCAAAATACAAGGGAGAAATGGGCTGCGTTTGGGAACTTTCCTAATGGAAGATGCTCCAGCAGACACCCATTGTGGTTCCTCATATTTTCTCTAGGATGCCGGCAGATTTGTTGCATATATATTCCAAGCAGCACCGGGGAAAGCAGGTGTATAGACTTACTCAGAAGAGTTACAGCTGTCTCTTCTCTTTTGCAGGGTGTTTACTAGATTACTTGAAGTCAGAAGAAGGAAGCCAACTGAATCTCTCAAAACTCATTGATATGTCTGCTCAGGTTAGTGAACAGTCTCTAGGAAGCAGACTCAATATCATGATTTGTTACTGCCTCGGTGAAATCCTTGAAGTCTGTCAGAGCGTTGATTTCCTGGAGAAAAACAGCACCTCCTGGTGTGCTCTCTTAGGGTTTCCCTCTCAGCCCTCCGTGTTGATGTGCGTGTCAGCTCAGCAATGCCCTACCGTCCTTAGGACAGCCTCTGGGGAACTTAGTACAGTGCTAGAGAACTGGGGTTTAGGTTTGGGGTTTGGTTTGGTTTGTTCTTCTGGCTTGTTGAGAAGGAAAATTTTTTCTCTCTCTTTTTTTTTTTTTTTTCAAAAGGAAGAAAAAGCTCAACAAAGAGACTTTCAAAGTAAAGACATGCTGGCTTTCAGCAGTCTTCCTTTCTGATGATTAGGCATAAAGGCTGTTCTGACCCTCAAATCTGGGAATATTGCCTCTTCTGAGAACAAACTTTTACATTTGTAGGGTTGTTTCCTGCTAAGCATCCCCAGGCTGTAAATGTTGATAGTTGCATTTCAGTCCAGAAGTGCATCTAAACTCAAACAGGTCAAAGTTAGGGAAACTGCAAGCAGAGTCGCACCACCAGAGAAGCTGTGGATGCCCCATCCCTGGCAGTGTTCAAGGCCAGGCTGGATGGAGCTTGGAGCAACCTGGTCTAGTGGAAGGTGTCCCCGCCCATGGCAGCGGGGTTGGAATTAGATAACTTTACAGTGCTTTCTAACCCAAACCACTCTATAATTCTGTGATTCAATGATCTTGGCCACAAGTTGTACATGAAGGATGAGATTGGCAAAGTCACTCCACTTTGGTCCTAGCCAGTCTGGCTCACCCAAAGCAAAGTTAGGTTAATTTTTGAAATATTGGGGAAAAAAATGTAAAGCATCAGCATCGTGGCTGAATACAGCTGTTTTGATGTTCAGATCTAGAATTTACACAAAAGATCACTCAGCCTTTCTGAGTCAAAGTGATCCTGAGCAAACAACATGTAAAAGATGACCACCTGGTTCCAGCCATCATACAGAGTTATTTTGTAATGTATTAGCAACAGGAGAATCTTAATATTTGAGTAAATGTTATATGAAAGCAGATTTTCCTTCTTGCTTTAACCAGGATGAAAATATTTAAATACTTTAAAGCAGTATCCCCATCTGTCATTTTTATTTTCCTCTGCAGCCCTATGAAGGGTGCAGAGGAACATGTTTCAGTGCCTTCCCTCTTCACTGCTGGTATATCTTCCCTATCTGCAACTTTATCTTTGTTGTCTGTGAGAGGTTATGGAGCCAAGTGTAACCTCCCTGTTTAATATCTTTCCCTTCCTTCCTTCCTTCCTTCCTTCCTTCCTTCCTTCCTTCCTTCCTTCCCTCCCTCTATCCTTCTTTCTTAACCTTCCCACTTCCCACCTTCCCTTTTTCATTCTTTCATCCTTTCTCTTGAAAGTTATAGCCTGTGGTTTGTTTTAAATTCCCGTTGATAAGCAGAATGGTCCAAATCCATCCATATTACAAAGCCCTTGGGTTTGGTGGGAGCAGTACCCCAGAAATTGGCTTGATGTGTTTCCATGTAAGAGGCAAGTGCTGTAGCCAGAGTAATCTGCACTCAGGTATAATCACAGGGGTGACTCAAAGCAAAGCTGCTGGCCAACACTGTGCCCAGCTTTGAGGCAGGGACAGCAGATGTTAAGAGTACTCATACATTTATTTAACACATTATAACTTGCATTGAGCACGTGGAGTAATGAAGCATTTCCAGGCAGGTGGGTGGAAGCATCTGGGGAGAGCTCAGTGATCTTCTCTGTCCCAGGCACGAGTGTGTATAGGTCTGACAACACACTGGCCACAGGAACCCCTGGGAGAAACCTATCCCAGGGCAACTTCATGTACCCAAGCCTCCTCTCTGAGTGCAGGGTTGAAGCCTTGGATGTGATTGCATGGCATGGCCTCAGGTGGCCAGAAACCCATCCACTACAATGGTCAAACAGTCCCCACAGTGGACATCATCACCAGGGTTGAACAATTGCCTATGGACATCACCTCTTTATAGGCACCTGGAAACACTCACCCACCCCTCACACCCCTCTCACATCCCTCCACCCTCTTTGCAGGATCCTGCACCATGCACCACTTCCAGGACCAAGATAGCTGAACACAGACCAAACCAATACACCCCAACAATATAATAACCCACAGAAGCCACCTGCAGCACATGGGGTAGGAAGGATTTTGCCCATCCCTCAAGGCATGGGCTTCAATTGGAAGGACAGCTTTCATCACTACCCCTCCCACACCAGCACCACCTCCCCAGTGCAGGGATTCAAGCACTCACTGGGTAGCTCTGGAAGGAGGAGGAGGAAAAGAGCAGTCTCTCGAGCTATTTTGCAGTCTGTTCATCTGAGGTGTCAGGATGACATAACAGCCCAACAGGCACCCAGTCCTCTTGAGTCCAATAGCATCCGTTGGAGTTAAAATTACAACTGTCTGGGCCAATGCACTTGACCCTGTGGTCAGTCTTGAGGGTACACGCTCAACAGCACAGCTGGAACGGGCCCATCACTGGGTACTATCTCATTAACATCAGGACAGGAAATTACATCAATTCTTCCATTTTCCACCACAGCAAACAGCACTTGCGCTGAAGGGGTGTTGACACAGGTTAGAAATGCAGCTTTGGAAAGTATGTGTTAGTATCCTGTTTAAAACCACATGTAAGTTGAGATGCTGATGTGAATCTGTATGGAATGGAAAATTGCTCTGCCCTCACCCACAGACGCATAAAAGCTTTAATAGGTACTAACCATTGTTAGCAGGGGTTGCATGCATCCACTCACTCTCCTGTCAAATGCCTAACCCAAATCTGAGGCTCAACTGATAGAGCAACTTTGCAATCTCTGTTTTCTACATCCCCCTGCACCCCACAATAAAACATTGCAGCCTACGTTTACAGAGGTTCATCACACACCAGGCACCTGCCCAGTGCTGCTCCCTGCTCTGAGGACCTAAACATTGCAAGATGATCTTGGGAGCAAGAAACTCCCAAAGTGAAGTTTGGAGATGGTTGAAGAAGGCAGCACATGCCCAGGACAGGGCATTTGTCCAGGGACATACTCTCTATCCCAGTCATGTTTCTATGGGTATCTGAGTTTTCTACTCTAATGCATCCTGTAGGTATCAGAGGGGAGAACTGTCTTGTGTCCTGGGTCCTAGTCTGGATCCAGCACAGGGAAAGAAAAGGTCTCTGTTTTACTGTGGAGGGATCTCCAGGGGTCTCCTCCCCCCCAAAAAAAACCAGATCAGTGAGGGATAACAGAGGAGGATGCTGAAAAAATCTAGTTCTCCTCCTAGATCTAGACTTTTCCACTGTGACTGAGGGACAGACTAGTTCTTTGTGGTTGGTTTTTTTTATTTTTTTTAATTCACGTATTTAACCTGGAGTGTTTGCGATTAAAATCCCAACTAGAGAGGAAAGTCATGTGGCAGAAACTGGGATTCCAGTGATGTGGTTTCAGGTTTGCTTCAGCTTTCTGCATCTCGCTGAAGCCACAACTCACAGCTGTAACTTCTGAACAAAACAGAGGGTGATGCTTCTGTTCTGCTTGACTTGTCTGCTTAAAGCTTTGGGTGGCCGGATGTATGCTGGTAAGCTGAACATGTGCACACATACACGGGCAGTATCTATTTATTTATGTATGTATGTATGTCTACCTGTTTGGCTGTCTGTTGATCTATCCATCCATCCATCCATCCATCCATCCATCCATCCATCCATCCATCCATCCATCCATCCATGAGGCATGTATGCATGTCCATGCACATGGAGGCATGTGAGCAACCCTGTATGCATGCTGTGCTTTTGCAAAGGTGGGTAAGATGAAATCAAGTGAACTTGTTGTCATAAGGAGGTAACTGATGTAGGTGGACTCTTCCTCCTCTCCTAGGTGGCGGAGGGAATGGCATACATCGAGCGCATGAACTCCATTCACCGTGACTTGAGAGCCGCCAACATCCTTGTCTCAGAGACGCTCTGCTGCAAAATTGCTGATTTTGGCCTGGCCAGGATCATCGAGGATGAATACTTGGCACAAGAAGGTGGGTATCGTTCCCAGCATTGCCTCACCAACACATTACCCTTATCTCTATTTCTTTTGCCACACAGACATGCCAAGATATTGGGCATCCAAGGGCTGGACTGGGACCAGGCACAGGGCAGCACTGCCAGTGGCATGAGACCAGAGCCTCCACTGCTGCTGTTGTCAGCGCTCAGGCAGCAGGCACAGGGCAAAAGAGCCAGGTATTGGGTCCTAGGAGAAGCAGCAGCACCTGAGGACAATAAAGAGCAAGTGAGGTTTGCAGAGGGAAATGAGAAAAAAAGTCTTTTGGCACTGTTTGGGGGAGTCCTGCTGAATCTCAGGTTGTCTTACTGGAGAAATTCGACCTCCGCTAAATGAAACCTGCTGCCTGTGCCTATGTGTCCACAGTGAGTCAGTCTGAAGGGAAGGAAATAGCATTGTAACTTGGCCACCGCATTGCAGAGGGGAGCGGGAGCCACGAATCTGGACCCAAGTGCAGTTTCCAGATGTCGCAGGCAAACAGCCCAGATCAGATCAGGTCCCTTCCATAACAGAGGGACAACTTACAAAACGTGGGAGAAAGTTTGCAGCTTGGTAGGCGTTTCTCAGGGGAACAGAGTACCTTGAGCATCTGAAAAAAACCCTAAATTAAAAAGGCATTAAAAAATATATTTCCCTTTTAAATGTGAAATTTCTTTATTAATCCACCTGCAAAGCCAAGCTTCTTGCTGGGACTGAGTATCTGAACTCATGGTGAACAGGAGAGCATGACCATGAGAGGTGCCAACTGGTTTGGCTGGTGCAGAGGTCCGTCTACAGACATTTGACAACAGGGTTAAGGCGATTAAGTCAAATTCCTCTGGTGGCAGCTTTGTCTTTGTACTTTCTCTGTACTGACTTCTGATTCTGAGGTCAATTCTGAGATCGTGTCACTCAGATTGCAAAGAGACTTCATAGAGCATCAGGGAAACAAACAGAAATGAGTGAAATAAAACAATTAAGTCTAGCTTAAATGGCACTTACCAGAAGATTTTAAAATTTTGGAAATCTGTCGTCCTCTAGAGTTGGGATGAAGCTAAAATTCCCTATAAAAATATGCTGGGGAAAGCAAATTGAATAGATTTACTTTTTTCTTATAAGATAGGAAACTTTTCTTTCACTTTCATAGAACCATAGGATGGTTTGGGTTAGAAGGGACCTTAAAGACCATCTCGTTCCACTCCCCCTGCCGTGGGCAGGGACACCTTCCGCTAGACCAGGTTGCTCAAAGGCCCTTCCAGCCTGGCCTTGAGCACTGCCAGGGATGGGGCATCCACAGCTTCTTCTGGCAACCTGTGCCAATGCCTTACCAGCCTCACAGTAAAGAATTTCTTCCTAATACCTAATTTATATGTACCCTATATCATTATAAAGCCATTCCCCCTTGTCCTACCACCACATGTCTCCCTGGAGCGTTCTCTTCTCCAGGGGCTGAACAACTCCAACTCTCTCAGCCTGTTTTGATAGGAGAAGTGTTCCCAATTTGCTGTCCCAAAATACTTTACGATACAAATTATACCCATTCCAAGATATAAAACTATTTCAAAGTATTAAAAGCTGGCAAATGTAATTTGTAAAATTTCATGAAAGGTTACTGTGAGATTGCTGCATTTTTTTAAGGCACTTTTTAAAGGCATTTTTTATCCATAAGAGAAGTTTCAGTGAAATCAGTATAATTCTGTTAACATACCCAAAGGAGCTACATTTCCAGTGGAAAACAGTTCCTATCAGCATTTTTCCAGCTAGTTTTAATCTGAAATAACAACTGCCCCTCTATCTACTTTGAACAATTTTCACTTCATAGATTGCATTTCCGAGCCTCGGCAGCCTACTTGTCAGAGTATGATGTGCAAGAACAAAGGTAGTTATTTCACACACTACATTTTGGCTTTCAGTCCTGAAGGGATATCTACAAATAAAAATGTGGTTTCCTCTGCAGTCCTTAACACATTCAGTTCCTGCTTAAAGTAGTTTGGGGTGAGGTTTTTTTGGCCTTAGCTAAACAGAAATTGCAATCTTATGGTCATTGTTGTCTACAGTGTGCAAAACAAGAATTTGGGAGACAAAGTAAAATGAGATTTCTTTTGGGTTTAATATACATAGGCAGCTTTAAGAACTGGAAAAATAATATTTGCTGTATTGATTATACACTTTTGCTGAAAACAGCCCCCTTCCAATGAGTGATTTTACACAGAATATGATCCTACTGTTGTTGCCTGCTAATAAAGCCACTGGAGGCATTGACTTTGAATAGCACAGACACAGAGTTTGGGCTACAGAAGCCCACTGATCCCACACATCAGGTTGCTACCTGAAGAGTGATGGGTCTCTGACGAGAGCTGCTTGGTGCCCAAGAGCTGCGGCAGGCATTGCTGATCCCAGCATCACGACCTGGGCGCGCATGGCACTGGTCAGCCGTCCATGCTACCATTCCTGGCTCCATTCCTGAGATCCCATTGCTGAACATGTAAGAGACTCAAAGGTGCTCTAATACTGTGGATTCGTCTAACTTCATCAGTAAAAATGTTTACCTGGAGTTTTTTAATATGCATATTATCAGTTACCTAAGGCATTATGTTTTTTTCATTATTTGGCCTCCTCGTATCAGTAGCTATGGTTGTTTGTAAGCATATACATGTGAATAATTTTTTTAAGATGAAATAGCCTTGAATGCAATGGAGAAAGAATGAAGAAAGGCAAAGACATGCCAGGTAGAAATGACCTTTTATTAAAAGCAGGAGATAGGCAGCAATTGCCTTATCTCCATAAATCCATGGTTTCTTCAGTAAGTCCCATCACAGCCCCCTAATACAGCCAACAGCCCTCAGGACCCCAGGCTAGGTTTGGGGAGCTGCTCACCCATGTCTGTGGGAGCAGAGGGAGATGCTGTACCTCCATGTGCTATTTCCCTTTCTTTCTTCCAAACAGGTGCCAAATTCCCAATCAAATGGACGGCGCCAGAGGCCATTAACTTTGGAGTTTTCACCATCAAATCTGACGTGTGGTCTTTTGGCATCCTCCTGACAGAAATCGTAACCTATGGCAGGATCCCTTACCCAGGTACAGCGCACTGTGAATACAGGATGAGTGTGCATCGACTTCAAAACATCTAAAAAGTTTTGAAGGCACATACCCAAGTGTGCACATGTGTGCCCAGACACACACGCTTGTCTATTCATGCTGAGTTTCCTTTCCTAGGCTCCCACGAGCCTCCAGTATAACCGTGCAAGGCAAAACTTACAGAGGGGAGTCAGGGAGGGGACAGAGGGATGGAGGGGGGAGTGCAACCCTGAGGAAGGGGTGGTTCCCAGGTATGGCTCAGCATTGCAGTCCCTCATACCCTCCAGCTCTGCCTGGATGTGAGCTACTGGGGAGCACTGAGCTTCACCCCCAGGGTGCTGAATAACTCCTGATGGTCTGTGTTTCCTCCCAGGGATGACCAACCCTGAGGTGATTCGCAACCTGGAGCGGGGCTACCGCATGCCCTGTCCGGACATGTGCCCTGGCGAACTCTACAGTATCATCCTGAAATGTTGGCGAAACAAGCCTGAGGAGCGTCCAACCTTTGAGTACCTGCAGTCAGTCCTTGAGGACTTTTACACCGCCACAGAGAAGCAGTACGAGCCGGAGCCTCTGCAGTAAGCCACTGTCCCACCAGCACCTGGGGACAGATCTGGAGGAAAGCCACCATCCGGTGATGGCTCATTTCAGGCTTTTCCCTTTCTCCTATGTGCCACCAAAATGCATTTGGAGATGGGGAATGAGGAGGGACATGAGGGAGGTGGATGCTGCCAGCTCTGTGGTTATCATGGAGACTAAAGTGGTGGCTGAGAGCTGGCACAGCTCCTTCCTCATCCGCCTGGGAGGTCTGTACCCACTTTGCAGACATCATCTCTGCCATGAAGGACAGCCAAATCCCTTGTGACCCACCTGGACCAGAAAAGCCCCTCAGCCCTGCAACTGCAGCTCCTGGAAGAGGGGACCATAGTCAGGGTGAGGGTACGGGGGTGCACAATCTCTCCCCAGCCTTCTGATGTCACTGCCTGCAATACTACAACCCCTGTCAATCCACGGACAGGGGTGGGAATACGTTCTGTCTGCACCTCCTTGGGCCACACACCAGGCCCCCAAGCTCTGGAGCGATCTCTTCAGGTGGTGCCATCCCTCTGCCCCAAGTCAATAATAAAGAACTGGATACAAGCATTTCCTGTTTCTTTATTTGGGTGTCAGGGTGAGAACGGGTGCCTGTGCTTCCCATGCCCACCCCAGCCCATGGAGGAGAAGGGGTGAGGCCATGGGGCTCTCCGGGCAGTGCGGGGTGATGCTGGGGTGGTACCCCGGGCGGGAAGGGGGGATGCCTGGGGGGCACGTCACCGACCGGCACAGCCAGCTCTGGAGAGATGTTCGCGATGTGGCCACGAGATGTCCCTCCTTCCCTGCTTCTGGGTGGGGGTTAAAGTATCCATATTACAAGATCTCTAAAATAAAAAATACACACACCTCGCCCCTTGCTTTGCTTGAGCTCTTCACTGCACAAGCTCCTGATGCAGCATCAGCTCATCATGCCAGTCCCACGGTGGGTCCTGCTCCGCACCCATCACTAAGAGGGTTCAAATTCCATTTCCCTGGTTTCTGGTGCATCTTTGACCCACAGCTCCGGTGGGAATGCCCACATCAGGCTGCAGGGTGCTTTCTACTTTTGCACATTGCACTGGGTTGGGGAGTGGAGGATGAAGGAATGAGGCACAGATGGAGCACTGAAGGGGTGTTAAGAGTGAATGCCAGGCTGGGACCCAGGTGGACTCTCTTTCAGGTTACAGGCTGAACAGCATCTCCCCAGGGTACTTGATCTGTTGTTTTCTACCCCTTGCACCAGATTTTGAGTCCTTCTGCAGAGGGTGCTTTTCACTGTGTGACAAGGATGCTATGAGACAACAGAGATGACCCATGTGCCAGTAAAAAATACCTGACCACCACCAACACTGACAGAGAGTTACCTGCTGCAAGAGAGTCTAGAAGGAAAAAGGAGGGGGAAGAATCATACCAAATCTGTAGAGACAACCAGGCTAACAGCAGCTACATTCAGTCCAAGGTCTTGATTTTCAGTGCTATAACGCCGGTCTGTCACCTGTGACCAGAGAAAAGCCCCGACCCTGATGCCAGCATCACTTCCCACGTACTCCTGATGGGACAACATGTTTGTGTCGGCGTGAACAGCACTTTGCCTGGCTTCAAATGCTGTTCATCCCTCCTTTGCAGACCCTCAACTGAGAGAAACAGCCTACAGGGGCTGATTTAGCATTCACCAGAAGCCAAAGTCTCTGGATATGGTTGGTTTGCACAGCTTGGAAATGTCATTCCCTGCATCTTGAGGAGGGAAGGAGGCTTTAACAGCAGTAAATAAATGTCCCAGACACAGGAGGAAGGGGACTGGGTGAGATGATCCAGCCTTAGAAATCCTAGGTGTGGTGGAGACAGCCCAGGGTGTCCAGGATATTTTCACAGGGCTGACAAATAGGAGTCTATGGGAGACCTGCACACCTCTAGGACCGTACCTGGAGCTGGGTGGGAAACCTCAGGGTTTGGAACAGAGCATCAGACACGTGTGTTCAGGAGGTGGGATTTCACCCAAAGTGTCCAACCCTGAAGATGACTTAGTCCCTGGTGTCTCACAGCTCTTTTCTTGTCGCACCCTTAACACATCTGATCTGCAACTGCTTTCAACAGCAGACCCATGAGCAGCTTTGCTCCTCATGGAAGAAGATGAGGTTTTCACCCAAGCATTTCTGTGAGCCATAAGAAGTCATCCTACATGTCCTGGTTTTGCCTATATTTTGTGTGACCAGGGCCTGGACACAGCCCTCTTCATCAAATCAACAAACCTTGTCCACCCATCTCCGTCTTCACAACCTGGTTCCTGGGCCCCGTGAACCCAATGCTAGTAGGTCCTAATGCTTATTTAAGATAAATCAGGCTAGATGCTATGCTATAACTATCTAAAACTATCGTGCTAGAACTATACAAAGCCTCTTTCAAAAAAAAAGTCATTTATTCAATAATTTCACTGGAGTCGAAGAAGCAGTCTTTCCCCCTGCTTGAACTTCAGCTTGGTCATTCACATGTACCAGGAACTCCATGCACGACCAGCAGATTTCTATTAATGAGATAACACATTGCAAATAAATACAGATGAAAGACATTTGACTCCTTGGATGTAAATATTTTATTGAACTGAAAACTGTGGATCATTTGCACTGGAACAAACCAGGAAGAAGAGTTACAGGGTGTCTGCTAAGCACTTGTGAATTGCATTATTGCCCAAGGCCAAAAAGTCAAGTATTGTAGCTCAAATTAGAAAGGAAATGGATATTTTTATAGCCAATAACAACACGTGGCTGAGCCCAGAGTGAGCATAACAAAGAGACTGCAAGCTGTGCTTCCTCTGCACTGGACACCACAGCTCTTTTTTGTTCATGCTGCACAAACATTTGTTGAATTTTGTTCCCTGCCACACTTGTGATAAATGGATGGGGAGACACTCACCTGGCTTCATAGTCACTTGTGCTTCCACCATGAAACCATTGCAGAAGCCACTGGCAACTCTGTCTTTGCTTAGGGAAGTGGGGCTGGGGGTTGCGCCACCAACTGGAGTCGCTACAGGTGGTGGAGGGAGACCCTGAGCTCTGTGTGCAGCCATGGGTTTATGCAACAGCCACCAAAACCACTGGAAAATGGACCCCACAGCTCCACCACAGCTGAGGTCATTCAGTTAAGGACAAAAGGACCTGCACTCTAGTCTGCACCCTGGACATGTACCCCACGGACTTCAGTCAAAAACCTAGGTGAGAAGTGGGATGCTGCCTCCTGTGAACTGTATTCCAGGGGACCAGGATGTCTCCAATGGGCCCAGCAAGCTCTGCAAGAGCCTCTTCATCTCCATATCTACCTGGCAGCCTAAGAGGTGTCTTTTCACCATGGGTGAGCTCCAGCCAGAGGCTCACAGGTGAGTCTTAGAGCAGAAGGAAGGTGGTAAAAGTGATCCAGGTTCTCAAATTCCATTTGTGATTCTTGAATGACCTGCAGCAGGGACCCTATCATTCACACAGACAGCTCAGTTACAAGGACCCTGTGAAGCTACCCAAGAGCCTGTTGTTTATTTTTGTGCAGGCATCAGCCTTTGCAAGGTGTTTTCCAACATAAGAGGCAATTCCTGCCACATACAGAGCATGAACTCTCTGAATGGCCCAGACACGGATTAAAAGGGGTACTTAATGATAGGTATCTTACATAACAACCAAAATAGTCCTCTCATTTCTTCCCCAGGTACCAAGTGGTCTTTCCAAAGATCACTGGAATGGTCTTCCTAATTCTTGTAGGGAAAGAACCAGACCTCCATTATTGGTCTTTGCTACTGCTTTCCCATGCAGCCTTGGTCCTGTTACTTCACCCCCATTCTCTGTCTGAAATTTTGCCTGTGCAGTTGGTATCTAGTCTTCCATTGGCCTTGAGTTCATCTGTATTAACACTGTTTGCAAGTGGTTTGAAGCTCAGGAGGGAAGGTTCTTCTCAGTTCTGGTATTTCTCAGTTCTCCACCTCGCAGAGGTAGAAATATCCCTGTGGCTGCAGTGCAAAACCTTCTCCAAGCAATAGCTGTGCACTGTGACATCTTAGCAAGGCAGACAGTGTGTCTGAAAACTTGGAGCCAGGGCCAGGGGGTGAGACAGGATGAAAAAAATGAGCAGGTGATCAGAGTAGAGAGGTGAGAGTGACACCAAGAGCAGAGGAAAACCAGTGAGAGGGCAGGGCTGTGGGAAGCAGCAACACTGAGGAAATCAAGTGGCTTCTCTGATGTCTAGTAAGATGTGAACTTCAGCTGAGGTTTTTCTCGTAACCCAGGCATTCATAACAATGTGGATTTTCTCATGTGCAATAATAGATTAAGCGTAGCATAGACTGTAGGTTTTCCTGAATGTCTTTAGGAAGCTGGGTTAAAATCGGAGCAGGACAAGATTTGCTGAGACGGAAGAACAGAGCAGGGGGAGGAGGGAGCACATAGCCCTACCCATGCGATAAAGACTAAGGGCTTCTCACATAAGGCTTCTCTACCTTCTTTTTCCTCCCTGTGCTATATTAACACCCTGATCTGCCTGACTCTGGCCCACACTGCAACACTGTGTGTGCAGGACTCAGCCATGGGAGGGGTAAAGGGGGAAAGTCCATTATGTTTCCAGACCTCTGGCTAACAGGGGAGCTGGTACGCTTCTTGGGAATGAGGTTGCCCAGTAGAGAGAGGTCTGCATCTACTTTAACAGGCTGCAGCTGGACCCTGGAGCTGTGAGGTGGGCTTGGCTGGCTGGTGTAAAACAAAAGCAAAGCCGCGATGTATCGAAGTCATGTCCTGGGAAATGAGCTTTTTGCAATGCCATCCCATGCTAGGCTCGTTAGTTCCTGAGAAGAACAGCATTGGCAGGCACAGCCTCACCAACAGTGCACGCTGGCATGTGCCAGGAGCTCAGGACCTCTCCCAGAGGCATAAAGTGATGATCCAAGTGTCACCGCCTACTCCATGCAGGACAAGGTGCCTGGAGCTTGCCACGTTGCCACCAAAAAGTGAGTCGTTGGCCCCAGAGAAGGAAGGTGGTGAGGAGCCCTCACCTTGCTCTGTTTTACCTCCACCTACACATGACAAAGTAAATATCCCCTGGCAAATACTGCAGAGCTAACAAGGGCATCAATGGCCTGCCTGACTGAGCTCTGATCTCCAAGCTGTGCCACCAAAGGGAACAATGACCATTTTTTTGCCAGGAGGGCCTCCTCCCTGGCCAGGGAGCTAGCCTAGTGCTTACAGCCAAGGGAGACTTCATCTGGCTTGCTTCTACAAGAAGAAGTCTTGGTTCAGATCATCCCCATCAACCACTCAGTGCAACATCGCATCTCTGCCAGCAGCCAGAAAAACCCTCTATGGATAATATGGATCAAGGGGAGCATTTTCTTTATACACCCAGGGTCCACGGTGGCTCCAGAGAGGTTTGTGGGATATGTCAAAGACTCTCTCCAGTCCTGTGGGGTTGCAGGCAGGAGGGCTGGAACTGTTTCTGGATGATTGCCCATCCTTCGGTGATTTATGTCAGCTGTTATGGCACTGTCCCTGGCTTGGAAAAGTTTCTAAATCACTGGTTTACTCTTTCTGCTCTCCCAGGGCTCTTGCTGTACCCTTCCCCTGTCCTGCCCATGGGATCTGCCGTTACCCACCATTGGAGACAGGCTGTGACTTGCCATGGGTCCCCCTTTTCTAGGCTGCTTCCAGACCTCCTTTCTCCAGAGTTTCCCTCCCCATCAATCTGTTCAAGGTCACTCCCAGTTAAAATTAGCAGCTTATTCAACATTGGAGAGAAGGGACGGCCAACCTCTCTGGCCTGCTCGCAATCCTGGGAGCTGTCGTCAGGGGATCCAGTTCCGACTCCCCTGAGGTGAGGGAGCCGGCGCCTGCCATCCTCACAGTCATAAGCAAAGGACTTGCAGCCAGCTCACCCTCTCTGCCTTAAATCTGAGCTCCAGATCTGTGTGCCAGCAAAGAAGGAGGAAGGAGCATCTCCCCGGAGCCTCCAGTTCCCATCACCCTCCTCTGAATGCCAGATATCACCCTCATTGTACCCAAGCCAGATGTTTTACTGGTCATAATTGTCTCTGTGATAGCAAAAGAGTTCCCCCAGCCTCTCAAACCTATATTTAACTCGTCCTCACCTGATCCCTCTTCCTGGCCTTCTCATATTTCTTTCCTTTTTTTTCCAGGCAGGCTGAAGCCACAGGGTGGAGGTAGCAGAAAGGCAGCCATGGCAGGGTGATGCAACTTTTGCTGTAGTTAGTTCCCTGCCCTGCGTTGAGGATGCTCTGGGGTGTGATGTCTGGTCCACCAGGAAAGAGTGCAGATGGTAAAGGGAATCAGGGCCTCAGTCCCAGCTTGATGTGTAGCCCAGGAAAGCATCCCCTTGCCCCACACAGCAGTAACACTCATGTAACTTGTCCCTTTGTAACACATGCACTGAAATTTGGTCCCAAGGAGAAAGAGCATCCTTGTTTCCCTGATGTATCAGTCAGGCTGTCTCCTCTAGGCTGAACTCAACACTGAATTCAAATATTGGTGTATGAACCACCAGTAGTTGATGTGGGCAGCCGTGATTGCAGAAAAAAAGGAAATTACGTGCACCTCACTAGGAGGAGAATGAGTGAGCATGGCAACCCTACCTTTGCACCAGGCATCTGCGAGTGAAAATCCCTGTGGTGGCACTCCTTAAGAGAGTCTTCAAAAACAAAGGTGTTTCCAACATCAGGAAGAAGCCAAGAGAAACTGTGTAACACCTAAACTTTTCCTTATCACTAAATGCCACCTGAAATATGAACAAATCCAAGATTTTCACAGAGAAAATATGCTCACTTGAAGCTGTCGAGCAGACTCTTGGGATCAACAAACGGCCACAAGAGAGGGGTAGGAGAGGTTTTGCCACAGAAGCTAGGGTTTTGGTGGAGTTCCTGGGACAAAACCTGGATATTCGGAACACTAAATTCCCAGCCTAGCGGTTAGTGCCCTGGAGAACAGCTACCGGGGTGAAACTCCCATGCTACAAATCTCCTACGCAAAATGGAAGAGCTGGAAAGGATGAGGTTAAGAGAAGCTCTCCTGGACTAGCAGACAATCATCCACTGAGCCCTTGTCCTTCTGGCAGCACTGATGAACCTGGTTTCACCTGGCTTCTGGCCACCCAGTGAGGGAGGAAGGTGTCTCTTGCTGTAGCCCTGATTTCCTGGCCAGAAGAGTGAAGATGGGAGAGGTATTATGTTCTTGTGAGCCTCAAGGAAATGGTCAGCTGAGGAGAAGAGAGAGCCCATGGATGTCCTTCCTGAGGGGAAGTCTGTAGCATGAACGCAGTCCTCATTACAAGAGCTGAAAGAGATATTATGAATGCCCCAGGTGCAGAAAAAGCTTCAGATTGGAGGAAGCATTTTATCAAACAACAAGTAGTCCACCTGCAAGGACCACCACCGCCACCTGAGAATACAGTTCATTCAGCCACATTTCCCAAACCACCTCATTTGGATGGAAAACTTACTGGGCCTCCAGCAGGTCATGAAAGCATTTTCAAAGTCTTAAAAATACTGATAGTGGGAAAAAACACCACTTCTCCAAATCTTTTCTCTATATCTTGAACAACCATGTGCCCCTGTGGCCTACCTACAGCAAAATCCCTCACAAAGCTTTGGAGAGCAACTGTTCTATTTCAGTCTCTGGTCCTGTCTTGCAGCTTTCCTTCTGGCTTTCCTTCCCAAAGATGCCACTCTTCTGAGCAAATTCTTCATAGTGAAGTGCAAAGCAGAGGTCCTTGGAAGCAAGTCAAGGTGCTGAGTCCTTTTGCTAGCCAAGCCTGGACAGCACAGGCCTGAGGATGGGGTACCTTGCTTAGCTCTCCTGTTGATACCCAGCTCAGGCATGAACAATATGCCTTTCTTTTGGCGTCATGTGGGCCTGAAAGATTACTGCTTCTGGATTTAGACATGGTGGTGGTCACCACTTCTCCATCAAGGGTCAGCAGGCAGTAACAGGAAGGTGGGTTGCAATTAGCAGCTCGTAGTGAAGTCTTTGAAGGATAAAAACAATAAATGTAATAAGGAGGGTCACACGCTAAGGAAGGTTCAATGTACAGGTGTGGAGCTGTTCACGTGGACCCATTTGACCAGAAATGGGAACTATAGCCATATTGGTGTTGGGGAATGAGGACACCTAATTTGGACCTACCTGCTTCCACTGGCATTTAATGCTCACCTCTCTGCATCCCTCCGTCCATGACATTAACAGGGACTGCAGTCGGTTTTCTGAGTTTTCCTGAAATTTGAATGCCTGCTGGGGAGCAATGAGAAAATAGCAGAGGAACAAGCCCAGGAGCAGGAATTTCCAAGTAGAAAGTGGCATGTAGGAACCCAGCCCAGATCTGAGTTCATGTGTTTTTATTTGGGAAGAAACCCTTCCAAGAAAGATCTGGCTTGGTTGTCCATGTTCTTCTCTGCTAAACACCAGCAAAGTGATGTGGGCAACAACAGACCTTCCCAGTGAGCCTTATGTGTGTGGTGGGCTGCTCTCCCTTGCCCCACATGCTAGGGGTCTCACCCAGGCCCCTAGCTTACCCATAGGGATTCATTGGGAAGGGTAAAGACTGGAGCTACAGAGGGCAGTGCTGGTTGCTAAGAGGATATCCCCCTTGCAAAGAAGAAAGGCAGAACACAGAGAACCTCCAAGCCATAGGATAAGCCTTGACAGGGATGTGCTCTTGCAAGCAGAGGGATGTTCAGCTGCTTTGACCAGGTACATGAGAGTGCCTTTGCCCCATGTTTTCTTTTCTGGATCAACCTTTCAGAACAACTGGCCTGTACCATCCAGGAGGTCAGAAATTATTATCATAACAAGCCCTTCTGCACCTGAAATTGGACTCTGCCCTACAGCTGGGACATGCTCTGACCTTTCTTTACCAGCCCTTTGCCCTTGCCATCTTCAACCAAAGACCTCAAGAGCCTTCCTGCTGCAGGACAAACACTGCTAGGGCTGTTCTGGCTGGTGTGGACTCTCCAGTACCTTAAACTTTTGAGCCTACTCATTACAGCTGTGCTGGTAAACAAAGTACCTGGCCTGTCCTCTGATCCTGAGGCTAGTCAGCCTGCTCTGGACGTGTCCACACTATTAAATTCTTTCAGTCTCCAGAGCAGGGTGGACATATTCAAAATATGTTTTGGGAATGGTGTGTGCTGTCTCCAGTCTGATGCCCAGGGGTTGCTTGGGATGTTAGTTGAGCTGGGCCAAGCTGATGCTGGGAGCATGTTAACAATTTAGCAATGCAGGTGATCAAATACCTGGCTGTGTTGAATTTACTAGTACAGATATATCCACTAAGCCCGATTTTGCCTGAAGTCACCAGCACTGGTGAACACAGCCACCTTGCTCCATAGGCCAACACCACAGAGGTTGTTAATCAGCCGAACAGGATAGACTGGGAAACAGCACCTCTGCCGTCTATGGACTGGCAATTATTTATCCCGGGGGTTTAGATGCTTGTATTGGTTCCCAGTCCTGGACCTACATGGGCCAGGAGCCCCCTGCGTAGACTGTATCTCTAGATCTCCTCTCCTTGAGCTGTGCAAAATCACCACACAGCTCATGTCGCACCGTAGGTGGTCCTCCAGCCCCACCGCATGGTCGCTTCCCTCTGATAACTCCGAGGTCTCAAAGGTCAACCCAAGGGCAGTGGGTGGACATGTATCAACCAGCTTTGACACACTGCACTCCAGGAGTAGCTGTGTTTAGACCCAGCGACTCTCTGATCTTCAATAACCTGGCAGCAGCTTGTAAACAGTGGGCTTGATGTGATAGCATCCTCAGTGAGCAATTTACACCCTTCCCCCTGATTCTCCTACCCTCTTCTCACTCCCACAGCATTGGGAGCCTGAAGGAGAGGCATGTTTGGAGCCAAAATTGCAAAGAGAGGCTCATCTTGTGGTGGAGTGTCAGCTATGGTGGGTTGGGGAGTTGGGAGAGGCTGAAGGTGGGAGCAGTAGTGTGTGTGTGTGCACGCTCTACATGCACAACTTTGTGTGTGCGGTGCTAGCAAAGCACTTATAGATGCTTCTAACTCATTGCCTTGGTTTGTGTCTTATGTATTTGGTCTGAAAAGAGTGGGATAGTGGAAGACTGTAAAGCCCTCGGCATGTACCTATAACATCCTAGCCCCAAGGTATGACCTGCAAATCTGAAGCTATTTGTTGGAGCAAAAGCAAAACCCACCATGCTGGGGTTCTGAACATGCCTCCTGTTTCCCAATCTCAGCCTCTTGTACACAGGTAAGGAAGAGTTGTAGTTTACTCAGAGGTTGTATTTACATCCCCACGGGGACGAGTTGTATTTTATTCAGAAGGTTTCTCACAGGCTTGTCCCCCTTGGATGCAAAAGGATGGGATGTTGGGATGGTTCACCGCAGCGGAAATGCCCAGCCAACGTCCCCTCTGAAGCAGGAAGAACTCACAAAGATGAACAGAGGGAAAGAGGACCACCACATTGCTCTGTCTCACACTGAAACATGGAAAAATCCCTCTGAACTTCCATCTCCAAATTGTCCATCCTGCTTAGTCTGGCACAGGTCTGGCTTGGCCTGGCTAGCACTGATCCAGGTGAGACCCAGGCATGCTTTGGGGGTTATCATGAGCCAGGGACCATTCCTGATAGTCATTTTGAATGTGGCCATCCTTTTCTGAGGGTGAAGGGAGCTTAACAGGATGGATCCAATCCATGTTGGTCTGCTTGCCTGCAGGACCAGAGAGTCCTTCCACCTGGGAAGAAACCAAAGTAATGAAGGCAGGAAAAATCAAAGGGCTCCCCAGCCAAGTCCCCCTTTCCTTTTCCCCTAGCAAAGAAGCAAGGTGAAGGCCACAGGACAGAGCCCAGCTGTGCTGGCCATTTACAACGCAGTCTCCCATGCAATCCCTGCTGACAGCCTCACTCCTGCCCCTCCTCCTCCTCCTCCTCCTCTTGCTTGGAGTAGGACTGCAAAACAAGCCAACTGTATCCCTGCTCCCTCCTGATGCTCAAGGTAACAGGCAGTGCACATCTGTGCCCTGCCCCCCCTGCCCACCCCTCGCCTCCCCATGGGAATGTTCTGTACCCGGGTGCAGGAGTTTCACAAGGGGAGCTGCCTGCATCAAGCTCTCCTGCTGTGGTGACCTTGACTTTTGCCTGGGAAGGGGAAGGACAGGCAAGGGCTACGCTTGCAGACAAGTGTGTAATAACAGGGCCTGGGTGCAGGATGCTCTGGTCCAGATTCCCCTCTCTGAGCTGTGGCTCCAGGATGATGCTTCACTGGGGAGTGGAGCAATTGCATCAAAGGAAGGTGCCAGATACCCTCAGCAGAAGGATCAGCAGTTCCCATGGGATATTTCTAGACCCCATTTACCTTCCCTCTCAGACACAAGGGTCTGTATCCCTTACAAAGCCCTGGTGTATTATTTACAGCCTTGCTATTATAAAATTGGATTTTCTTTCTATCCATATAAACATCCTCTCTGTTTTCACATGGATTGTAAACACACTGTGACCTAGGCTCCTGTGACATGCTGTGGAAAGGATTTCCCCTGGTCCACAGGCTCAGTCACCTGTTAGTGCTAATGGCCTGGACCTGCATGAGAACAAGGAAACATCAAAACTCTGCAACGCCTGGAGATCAGATGGAGAAGTGCACTTGTACCTGCACACACTGCACAGGACAATGTCTCAGCCTTTGCTGCAGTCCACCCAGCCCACCCTTCACCAGTATTGATGGGGCTGGGGAGAAGAGGCTTTTCCATCCTAAGAGAAGGCTTGTTCTTAGCCAGAGAAGGACCTCTCCTTCCCTGGTCATCCACTGACCACAGCTAGCCCAGAGGAAGTTGGGTCACCTCCTCATGCCCCTTCTTCTCCTTCAGCCTTTTCTGTGGGATGCAACAACTGCAAGGTCCTGAGTACTCGGCAAGGCAGAGTCATCTCCTTCCTCTTCCCTACGTGACCAGGAACCTCAGAGCTGCTGGGAGCTGACCCATGGACAAGCAGGGCAGTCAGTTTGACCCATGTCTTTGAGAAGAAAACTCGAGGCACCAGGAAGCACCTCAACGTGCTTCAGAGATAAGGCAGCACCTTGATGGTCACCAAGACACATCTGAGCCCCTAAAACCACCTCACCGCCCTGTGGCTTTCCAGACAGCATTGTTCCCACCTAAGCCCTATGCCCTGTGCTCCTCACCACCAGACTTCAGGTAGCTTCCACCTTACCAAGTTCCCCTCAGCCTTTCCTCAGAGCACCACAGGGAAGGCTAGGTCTGAGAGTCCCCTTTATCCATCTACAATAGTCCCAGCACAGTGAAGCTCCAAACTCACCTACAGCCCCCCAGGTACGCTGCAACTAAGCCGTTAGTCCTCTAAGGCTCTTAACACAACACTTGGTCCACACTCAGCAAGGAAACAGCAACATTTTGGTGAAATGTAATGTCAGATCTTCCCAGCAATGCTTCTTTCTGTTCACTCACACCCCCTCCCGTTGTTTCAGGGGATGTCTCCGTATCTGTCTGGCTTGCATGCTGCCTTTTCTCAGCACAAGAGCAAGAGAGTCTGGCCGCCGCACTGCTGAACGGATATGGGTAGGCAAGAAATTGTTTGGCAGGGAGAGTTGACATTAACTGCTCGGGCTATTTAAAAAGGGTGATTTAATCAGCCGAGGTATTTCTGCCCAGCTCCGTGCATGGTACATTTGGCACTTTGCTGGAATTGAACCAGGGTCTTTTATCAAGAGGAGTGAGGAAGGGAAGGAAAGGGCAAAGCAGATGCGGGTGCAGATGAAACAAAAAGATCATTTCCAAGGCTCTTCCATAATGAAAAGCAAGGAAGAGAAAACAGGGTTAAAAATAACATCATGGCATGTTCTGGGCAGAGATACCAGTGTCCTAGGAAAAATATACGTGTTTATTTTTTGCCAAGAGGGAAATAAAAGGGAGGATGAGGGAGGATGCTGTGGCTGTTCTTTGATTTGAAAATGAAGCAAGGCCAAAGAGTAGAGCTGGTCACTGGGAGTTTTCAACAGAATCTTCATTTTATAGCTAAAGCAAGCTGGGCTTGGAACCTGCCAAATGCACAAATCTACTCCTAGGGAGAAGGGCCAGATCCGTTGACAGCGGGTGGTGTGCTATGCTACCAAGTGCTGCTCAAATACTACTGTAAAGGAGTCTGTGCAGACCCTTGGATGGGAGTGAATGGCGCTAGTCTGAACTCTGTTTTTTGCTTTCGGTGGTCATTGGTTCAGTCCCTTCTGCTGTTGAAAACAGTCGTCACCACACAGGCATGAAGGTCCAATGTCATCCAAGAATTAAGTACTAACTCTCTGTCATTTGAGAGGGAGTTAGGTACATGCATTCCTTTAAGAAGCTAACCATAAAGGCTTGTCTGGGAAGACTTTTGCACCATTTTAACTTTATCTCTTCAAAGCAGCTCTGGATTTTGTCTCAGCTGGCTGAAATTTTTCATGACAATCAATTCACTGAAAAATGCAGGTTTTGGCAGATCAAGTCTCTTTGCAAGTTCAGGCCAAATTTGGCAAGCTGTTTAAGCCAAAAAAAAAAAAAAATGGGGAAAATGTGGAAGCATTTTGCCTTGAGTTTCAAAATTAAATATCTTGCCTTTTCCTTCTTATACAGTGGTTTTGCTTTGAAACAAAGCTATGATGCCCTTATTTAACTTCTTGTGAGATAAGTAATAAAACAAGAGAAAGTGAAATATTTGCTATAATTTCATTCACCTGGTAAGAATGATCTGAATTCTTTCTGGGAGGAGGAAGAGATTTGTCCCCCAGACCAGAAGCCCATTCACTCCTCACCATTATGCCATCCAGTTTATCTGGAAGGAGACGACAGGACACAACACAACACTGGGGAACAGGCATTGCAAAACAGCAAATACCATCTAAGTTGCAACTGAAGCCTCTGAACAAAACAGGCTGAGTGAGAGAGTCCAGTTGTGCCAGTATCAATTGCAGCCAGTCTGGGACTCCTTTTTCTAGGCAGGGACCACAGCCCTTCAACGCCAGGTTCAGGAGATGCTGCATGGACACAGTCACAGCAAACTCCACCAGGACTTATTGTTATATGGATGTGAAGGAGCTCATACTGTCATAGCTTGTTTCTTTGCATGCTGCTGTTATCCTCTTCTTCGGTCTCCTGCCTGCCTGATACTCTGATGCCAGGTCCCCCCTGCCTCTGGGAGCTGCCTGGGTAATATACAACATCCCTGAAGCCTGGCTTTCTGGTCCTTTTGACCCAAAGCAGAGCTGGTTTTGTGAAAATGTTGGCCCTGAGGTGCAGGAGTATGGTGTAATCACATAGCATGTGGTCCACCAGGTCCCTGAGGGCACCAGTGATGCTTTGGGGTCAATATCCAAGGGATACTTGGATGACATTTGCTTCACGGTGATGATATGGCCATGAACAGAGGAAGGAACTGGTCACAGTCCTCAGGGTAACTTGGTCTTTGTTAGCCAGAAAGACCTCACATCATTTTTGCTTCCAGCTGGGGACATGAGCCCTATATCATGCAAAAGGGCACTGCTGGCAGGTGGGACCACAGAGACACCAAGTTCAGCAGGCTCCACAACCCAGTGCTTTGAGAAACTCACCCATGCCATCCTAATCTGGCTCCATCTCTTGTCCCCACTGCCTCCATGGGGAGCTCATTTCCATCCCTGACTATGAAAACACTTATTCCCATTTGTTTCTTACTATAAACCTGACAAGAATCAATGAAATCAGGACAGGTAAAGCTACAGCCCCACATCCCACTGCTATATAGACAATAGCAAACTCCTCTGCATTCCTCTCTCCGGTGGTTGTGTTGATTCCTTTTTCACAGGTAGGTCTTTTGAAGAGGGGCCCACTTCCTGGTAACTTTCCTAGAAAGAATTTGTGCATCATGGCTTTGTCTGACTGAATCAGACTGAATAACACAGCTTACAGAAGCTGAAGTTCTCCAAACATTTGTGAGAAATAAGTAGAACAGGCCTGCAAAGTCATTTCTGGTTTGGCCCAAAATAGGAAGAATGTGGTTGCACCACAATTAAAGACAACCTTCTAACCTCCCTTGTGTGGAAGCAGTAATAGTATTTCTTTCCCTTATGAATCTGATTATTCAGTTCACTTCACTGGCAAAACACCAACTTCCACTGTAAAATCTCAAGGTGGAAAGTGCTGAGCCACTGGTGCCTGCAGAAACTACTGGTTGTCTTTTAAGAAAACCTGCATGCCCCGAGGTCCTAAATCGCTCCAGAGATCAGCAAAAGGGCAGTAAAGGGGCTCCCACAGGGAATTCTGGTTTGTTTTCAGCCTACAATAGCTGTACTGGAAATCCTTGCACCAGCTCTTTGGTACATAAAATGATTCAGGTCTGTTCTCAAGCGTCCCTTGAGGCTGAGACACAGAAGCTGCCATGCCAATTCACGGTGCTACAGGCATTTTCAGAGTGCACCTCCAAAAGATGGTCAGACAGGCTGGGTGACATGCACGGGACCACACTTGATCAAATGTCACTGTACATCTTCTCCCCTTCCCAGACAAATGACACCACCAAGATGCAATTCTCAGCATTAGATACAAAGGATCCTGCAAAATGCTAAACACCTGCGCCTGAGCATCTGAATTCATCATAGTCGATACAGACAGTGGAGCCTGGAGAGCAATTCAGCAATGCAGGTGTCTGCTTTAGCACGAGCTGAATCCCTCAAGGCTCCACCGTCTGGATCACATCTCCAGTGACCATCATGGGACACATTAAACAGCCATCAAGAGCAAAGGGGAGCTGAAAAACTGCTTTTCTGTGGTTTTTTTTTCAATGCAAAGGCAATAAATGATTAAATCTTATCCTTAGTCTGAAGTCTGATCCAGAGGAGGTGTTGAAATATGTAGGAGGAGGGCCAGTGTCTTAATATTTGGGAGGCCCCCTGTAGTGCTGGGTTTTGCTTGGAGGAAGCGGAAAATCCCCATGGCTGATGGAATCTCCCATGTTCATTGCACCAGTGTGGCACAGAGTAGTTGAGCCACTTGTGACAGTGCAGGGGTGAAAAGCCATGCTTCCCATGGTGGACATTAATTCCTGAATCACAGACCACTCCAATCCCTTTTCTCCTTGTGTTTGGAGCAAACACATCTCTCCCAGCTCATCCCCCCAGGCACCGCCACAAGCTGTTCCTCACAACACCTGACTTGCTTCAGCAGCTCCTAAAGCCATGGTTTGAGGAGAAACCAAAATTACCTCATCACTTCCCCCTCTTACAGTTTCAGCTAAGTCATAATGATCATATTTTTTTGTAAGCAGAACGCACAGCTTCTGGGGCATCTTAAGGAAGCCAGCAGCTCCTCAGGCACACAGAAAGGACCATTTCTCCAACACGGTCCCCAGCACAGCTGCCAGGTCCTGCTGCCTTCACCATGCATGTGTCTATCAGGAGAGGAGTTTTCCTGTAACTCAGGATGCGGTTCAGTGACATTTTCTCTGATGAGAAAGCTGGTTTAGGAGAGTCAGGGAACAAGTATAAAGAAAACATATTTTTTTCTTTTTCTTTTTGCTCTTCTTTCTCTTCCTCTTTCTTATTTTCTTTCTTTTCTTTTTATTTTTTCTTTTTTCTTTTTCTTTTCCTTTTTCTTTTTTCTTTCTTTTTCTTTTTTCTTTTTCTTTTTCTTTTTATTCTTATTTTTATTTTTATTTTTTCTCCTTCTTGTTCTTGTTCTTTTTCACTTTCTGTTTCTTCCTTTTCCTCTTCCTCTTCCTCTTTTTCATTAGTCTTAATCATTCCAATGATGTGGCACAGCACCAGAAATTTTGTCAAGTTTAGCAGCCTGTCGCACAGACCTGGGGGACATCACTAGGGCCAGACATCCTTAAACTGGTTTCACATTCACAGAGAGTAAACCTTGCATCTAGACCCTTAGTGTCTGGATGGGTTTGTTCATGAGCATCTGTAAAATGCTGCTGATGCTGACAGAAGAACACCTTGAAGAGCACCTCCACTTCCATTTCTTTCTCTTCTCCAAATGTGGTTGCTCAGGTGAGTCCACCCCTTTGGTCTAGCAGCTCCATGCAGTGATGGAGTAGCTTTTGTTCCAGCTGCCCATGCGATGCAGGCAGCACACCTGCAGTTCCTTCACCAATGAAATGCAAAGTCAGTTTGTCTCAGACATCCTGAGATATCCTGAGCTGGAGCAGAGGCAACATGGGGGCACAGAGGCAAAGACAGGCTGTGTGGCACCTTCCCATCTGCCATACTTCAAGTCCCTGAAGAAGCTATCAGATTAGCATGAAAACCATGAGGTTTTACAAGCATTGCTGAGTTTTAAGCATCTTTTCCCCTCCTAGAAGATGTCACTTTTTCTCCACGAAGGTGAGGGCTGAATGGCTTCTGAAGCTGAAAGTGTAGGCTCATCAGCTTGTGCTGCAATCAGTGGGCTTCCCAGAAAGACTGAACCAACAGTGGATTTGCAGCAAATCTGTGATGGGCAACATCACATCAAGGCAGCTCCTCAGGTTGCTGGGGAGAAAAAGCCCAAGCAATTACGTCTTTGACCACGTTTCTAGCAGGAGCCAGATCCTGATCCCTTTTGTGGTGTCCCTGTCTCTTGTTCCTTCCACCCAGTGAGCTGCATATCTCATTATAACAGGTGCTTTTGGAATATTTCTTGGTTTGGATGGGTTTGTTTCCAGGAGGGTTAAAGGGATAAGCAGTTCCTGTTTTGTTCTTTGGGAATAATGTTCATTGCAATCAACCCTCGGTCATAAGACACAGGAAGAGCAGTGAACGCTGGGGTAAATGAACAAAATCATGATATTAAAAATGCAGAGGGATTGCCAGGAAACACTCGGAGGATATCTGAAATGCAGCAGGGGAAATGAGATGGAAGCAAGGCCTAATTTAGGGATGAACTATGCAATTTGCATTTATTATCCCTCCACCTCCTGCCCCTTGCCTTCCCTTTGGCCATTTTTAGATCCAGAACCTTTTTTTAGGTTCTCAGACATTCAGGATTGTTTTAATACTTACTCCAGCAACCTACAGGAAAATGAGCCTACGTGATTTACTGCCTGGCCAGAAACAAGAGGTGGATGAAATCTGCACAATGGCAACATACACCCCCACCATCTGGCTTGCTCAAAAAGGTGGTATGAGCCCCATTGCTTCCAAATACATGTCTAGGGTCTTCCTCCAGCTGGGGGAAAGCTGACTTTCTCCTGGCACTTCATATCTTCTCCATGTACCAAATTTCCAAAGGCAGGAGAGCTGCAAAACACACAGCTGAGCACCAAAAATATTTTCCAAGATGTTCTTGCAGGTTAGGTTTTGCTAGTCTGTATTTGTCACCTTGCACAAGAAGGTGTGTAAATCCCAGAAGACCGTAGGGAGAGGAAGCCTGTGTTTATAAATCAATGACTGCAGCCTCCATCCCCATCATCCTGCTGCACTGACACAAATGAACAGACAGCAGAAGACTCCAGCTGTGCAGAGGAGCACCCTAAAGGTGAAATGCACAGCCAGCCTTCACTGCATTCGGTTAGCTTCATGGTCTATGAGTCATTTTTTGTTGCAGGGTTGGCCAGCTTCAGAAGGCTGGAGAGGAAGTCATGGCTCCTTACTGGGAGACAGATGATTTCAGCCTCAATTTTCTGAGCCTGAGAGGGGCTGTGAACTGAAATATCTTCTCCTCTTCCAAACAGCCCAGCCGTGGGGCTCTCCTGTACCTTTGTTGCAGTGTCACAGAGAGGGTATCCACTCTGGGACAGTATATGGGAACATGGTGGGGATGGGGACCCAACCCCCTCTCACTAGGAAATCCCTCAGTAGCCTTTCAAGAGGAAATTGCCTATTTGCAGCCAAAACATGAAGGCCTTACAGTTTTCAGCCTTTCCTTCTGGCGAAAACAAAACTATTTCTACTGTAAAGGAAGGAAAAGAAGACCCCCAAAAAGCATTAAGAAAACTGAATTCTCGGCCTTTCTGTATCCCCATTTCCCTTCCAAAAGCATTTCAAGTGAATAATTTCTTACTGCTGCCACTGCAGTGCCATGGGCAGAGTGAATGGAAGCAGCTGAGACCAGCCAGCTCAGTGCATGCAGGGCCAGGACTCGCAGCTGGGAAGAAGCACTGGGCACCGGTTCCCCTTCATGTTGCTCTCAGATCCCTGATCACTCATCAGCAGGCCCTGAAAAGACATGCAAGTCACTGCAAAGAGTCTCACTGATTTGGGGGCAGGGGATGGGGTGAAATCAGTGTTTTCTCATAAATCTGGACAACGTGTATATCACTTTAATTGATGTCGAACTTTCAGCCTGACATGCTTTATAAACCCTGGGCAGCTTTGATCTTCTTGTCTTTGCCTATAAATGCAAGGATTACAAAAACATTCCAAAAAACGTCACCAAAAAATGTCTTTCACCGAGGTACTTTGCTCCAGCAGATAAGGCTTATAAGCAAAGAAACCCCAGGTATTAGGAAACAAGGCTTTTCAGGAACATACTCCAGGGTGGAGAGAGGGGGGCCAAAGCAGCTGAAGGATATTGATGCTTATGCTCCCCTTGTCATTATTCCACGATATTGTTTATATCCCCGGGATGTGGATAAAGGTAGCTGTCACTTCTGGCACGGCTCTCCCCGCTGGGAGATTACAGCGAACTGTGGCTGACACTGCCCAACGTTGCGTTGACTGACAGCCCCTGTGGCATGGTTACTGTCAGAGCCCTCGGAGGGCTGGGGGTGCCCGGGTCTTTGAGGCATGTGGAAGAGGAGGGGGGTTTCCAGAGAGGGGTGGGCTCTGCTCGGTCTCCAGCACATCCCTATGCAGGAGGAGGCAGCTCCTTTCCAGGCAGGGCTCAATGGTGCTCACAGAGTTGCGGGAAGTATTTTAACATCCTTTTCATCTGTATCAGACTCAAGTCTCAAATGCTGGGGTGCGTCGCAGGTGTTTCAGTGCCCTGTTCCCAGGGGATGATCGGGGGATGCAGATGGGCTGGGGTCCTGCCATGCCTCCTCAGAGCAGGGCAAGCGGAGTCTCTTTGCATGGGAAGAAGAGATGGAAATGGAGAACGTAGATGTGCAAACAGAGCAAGGGAAGCTGTAAGACTTAGCACTCCAAGTCAGGACTCAGTTGCTTATTAAGACTAAAACATTTCTCCAGGCCAGTGTCTCCCTCTGAGCTGGTTGTCTAAATTACCTTTATATTCCCATTATTCCCCATGGTAACTTTAGACGTGATTCACTTGGCCAGACAGAGGCACTGGGAATGTCTGAAAGGACCTGAGGTGTCAACACAGGGTCAGAAGATACGGCACAAGACTCACACCCATCTGAATGGTAGCAGGATCTCCAGTTAAAATGCCCTTAGACACCCATGTGGCAACCAAATCACACCCCACTATTGATGGGGGCCACCACAGCTATAGCTCCACGAAGCAGCAAAGACCTAGGCTTGGAAAGCTGGATGACTGACCTGTGGACACTGAAACATGGGTGTCATATCTGCAGACCAAGAGCCTTCCCCAGTCTCCTTTTGTAATGAGAACCACTCTTTGCAGTCCCTGGGAAGCTGGGAAGTGTCTGAGCCTTTGGGGAGCTCTGTGGAGTTATGGCATTATCTTTGAAGTTAGCTGTGAAGTTATCTCCCTGGTGCTGGGAAGGTCTCAGCTGGAGCACTGGGCCCCCTCCTGGGCCCTGGGCTTCAAGGAAAAAAGGGGTCAGGCTGGGGACAGCCCCAGAAAAAGACAAAGAGAATGACTAAAGGAGTAGAAACGACAGATTAAGGAGGAAGCACTGAAATTGGTTAGTCTGCAGAGGCACTTGAGGAGTGACATTCCCTCATGAGAGGTAAAAGGAGAGAGGGAGGAAGGGAGGGAAGGGATTTCTAATGGCAAGGACAGGGAAGCCTAGGAAGGAGAAACTGCCTGGGAAACTCAATATCCCTCAGAACAGCCTCTGACAAGGGTAAGTAGGTAGATACAGCTGCGCCTGCCTGCGTTCAGGCAGGAGGATGGGTGAGGTGCCCTCAAGGATCCCCTTTCAGTCCCACAGCGCTTTGACCCTTTTCGACTCAGGCTGTGGCAGCTGCCATGTGGTGTGACTTGCCCCAGGTGTCTCAGGACTTTTTGGGGTGGAGCAGGGAACAAGAACCATCTCTGTGGGTGCCCACACCAGCTTCTGGCTGCAAGGCCACCCTCTGTCTGCCTGCATCTGTCAAACAAAACAGGCTGATTAAGACATCTGAGAAAAGCAAAACCCAGAGGCTGGGACTGTCTTTTGATGGCATTACTTGGATCACACTGTTTGAACTCTAACAGGCTTTTTCAATGAAAACAGGGGGCAGGGATTTCCAAAATTTGCCATATTTCACCAGGACATTTTCCCCTTTCTGACTTTATAGGCTTTTATTTACCCAAACAAAACCCCTGCAAAAACTGGATTTTGCACTCTCCTTTCCATAAGACAGAGGAATGCAACTACGCTGCCTACATGATGGGTTTTGATAAGAACACAGGTTTCAAAAAAAAAAAGGAATCGGACATTTATATGAATTAAATGACATCGTTAATTAACATGATTTAAGATGGCAGACCATCTACAAGGGATATTAACTCTCCTGCTTCGGGGCTGAAAGCAAGCTCCAATTTTTACAAGTCCAGATAAGTCTTCCTTAAGAAATGGGGATTTGGCTCCTAAATCAATTAGGCCTGCCAAGTCTACAAAGGGAAATTTATAACTGAGCACAGAATTAACCCTAGACCTTGCAAACTGTATGTCAAGCTGCTGAGCAGTGCCTCTCACCTCTTTGCCTACTAGAGTTGCACGGCCCAGAGAGAAATCACTTTGCAGTAATGCTGTCAGAGACCAAAGCAAATCTGATGCTCCCAGACATGTGGAGGGCACAGGCCTTGACCTGTGGCTGTAACCATCTGCAAAGAAAGGATCCACTCATCCGAGCATGAGAGGATCCAAAGCATGCAGCATCACTGGTTTTTCTGCTAACTGCCTCTTTGCTGGACCTGAGCTGGCTGCGTGAGGAGCCCTGGCAAAGTCCAGGGTTGTTCTAAGACCCACCAGCATGGTCCAGAACTCAACTCTATACACATCAGCATGTCCTCATGAAAGACAGAGTTGGGACCCTTCAAGGAAGCATGTTGGACCACTTTGTCTGCCGGATATCATAAGCACAAAGACTGGTGAAGGGCACACATGTTGCAGCTCATGCCTACATGATCTTGTAGATATGGCTTTGAGTTTGTTTTAAAGCATTTGGTGATCTCTCTTCTAGAACAAATGGGTCACTCAACTGTCACTTGCAGCATGGAAACACAAATCATGGATTGTCAGCTAGTCTGGCCTCAAGTCTGATTTTGGAGCCACTTCTTCCCAGCCAGGCACACAAAACTTGGTCAGCTAGGGCCAGGCATCCAGAGCCTGAGTCATCTGCTTTGACTTTGGCAGCTTGATTCCATTGCCCATGAGTAGGCAACAAGTAACATTTTAGATGCCCTCAGCCTCCAGCTGCTCTTCAAGACCTGCACAGATCATATCTGTGTGACAGCAGATATGTGTAAATGTCTCAGAAAAAAAATGTCTTGGGGTTGGAACTAGGTGAACTAAGGTCCCTTCCAACCCAAACCATTCTATGATTCTATGATAAAGCCTAGAGCATCTCAGAGGACACTAGGTACCTACATCTGTGAAGCTAAATGGATGCTTCCATTCAAGCTAATGACCTCTAGGCTCCCTTTCCAGTCTCTGCAGACCCTTGCAGACAAGCAAGCATGAATCATTTGACCTCTTTGAGATGACTGCCTTGGGCTGAGACAAACTGTGCCTTAAAGTGCCTGTCTCCCTTCGCTGACTACAAAGCAAGCTCAGGGTGATTAGCTCAGCTCTGGATGTTTACAGTGCATACAGTAAAATTTGACCAGAAGACTCTCACCCTTGGGCCTTTGCTATTCTGCATGTCCTTGTGTCCTTCCAAAGCTGGGTTTCCAACAGAAAAAAGGGAAAAAAGAATGACAAAGAGGCCCTCCCACTCTGTCTGTGCTTACACCGTCCTTACATTAAATGGAGAGGATCTTAATAGGATATTTAGAAGAGGTTAACTCTTCAGAAGCCTCCGTCTCTGCCCTACATCCTGGATGCCTGCCAGAGCAAAGCCAAGGATAACAAACCAGCTTTCGTTCAAGTATTCTGAGCCAATTAAAAAAGACAAATTAGTTTGGCCTTATCTCTCCCTCCTCCTCCCCCTTCCCACCCGAGAGACAAGAGAGGATTCACGGAGGAATGTTTCTCTTCTGTGATGGCTCTGCCTCGCTGAACTCTTCAAGGTCTATGATGGATGAAAGCTTTCTCCTCCATTATGCTTCCGACAGCCCTCTGGGTCCTAATGGGGCGGGGGGCAGGGGCAGAGGTAGGGGCGCTGGAGTGGCAAAGCAGGGAGAAAGCTTTACGTGGGGAATGAAGGCAACGGAGCTAATGGACATCTCTTCCCCATCCAAGCTCAGCCTGAGGATCTCTGCAACCCTGAAAACCCCAGTGCAAGCTAAACAAGAACTACCCTGTGTTATCTGTCCTTTTCTTTTGTTGTTCTTCCTTCCCCTGTGTTTTTTGACATGCCGATGCTGCATTTTCCACGTGCTGCAGGCAGAAACTCTGGCATGGCCTAGGTATGCCAAGAGAGAGGAAAAAAATTGCCAGGAAAGGCTTTTGGAAAGAACTATCTGGTTCAGTTCTGACCTCTGCCATGGTCTGAGCTCATCTGCATGAAAAGCAGGGCAAAAATGTCTGAGCAGCCGCAATGAGTCAGAGCAGAGCTCTATCTGCTTACGCGCTCTTTCCCAACCCGGGCCACTGAAAATGTTTATGTAAAGGGTTTGAGAAGCAAGGCAAGAGGAGTGATACATCAGCAGGCTCAGCTGTGCTGTGGCCACATGCTCACTGCATCCAGGGGGGGTTCAGATGGGGCATGCCAAAAGACTGGGTACTCCACCTGAACCTTATCTGGGTGAAGCAGCATCCCTGTGCTCGGACCACAAAGACATTGCCCTGTGCAGATTTAGGATGGCTTATGTTGGCACTAGCCATTTGGTGCCAAAACTGAGCCAAGCATCATGCTAACAATATAGATAATCAAGTTCCAGGATCTGTGCTTGGCACTGTTTGATTTATTAGTAGAGCTGTATGTCCTGTGATGGACAAGATCATCTCATTCCCAAGATTAGAAACCCACTTGTTCTTGTTATTCATGATAATGCTGAGCTCTTTTCATCCCACTCTTGCACTGTCTTTATTTCACAGCTAGGGAGACACATGATGAGACACTGCAAGGAAGGGAATTTAAATCCCATCTTACCTCCCAAACCAACACTCTACCCAGTGAGTAACTAAATTTGCTTTGCTTGGCTAACTGGTTACTGGGTAAGGCAGGGACAAGACCCAACACATGCTGCAGATAAACCTAAGGTACTCTGTCCCCACTCCATGGGATTTGGGCTGAAGAAAGCCAAAACATCTAAACAGTTAAGAGAATGAGACTCCTTGTTTTCCATCCATCTCAGTCTCCTGGACCTTTCAGGGATTTTGCAATATCCTGCTTCTGCAAATCTAAGAGAAACACTCCATAATGTCTTCACAATAAGGCTGTGTCTTTACAGGAGTAAAAAAGACTTCATAGAAAGATCCTGGGGAAGTTTTCAGTCCCCTTTGTGAAATGTCTGTTGGGAAGGAGTTGCATGCACTTGACTTTTTGCTAATGCTGTCCAGTAGTTGGAAATGTGGAGAAACAGCAGTAGACCAGGAGGTATGGGAACAGCAAGAGGATGGGCCCTCAGAGAGAAAGGATGAAAATACAAAACAAGTCAGAGGTCTATGGAGAGCAGAAGATGCTTGTTTGCACTTTGTTAAATCCACATGATTTGGGCTGAGAGTTGGGTTGGAAAGGGAGGGAGTGCAGCATTCTCCCTTCTTCCTATTTAATCAGCCTGACCTGCCACTGCTGCTGACTACCAGGATGCCAGAGAGGCCCAGATTTCCCACAGCACAAGCACATCTCAGAAAACAGCAGCACAAGACTCCTCATACCTCACCCTGCTACTTGCCTCTTCCCCACCACCACCACTGCTCTGGAAGGACATCATCACAGGAAGGTTACCTCCTGATCTGCATCCTTACACCTGCCCTGCAGGAACCCTGCATGCAAGAGTGGTTGGGATGGGTAAAACCTAGACTGAGGAAAAGGGCTCATGAATTACCTAGGAAGTTGTAGCCATATAGAGCTCCTGGAGATGGCAGAAGTGCACAGCTGGGGGTGTGTGTGTGTGTCACACTATATGCTCTGTAATGTCAATTTTTTAAGAACCTTGTCTCTGCATAGCATCTGCAACAGCAGGGACTTTGCAGAGATGACGGCCAGCACGGAGCCTTCCCAGGGCATAGCTGCCACTATACCCAATGGGCAAGGTGCCAGGAGGGTTTTCTAGGAACCACTCAAAGGATCTGTGGGGCTTGAGGTCAGCGCTGCACATTTTCACGTGAGTCCTGGGCACAGAGAGTGTAAAAGACTATCGGAGTCACAGGAGCAGCCCCTCGGAGGGGTTCTGGCCTGGCTATACATGGAGCTGGTCTGTGCTAAATTCCACAGGGTGGGAACATGCTGTAATTATGCTGGTGCTGTCTTAATCAACAGCAGCACAAACCAGTACCTTCCAGTTCTGCGGTGGAGAACAACAGCCGAAAAAATACCTTGTGCCCTTGAAACAGGGAGTGTGCAAATTAAAGTTTAGTCTGAAGCTCCACTCCTCTGCAAGCTCAGCCCTGGCCTTGGAAAGGGGGTGTGCACGTGAGCTGCTGGGAGAGACAAACTGGAAGAAAAAGCAGGAAAGGGAGAGGTGGAGGGGGAGATGTGAAAAGAGGGAAAGAAAGATTTAGGATAAACATATCCCAGCTGATAAGCAATCAGGGTCAAGACAGGAGGGGTTGGAAAACCTGCTCAGAAGGAATGAATGGAGAGGCTTGCTTTTCTTCAGCCATGCAATGAAAGGCATCAGGGCCTCTCTATATGCAAGACCTTACAGCACCTCCCTGCCATGCAGAAAGCTGCGTGCACAGACCACAAAATACTTGAGATCCCCCAGGGTTGGGATCCCACCTCCAGCTCACGTGGAGGTGACCAGTCTGAATTCCAAAGGGTCTGGGCCAGCACTGGTTCTGTGGGTGTCAGAGAAACTTAGCAAGTATTTCCCTAGCATGGTATTTCCATTGTCATTTCGGTATAAAAGTCCCGTGCTGGAAGCTGAGTATTTGTGAGAATACAGGGTAATCTCCATGGATCAAAGGGTCATGGGAGAAAGAAGGATTTAGTAAAGAGATCCTGCACATAGCAAGATAGGATAGGATTGATGGAGGCCAACCACAAGGCAACAGATCAACAGGAGCAGAAGAGGATCTGCGTTGCAGACCAGAAGCTGAGCAGACCAGTCAGCTGATGCAAAGGAGGTTAACTCCGTGTTGAGATGTATAAACTGGTGCATAACCTGGGATACAGGAGGTCCAGACTGCTCAGTGCTGGAGCACAGGGTCCAGCCTGGGGCATCACAGGAGGCTACAGGAGCAAGCTGAGGGAATGCAGAAGACAGTAACGAGGATGCGCAGGGGAGTGGAAGACAGACGATGAGGGGCAGTTGAAGGACATGGAGTGTTCAGTTCAAAGATAAGACATAGGGTAAATGTGATATGTAGCTCATTTGCCTGTCTAGGGAGAGAGTAGAGAGGAAAACCAGTGGTTTACAAAAACAGGCTGCACAAGGAGGAAAGGTTATGGAGGTCTAATCCAGCCAAGGGAGGATTGTTTGGACTGGCTGTGTTTTTCAAGGGCCCCCACCTGTTACAATATTCTTCAGTCCTGTTCTCTTTTTATTCCTCTGATGCTGAAGATTTCCTCAAGATTTGGTCAAGTCGTCCTCCTGATGGTCACATCTGGCATCCAATAGTCTAAATGATGTTTTTAGACCCTATTTAACTGCTGGCAGCTCTTCCCAGTGAAGATCCATCAAAGAGCTTTGCTCAGAAAGGTAGGCAGAGCTTGAGAAAAGCATTTTCCAAAGAACACATTTGGTGAATGTCTGTCCCACAATTCTTGACCCGTGAGAAAACGGAACATTGTTAAGGAAACAGATGGGAATGAAACATAACTTTAAAGAAAAAAAGAAAAAAATGTAAATAATTAAGAAGAAACATAATGAGTAATAAAGAAAGGACAAGTCCATTTTGAAGAGGTGAATTACTAAATCACACAGCCTTCCTGTCTGCTTATGACCTGCCAACCCAGCAGGACCAGGAGTGTAATAACACCAGTATAAAAGCACAAGAAAACATTTCCTGAATTACTCCAAGTTTTCCTGGTGAATATTAGCAGTCTGCTTTCTCCATCACCTTGATTGCTGAGTCACTAACCTTACCCCGAGCAGAAGCTCCATGACTATGAATAAGGGCTGTGCCCTCAAACTGGGAGGAAATCTTACAGCTCTCATAAACATGTATTGAACTGGCCAGTAAGTATGTGCCAAGTCTCCCTCAGCAGCCTTTCCAGGTTTGCCGAAGCAAATACAGCTGGAATATCCATCTAGCTTCTGGGTAACAAAAAACAAAACAAAAAGAAACAAAAAAAAGTGCCCACATCCTTTTCCTAAATCCTCCTCCACTTTTAATGAACCACAGCATTCATGGTCCCCATGATCTCACCTCCCATATAGCTCAACCCATTACATTTCAGCACTGTAACTATGATATTCAGGTGAAACTCCCACCCATAACTCAGCAGCTTGCATTTGGCTAAAACATTGCTTCCAGAAAGGCATCTGCTTTTAATTTAAAGGTATCCGGGGATGAAGAACCTGGGTAGCCTGGTGACTAATTACCCTCATCAGTAACTACAAGCCTGGGTGGTTTGGCTCTGCTTTGCAGCCATGGGAAGGCCATTTTTTGCTAGATTAGAGACCTTTTGCATCAGGCATTTTTCTCCTCAAATAATTCTTCTCCAGTCACCTCTCCATCTCCTTTTCTGATAAGCCAACCAGAACAAGCTTTCTGAGCCTGTCATGCTAAGGCTTTCTCTTCACTCTTCAGATAGTTTCTGTAGCCCTTTTTTCCATGCCCTTTCTCATTTTCAGTATCTTCTTTAAAGCAGCAGTATGGCTTTCCCAGTGTTTAACAGCAGCCTGTCTCTGCATTCACAGAGAGAAGACCTCTCTGGTTTAAGCTGTGTGGCCTGCTTAGAAATGACAGGAAAAAGAGTCAGGAGGTTTTATCAAGGTAAAGAAATTAGGCCGTTTTCATCTTTCCTTTTCGATATTTTAATTTATTCCTTCCTCTTTACAGTCAAAAACCATAAAAAAGATTTGATTACAGAATCTATATTTGGGGAAACTCATCTATCTGGGGAGGAAGGTGTTGATTTTCACCTTCATTTTCTGAAAAAAGGTGGGGAAGTTTCAGAAATGGGAATATTTCCTGAAGACTTTTTTTTTTTTCTTTTTACCTAGCTATACCAGCCAAGGAAATAAAGCCAGGCATACCCGTTGGCATTGGCCCATAGCCACCCACACCACTGTCAGCAAAGCCTTTGCCATGCCTTTGCCCTTGACCAACCAGCAGTTGAGCTTCTCAACAAGTATTTGAGCTTCCCAAGACCTAACTGGAAGGCATGACCTGCGTGAGCAGGGATGGCCTGCCCACAGCAGCATTAACCCTGGGCTGCGGGGATCCGCAGCCCTTCCCCTGCCCTGGCCCCCAGGAAAAGCTCGCTCATTAACAGAGGAGCCAAAGTGCAGTATTGTTGGGTAGTCGAGAGAGGTGAAGGAGGGGGAAATGTTGCTCAGATTGAGACTGGTGTGGGTGTGTTAGGTGAGCCATAATGCCTCAGAAGCGTGGCTTTCTTTTCAGGCCCTTGGTATAGCTACCCTGACCAGGTCCAGGGCAGATCAGGACCTCTTTGAGGCAACACACATCCCACAGAATATTGGAAGTGGGACCCCACATTGTTTTGGGACACATGAAAGGTCACCACAGGCCAAGGGGTGCTGGGTTTCATGGGCAGAGCTTTGCACCATCCTATTCTGCAGCCAAAACAAAACCCATAGAGTGAGTAGAAGTGAGTGTTCCACCTCCTCTCCAGCAAAGCCAATGAAAGCACACAAAAACAGAGCAGGGACAGAGCAATACTTCCCCAACACCCTCTTCCAGCCTTTAGCAAGTTGCTGTCACGTAACATCCTGAGCTGGATGAGCTGATCTCATGTTTAATGGCCCTCAATAGGCTGTTTTTCCTCCACCCAACTGTTGCTTTTCTGAACCCACATGAACCTTTAGCTGGGCTGGAGTTCATCTTGCTGGGTTTGATCCCGCGCCCTGGTGTCATGAGGCCAAGCTTCTTGCAGGCATTAGGTTTGAGGACGCAGTGAGGGCCAGAGGAGCCCTATCAGCCTTACCCACTGCTGAACTCCTGCTGACACCAAAAGGAGCCAGCCAGACTCCCCGGGATGCTGAGCACAGGGGAACTGCGCAGGCCACATCCCAAACAAACAGGAGGGAAAAGGCAGAAATTGGTCCGTGTAAAAAATGAGAGGGGGAAGTAAGGGGCAAAGCAAGAAGGGAAATGTCTGATTCATTATGCGCTTGTTTTGCTTTTGTCTTCTCCAAGGAGGAAGAGGATGGAGCGCCGTCGAAGACAGAGACAGAAGGATGTTTCCTGGCCCAGCCTGGGAGAGGATCAGATAATGGGCAGATAACAATAGAAATGATGACTGAGACAAAACTGCAGCCACTCTCTGGGCAGAGAGAGCAGCCGGTCCGCTGCTGGCAGCCAGAGGCTGAAAAGGAAGAGGCGAGAGCACAAACAGCTTCAGTGCATGAGCTAGCTCATCCAGGTAGGACCTCTGATAGCCAAGACCCTCCAGGACTGCTGCACCCTGTTGCATGAGCACTCCCACAATTTTATTTGGGATCTGAAGGCACAACAGCAAATTCAAACCATAGATGTGGCTGGGGATGGGCAGCCACCATTTACCATGACTCTTTCTGCCCACCATGGTTCATGTTTCTACTCTTATTTTCCCTTCATCAGCACTTCAGAACTGCCAACTAAGTACTTGGTTTTGAACTGAGGTCTGTCAAGTCTCTGTCGCAGTGGGATTCCCACTAGCTTGATGGGTGCTGTCTTGTATAAAGAGGACATAAAACAAACTAACTCCAAAGGTCTTCTTAAAAAGACCTGTTTTGCTTTCTCCATTGCAAGTAAAATGTACTGTGGTCTTCACACATCTCCGGGGGTCAACATGCAAACGTAGTCATCCGGGGTATGCAAACACAGATGCAAAAGTACTGGCAGGCAAATGCTGAAGCCTGTTGGGTATGGATGAAAAGTGCTGTTGTTCATGTCTGAATTAGTGGCAGACAGGACACACTACTACACCTGAGGTAATTTCCAACACCAGACCTTAATGGAAACTGCTGCAAGATGCATTTGTACGTGCCCCTCATCTTCTCCTCTGGGGAAAGCATGTTGTGTGTGAGTTCTCCTGCAGCGGGAGAGCCATGTCCAGCTCACCCTAGACAATGGCCCAGAGGATGATGCTCCCATGTGTGCAGAGAGTTTGCCTGGGGTTAGTATTTGCAATTCATTGTAAATTCCTCTTGTCTCAAGGATAAACTGAAGGGATGCAAATGAGTCCTGAGTAGCTTTTTGGAGCTCCACAGACACTTCCTATGTATAACACAGAAGCCTTGAGTCTGACTCTGGCTATTAAATGAGAGTTTAGGGATCTGTAGCAAGACATGTGATTGCTTATCCTTCCACATCAAACAAACCTGCTGAGCTGACACCAGAGCTGCCTAGCCGCCGGGGTGATGGATGTGCAGCAGACACCTACCTAGAGCCACACAACACAGCCTGGTGTGAGTCACTCAGTAGTTGAACCCAAAGTCCAAAATCAATGTCATCCTCTGCTCAGTCACACTGTGAACCAGGCACTAGTGAGACAGCCGAAGTATGAGTCATACTAGGTCCTTATTAATAACACATTAAATATTGTGTGGCTTTTACAAGTGGCTATACATACCTTATGAGGATGTATTGCAGCTACAGCTTCTCTGCCACCCTACTGGGCTTGGGTGAAGCAGAATAGGAAATGAGCAAGTTCATTATAAGCAGTGGAAACTCAGGTTAGCACATGTGCCTGCAAACACCTTCTGATCCTGCCTCCATGCACAGAGCCAGGTGAAAAGAATAAGCATGAAATCTCATCAAGGAAGGAGCAGAGAGCACTTGATGCAGTCCAGGCCCCTCACATGAGGGAATGCTTCAAGAGGTAGCTACAGTGGACTTAAAAATACTGATGCTGCTGACTTTGGCCAATGGATGGTTGTGCAGCAGGGCTGCCATATGGGCTGGGGTAGCCAAGTGAAACCAGGACATAGTACTCAAGGATGATGCTCAGGTATGGCTCCAGATGGCCTGTGCCCTGGGCTGATAACCTCATTGCTGCTCTTACTACTGCTGAATAGGCTAAATCTAACACACTTATTCCTACCTGGATATATACCTCATGTTGCTGTATTAATATAAATTCAATGTGCTTCTCTCTTCCCGTGTAGCAGCTGAAGTGACTCTGTCCCTGTTGCTGTAATGGAGGTGGGTCCTGAGGTTTTAAAACCTCAGGAAGCAAAGCCTACAGGGCCACACAGTCGTGTTATTACTTTGTGCAGGTAGCTTCATTAGTCCTTCCCATTCAACCCCAGGAATTTTTTTAAGCTATTGGTCACCTAAGGATGCTAAGTTGCTGGCTGTTTTTTTGAAAATAGATGTCTAGAGATGTGAAAGAAACTGGGGAAAAAAACTACAGTGGGAGCTCAAGCAGTATATCAGCCAGGAAAAAGCTGCCCAGGAAAGTGCTGTTTGGGATGACCCACACTGCAGGACGAGTCTGGGCTCACCCTGCCACCAGCAGCCGGGCCAGTCCAGTTGCAGAGAGTCCAGTCCCCACTTTCTGGGGCTTGCAGAAGGAACCAGAGGGGACATCTATCCTAATGAGCAAGCCCTTCTGTTAAAAATATTGCCAGGAGGGGAGGAGCAGAAATTATGTTCATTAAATTGCTGGCTGCAAATAGTGTGCTCATAGTCTGCTTGGCTTGGGCTGGTAGCTACCCTCCACCACCCAGCCAGCCCTCCCTCCCCACTCTATGCAGGAGAAGGGCTCCTATCTCCTGAGAATCCCGATAAACCCTCCTCTCGTGCCCTCCCCTCCCCCCCCCCCCCAAATAAAAGTGAGCTGTCTTAGTGCTAGGATGCAGAAACCACTTCCAAGCCAGCATTACATCAACATTGCAGCTGATAAAGGGATGCACAATGGAGTGTTAGACTAATAGAAAAACACAGCTCAGATAAGGCAGGCTCCTGATAGCCTGGGCTGATGTAAAATGCCATTGTCTCCCTTTCTGTCAGCTGAGTCACAGAGTGATAGGGAATTCCAGTGGCAACGGGCAAGTCAGGGGTCAGAAACCACAAAGTCTGGGCAATGCAAATCCCCTGGTGTGGGCACTGGTGGGCAGATGAAGCTGGGGTGGGAGGGTATGGCTGGGGTGGGGGGGGCAGGTGGTGGCAAATGCCCCATGGCTGCAGGGGTGGGGAGCAAGGACAAAGGATGGAAAGTGTCTGAGCTGCAGGACTGCTCCAAGCTGTGTGTAAGGATGTACCCAGTGCAGTTCCCTCAGCACCACCAGTCCTGGCATGGGACACCTCAGTTTTAGTGGCTTTTCCTAGTTGTTTCACCTGCCTCCACCACCTCATCCACCTCCTGTATTTTCCCCAGGTACTCTGAAGTCAGAGTGGCTGGGAAATCAGCTGGAGAATGCAGGGGAGAGGATGCTGATGGCACTGCTCTGTGGTCTCCCTAGTTCTTCTGGGTCAAGATAGTCTTTTCCGTGGGGCTTGAGTAGCACCAGGCACAAGATGGACCAAATCTTGTCTCAAGCCACCATCTCACACCAGTCTGAATGATAAGGTGGGAGAGGCATTGAGAAGGATACCATGCCCACACCCACCCGGGTGCCCGGAGCCAGAGGAGGATGTCTGTCTCCATCCCTCCTGTGAACGGGAACTCCCAAAGCTTGCCGAGGTTTGTGATTAGTCCCCGGCTGGCGGGTGAGGGTGTTTTTCCCTCTACGGGATCTGCTCTCATTTTCCTGTGCTGCCCTTTGATCTCCTCTCACACGGCCCTGGCCCGCTAGGCTGCCCCAAAGGAGGAACTCCAGATTGATTACGTGACAGGGTTATGTCATTTTTCCAGTGGACGTGCTGGCCTGGCTTTCAGTTTAGAGGGCTTTTTTTAGTGCCAGCACTGCACTCGTTAGCCAGACAGGTCCTAGAGAAACCCTGTGGTGGGAATGCTGCAAAGACCTTGTGCCTCAGTGAAAAACTGGACCATCCAAATGGGACAGAGGACAGGCTTGGGAACCAGCCCAGTCCTTCTCTCTGTGTTTGCTCACACCACTGTGGGAATGTGAGGGGCTCAGAGCCTGCCACAAGGCAGCTGGTGCAAGATCAGCCCTGGCCAAATCCCTGGTGTAAAGGGAGAGCATGGGTTTTAAGCTGGGGAATGGATGCTGCCTCCTACCCAAGTCCTTGGAGGTAGAGCAGAGCTACAATTGCACATTACAGGGGTAGAAAATATGAAACTCCATTGAAGGAGATTCAAACTGGGCTAAAAATCTTCCTAGATTGCCCTTCTGTTTCATGAGAAGTGGAGACTTTCACTGAAAAGTAACCAAACAACCAAACAACCTAGGTATGTTTTCAACAAAGCTGTATTACATATTTTTCTCCTGAAAAAAATTCTAATTAAAACCTTTCTCTTCTCCCCAAAACTAGTGGGCTTTCTTACCAGTTTGGACACTTGGGGAACCAATTCCTCATTACCAAAGGTAGAAACAAAACCCAAAAGGCTGAAGAGTGCAAAAAAAGGAGGATGGAAGGCCATCATCTACATGGTTGTAGATTGAAGACAAGATGGCCAGGCAAAGCTGTTGGAAGTGGAAGACTATGGAGGAGACCCTATGACATAAGAGACTCTTGCATCTTGATCCTACCTCTTTTGTTTCAATAAACTGATGTTGAACAACTGAAGGAGCTCCCCATGTCAGTCCCATTGCAAACTCTTGTGAGTGTGGGAAGTCCCAGCCTGAACTTTGCTTCTGATATCAGCTAGGTGGATGGAGGGTACTTTCTTGGCATAGCACCTGACTTTAGTACTTAGATGTACAAGGAAGAACAGAAGGTCCTCTCCATTTGGAAGAAGAGAGGGGTGGAGGCTCAAGCCCCCCTTGCTCATCAGGACTGCTGGGGGTACGGTTTGTGCCCCAGTTGCATTGGTTTGTAGAGGTGTGCTTGTGAAGGACCAAGACAATTTCCCATAAAGTGTTCCCAAAGTGCTAAAGGCTTCTTCTGAGTCAATCAAGATGAAGTGGAATTTCAGCTCCCTTAAAACTCAATATCCTCCTTGAGGTTCCCATCCCCTGGAGGTTCCTACCTCTTGTCTATCATTGACTGAGGCAAATATGGGCCACAGTCTGTATGTGTTGGCATGGATCAGGGCTTGTGGTCTGCCAGCACTGATCACCTCCAGGACAAAGCAGTAGAAGATGTCTGGCATTGTGTGGAAACTCCAGGGAGATGTTCAGAGGAGAAATTAATTATCTGCTCTGAAACAGTACCAAGGCAATGAACTAACACCATTCTTCCCATGGGGAACTCTTTAATGACCAAAGATTTTGCAGGAAATTTTCCAAGAATAAAAGACCTTTCCACACTGTTAAAAGCGTCACCCCTTCTGGAAAGAAAGGGTCTCTGGGACAGCCACTTTCTCCTTTGACTCAAGATCACTTGAAGAAGAGGGGCTCTGTGGTGCTAGACTGCAGCCCAGAAGATGAAGGTGTTTCCCTGTGACACGTGTCCTTGTTGAAATGACCAAAGCTGCCTGAGGACTCAAACTACAGCAGATATGATCTCAGTGCTATGCTGTTTCCCTCCCCTGACCTCAGTGTTTTTTAGATCTGGCTTTGAGAGGTAGAAGCTATGTCGTGTTAGCTGCAGACATGGTTGAGGACTGGGGAGCGGGCTTCAGGGACCCAGGGAGAAGTGGGGTAGGTTCAGGATTTCAGGAAACAGAAACAGCCTGGGTCTGGTCTCAAATTCTTATAGATGCCCACTGCTGTGTTTTGGAGATGCTTCAGTAGGAACAGTTAGGAAACGCTGTTAGGAAACAAGAGTCTCCAGACCAAGGCCTCAAAGATCTTTTGAAGCTGATGGGATTTCCTTATTGATATGACTGTGGGGGTACAGTTCTCTAGTGAAAACCCCTTTACCTCCCACAGTACAAAACCCATGAGGAGATCTTTATCTGCAGAGAAATGCATAGTGTTTATCCTCCTGCAAAGACCTTGGATGGGATTCAGCTGAAAGATTCAAGAAACTAAATTTAGGGCCTAAGATGGTTGTCCTCACTGAAGATGCACTAGAGCAGCCAAGACACCAACATGGGGCTGAAAGGCAAAGGAAATACAGGTGACTCGTGCCTTTTTGTCCGGCAGCTGGGGGTCAAGTATGGGGGTCAAGTGGGAATATCTCAAGGCTGACCTAAGCCTGGTGCTTTAAATTAATCTCCTCTGCCTTCATGGACTGGGTCTCCAGTGACTATTGTGTGAGCTCAGGCACCCAGAGACTATGGAGACCCCTCCAACGTATGAAATCAGTGCAGGTGTCTCATCCTGCAAGCTGAATCCCTCCCTCCATCCCCTTCTGTCAGCACATGGAGGCCTCAAACCAAGCAGAAAGTTGTTCCTATTCATTTTAAGCACAGTGTTGCTACTGTGGACCTTCACTCAGTGAAGGCTCAGCTTTTCCCTTGTCTCTTTTCCCTCCAGGTATACTTCTGTGTAGCTGCAGAGTGTGCCTGTACATCAGCATAAGGCTTACAGGCCATGAAAGAGCTCAGACCATCACCTGCAGTGGTGATTTACTGGTCACCTACTCCCACTGTAGGTCTTTTTACATGGAAGAAAACCCACCATTGGGTCTGATTTTGAAGACAGCTCCAAAACCATTTAAATCATGCATGTGTTGCGAGAGGAGCTATGAGGATAAGCTCCAGAGAGTGTAGCTGGGCTGTTGCAGATGGTTTAGATCCTGAAAGCCAGGATCCCACCCATCGACTCACCTTTTCTTGAGAGAGACAGAGACTGCTGAGTTTCTGTAAGGGAAATAAAACGCAGTCTGGCACTCAACCCTTGAAAGGTTTCCAGACCCTGGATTAGATGTCCTCAGTATGCCTTTTTCATATCTGCTACCACAGATATAGGCCTAACTTGAGGCTACTGGGAATTTTTGGACAAAACTACTCTTTTTTTTTTTTTTTTTTTAAATGGAGTAAGCTAGTTTGTTTAGCTACTATTACTATTACTATTATTATTGTAGTTGTTGTTATTGTTATTGTTATTATTACACTTTTCTATGGAAATGTGCTTATTACAGTGAATCCTGCAAAAATTCTCAGTCCTGGATGGAATTTCTGCTCAAAACTACCACTTTTCTCACCCTATAGGTATGAAGACCTTTACAGTCCAAATCAGGCATTTAATTCTGAGTTTCTCAGTACAGGGATCAGTTTTTACTCTTTGGACATCTCATTTTAATGTTTCTCCATGACAATCCAGGGCTAGGCACAAGGATCTACTGCTTTGTGAATAAATGGCCAGAGAAGGGCTTCCTCACCTGAAAATAATCTCTGGATTTAAGAGTCCTGCACAAATATTTTTTTTTTTCCTGGCCTGAAATAAAATGAAAAGGAAATGCACGCTGTCAAAAAGCAGCAGCTCACATTAGGACTCCTACCCCAACACTCTTGATGATAGTGTTGGTTTCTCATCTTTCTTGCTTTTTTCCGTGTTAGCTATCAGGCAGAGGAACTGACTGACTCCAGTCCGCCCCTTGCCTGCATGACAGGTTGTGGTTTACTGCTTGACCAAAGGTTAAAGCACCTTGGCTCCCTCTCCCAGACCTCTCGTAGCTTAGTGGTCCTGGCATCCTGTGCAGCACCACGTCCTCTGAAGCAGCCACAGGAAGGGAGGACAGCTGTGGCTTGGAGCAAACTGGGGTGCAATCCCAGCTTCTTTCCTCAAGGATTAAAACCGGTTCAGACATGAACATTTAAGACGCCTTTCAGTTTTGCAGCACTATCCTCATCTTGGTATAAGTCAGCTTCTTTTCACCCACATCCCTTTCAGTATTTTCAGACAGCTGGTCCAGTCTCTATAAAAGTCAATGGAAAGCCTTCTACAGAGCAAAGGTATTGATGCATGCAGGTGGTGCCTTTCCCTCGCCTCTGCCTGCATATGTGTGGATACAGCATCCGTTATGATGCTCCGTAATGGCAGAAGATTTCCATATTGTTCATTAAGAAATCCAGAATTGCCTTCTTTATGGAAAACAGGCTGACATAAAAAGCTGACTTCCTTTTTGGAAGTGATCGTCTTGGCATGCCTTAAAAACTTGTTGTCAAACAGCACCAAATACATTCTCCTGCCCTGAGATGAAATTGTAAAGTGGCTGGAGTCAAATCTTCCCAAAGCCATTATTGAATGTCTTAGCCCACCTCAAGAAACTGATTTGCCTGAAGGAGACACTCCCAGTCAGAGCATCACCACCACCAGGCTCCTGAGAGCAGCTGTGGGGTTAGGAGAGATGCAGAAATCCACTTTTTGCCCTGGAACACCAAATTTGGCCTAAGAGAAATCCTCCATGCAACAGTCCTTGCCGCTAAAAACACACACTTGTGAACCACTTTTTGCCCTGGAACACCAAATTTGGGCTAGCAGAAATCCTCCATGCAACAGTCCTTGCCACTAAAAATATACACTTGTGAAAGCTGCTTTGCAAATATGATGATGTCCTATCCGAAGGCAAGCAGGTTGGAAAGTCCAGGTTGTTTTGGTTTGTTTTGCTTTTCAGGGAGGGAAAGGAGTTTCACTTTCAATCAATATCTTTATGTCAAAGTCTGGAGTAAAAGAAGACAACTTGTGCCTTGAATTGATTTGAAACTGCAAAGGAAAAGGAAATTTTGCAGCCAAAGAAATTCCAAATCAGGTGTGTTCATTTTATAAATCTATTCTGCAAAAAAGCAATGACTCTCAGAGTGCGTCGTTTCATTGGTGGAGAAGGGTATATGTGGTCTTTGGAAATATTGCTGCTGAATTCCCCTTTTTTGGTCAGACATGTTTCCTCCCCACTGTGCCAAGACCCATGGGGGACACAACAGCTTGGGTGCTGGGGGTTGTTTCCATCACCTCAATGGGAATTTCATCCTCTCCTTCCCACGCTGCCAATGGGAAAGGGTCTCAGAGCTGGAGGTCCTGGCACAGGAGACTGGGTTGACCATGAAAAAGAGGGGGATGAGGATGGAAAGAGCAAGGGGAGAGGTGAGCTGTATTGATTGGTGTGTGAAAGGCTTCCTGGGAGCCCCGTTGCTGAGAGACAGCCCTTGGAGATGCAAGGCTGGAATTAATAACTGCTCCATTGGGGCCCTGTTTGCTCTCCTTGCCCAGAGCCAGAGGACTTTGGACACAGCTTATCACCCAGCAGAAAGCCCCAGGAATGTAGTCACAGGCAAATGTGCATGTTCACACAACATCTATTAATCAAACGGCTCCCCCACCCTTTAACTCTTTGCAGGTCAAGGAGGGGGAGGAGGTGAGCATAGCTGTGCTTTGTCTAAAATCAGGGTCCCAGGAGTCTCTTTAGAGCAACTGGAGATAGGGGTAAGTCTCCTGTGAACATCAGTTAAGATGCCATCCCCTTGCTCTGCATCCAGGGCTTTACTAAAAGGATATCCCCCACCCTCTTCAAAATCCTTCATTTTGGTACCTGCATCTGAGGACATCCTTTTTCAGTGGGAGCTAAGCATCTAACCACCTTAAAATGCCTAGGAAGTCCCAATAATTGGCTCTGAAAAATTATCACAGACTTTGCTTCCTCTTGATTCTGTTTCACATTTCAGGTGTTGCTTGCACTCACACCATGGTGGTTGTGCTACAGCTTCCCTGAGCTGCCCGTGGCTACAGTTCCTCTTCTGCTGTACATGTCTGTAATGGGAAGATCTCCACTCTGAACAGCACAGAGCTAACCAGACATGCTCTTTCTCCCCAGCTTTCACCTAGGGACACAAAATATCACAGGCAAAGGGCTCTGCTGCAGCAGGCAGGGTTTACCCCCAACTTCATGTCTCCATGGCAAGACCCTCCTGCCTTGCTATTGGGTGCTTTAGTCTCAGCAGTGTGCAGCAGAGTGTGTTCCTGCCTGGACACATGAGGTTGAGGAAGGTGTTTGGGCTTTTGACTTGTCAGCAATTGTTTAGGCAGCTAAATTAGCCAGAGATTCTCTGTAGGCCCTCAATGGTAAAGGGAGAGACAGTAGTACATCCCGAGGGCAATTTAGCACATCAAAGTTAGGCTCCTGCTCTGTATCATCCCCTGGAAGACCCTGATGACAGAGGTCCCAGGAAAATATCACCTGCTGAATTAAATATTGCAAGCTGGCCAGGATGGACACGACTTCATTGGTTACCTTGAGATGTCACCTCAACCTTGCCAACACCCTGAAACCCACAGATTGGACCAACCAGTCAATCAAAGACGGACAGACACCAAAGAGACCCTTCAGGAAGGCACCAGGGATGCTCCATTGTTGCAAAGTACATGTAAGCCCTGAAAATGTAATCTGAACATTAGAAGATGACCCCTACAGAGGAGTGAGGCTCTGGGATGCCCTCCTAGGAGAAGCAGATGAGACAAGAAGCCCACCCAACCTACACATGGACTCTGAGCAGCTTCTGGTCTGGTAACTCAGAGTGGAGGCTGATGCTGCTCCTCCCTGCCCTCTCTCCCCTGTTCCTGGATAAACAATGTCTAGTGATAAGGTGCCCATTTGTAAATGGGGTGGGGACTGAGCAGCCTCAAGAAGTGTGGTCACTTTCCCATCACCTGAAGTTTTCCACCCAGACTGGCATCTCCTCCCACAATGCCACCTGCAGCAGCCATGTTGGGTGACAGGAGGAGGCTGTGGCTTTTGCCACAGGCTGGATCGGACTGGATGACAGAGTGAATGGCTTCTAGCCTTCCCGCACTGGGAATGAAGGAGAGATTTTTGCGCATCATGTCTTGAGAAGTCTTTAGCCCTGGGTCCTGTCCTCTTTACTTCATGTCAAGAGGAGGAGCAAGAGCTGAAGAAGGGGCTTGGATGAAGACAGAAGGCATCACCCCATAGGTGGGGTGTGGCATGTTTTTAATCTGCAATTGGGTTCCTAGCCTAATGAATGAAATCTCCCAGGTTTTGCCCCCAGGGTCTCCCAAGCAAAAGGTGCCAGGACAACAGCCCCCTTCTCATCAGGGCAGGTTTCATTAGCTGATATTTTTAGGAGTGCAATATTTTGGGTTCTTCTAGCTGTCAAAGAACCAAGCACATCCTTTGCGATTGACTCAGTTAATCTCTGAAGCATCACCACACTCCAGTCTCTGTTTTGAGCCTTGAAAAATTCCTCCTCAGATCCACCTGTGCCTAAAAACCTAAAATCCAATCAATGCACTACAGCTGCTAATGGGTCTTTTTGTCTATGGGACCCTTGAAGGGCTGGCCCAGAGGAAACCCCTGCTGAAATGTGTGTGGTGTGGACATCATGAACTGAAGACCAACAGATTGGCTCCGTGGACCTACTCCTATGTAGCCATCCCACTGGCTGATGTAGTTTTTCTTCTTGCTCTTCCACAGCCTGTTGCATAGAACTTGCCACGTGTCTGTGCAGCACCCAAAGCAAAGGGGCCCCAGCAGGAAAGACAAGCACTAATGAGGACTAACTCTCACAGGATCCCATTCCTCATTTCTGACGAATCAATGCACAGAGAGGAAGAGATAGGAACAGGAAAAAAATGCATTGCAAATTCTGAAGTCCAAACAACCCTGGCAAACCAGGTATTAAGAAAGGGAAAGGGGGTGGTAGTGAAAAAAAAAAACAGAAAAACACTAAGAATTTGATACTTCTACCTGTAAATAATTATCCATCCAAACTCTATCGATAAGTGCATGAAGCTGCCTATGCAGGTTAGGACCCCACCAGAGAAGAAAACCCTTCTTGCTTTCCTGCCTCCTTTCAAAGGCTGTATCGTTCCCAAAGAGTTAACAGCAAAGCAGGTCTGCAATTACCCGGGAATAATGGGGTGTGATTGGGGCACTAAAGAGCTGGAATTGATTTTTTTTCAGGCTTTCAGCCACAGAAGCCCCTCCCTGACTTCCTGGTAACTCATGACCAGCAGGGTCAATAGAGCAGAAATCCTTCTAAAGGGCCAATCTGTATTTGAATTATTTAAACAATGTAGTACAGCCAAGTTAAATGGGGCTTATCAAATATTACACCTCTTAAAGCACAATTGGAGACAGAAGGATATTAACTGCTGAATGCTCCACTGATGGCCCCAGAGAGGGGACCTGAGAAAAAAGAGGGGAGAAAGAAGAAGAAAAAGAAGGGAGGTCCAAGGCAGGCTGATTTGTACAAGGGGAGGAGCAGGTGTCTGCTGCAGGGTCCAGCCAGAGATGATCTCTTCTTCCTTTTGGAGACCCCCCAGCTTACCTAAACTCAGGTTGGCTTTACCATCCTTAACCAAAGTAACTAAAACCCCAGTCCTGGGGTATTTGAGTTCTTAATCTGCATCACCTCCCCGCAGCTGGGGATGTGGCACTAGAGGATATGGGTCTTTTCTTCGTTTTTCCCAAAGGAAATACAAGCAGAGGTTGTTTCCATGTCATACTGTGGCTGTGGGTTATTATCCCTGTGCACAGCTCGGGATGTGCACTTTGCCCAGGAAGGCTGAGACACGGAGCCATCCATAGGGTGCAGTGGGAAAAGTAACAGGAAGCTAAAAACCATAATAACAGAAGAATTTTCCTCCAAATTTCGGAGCCAAACAAAAAACTTTCATCTGCTGAGAGGGGTTAAGGACAACTAGGGAAAGTCCAGCTTGCCAAGCAGCCCCAAAAGATGTCTGCAAGTATTTTTCCCATAAAAGCATTGAGTTTGCTTAGGTTTGGGAGCCAAGAATTTGTCCAGGACAACAGCCCTCGATTCTCTTACAAAGGTGAAAGCAAACAAGAATCCACCTGGACATTTTTCTGGCCATTTATCATGCTTTACCCCAAGTCTTTCATGGTGTTTCAGGTGACCAGCCATGCATCAGGAAGCTCGGAGGGTCCCTTTTGGGATTCAGGGGGTAAATAGTTCACAGGTAATTCACACACTGACATTTTCACATGGCTTACTTGACCCAGAGAAAAATATGTTTGCAAGTAAGAAAACGTGATCTGCCAACAGGCTGCAGACAGACCCCAAAAGCTCCTGAATTCAGTAGATGATGTATAGACAAGTGAGAAATAATTCACCCACTGACAGCCATGCAATAAGGATATAGGGGAAAGGATTTATAAATTATTCATGGCCTAAAATGTAGAAATATTGGTTAACTGACCCACAAAGGTTTTACCAGAAAGCCTTGAGTTTAAATCAAAGGAGAGCAGACGGGGAAAAAAGCAGATTAACAACACCGTCTTAAGGACCCATGTCCTTCATTAATACAGCTACTGTGCTGCCTCTGAGATAATTAACAGAGTTAATTAATGGGAATTCAAGCTGTTTTCTCTATGCTGTGTGCATAGAGGTACCAGCTCCCCTAGAGATGATTTCTAGGAGGGGGGGGGAGGTTTTTGCCCCCTCCCCCCCGAGCTGAGCTGCTGTGCCTAAGCTGAACCTTCAGCCTGATGGCAGCGGGGTGAGGATGTGCAGTCGGCCAGAGCTGGCCAGGAAAACCCTGAGGGAAACATTTCCTGCTGCAAAAGGCTCTCCCATCCACAGTGGAACATTTCAGGAGACGTTGCTGATTCCACTGAGGTTGTGGGCTGCTTTTTTTTGTTAAAAAAAAATAAAAGAGGGGAAGGAGAGGATAGTTTTCCTGACTGTTCCATCCGTTTTATCAGAGGTTAGGAATATAAGAAGGTGCCTCGCGGCTCAAATCCAGCCCAGTGCTATCTCAGTATTTGACATTATTTGTCATTTGGGGAAGAATTTCAAAATGTTTAGATTTCGCTATGGTTCAAAATTAATCCCCAAACTCAACCCTTCCTCCCCCTCCCTGCCAAGCAGCGCTTGCCATCCTTCCCCAACCACACTTTCAGGACCATTGTGTGCTGCAAACCCAAACATGTTTTTGGGACAACATCTGTAACCTCCAACTCAAACAAAACCAGGTGCTGGGTTTGCTCACTTGGCCGTGACAGATCCAGGCCCAGGCACAATCTGCCTCCACATGCATGGGCAGGAGTATCCTGTCCCCACTGGCTCTGGACGTCACATCTCCGATGAGTTCTTCCACCTTGAACGCTGAACATCTTGGCGAAGGTCATCATTGCCAGGAGCCCCTGCTTTTGCACGCTGCTTTCCCACCCCACAGCACTGGGTGACATTGGAAGGGGACAGGATGATCACAATATTGAGAAAGCTCAACCCAAGCAAACGGAGGATTTATAAACTCCTGGCCTAGCCCCCAGGCTGCAAGGTCACCCCTTATCTGAGTTTGCAGAGGGTTTGCAAAGTGCTGGCAGCCCTCCAAATATGTTTGGGAGTTTTTACTCTAACCTAAGGCTGCCGGACTCCCACATTTGACATTTTCCAAGTGCTGTTAAAAGACAAGGCAGCGACCGGGAACAATGTGTGATTCTAACAGCTGGCTGGGCTAGGCAAAGCCGCTAGCTGAGGTTTTCCAAGAGCCGTAGCAAGTGTGAAGGCTCAGCAGCCTGGCTGCCTGCCCTGCAGGAGCCGTCTTCATCAGGGATGCAGCAGGGTGGAGAGGGGTGCCAACAAAGCCAGCGCTTGCCTCTTGAAAGTCTTTTAATTCCAGCCCAAAGGTGGAATAATGAAATTTTGCAAAGGGAGAAAAGTTGGGGTACCTTTTTCAGAGCTACTCCAGGAGCATCCCTGCCTGGTTGCTTCTGCTTTGCCTGCAGATACCCCATAGGCCGCATTGTTGCAGTGCAAGACCCTGCAACGGACCCTATGTATTGCTCTTAGACCATGGAGTCTGGGCTGCCACCCCCATTTCACAAAGAAATTAGACAAAAAGTAACCATATGGATGATTCAGAGTCAATAAAAGAGCTTGTGGACTTGAACTCGGGTTTCTCAAGGTCTTCATTAACCCCTGCATAGACTGTTCTTCCCCTTTGTGCCTTAATTAATCCATCAGTAGCAAGGGGTAACCACAGCTAAGGAGCTGCATTCATTGATGGATGTGCTCAATATTGCACAATAATTTAAATAAGCTGAGGTGCCTTAATTCTCAGCTGCAAATATTGCTGTTATTTGGTGAAGAAAAGAGGAAGAGAGGAAAGCCATACTGAAGCCAGATAAAAATATAAACAACTCACTCATTGTTTTTATTTCCCCTTTTTCATCCTTTTATCTGGCTGGAAAACTGACTATGCAGGACAGGGAGTAAAACAAAACAAAAGAAAGAGGAAGCAAAACCAAAAAACAAAGGTGTTGATTTTCCTTCTATCTTTCTCAAGAAAAAAAGTGTAGAAAATTTCTTTGAAAATATTTTTTTCCTCTCAACAGCCACCCTCACTTAAAAATACATATTTTTGAGAAGGGAAAAGAAAGGAGAGGAATGGCTGAGAAGTGAGATGTGCTTGAATACCAACTGCACTCGAAGTGCAAAGGGGTTTATTAGTCAGAGAAGGAGGATATTTTTTACATCTCAGCCATCTATACAACCATGCATACGACCACTTAAAAGAAATGTTGGCTTAATAATCCTGGTCAAAGTCCTCTGGTTACAAGGGAGGCTTGTTGTACTGTGGATTAAGGGGGGGGTGGGGGTGGGGGGTGGGGGGGGTGGGGGGTAGAGGGCAGTATAAGAGATTCTGTATACACAGGTTTTCTGGTTTTGGTTAGAAACCCCAGGGTCAGAGCAAAGCTCTGATTTCAAAATGTATTTCGAGTGAACCTGTTTATTCCAAGTGTCTGCTGAGGCTTTGACTCCAAGCTATTAATACAAAGTAAGTAATTTTCACATGAGCTGTTTTTATCTCCGTTGCCAGAAAAATAAAGAAAGGTGGCCACAGAAGTAACATGTGTGAACAGAGAGAGAGGGAGTGAGAGGGGGCCATGGGCTGCTGTGATTTTTTCAGCTACTAAATGACAGACGGAGCACTGCTGGCAAAGGATGCTGAACGAGACCGCCTTGGCCAATACAATGAAGGATGCTTTGCAACACACACAGGGTGGTGGGAGACTCCCAGGGTGTGTTAGACCATGGGTTTTATGGCATCTAAATCCACCACTGTTTGAGAGGGTGTGTGACCTGCAATAAAGGCAGCTTAGCCTCTGTGAGCAGTAGCCTCAAAAGCTGCCCATTGCAGATCCTGCCAGGCAGATGTGAGCCCAGACGATGCAGATATGCTGGCACAAGACCCTGCAGTGTGTGAAAATGCATCCAGAGACCTGTATTTCTGTGGAGCTGGGTGCAAGTATGTTTTTGGGGAAGCAGCATCCCACCACAGTGCTCCCAAGTAGGTTTCCAAGGGTTGCCTCTCTAGGAGTGTCATTCCCCTGGTGTGGGACCCATCCAGGCTGGCTGGGATGCATTTGGACCCACAGCATTTGGATCCTCAGGGCAGGGGGGCAAGAGGTCAAGAGATAAAGGCAGAAGGTTCCTGCTCAGCTGTGTTCCCAGCAGATGCCAGGGATGAGCTGTATTTGCACACCTGCAGCCAAAGCCATGCTCATACACTCACAGCCCACTCACCTTCTCCACCAGCTGCTTTTCTGATCCCCTTTTTGCAGGTCAGTGTCTCGAGTTCACTGGGTCTCTGCATCTGGGTACCGAATTTCAGATCTGGTGATGGAGTAAAATGGGAAGGAAACTCAGATGGTAGCATGCACTCCAATGATGGCCTCAGAGATGGGAAATAATTCTGCAAAGCCTCTGCAGAGGCCACTTGGCCGCCTTTTGTGCTGTACTTGAAGGACAACCCTGCTATTTGTCTCCAAGAACCACTCTAAAGTCTCCGGCACTTGCTTGTGAACCCTGTAATAAAGGGGCTTCGCTGAGGTTTGGAAGTTCAGAAATGATGGCAGCCTTGTGGGCCATCAGCAAGGAAGAGGCAGCTAGTGAAAGTGCGGAGTGACTGCCTCTCAAAGTCACAGCCCTTAACCTATATACAGGTCAGGCACTCAAGTCTGCTTGGGCAAATGGAGACCTCTGCTAACACCATGGCCCCTCCATGGAAATAAGCACTAGCTGGACCAGGGAGGGCTCTCCTACCTCTGCTGGATACAAATCATGGAAGGATTGCAGCCTGACTCCCAGGTGTTTTGCATGCTCAGACTCACACAGCCACCAGGAAGGACCTTCCAAGTTCCTGGACAAAGGACCTGGAGTTGGAGGCTCCCTCCGGAGCAGACAGGGGATGCTGATTGCTGCAGAGATGTGGGAGGTGTTTGCTGGAGCCTGAGAGTCTGCAGGGAGAGCATCATCTGGAAAACTCTATCTACCATTCACACCTGGGTCCCATAGTTTTGATACTGGGTTTTAAGGATCTATTAAACTATGTATTGGTCAATCTAGCTGGCTAGCTCAACCTTTATTAGGCTATAAAAACAGATACATTCATTTGAGCTGTAAGATCTCAAAGACGGAACTGTGTCCTACACAAGGCGAGTGCTGCAGTATTTAAACTACTGGGATGCAGAAGAAGCAGACAAGGCTTTAGATATTCAGGCATTTCTTAAGGAAAAAAAAATGAAGATAAATATTTAAATACATTTATATCAGTTCCGATTCTGGATATTCATCACCTGAAATTTTCTAAAGGCACGGGGAGTATTCCAGGGGGAAATCACTACAAGTTCACTTTGGCCTCATCTCTTCCCACAGATACCTCTTAACATCCACTATTTCTAGTTTGGGCAGAGGAGGTGTAAACACAGTCCATCACTGTCACAAATCATACATTTCAGTTCTCCATGTTTGGCAAAATCAGGGCTCAGCGTACCCCTAGCACAAAGCTCTGGCTTGATTTTACTGTCACCCCTGGAGACCCCAGGCATCACATTAATAAGGTCTTGATCTCAAACAGAGCACCTGTACACCCCGTAATATGGCTAAATGTCAATAAAATTGTACATGTCCTGCCCATCGTCCCTGGCAGGGCTCGATATCTGCAATGTCCCAAAGGAAATCTAGGACTAACCCGAATCTGAGGTCCCCCCAGGACCAAGGCAGGAGAGCAGAGCCAGCTGCCTTTCCTGAGCTGTAGGCATCTATTAACAATTAGCTTTTTGGCTCCACTAAGTGCACTCAGCCTGACTTGGTTTTATTGGCATCACCCATCTCCCAGTAAATGTGATAAGAGAGTCTGATTAGCCGGGGTGTTCAGAGCAGGCTCTGAGCTAGTCTCCCGCATGGCTGTCTCAAGGCTACTAACCACATGCGCTTTCCACGCCACGCTTCCAGACCTGGGAAGTGAATGAAGATTGTTCCTGGACCTCATTGTTTACTTTTAGGCAAGCATCAGAATTAAGACCAATTTAGCTGCCCATTCTTTTCCTTTTCTGTTTTTTTCAGGAGGCTCAGTCTAAACATGCATCTCAAGAAAGAGACCTTTTTTATTGCCAAGACAACACGTGATAAGGAAAGATCATCTGCTGTCTGCAAGAAAATCACTTTGGTGGGGTTCAGAAAGCGGTCCCAAGGGTCTGATTCCAGCACAGCAAAAGCCTCTGGAGAATATTAAAGAATTATAACCCCCACAATAAGGCACTTTCTTTCATAGTTTTTTATTTCATAGCAATAGTCACAGCTTAAAGATAAGAACAACATACATTTTGTTTAACTAGGCTCTTGTTCCTTGGTGTGGGGCTCACCATGAAATGACATCCATCAAACTCTTTTGTGATTTACATGAATACCTGATTCTTCTGATAAGGGGGAGTGTAAGTCAACACAGTTCTGTTGTAATTGGGTGTTACCTGTTTAGATACTGAACTGCTATCTCAGCATCAGTTCACAGGCAAGCTCGACTTTACCTTTCCTTGCTAGGTGCAGAGAGAATGTCTCTTGGCTTTGCATTGGCCCCCAGGAGCTGCAACAAGCTGCCTGGAAGCATGTTTTCTCTCCAGTCTAGTGGAGGTGGCCGCAGGACGTTGCGGATGCAAAGCCAATATGCATTCAAGCAGGGATGGGAAAAAATTGCAGAAGAAAAATCCCCAGTTAAACCCAGAGTCCTCGCTTCAGGTTCAGCATAATCCTCGGCCACAGGCTGGTGGAGACTGTGTGGTCTAGCAAAGATGTATTGCCATATCCTTATTTTGCTGATGCACTTATTTATCTTAGTAAGCAGCATTTCATGCCTATAATATAAAAAAACCAACTGATGTGTGTATGATTGCAGCAATCTCTCACTCCCAGCACACCAAGACTTTTTTTTACTAGATGATAGAGATACTGAGACATCTCAAAGCCTGATAAGTTTGCAACCTAAAAACAAACCAGAAAAGGAGCCATGAAGCAGGACTTCTCAGAAGAGAGACCATAGCTCCTGCCTTGGACCATACCACCTTTAATTAGGTGCTAGTGTCCCAGGAGACAGATGCTTACTTCTGACGAAAATGAGTGCCTGATATTCCATAACAAGCATAACTGGAAAGAAAAAAAAAAAAAAAGGCAAGACCATGAGCAGACTGTATCTCTCCACCTGAAGCCTCTGATGGCCAGAGGATTGAAGAAATGAAATGCAAACCACTAACCAAAACTGCTCACTTTGGACAAGGCATACCCCAGAGGCCACCCCATGTTTGCTCTCTCTCTTGCCTGACATCTTTATGAGAGCTGAGCTCAGGAACCTGAAGTGGAGAAGCAGGATGGCAGTGGGCCATTAGACCTTCCCCATGGATGTGGGCCAAGCCTCTTCTGCTTCCATCTCAAGTTTTAACATCAGCCTACCACACTTAGGATTTCCCTGGCCTAAGTCCCTGGAGCTGCAGAGGTATAGACAGTAGCACAGGACTGCAGGGAACTCTCAGGAGAGGCTGGTAGAGGGATCATAAGACCACCCACCAGCAAGTTGCAGATTGGGAAGATCCCATGCAAAGGCTGTGAAGGGATGTTTGGATCTATCTCTCAAAACAGAAAGTGAATCTGGGTGATTTTGCCAGCTCCTAGCTGCCATGATCCAGGAATGCCCAATGCTCTTTTATTATGCCAAATTGTCCTCTTGGTGTGAACCCACCTGATCACATGAAGGTGCAGCAATGCTTTGCCATGGAAGGGCTGTTCATGGCAGATCTCCCTGCACCACAGTGCTAACCCACGCGCTAACCCTATACCACTACCCAGATGGAAGGAACATTGCTTCCTGCCAGCAAACGCTCAGGGATGGATATGTAAGAGGAACAGCAGAGTGGATATGGCTTTCTTTCCAGAAGCGGGATCCAGGTCTTCAAAAAGAGTAAAACTCAAACCTCAAGCCCTACTCAGCCTTACCAAAAGCTTCTGCTGAATGCAAAGCCTTGGTCAGGCCCCCCTTACGCAAGTGTGAGGCTCCAGGGCACAGTAGGTCACACACCACCTAAAACATCATCTTGTCCACGCTTCGCCAAGGCCCCTCTCTGTGCAGCTAGCTACAGGTTGAGTGGGCACCTCTTGGCAAGCAAAGACTGTGGCTCTGTTGGCCTCAGGTGTCCTCAGAGGGTGTGAATGTTTGATATAAAATGCTCCAGCCTCTGTAGTTGAAAAGGCAGCTTGTTGTATTGGCTTATTTTTATGAGTTTAAAAGAATTTCTTGGCCACCAAACTGCTAGAAGGCAGAGGATTTATGGTGGCATAGTGAAAGACAGATATATAGATGTGCATACATATAAAATGCTAAATATACTTTTAGCACTGGAGAGCTGAGATTTAAAAGGCTATTTCCTGGCTTAGTCTAATTATCCCACTAGACACTTTCCTTCACACTAAGTGAAATTCTACTGAATTAAAGACCCGCTTTTCCTCTTATCTGCTGTTCCTGTTATCTAACTCCAAGGCAAAGGCTGGGAGCTGAAAGACAGCCAGGGCATACCATTTTACAGCTCACCTACCCACCGTTCACCCAGGCTTGCATCAAATACCAGGATGATTTGTTAAAAAACAGTCTGTCATTTTCAACCCAACCATATAGGGGGAACCCCAATGGGAAAGCCACAAAATAGGTCACTTTGCTGGATGTCTTGATTTTTTTTAAGAGCAGTCTCCCAAGATCTCCTACAAACCCCAGTGAAATGGTTGCACTATGACCTCTGTGGACCCGGGAACATCCTTTCCATTAAAAGGTCTAGGTCCATTCACATGTGCAAGCATCCAAGGGTGTCATGAAAAGGGAAGGAATAAAATGCACCAACTCCATTCATTATCTACTGTCACTACTCGTTTCTGACTCCTGAAACAGATTGGTGCAGCTAGCAGGAGCCAAGAGACCACAGTGCCCTCCTTGACTTCACCACATCCTGCTTAGCCCTGGGCAAGTCCCTCCACTGATTTTCACCTCTTTTTTTCCCCTTCAACAAAGTTTCTCTCTTGGTTATAAAGATTGTCAGTTTTGGGGGAGCAGGATATATTTGTCCAACACCAAACACAACTGAGGCTCCTACTTCCAACTGATCCTCTTCATTCCACGGTGAGAACAATACTCATGTTTAATCAGGGCAGCCCTTAATGAAGAAACCTCTTTTATCCTTGGATTTCTCGTTGTGTCTTGTCCCAGAGTTATGCACATACCTTTCTCCAGGTTTCCTCCAAGTGTCCCCTTGTCTCAAGGTATCATAAACCTCTTCCACACTTCTTGTTGTGTGTCCCAGGCTTTGCAACTGAGTTAGCTTTGCCAAGAGATGCACCCCTCACTCAGTCCAGGTTTATTAGGTTTGCATGGCCATTGTGTGACATGTCCATTCCCTAAATTAAGAATACACTGCTAGGCACAGAGGTGTTTAGAGCCCTTGAAACCAATTAGCTACTGTCCATTTTGCTCACATACAGGCTCCTTAGATATATCCTTAATGCAGGGTTCTTGCAGCCCACCTCCTGGCAGCATCCGGCTGTCTCTGGTAACATCAAGCAAAAAACCACCAGCAAAATAAGTCCTTTCTTTTTATACATCCTTCCAAGAAGGACCCTCTTCCATGGTCAGCTGAGAATTGCAGCAGCCTCAATGTCAAAGTATGGAATGCCAACACTGGGTCTCAGGAGAAGCTGTTGTTTCCAAGTTTTTCCAGAAACAGACAAAGCAGCATAAATTTAGGTCTCTGGCAGACTGCACAAGCTGCAGTTGTGCCACTGCAAAGTTCTGCCTGTAGAGAAGTGTCAGAATGGGTATTGCCACAGGTGAAACATGGCTGTGGTTGGACATCCACTGGGGAACACTGTGGGGGGCTGAGATGGTGCTGAATGCCCAGGTGTTGTTACTATTCCTTCCTCCTTTTTTCACCATCCTCTTGCACAGCCAGTGTTTCCGTCTAGACCAGGAGGCCAATAAATGTCAGGAACTGGGAACTGGCAGATCCACTTCTGAGACACAGCCAAGAGGTCTGGGTCTGAAGCATGATCTCATGCCCAGACCAACGAACAGGCACAGAGTTCTGCCTGTCCTCCCAGCCCTCTCCCTCACCCTCTGAGGAACTTCAGGAAAGTCTTCTGCTTTGATTTTCCCTCCTGTAAAGCAGGAGGGAAATCTGCTTCCCCTGAGACTGGCTAGTGCAAAGGGATGTGCAGCATCATAAAATGATGATGATTAGAATGATATGCCTCTTCCTATTTGAAACAGATACAGATCTGGCCCAATAATTCCACACAAAAAATCTTGACCTCAATATCTTGAATACACTGATCTGATTTAAGAAGAAACAGAAACCTGGAGCTAAAAAGCAGGTGGGTTTTATCACCACTTTTATTATTTAATTTGGCTGGAATGTCTTTCTTTTGTTTTAAGCTGAATGAGCTTTCTGCTGACAGCAACTCCCTTATTTTTGCTTTCAAACCAAAACTGACAGGATTTTAGGGGATTTTCTGTTTAAAAAAACCAGCACCTTCCTAACAGTAGAAAGTGTGTTCAGCTGCTGTCATGAAAAACTCTGGCTAAAACCACAGTAACCTTCTGGGGAAGTTACGCTACGTAGAGTAGTTGCAGCCCGGAATATTTTCGGTCTCTCCTGCCCCAACAGGTTTAGATGTCCACATAAATTCAGGCTGTGGTAAGGACAACTTTAGGGCTCCTGAAACCAGGTCAGCATCCCTGCACCTACCTGCCACAATGCACTAATCAGGGCTTGGACCTCTTTATGGTTATGGTGAATCAGATGGTGCACACCTTGGCCAACACAACCAAAGTGTGGCTCGCCACGCAAACTCCAGGGAACTCGGCCTCTAAGACACACAAAACTTGGTACAAGAAACCTTGCCATGGTCTATGTCTTCCTAAAACCAAGCACTTGCTCGCATACTGCCAGAAGATGAGTATATACAGCACCACCCAGTTATACCTCCCAAACAATGGGCTCGGCCCCATCAACCTTCACTCACTCAAGTCCTCCCCTGTGAATCTATGGAGCTACTCAGTTAGATAAGACAAGGTAGCTGCAAATTCAGCTCCAAGCCAAGCCTTACAGAGGTTTAGGTGGTATGGCCTTCACAGACAAGTGGCACAGAAAGGTTGGCTCACAGTATTGTTGTCCAGCTCCCCAAGAAATAACATCACCAGCAAAACATCCTGGCTTACTTCATTTAGGTGAAGATGTAAACAAGTGATCATCAGCATTACCTCAGCGACAGCTAAGCAGGGCCAAACCTGTGGATGCCCAGTGTTTGCTAGTAAAATTCTTTTTAAGCAAGAAACATGTGGCTTTCCCTCTAGACAAACGTTCTTCTGAGCAGCAGCATGAGAGCTGAAACCCCCCCATCCAGCACAACATAAGCTGGAGACCTCTGAAACTTTTCTGAGAAACCTTTGATTTTCCGATAAAAAATAATAGTCACTTCTTTGCATTTCTTCTAGCTCACCACATGGGCCTGTCCAACCAGCCATCATCAGCACCTTTACCTCCCTCCTCTTACCCTCGAGGAATGCCACCGCTTAGCCCAGCAGTGAAGGACCCCAGCTGTCCCAGGAAACTCGTAAAGCAGAGCAGCAGCCTTACAACCTGAATAGAAAATACAGCAGGCAGCTACATATTTTCTGTAGACAAGGCACACTGGGGACAGTTGGAGCCTGGATTTTGTTTCTTCACATTGTGTGGCTTATGAAGGTTTTTTCTTGCTGCAGCAATAGCCTGTGCTCACTAGCAGTAACCTCTGCGTCTTTAAGTGCATAACTTGTGGGCTCTGGCAAGCGGACAGGAAATTCATGAAGTTTAAATGAAGAGGAGCTCCCTCTTCTAGCCATCTGATTAGTTATTTTGATTTAGTGTAATCCTGGCAGAGCATTCCTGATCTAATCACAGGAGATTGCACTTCATGATCCAATTACTGCAAGGTTTCTGGATGTTCCTATTGCTTTGATGGGAACATTTAGATGTGTGAGCTTCACAGGGGCTGGCCGACAGCTCTCAGCTCTGGGATCTCATTTTCATTACAGACACAGTAGGAAGGCGTGCATATTGGTTGTCTCAAAACATCACCTCCTAAGAGCAGGTTTCTCTTTATGGGAAAGCTAGAAACCCTTCATTTGGGGGGGTGGAGAATAAAACTCTGTGATTTTCCTTAGAACAGAACACCTGCTTCACCTTTAGCCAGTCTTGCAGCCTGCCCATAGCTCAGACACACAGAGTTCCTGGCTCAGCATTGCTTCTAGCCAGGGTCTATGAATCCTGATACCTGGTACCTATTCCTGCTTTTACCTGCAGGCCTCCACACCTTTCCCAAATCTGGTTTGAAGTAATCAGTAAAAGTAAACACTATCTGGATGAACGTGCAGCCAGCACAGTCACATAGTTTTGTTTCTTAAAAGGAAGCTACAGACACAGAGATAACATAGAGACTGTTTTTCAACAGCCTTCTCCAGCACAAAGTTGGGCTGAGAACTGATGATTTCAGTACACTTGGTGAGGGGGGCCAAGACATCTGCTTTGCACACTGATTTTCCAGTGCTTTCACCCAAACGCCACCACGCTGTACCCTCAGCCATCTTTCATGGCCTAAGGTTGCCACAGTCACCCTTAGGACACACAGACCCCCCTCCCAACACCACTGGGCAGAGAAAGCAGCTCCCAGCATCTGCCTTGCAAGACAGCATTACCCCACGGACTACCAAAGCCTTTCTTGCAATGACACTGCCCGATGTTTGCTTATGTCCTCGCATTGTCCCCAACCCCGATAACTTCTCTTGTCAGCATTATCGTCTTATCACCACAGTGGCACTGCCGAGCCATCAGCCCTCCAGATTTCTCAGGGAGGGCACCAAGCTCTAGCCACTGATAGACCTATCCATAAACCCATTCAGGATTGTTTTGATCAATGCCTAATCTCTGTTTGCATGGTCAAATCCCTCCCTCCCTTGTCTGCAAGCTGGATGTTGGGATGAATGTCCCCTCAGCCATCTCAGAGTCTGGCTATGTGGAGAGCATGTCGCAGTCAAAGTTTCACCATTTGCATCCCATGGGGCTTTACTACCTTTATTTTAGCAGATGAGAAACTGAGGTCCCAAGGGAGGTGCAGTGGCCTTTCCGAAGCCTCAGGACAATTGAGAGTTGAGCTAGGGTTTCCCAGGCCTTAAGAACATCCTTCTCCTCCAACAGTGCTGTAAAGGACCAGCCAAGTCAGGGCATTATTGTGCTGACAGCCAAACACAGCAGCCTTGGCCAGAGATACCTTTCCACCTAAAGTCCTGGTATCTTTTGAAGACGTGACCATTCCCTTGGCTTTATTTACTGAGCAACCCTCTTCCAGTTAATGGAGCAGAGATAAGCACCTGTAGAGATCTTGATGAGATCAGGACTCATCTGACAGAACAAGAACAGGGTGGAGAAGAAGAAAGAAAAAAGTAAAAGTAAAAGCTCTGTGATAATCCAGGCTCCAAATCAGGCCAAATCTGAAGGGTAGACTTCTCCCTCAAATACTTCTATTGTTTTGTGGGGGTTTTCCCCAAAAATGGCAATATGTAAGGCATTTGGGCTCCAGTATTGAACCAGCAGCAGAGAGGGAAAAATGAGAGTAGGGGAGAGAGAAACGAGGAAAAACTGATAAAAATGTGGAAACGCTCATATGAAAACCCTGAAATTGTCTAAGAATTCTGGAAAAAAAATTAATCACCAACAGAAGATGTCCTCATCTTCCACCATGTTTTTAACACTGGTGGCCAACTGTATACAAGGGAAGGAAAAAAGCCCCATTTCTTAAAAGGATGACCTGGCCTGGAGGCCAGCTGGACCCACTTCAGATGCTTCCCAGTGTGTCTAAATTATTGTCGGTAACCTACAGAGAGGGACAGTTCCTTCACCTGAGAAGCACCCTCTGGAGTGACTGCAGAGTGACATTAAGCCTACATGACTTGACCAGAAGCTCCTGGACAGCTCACAGCAGAGCTAAGGGAATTGGCCACAGCATCTTTAGGAACATCAAGTAAATTATAACAGAGCCAGGCTTGAATTTTGGCCAGGTGGCCACATCCATCCTATTGAACTCCAGCTCCCAACTCAGAGTGGCAACAGCCAAGCCACCTCATGGGAATGGTTTGGGATATGTGTTTGCTTGCCCCTGCAGCTGATGTCCAGAACCCTTGCTCCACTGTGGCTAAACCTTCTAGGAGACATCCTGCCTCAAAATCTGCCAGGAGACCCTTAGCAGAGAACTGCAGAACAAAGCGGACCCACAGCTGTCCACTGCCATCATCTCCTGATCTCTGCATTTAATGGGACTCTACCAGCTTCAGTCTATGGGCCCCTGGAAAAAGGGAAGGGGACTAACCCTGGAAGATTAAGGGGTGTGACTGTGGCCTTGCTTTCACCAGCTAAAACTCAGCCATGGTCCTGCCTGCAGTGGATGTGGTATATGTATAACTTGGGTTGATCCTGTTCAGATGAGGATGAAAGTGGGACATTCATTTTGCAATTCACAGGAGGAACATCTGGACAGCAGAGGAAAGCGGTAGATCAGAAAAATTTCCTTGCTTACAAACAACCCCTGAATTTTGCCCCCAGCCTTGAAATTCTGAAGAAAGTAGAGATGGTGAGAGCCATTCTCCAAGAATCTCCCCTGTAGCCACAGCGCCTAGGCTTCATCAGATGTAAATAGCTCTGCATGGCACACTAGCTCACAAACCTCTGATTTGGGGCTGAAATCCCAAGGACAGACAAAAAGCAGGAAACAGGACAGGCACAGCTAAGGCTCAAAGATGCTCTTCACAAAACTGGTCACTGGAAAATGGAAGATTTTAGGGAGCCCTCGAAAAAAACCTGTGATTTATTGTGAACGGGATATGAAGACGTGCAGAACAAACTGCAAAACCTCTGTTCCTATGTGAATCTCACCTACAGCCTCGAGGCCAGGGATGATGTGACCCAACTACAACTACAACAACGCTGAGATTTGTTTAAAGAACAGGTGAGTGCAAGAAACATCTGCAAGGGGTGACGGCAGAAATGTTCATCCAATGCAAGCAAGTGAGAAAAAAAACATCAGAGACTTCTCTGTTATCCTGGTATTTGTGCTGCAGAGCTGCAGCTCTTATATTTTTAATAACATTTTCCATGGAAGATGAAAAGCCAAGAAATAAACAGTTAAACAACAAAGGTCCCGTTGGGTGTTTGGGGTTTTTTTGTTTGTGAGTTTGGGTTTTGCCTGCAACAATATAAAACATAACATCTTTTGCCCATTCTGTGTTTTTCCGACTGCATGCTGTTAACAGCCAAGGCTTTTCAGGTGTGCAGGCGTGCAATAAGAAGACAGAGTTTTGAAAATGTTCTTTCTCCTCTATATGAACAATAACAAAAAAAAAAAAAAAAAAAAAAGCAAAATAACCACGACTCTGGAAAGTAGGAATACATTTTTACTGCAAGCTAAGGAAAATATTTCAAAAAAATTTCAGTTATAATTAGTAAAGCCCATGTGAATTCATGATCCCATTATATTGCCCTTTCAAGAACAAAACTTCAACCCTAGATGTACCTGAAGACAATTAAAAATCATTAAAGTTCTTGTTTATAGCAGCTCAAGCCTAGCTTTTCTTTTTATTGAGTTTAAATAGGAATTCATCCAGAAATGTCTTCAAATCTTCTTAAAACAAGCAAACCAACCAAAACCAAACCAAAAACCCCAAAGTGAAATTAAATTAAATTAAAAAAAAAAAAAAATTGAACAAAGCTATTACACTTCAGAGTTTCGTCCAGCCAGAAATACAAAAAGATTGAACCTTCCAGTTTGCTAATTTTGTATTTCTTCCTCTTCCAGATGAAACACAAATGATATTTTTCTTGATTTTGGGAAGATTTTCCACTGAACCAAAAAATGCATTTCCTAATCAGTTCTACTTCTGACATGTGTTTTTTCCTTGAGTGAACATTAGACGTACAGCTCTACCACAGTCTGTATGGAAAGGTGCTAAATATTGCCCTTTTGGCATGTCAGAAGACAGTAAATCAAAAGTATGTATTCTGCAGAGGAGCCCTCTGTGGGTGCATGCAACCATTTCTCCATGATGGTTTACGTATCTTTGGGTCTTAACAACTGGAATATGCTCCAATGTCCCACTAGCATTACAGTGAGACTTCACAGCTGTTCTGCCAAAAATATATAATCCTGTGTTAAGTAAGGCACGGGACTAAGTGCTCTGTGAGAGGCGGGTCCCATCCTGGATCTGCTGTCCCCCACAAGACCTTTAATCATCCTTTCCCTTGTCTTCCCAGATATGAAGATCTACCTACCCTGCAGTGTTGTTGTGTGGCTTAACTTGGTAATCTTTATAAAGGGCCCAGGGATCCTTTGTAAGAGAGAAAAGAAACAGAAAAGAAAAAAGAAAAAGAAATTATCCAGCCTGATTCTGGTCTCATATGGCCGAGGAGTGATTCCCAGGGAGCTACAGCTGATCGACACAAGCAAGCCCAAGATCAGATATCCCTCTTGGAGGTACCATGGCAGAACACAGGGGCCATCCCTCATTTAGCCCCTTGGGTACCAGTAAGGGTACGTGACACACGTTTTTCCAGCCCATGTAAAGACCTGTGCTTTAGTGATATCTTTGCTGTTATGTACTAAATCAAATTCTGCTTTGTCCCTCTTACTTGAAATGCTGTTGGTATATCTTTTCACCAGTACAATATTACCCTTAGTGTCAACCATGAAGATGGTGGCCACCCAGATGGGAGGGCAAAGGAAGACCTCTGCCTTTGCCTAGCCCCTCTGAAATGTCAGGGAACCCTGCTCACCCTAAAAAAGGTGAGATCTGTCAGGCAAAAGCATACCCTCTCTTTTTTTTTTTTTTTTTCCTAAAGATGTCAACTGGTCTAATAAAAGCTACGCCCTCTCCCTGCACTCCTGCTCCTCCTTTATTACTGGTTTTGCGCTACTGGCAAGAATGTTAAGCCAAAGAAATCTCAGACTGGTTACAGGGCAAGATCCCACCAGCAGGTGCAAGATGCAGTTCACACTGTCCAGCTCAAGCAGAAGTTTCACTTTCCTTAATGACAACATCTCCCAGTACCTTCCTTAGGGCATCCATCTAGTCCTTGGTACCTGGCCAGGGTAGGACAGCATGGGGCTGAGCCTGTGCTGTGCTCTCCTGCAAGCCAAGAGGTATATACACCTACCCAAAGCACTTTCTGTTCAGCCAGGTAGACTCCAAATTCAAATAGCTGCATGTATAAGCATATCATGTTTCTAATTTATATTATCTAATAGCTGCATGTATAAGCATATCATGTATCTAATTTTTTTTTGCCACCTGGAACAATAGATACATTGATGGATTGATTGGCAGATGATAGCTAGAATTACAGACATTCAAGTCCAGGCTCCTCCTGCCTCTGACTGTTTGGTTGGGTTTCTTTTCCCAGTAAAAATCTTCAAAACTCAAGTAATGCCCAGGAGTCCGCCTCTCCCCCTCCCACACTGCCAGCCCCAGGACTCACAGCATCCCTCCCAGTTTGTGTGATGGACGAGAAATCAGAGCTGCATCTGTCTCCAAGTGCATTGCCTAACATGTATTACTGTTTATTAACAATATCAACACTGTATTATTGATCTAAGAATGCATTAATGATCTAAGAATGAGGGCTAACTAGATATAAATTTGCCAACATACCTGAGCATTCTTTCCACCGTGTGCTGCACTGCTGTTTTGCCTAACAGTAACAATATAATTTCACGATAAATTGAACTTTCACATTACAGGGCCTTTGACGATTATAGCACGTTGTGTATTTCCTCTCTTTTCCCCACAGGTGACAAGATGCCACCTTCACTTGAGACTTTCCACCCTGGAAAGCAGTCCTAGGTTGGTGTGAAGCTTCATGCTGAGTCTGAAAGCCAAAGCCAAGCTGGGTTTCAGCAGTTTTAAGGGAGCATCTGCTCTGTGGTTGTCCAGTCACGCCAATGCATCAGCAATATCAACACTGGTGATATTTTTCTTTACAGTACAAACCCAGAAGTGGAGAAGCAAAAGAGCGAGCAGACTCCTCCTGATGGTAAAGGGAAACTGGAAGCTTTATTTGCAGGGCCATAGGAATCTCAGCGGCATAGCCTGAATTCCTGCTGCTGGGAGTGAAGCCAGGGAAGGTTGCAGTGATCAACTTCGCTGAAGATCAGCAGCACAGGGGGTACTCTGAGCAGCTTTTTTGTGGGACATTTCTGGATTGTTGGGTGGACATTAATTAGGAAATAAAAAAATGTCCATGGTGTTGCCTCTACTCCAGAAATTGTTGTGTAGATCACACGGAAATTAGATATAATCCAAAGGACTGGCAACACCTGGAGATTAACAACTATTTAATAGCAACAGATCCGCTTATCCAGCCTCTGATCCCAAACATCCCCAGCTCTGATGGAGCTGAGTGCTTCCCACATGCAGCTACCCTAACACCTAAGGGTGCCTGAGGCTTTTAAGTCCCCAGTTCCCACAGGAGTTTGGGTCCCCTTTCCTTTGCAAAGCTGAGGCCGGGGGATTTGGGGGAGGCTGTGTGAGCATCTGCATGTGAGCACTGTTCCAGGCTCAAGGAATTTGTCTGTGACAGATCCAGGTGAAGAGAGGAAGGTTCATAGAGAGTTCCCAGACGACTCCAGTGTCCCTTGCTGGAGGACACTGTCAGCCTTAGATCACATGCTCACCCTGCGCCAAAGGTTTTTTTTCCTTGATGAAGAAAATGAGAGAGTTTTATGCCTTTTTTCCAAGTTTTCCATTTTTTAAATTATCAGTGTTTTGTGGGGTTTGCCTGTTAATCTAATCCAAGGTCAAACCAGCCTACGGTGTTACTGCTCAGTGCTGCCAGCACCTGAAACTGTTTGTCCTTTGCTCGTGTGAGACAATTTCACGTGGGTTTGGCACTTGGAGGTTCAGTGCTTGGAGTCCTGAGCATCGATATGGAAAACTACTGTTTAGCTCTGTTGTTTCAATTCTGTTTTTCTTTTTTTTTTTGTTTTTTTCCCCTTTTCAGAATAGTTTTTTTCCAGTCCAGAAGAAAATTGGAGATGACACAGCATCTGCCACTCAGGGGCACAGGATATGGGTCAAGACTGGCCCTTTCTCATCATATCCAACCCCACTGCTGCAGTTGTCACAGCCCAGCACCTGGTGTGTGATGCTAGAAGGGGGAGCAGGGGCATCCCCTCCAGGTCCAGCCCTTCCCTTCCCGGCGGCGACGGGGCTGGCCAGGGGGCTGACCCCAGCGCCGGGGAGTCTGGAGTGAAGCCGGCGGCCGGCCGTCGCTCCCTGCCATCAGCCCACACCTCATCAATAGGGGCTGACAACCACGGCCTCGCTGCCCCGACGCACGGCACGGCTCGGCTCAGCTCGGCACAGCTCGGCATGGCTGAGAGTCAGGGCTGCAAGCAGGCAGCCCCCTAAGCTGGGCTTGCAGGCTCGAGGGTCTGAGGTGTGGGCAGCGCCATCAGTCTGAGCTGTAGGGAGAGCAGTGGGTTCGGGCTACAGGCAGCTATGGGGCAGAGTGCAGGCAGGGCTGCGGGTCCTGATGGAGCCAGTCCCAGGGGTCTTTGGGGTACAGGCAGTCTACAAGTTGGGGTGCAGAGAGCCTCGTGGGTTGGGTTGCAGGCAGCCCTGTTGATCTGGGGTAAGCAGCCCCATGGGTCAGGACACGGGCAGCCCCATAAGAACAGGGGTTGCAGGCATTCCCATGGCTGCCCCACAGGTCTGGGGTAGCAGCAGCATCACTTGTCAAGGGGTACAAACTGCCCTGTGGGTCTGTGAGACAGGCAGACCGGAGGATCAAGGCAGCCATGGATCTGGGAGGTCACAGGCAGCACCATTTGTCATGGGTTGTAGGGAGTCCTACAGGCCTGGGGGCACGGGCAGCCCCATAGCTGGGGTGGTACCGACTGCCGCGTGGGTCGGGGCTTAACGCACGGACCCATAATAGACATCCAGTGAGGGACACACCAGTGCAGCCACGCACAGAGATACAGTGACAGATAAGGATATACAGTGAATAGGTGTAGGCAGATAGACACATAAGTGAAAGAGACATAGACACGTGGATACCTATGTATAGAAAAATATATAGGTATTTTGGCAAGTAGATAGGCACAAATAGGCAAATAGACATAGGAATGACTGGAAAATTACATAGACATGTGGCTAGATGGCTAGCTAGATGGATAGATGGGTAGTGATACTGACTGGCGTTCTGCACTGCCAGGGCTCCAGCCCATGCATTCACAAGCAGCTCATCCTTCTGCCTGCTGCAGGAGGCTTTTCCAGCCTCTCCAACATGGGAAGGGGCTTTCCATCACTACTGCTGTGACTGCTGGACAGGAGCAGATGGGGATGCTGTTACTGCCTGGGCCTGAGTGGTACCCAACAGCCATAAAGGTGATTTTATAAGCAGGTGTGCTCCACACATAGGGTTTTATTGGTGCTTTGACATAATGACACTAAAACGACATGTGTGGATGGTGGTGTGAGCGGGCAACGGGGACTCCAGGGCTGACACACCTCCATCCACCCCTGTGGTATCACCCCACCCCTGGAGGTGATGCTCACCTATTCATCCCTGTGCCAGCAGCCCCGGGGGATCCCCCCACCCACCAGTGACATGTGCCCACGGCACAGCCCCTTGCCCCTGGAGGAAGCCCTCTCTGCACTGAGCTTTCACAGATCCCTGCCAGTTGAGAGGGTCCCAGACTGGGAAATGCAGAGCCCTGATATTTAAGGCTCAATTCACTTGATTTTGGCAGTAAAGCTGAACAGGAACATAGCACATTGATCCACACGGTATTTTCAGTATACCCTGGGACATCTCTGTCACCTGCAGCAGGGATCCTCCACTCACACGCAGTGGTGCAGACATGCGTGGCATCACACAAAGGTATACATGTTCACATCATGTAGCCCCATTTCCCTAAAGAATCTGGTTCCACATGGGCTTTGAATCCTGACTCTCCCCCAAAAAACCCAGCACTGACCCTCACTGCTCAGCCTCTCTCCACTCCTGCTGTATCGGAGCACAAAGCACACTGCTCCACGCACCCTGCATCCCACAGCTTTGTCCTTAAGGAAGTCATTTGTATTTATTTCCATTTGGGGGGGTGGGGGTACGTGGGGAAGAGAAAACCAAAAAGCAATAACAATATTTGGGGGCAGTCAAAAACAATTTAGAAATGCCTCTGGAGCACCACATGATGCTCTTTGGACACCCTTCTTCCAAGTGGTAGTACCTGGTCTTTGGGAGGGGGGATGGGTATAACTGGAGGTGTGGGGGGGTGCATTTTAGGACCACTGTCATCCTGTGAACAGATGTGACGTTTGTTTAGGAAAGTGTCTCTGAAGGTGTGGCAAGGGCCTCTGATAAACCGGGCACGGGTGGTAGCCAGAGCCGGGACCCCTGCAGCTCTGGGGGTTTCCTTGGGCCGGGATGTCCCGATAGGGGCAGGGGGGTGCAAGGGGGTGCAAGGTGGTGCAAGGCGGTGCCAGAGCAAGGACTGCAAGGCTAACCGGGGGATGGGGAGAGCCAGGATCAGCCCCCCGGGAGGAAGGACTGTTTCATACTCACACACGGCACAGTATTCCACTGGGGTTTAATGCTCGGGAGTCACCCCCTTGCTCCGTCTCGGCCAGACGGGGGGCGGGCAGGGGCGGTGGGCGGTTAGCGGCATCCCTCCCCCCCCCCCCCCCCCCCCCCTCCCTCCATCCCCAGAGCCCCAGAGGCTGGAGGGGAAGCAAGGGGAGGTTGGTGCGCTCCGCCGCGGTGCCGCCCCGAGACATCGCCGGGCTCGCAGGGCGCCTGGACACCCCCCTCCCTCCGTCGTCAGCCCCCCCCACCCCGGCCTGATCCTGCCCTCAAAGCCGGGGGTGCATCCGTGCACCCCCCGCCTTCCACCTCCCCAACGGCACCGGCTGCTCTAATACAAGACAGCGCCGTGCAAACACCGCGGGCTGCATCTCCGTAGCCCCTGTACCTATCGATGGATCCCTATAGATGTACCCCGGTAGGTCTATCCCTACATACGTGTTAAGTCTATCCCTACGGATCTATACCGCCCGTAGATGCCACGCAGCCGAGGGCACCGGTGTTTTGAAGCCCGGTTGCGCGCCCTGCGCTACCCCGGGATGGCGCGTCCCCTCCCGCAGCCCGTAACGCCCAGACCCTCCTTAAACAGGACATGAAATAAATAAAATAATATATTAAAAGAAAAAACAAGTTCACACCCCCCATCCCCGTGCAGGTTTGGCACAGCAGCCGCCGGCTGCATTTAGTCCTTTCACTCTGCCAAAACCATACTGTTTGGCTTGGGATTTTTGTTGGTTTTTGTTTGTTTGGAGTTTTTTACCCACTGTTTAAAGAATTTTTTCGTGATTTTTAAAAAATTCAATTTCCAGCAAAGTCCTGCGGAGAAAATTTTAAATAAATCTTTCTCCCCCTCTCCCCTCAGCCCCAATACCTAATGTTTGGCGGGGTGGTGGTGGTGGTGTTATTTTTAAGTTCCCTGCTACTCGCGGGTGCATCTATCAACACCCGGAGCTTTAACTCTAGAACCGCCGAAGAATTCGATGCGGGGTGGGAAACCAAAACAACTGGCATCGTATCGATTTATTTCCTCCCTGGGGGAGAAGGGGGGCCTGGAAAGGAGAGTGGAAAGGCTGAGATTTGTTCCGTTGGGTTATTTTCACCCAGATTTCGTTAACGGCTTCGCTTTGCGGGCGAGCGCGCTCCGGAATCGCAGGGGAAAAAAATAAAAATCCCGGAGTGTAGAGCAGGGTTTTGTTTCCTGTCGCTGCGCTCCGCTGTGCCCCATCCTCTGCTGTTTTGGGAGATAAAAAGTGTCCCAAATCCATCCTCTCCCGCCCGGCTGGGGCTCGGCTCGGCTCCTCAGGGCACTGCTTTTTCGGGGTGCGCTCCCCGGGATGCGGTGCTCGGTACCAAGGGCCGATATTTCCCACTGAACGCTGCTGAATTCGGTCACTCACACGCAAAACCGACCTCGGAATACTTTTTTCTTTTCCTGTTTTTTCCTGGATGAGGCAAAGCCAAAGCAGGTCCTTGCAATCGGCTCTGCTCCTGGGGGAGATGCTCCGGCGGTTTTAATCGGGTTTAACTGGATTTTTTATTTCTTTTTTAAGGAAAGGTCTGTTATTCAGTAGGAATTCAACGGAGCTTCAGCAAAGAGAGAATCACCAGGGATTTTGCAAGGCGTGGAGAGGGAGATGCGTGTCTGAAATGCAGGATACTCTGCTGCTTTGGAGAAGAAAAAAATAATAGAAGACATCGATATATTTAATTATCATTTCTTTCTGTGCATGCCAATGGCCCTATGTTCAACAACGTATTTCTATATATACACGTGCCCACAGCGTGACATAAATTACACTGGATATTCAGATATGGGAGTATATACATATTGATAGTAACACACGTTCCCGTGTCCAACATGCATTAAGTCCCATCTATACGCAGTGTTTGTATCGGTATGTATATAACTATACACTCATTATTACATACCTATTTCCTCCGTATCCTTTAAGTATAAAGATCTGCAAGGCACACAGCGGCACCGTTGCCGATATTTCCCTGTGCTGTACTTCTGCCCCTGTAATTTTATTTCTATACGTGCCTATAATCATCTTCGTGCCTATATTTGTGTATCTGCCCGGATTTACCGCTAGCTGCGTTTTATTCTATTGTAGCATCCCCACCGGTCCCGCTTCCCCCGAGCTCTCCCTTTGCCTTCTGTCCCTGTTTCAATAAATCGCTTTCCCCCCCCCCCCACGCCCCCGGCCTTCCCCCCCCACCCCCTCCCTCCACCTTTTCCATACAGAAATTTTTAATTTCCTCAGGGATTATTTTTCTTTCCAAGTCCCAAAAGCCACTGCCAGACTCCCCCCACACCGCTTCCCTGCCAGGACCCCCCAATTTCCAAGGGAAACCCTGGAGCTGGAGTGTAGGAAATACTCAGGGTGCGAGCATTATTCCCGGGGAGCAGGGCTCTGGGACGCCTCGGCAGCTCTCAAATGAGCCCCTGAGAGAAGGGGGCCGGTGGGGGCTGACCCCCAGTGGTCTTTGGCCCCTCGGGACCCCACGTTGCGGAGGGGTGCAGTTGCCCTGGGCTGTCCCTGTGCTGCACCACTGACTTTAAGACCCAGCGGCCTCTGCAGTGCACAGGGAGGAGGCAGGAGGCAAAAGATGGGTGTACCAGGTTTTCTTTTTTTGGGGGGGGCACCCCTAAACAGGCTGGAGCGGAGGGGAGAGCAGCTGTAACCTCATCTCTTTGTTCGAACCATGGAGAATTTGGGGCAGGAGCTTGGAGATACCCCCCCCCCCCCCCCCTCCCTGCAATGTCTCCAAGGCAGGGGGTTGCCTCCAAAGGGATTGGGGAGCTGGTGGGGGGTGGGAGGGTGTCCGTGCCCCCCCAGTAAATGCCTTTTGTTACTTCTGTGAGCTGGGCACGGGTGTCCTTCCAGGTGCACAGGGAGGTGTGGAGTAGGGCTGCCCGGCTGGACTTTGCCTGCAGCACGGGGCCAGCCGTGTGGCCATGCCCATGGTGGTGGTTTGATTGTATTATTTTATTCCTTTTATGTTTTTCTTTTTTTTTTTTTTTTCGTAACGCAATGAAACCTGGCGCCCAGCTGATGGTGCAACAGATACTAGCAAACCTCCACCCCCTTTGCCCCCCCACCCACCCCCACTTTTACCTCCCATCGCCGCCCACTTCCACGTGATGTGGGCAAACCAGTCAGCGAGTGGGACTGGGGAGTCTGGCCACACTGGGAAGCCAAAGGGGGGCCGGGGGATGGTGGTGGGGAGCAACACAGAGTCCCGCTGCCCCTAACGCCCCCCCTTCCCACGAAGCAGGAGCAGGCAGGAGCCAGGCATCTCCTAGCCCTCTGCCTTTCCCGCAGCGAGGGGGTGTCCTGCCCCACGGCCTCGCTCCTTCCCACCCCTCGCCCCCCCCAGCACCGAAGGTGGGTAGCGCTTCTCTGTCCCCTCGCTCCCCTCCCTCGTTGTCACACTGGGACCCGGCGAGCCCCTTCCCATGGGCCTCCCCTGAAAGCTTCCCCCTGTTGTCTCCTCAGGCTTGAAAACGGACTCGATTTTCCTTTTTGGGGTCGATTATTTTTTTATTATTGTTATAATCATGACTATTTTTAAGGCAGGAGGGGAACTCACTCCGTTTTGGCTTCATTTTGAGAGTCCCGTGGAAACGCTCCATCCCAGGCCGGTGACACGCACAGAACCAGCCGCTCCTCCGTCCCCTGGGTGGCGGAGGGAAGCAGAGGCTCGCTTAAACCCCCTTTTTCCCAGCTCGCTTCCATCCTTACCCCTTCCCAAAGCTGCCTCCGGCTTCTCCCCCTTTCCTCGGCCGCCTGCCCGTCTCCCGCTGTCCTCGGGGGTATCAGTCCTTATCTGCCGGTTATCTCTTCTGCTGCTAAATTCAGCCCAGCGGAGGGGTTCCGCCGGGGGAATCTGCTAGTTCAATCTAAATCAGTCCCAAGAGTTATTTCTCCGGCCATAATACACCCCACCCACCCCACCCCCACTCCAGCCCTTCGCCGGTTGTGATACGGTTTTCTAGGATCCCGCCATGATCTGCAGGGAAAACAGCACCTCGGGTGGTTTCACCCCCCTCCCAGACCCTCCTTGGGAAGGGTATTTCACCCTGAACCTCCGCCACAAGTGGGTTTTGGGGTCTCACCATTGCAAGCCACATACACACACCCCACCTCCACACCGACCCCCCTCCCGTCACAGGAGCCCGAATCAGAAACCAAACCACGATGGGCAAGAAAAAGCACCCACCGCACCCACCGTGACCCCCCCGCTCTGGAAAGTGCCTCCCCTCCTCCCAGACCCACGGCATCCTCGTCCCCACAGCATCCCCGTCCCCAGTGGGTCACCCCGCTGCGCTTCCAGCCTCTCCCCACGCGGGAAAAGCCGGGGTGGTGGTGGGAAGAGAGGAATTATAAACACCCGGGGGGGAAAGTTTTGTGGGTGCTGCTAGGGGTCTGCTCCCCACGTGCCATCACTTGCAAGTGGGTCCGAGCAGCATTGATGGGGGGGTGATGGCCCCCCCCCCCTCCTTGTAGGCACCCGTCCCCACGCGTGGCCGGCCTTTGGGGGGTGCGGACACACGTGGGGAGGGCGCGGGGTGGGAGGGTCGAGTCACCCTTCCTCCTCCTCCTCTTCCCCCCCTTTCCCCACTGTCTGCCTAATTTAATTCTCTATCCCGCCCCCCCCAGCCCACATCAGCCCGGGCCATTAACAGCTTAAAGCACCGGTCGTACCTGCGGGACAAAGCTTTTTGCTCCAGGCCTTAGGAGAGAGCATCGCTGTCTCTCACCTTCCCGGCTGTGTGCCCCTCTCCCCTTCACACCCTCCCCACCCCCCACACACCCCCCACCCAAGACTGCTCTAACCTCCTTATCTCCTCCGCCCCGAGTGGGGCTCCGGGCCGCTGCCTCCCGCATCCCGGCCGCATCATCCCCTGCCTCCCCCGGAGGTGGTGTTGGACGGGGCGGGGGGGGGGGAAAGGCGGGGAGGAGACTGACCGAGGGTTTTAAGCAGCCCAGCCCCATCGTGGAGCCGGGGGGGAAAGCGGGGGGGGGGGGAAAGCAGGAGGTGATGGATGGAGCCCAGTGGGAGAAGCTAAAGCCAGGCGGGAGCTAAATCTCTCCTCCGGAGGGACCTGGGCTTCTGGCTTGGGGTCTCGAAGAGGCGGCCAGACCTGCTGAAGGTGGGGAAGGTGGGTGGTGGGGAAGGGGGGTGGGTGGACGGAAATCGCATCTCTGGTGGTATTTTGGTTTTGACTGGAAGGCTGTAGCACTGCGAAACCTCTCTGGCCACTGCTGACCACAGGGGAAAGCGAAGCCTGGGGGTTTCTCACTCGCTCCCCGTCGCTCTGGATTGTGGCTGGGGACCCGGCTGGGGTTTGGGAAGGCCCATCGCGAGATGTACCAGAGTTTAGCCATGGCAGCTAACCCCGGCCCTCCAGCGTACGAGGGGGCAGGTGGCTTCATGCACAGCGCGGCCGCAGCGTCCCCCGTCTATGTGCCCACTACGAGGGTCACCTCCATGCTCCCCAGCCTGCCATACCTCCAGAGCAGCGGCTCTTCCCAGCAAGGCAGCCCCGTCTCCAGCCACTCCATCTGGACTCAACCCGGAGCCGAAAGTGCCGCTTACAACCCCGGATCTTCTCATCGTCCCATGTCACCTCGGTTCTCCTTCTCCACCAGCACCCCCATCCCTGCCACCTCTTCCCGGGAAGCTGCGGCGGCTTACAGCAGCTCCTTGAACCTTTCTGCTAACGGGAGGGAGCAGTACAGCAGGGGTTTCAGCAGCTCCTATTCCAGCCCCTACCCGGCTTATATGAGCCCTGAAATGGCCACGACCTGGACTTCTTCGCCCTTCGACAGCCCCATGCTGCACAACCTGCAGAGCCGAGGGACGCCCGCAGCCGCCCGGCATGCCAACATAGGTGAGCGCAGACAGGGTTGGGATAGGGGAGGGAGGGTTGCGCCCCACTGCCCCCCCTAATTTTTTGTGCACGCACCCTGTTTTGGGTCGGGCGAGGAGGCAAGAAGGGCAGGAGGGAGAAATTCGGCATATTCAGGATGTCGCTGCTGGAGCCTCCTCTCTGGTTGCAAAACTGCCATTTCAAATTATCCTCAAGGACCACAGTTTTAATAAAAATAAATGTAGTTTAGGGTAGGTCTGGACTGGCAAGAAATGATGTGCTGAGCTACTGCGCAAGGGCCTGCTGGGTCTACAAATAGCTCTGAGGGGATTTAGGGGATGTCCACAGTGTACGGGACCACAGTGCTCCATGGGCATGCAGGCAGTCCCTTCCTGGTCTTGCTTCAGGTGTAAAATAGGGAAAATTTATTTGGAAAATAGGGAAATGAAATTTGGCCTGTGAATCCCAGATCTTTCCTTGGGGCTGTTGCATGTGACATCTTTTTTTAAAATTTTTTGAAAGGTCGGTTTTGGCTAGAGAAAGGGAAAGTGAAGGGAAATCTAGTGCTGAGAAGCGAGAAGCAATGGAGGAGGAAAAATGTATCCACATTGATTATCGTGTTTCCTGGGGGGCTCACAGGCACATCTGACTGACCCAGCCCTGTATTTCAGTGTCTGCTTGCCCCATAAAATCTCAGCCCTGATCTCTTGTGCCGATCCTGATCTCAGAACCTTTCAGTTCAATATGCGCCCTAGGTCCTACAGCCAGAAATCATCCCAAATGGCTTAAAAAATTGCTTTTGTATTTGGTATGGTGGAAGAAGGAGAAAAGGGGAGAGAAATGCGGGGCACACATTTGTATCGCGGTTTCATAAACCCTTTTTTCCTCCCTGCCTTCTCTCTATGAAGGTATTTCTGTCAGCTTCGGGGTCGGGGTTAACAAAGAAAATGACTCATATTTGTCTGCAAATAAATTTTAAGATTGCGTTCTTTAACCTGAATTTTGGAGGGTAATTTTCCCATCGTATCTAGCAAGATTTGCTTTATCTTTAGTATTATTTTAAAGCACTACAGAAAGGCAAGTTGGGCGCTGGTGAAGGCTTGGCCTTGCCAAAGCCTTCTACTTTTCTTTGGGCATTACGAAATTGCTAAAAATCAGAGGCAGATTACCTTTAAGGGTAAAGTTTTGGCCAACTAGGCAAGTTTTTTGGGAAGCCATGAGAAGGTAGAAAGCATAGGAAAAAAAGCAGCACAAATCAAATAATCAAATAATAATTGGATATTTTCAACAAGGACATATGTGCATTTGTATCTGACTACACTGCCATCTCTCCCTTGGGGAAAAATATATTACCTTTTTGCAGCGGTCTCAGAAGGGTTCTTAGTAATAAAAATAACTTAAAGACAAAATAATGCAAATGAAGAATTGCAGTTGCAAAAAAAAAAACACCTGGCAGATTTTAAGGTGCCAGAGATTAAGCGTAGTGATTTTGGGGTTTCAAGCTCTGTGTTACGCAGCTGTTTGCGTTGCAGGTCTTGCAGCCTGCATTTTGGTGGCAAGAAGTGGTTTTTATCTGGGCCCTTAAATAACACCAGGAAGATGGGATGAATTGAACCAGTCCAGAAAACATTAGCAGTCGCTAACGAAGGAGGAAGGAGCTGGGATCCTTTTCATCGCCAGGTCCTGATTCGGGTGCTGCACTCACAGTATCATCTCCAGCATCGCCAAGGGCAGCACAGCAGAAACTGGGGGATTTATTAGCGTGGGTCTAATCATGTCTCTGCCTTGAAGGTGGAAAAAGCACATGGGTTTTAAATAAAAAGTGCTTGAGTTTTGGTAAAAAACCAAAACAAAACACAACCAAAAACCCCCAAAAACCAACACAAACCTGCTCGAGAGCTGGTGAGTTTTAAATTCAGGATTAATTTAAATTCAGGATTTTTTTGGAAGGCAGCTCCCCTGGCAACTATTTTAAGGTCTAGACCTTCCCCTTCCCCTCTTCTCCCTGAGTTGGGACGTGGCCGCTGCCTTCCCCTCTAGATGCTGGGGCAATGCTGTAGGCTGCAGGTACAGAGGAGGTTGTATGAAGCGTGGAAAGGCTGGCTGGTGGTTTCTGAGTGGGGAGAAGCGGGGATTTTTTATGAGCAAAGGTGAAAAGCCCCGATGGGCTGAAAAACTGAAGGCACTGAAAGATGTAGCAGGGGGGTGACACACACCGTCGTGGACAGACCCACTTTAATAACACATCCAAGCCTGGCTCGGCATCTGAGCAGTCCCTGGCACAGCAGTGCTTACTCCTTCCTTTGCCATTCCTTAGAACTAAAAATATTTTTATTCTCTGCACAATGAGGAATCTCAAGGTGGAAACTCAATCCTTAGTGCAAGGCTGGGTTAAATCCAGTGATTTTTGCAGCACTCTCATTTTCTTCCAGTGATTTTGCTTCCTGGAGAACCACCACCTCTGGATAGCGCTAATTGCAGAGCACCCCTGGGATCTTTAGAATTTTAATTATTATCAGTTTTTAATAATGAAGATCAAGTCTATGCAGGTGTAGGTGAATATGCAGACACAGATATGCAGTCTATGCAAGTGGGCATGACATTTTTTTCCTTGCTGTAAAGCAATGCACCAGGAAAAGAAGTTTAGTGAGAATGTATTCAAAGAAAATGGTCCTTAAAGAAATAAACATCTTGTTTTTCCCTAATAAGAGGAATTTTGGCCAGGGTTAAAACGTGCCAATGCAGCTGTGCCTTGTGAAGCACTGGGAAGGATGGGTGGGTAAATCACATGGGCCGATTTGAAAAACATTCCCTGGTGTGAGTTCAAAATGCCAAATCTGGGCTTTTCAGGGTAAATTTGGTGAATTATTTCATTACCCTGAAGGGCAGGATCAGACCCTGTGGTTGAGGCCGTGAACTTGCTCCAGGCATTGCCTGGGGTGGGGTTACAGTGAATTCCCGACTTAATGAGGCATAAAAAGGACCCGCTGCGATGTCCCCATACGGGAGACTTGCCTGCCAGCACCAAAAAGCTCCTGAAATCTGTCCCAAAATTCGCAGGGTCGGGCAGCCTGCCCCTTCCCCCTTTCCCAGGCTGAGGGCAGCGGGGATCGAGGCCGGCACGGGAGCCCAGGCGTGTAGAGTCGCTGCCGCTTGCTGCCTCCTGGATGTCTCCAGGCTGGGGATGGAGGGCCACATCCTGGTTTGCCACCCCCCTACCCCCTGCAGTTTTGCTATTTGTAAAAAAGCAGCAGGTTTTTGGGTTGGTTGGTTTTTTTTGGGTTTTTTTTTTTTTTTTTTTTTTTTTTTTTTTGGTGTATGTGTGTGTGTGTGTTTTATTTTCTGTGGCACTGAGAAGGTTGATGTGGTTGGGAGTAAGTGGGGGTGAGGGGCTATGGGTATTTCTGATGGGTGCTTTGCATTTTTTTTTGACTAAGTCCAAGTCAGGGTTCCTCAAGCAGGCACCGTTTGAACACAGCAGCAGCATCTGGGAAGATCAAAGCCTGGAGCAGAGGCTGTTGGAAAATGTCTTCTCTACTGCTGGTGGGGGAGAGATTGTGAACCAGATCTTAAGTTTTCCCATAGGGATGCTAAGAGATTTGCCCTGTAGCATCCCAGAGCCGGCATTCCCAGTGACTCATTGGCATTTGTTACAACCCTCTGCCCTACAAGTGTCCCCTGACCTTCCCCATGCACCTAAGGACAAGGTGGCTGCTCCCCGTGGGGTAGTGGGTGATGAGGGGAGCCCAGAACCTCTGCTGTCCCTGCCCACGGAGGGATGGGGCCGTAGGACAGAGGGACAGGGTCATAGGACAGAGGGATGGGAGCATAGGATGGAGGGACGGGGCCAAAGGATAGAGGGATGGGGACACAGGATGCAGGGATGGGGCTGTAGATTGGAGGGTTGGGTCGTAGGACATGTCTTGCATTTTGCACGGGACCCTACATCCCCTGTTTTGCAAGTGGTTGCGTTTCTCGCCTCGGCTCCACTGGCTGGGAAAGCTGGCCCAGGGCTTTGTTCCCCCCTGTGGGTTTCAAGCCACGTTCTGCTCTCCTGCCTAATTTAATTGTCACTGGTTAGTCTGGGATTTGGGATGAAACCCACAGAATTAGGGTTTCTGATCTTTAAGCAAGATCAAGCTCAGACATACAACTGATTATTACCCCCCTCAGTCCCCAAATAGTATATTTTAAATTGTAAATAAAGCAACAAGAAGAATAAAACAACAACAAAAAATCATGGGCACTATATGACCTTTATTAATAATACAATTATTTAATCAAAAATTGCACTTTATTACTGAATACAAATGCATTTTGCATAGAACAGCCATGGTGTAGTATATAATATATTATAAATGCTCATGGACTTTTGTAAAGCAGTAAAACTTCAGGCAGTGGATATTGGCACTGAATCTAAGACTTTATTAAGCCAGGATTAATTATTTTTCTCCTCTGCACTCGCACTCATGTACGTGTCTTTATCCCTGCACGAATAACAGCAATAGTTTTTTTATGAGACAGCCTATATTTTGCTCTCTCCATATTGATTTCCACCAGTTTTGGGGGAAAGAGGCAAAAACCTTGGAAACACATGTTTATCAGGCAGTGTTTCCCAAAGGAAATCGGGCCCGATCCTGCTGCCTCTGTGCCTTTCTGATGTTGGAGAAACCTTTGCTCAGCAGGCACAGAGGGGCTTCTCAAAACTGGTTATCCCAAAAGCAGCTGTGTATTTTGAATGGGCAAACCATCTCACTCGGAAAAATTAAGGATAATTAAAAAACCCTCAAACATCAGCAAAGCACCAACCAGCAAATAAAAACCCAAATTGGGTGCAAAAGCAGCAATGCAGTGAGATGAGCAAGTTTTTGTGCCTGAAGGTCGGCAGCCTGTTGCTGCAAGGGGAGGATGTGTTCAGGGGCTCTTAAAATAAAGGTGGAAAAATGCAGTTTTAAGGAAAAATTATTTTTTAAAAAATTGATACTGTAGTCCCCAAACCTGCAGAAACCTTTTTGTCTCATTGGTGTAGGGCTCTGGGCTGAAATTTTTGCTCCTCAAGCCCCACAGAGCTTTGCACGCACAGGAAAAAAGGGTGCAAATATATAATTTTTCAGAGGTTTTGTTCCCAAATTCACATGTCAGCCCAGTGTGTCCTTCCCACCCTACAATTTCCTTACTGCAAAGGAAATGCAAAAATGGGATATTCAGGGGGATCTTCCTCTGCTCAGTGATGTTCCTGGGGGGCACGAGGCAGAGGAAGGTGGGGAGATGCAGCTGAACATCGTGGGTCCTTTGAGGCTTTTGCAACCCTTATATAAAAAGATGTAGTGAAGTGTCTGTTTCCCATTTGGGGCTCACCACTGCCTGCAAAATCGGGTGGGGGTCGGTGTCAAGAGCTCAGACTGTGGGCTTAAAGTGGCTGGTTTTGCTCATGCTGGGGAGGGCAGAAACAGAAATGTAGATTTTTTTGCTGGGATGGCTGTGCCGGCCCCGTGTTACGGGGACGGGACGTGTGATTGCCCAGTAACGTAATTATGTCGCCAAAGCCCCTCGGCTGTAATGGCAAGGTTAGGTAGTTACAGGTATGGCTTGCTTTGGCAGGGGGGATGTGTGTAATTATGCCTGTAGGACTGCGAAAAGGGAGATTGGAAATGCCAAATATTCGCCTTGTAGATGGATCCTGAATTCATGTTTCTGTCTGGCAGGAAGGTGTAAATACGCCTTTGGTGTGTGACTGTGAAGTGCTGCTTAAATAACCAGGGAAAGAGGTGAGAACGTGCTCTTGCCTCCAAAATTAACTCAAATTATAAAAGCAAATTTCATTATAAGGGTGGATCGAGTTTTTTTGGTGGGTTTGTTTTTTTAGGGGTGAAGAAAAAGACCTTGCAGGTCCCCTTTGTGAGACAAAAACCTTGCAGCTCTCTATGATAACGTCCAGCATTACGGCAAAATATTAAAATCTCTCTGGCCTTTACAAGTCTTCCCCAAATCATCGGTCATGGTGACCGGTCCAAGCTGTAAATACATCTGTAATGACAAATTAAACCCAATTATTTGCCACGCCTGAGCAGTGAGGTCTTTATACATGGGTGCTTACACGAGCGTGACAGCACTTGAAAATAATTTGATCATCATTGGCTTTGCAGGGGCTCGTACAAGTGGCATTAAAGGCTCTTTTGAAAACCCCCACGTTTCTGCTGTGCTAAGCGATGCCGTTGGAAGGTCTCATATGGCAGAAATGTTTTTTTTTTTTGTCTCTTGCAGTTTTTCAGAAGGTCACTTGCTGCAGGGTATGCTTGATTTTGCAGCATTCCCCATGCGGTTGCACCCTTTGAAACACTCGGAGCACTCAGTGGGGATTTCTTTTTCAAAATGATAAGCTGGAGCTGGATTTTCTCATCTCAAAAAAGCGCAGGCGGGTGGGCAGGCACTGGATCTGCTAGGAAAGAAGAGCTGGGCAGAGATTTTCAAAGCTGAACATAGATCTGACCCTTCCATCTACATTGAAATGTTTCAGCTTTCAGGTTTTGTCAAGGTCTAGATTTTAAAGCCAAGTTTGGGGCAGCGTCAGCTGGAAGTGAAAATAATTTTTTATTTCCATGGTATGCCCAGTGCTTATGTTTTTCTCAATTATTTGCTGGCACAGAGGGGTTTTTAGCTTAATTATATGGACATCTAAATGTAGGACACATCCATTGCTTGAGCAGGGGCAAAGTTGGGTCCTTCCTCCGTCTTTCTGCTGTTTTTTCTGTCTTCCTGAGGCAGATGCTGCTATATCACCCAGGCAAGGTTTGCAGGATCAGCTCTTCCAACCACTCCCCCCCCCCCCCCAATCAGATTCAGTATGTACTGTGAAAAAAAACAACAAAACCCAACCTCCAAAAACCCCCCAGTTTTCTTGCTCAGAGCTGAAACCATTTCTGTTTTAAAGCAAAATGGTGTTTGCCGGGAGCTGGTGCAGGATCAGGCCCATACAAGAAGCTTCCACAGGGAAGAAATGCAGTTCCTTGCAAATTATATGGGGCCGTTACAGGATTTTTCGGGGGGGTGAAGCCCCAAAGGCCAGTGGGACCTTTCTTTTTCCTTTCTGGAAAGTGGCCACTTGGCTTTTATGTTGCAGCGTGTAGAGATTTGTGCTTTTTTTTCAAAATTATTTTTAGTGACCAGTAGAGCTGGTGAGCCCCTTATCGGAGCCAGCTGGGCTCAAACAGCTCATGCTGTCCTTGGGAGAGACTCTGAAATTCATTTTGTTTGTGAAAGAAGAAAAAAAAATATTCATGGAAAGTCAAGTAAAAGTAAGTTTTCCACCAGAGGTGGGGTGAGGGCAGCCGGCTAAGAGATGCGGTGGGGCTGATCTCCTGTCTCCACCAGGGACTGGTACTGGACGCTTCTGAATCTGGGATAACAAAATTGCTGCCTGGAAATGTTTCCTCCTAATCCCTGGGAATTAAGTCGGTGTCTGCTGGGGGAGCATTTCAGGAGAGGTCCCGCAGTGGGACGTCACTGCCTGCTCTTGCTCTTCTTCCCAAAGCTTGGCTGTTTTCCTTGGGTCGATGCTTCCAGCCGCAGCACAGTGTGTTTACGGGGTGCTGGGGTAGGGCTGCTGCCTGTTGCCATCAGACTCCTAAAAGGTTAAAACTCAAGCCTAGCGGAAGCGGTTGGGTGCAGAGATGGAGCAGCAGGGTCAGAAGGAGACCAGGCCGCTCCCTTGGCGTAAGATTTTACCAATTCTTGCTTTTTTTTTTTTTTTTTTTTTTTTTTTTTTTTTTTTTTTTCCACAGCTCTGTCTTGCACGGTGCTCTCTGGCTGTGTCTATAACAATATTTAAGTAAGTCCAGGTTGTCCTCTGGCCTCAACGGCCGGGAGAGTGGGCTGTCTCCCTGGGTTCTGCAAACATCTCCAAACAGTTTGGGAGACACCTCCCACTTGTCTGCTTCTCAGCTGCCTGCCTCTGGCTGCTGCCAGTCCTCCTGCTTCAGTGCACCTTGGTTTTCCTTCAGGCTCCAGCTTCCCGAGTCATGTCATTATATTTGCAGGAAGGGAAGAAGCAGTTTTTCTGGACAAGAGAAAAGCTGGGAAACCCTGATTCCTTCATGCAGAAACTCTAGAAGACACAAAAAACCAACCTGATATTTATGATTTAAACTCCTGTGAGTTTCCAAGCCAGGCTCTTTGGTTTGCAACCCAGGGAGCCATCGTTATTTAATATTCACGGCTTGCAGCACTGGAGCTGTAAAAAGTCAGTGAAGCGATGAGCCCCAGACATCAGGACTCCTCCAAATGACGTTTGGCCCCAGATTCCTGAGATTATTTTGGGAAGGGAGTGCTGGCCCCAGGGGCTGGCTGCTCGAGGGACTAGCTGCTGGGATGGATGCTGAGTTGGGACATGCCTTGGTGATGTGGAGCACAAGAGGGGCAGCTGTCTTGTGGTGATGTCTCCTCCTCATGCTCCCCTGGGCTGGGAGGATGCCCTGGATCCTGTGCACAAATATTAGGTTAATTTCTCTAGGGGCTTCCCATGTTTGGTCCTTCGTTGCTTCAGTGGGGCAGATCATTGATGCTGTGATTTACCCAGACCCTCTGGATGTGGAGGTCTGGCCTCAAGGGTTTTCTCAGTTCCCAGCACAAGCAGGGCCACAAGCAGGAGGGTGAAATCCCCCTCATGCCCCCTTCCCTTTGCCCCCAGCCAGGGAAGGGTCTTGCTCTGGCAGGACTAGCTGCCTGCCCTGCTGCCTGCCCTCCCCAAGCATTTCTATTCCTACACCAACATCCCAGTCAGACTCTGTCACCTCCCTTCATGCAAAATCAATAACAACGGGTGAGCAGGTTAATTATAATCACAGAATAAACGCCGCGGTCTCAAAGTTCACTCAACTTCAGCAGCATTTCAAAACGAGCAGATGATGCCAAGAAATTTTCATTGATTCCTCTGGGGCAGGTGTGGGAGTTTGAACCTGTCCCCAAGTTGATCTTGATTCAAGACCTACTCAATTTTCTTCCTTATCTCAACTTTCGCCTATCTTATAATACCTGTTATTTTAGATAAAAAGTCCAATCAATTGAGTTAGAAAAACTGCAAGTTATACGTTGCCCTGATAAGTTCAGTACCTGCAGTTTCATTGGCCTGGGCTGCAGTCTCTGTGCGAACTGACCTTTGAAGATCTTTATCGGCAGCCGGAGGAATTGCTCCATCCTCCCACCCTACTCAGGGGCTGAGTTGACTTAACGTTCAGAATAACTAATAAAAGAGGAAAAGAGAAGGGCCAGGGGTTAGACAAACTGACTGCCCCCTGTAACGTGATGAACTGTAGTAAACACCTTTTTGTTTGTCCCTGGCTGGTGTCCCGTAGGGAGGCCAGGATCTGGCCTAGCTTACTGTGGTGTAACTCTTCTGAGTGGGATTTGTCAGTGCAACACCTCCAAATTTGAGTCAGAGCCTGTGTCTAAATTAGTGAACTAAAGAAAACTGAGGCAGGGGTTTGGATATGCACATGATCCTCAGTATTGGTTACTGCTGTCATGCTCAGAGAGGGCTCAGACATGTGGAACCATATATACCTTACCTATTTCTTACATTCCTACACATGGTATATATATGTTTTTTATATACAAAGAGAGTCTTAAAATATATGTGTGTGTGTGTGTTATATTTGTGCACGTATATATAAATGTATATATACACACACAATTCTATATAGGTATGTTCTATATAGCCATAGAATAATAGTTCTAACAGCAAAACCAGAAATAACTGATTAGAGATGACTCCTAGCTTGCTACAATGGCATTCTTCAGGACATGGTATATGTGTAAATATACAAATATATACATTCATATGTATGTACATATACACTTACACATGCACACATATGATAACAATAATACAATTAATTGTATTCCTACAAGCAGGATTTTGCCCATTTGATTCAGATAAATGTCTTTCTGTCTGATCTGTGCTAGTCTGGGGCAAAAAAACCCAAACCCAAGAATCTTTCTGTTTCTGGAGTTGCAGGGTCATAGACATGCAGATTGGAAGACCTCTAGTCCAGCCTCCTGCTTGAAGCAGGACAACTACTAGCAGTGGCTGAGGTCAGCTGTGGCTTTACCTTTTACCTTTACCTGGATGAGGCTTGGAAATGCCCAGGGATGGAAATTCCCCCACCCCCTCATGAAAACGCTTTTCCTAATGCCCAGCCTGTGGTTTGTGCTGCACCCCCTTGTGCCTTCTCCCACTATGGGGAAGAGTTTGGCTCTGTGGTCTGGCATACGTCTGGCTAGCTGATGCCCTTGTAATGATCCCAAACAGCACCAATTTCCCTGGGCCCAGAGCTGGCTCTGGCTTTGGTCCACCTGGGTGCTGGTAGTTACTCCTATAGGCAGACCAGATGGTCACCGTCAGACAGACAGATGCTGCACTAGGATGTATGACCACAGTCCATTTTGTTCCCATTGTTTAAGGAGTTTCAGCTCATCACCTGCTCTGTAGGAGCCCAAGCGGACCGAGAGCACGTGATGGCTGTGCCACCGTTGATGATGAACTAGTGCCAGATGCCAGCCGTGGCAGCCCAACAGACCATGCTCTTCAATCAGTAGCACAGCTCCTGGCATGGTCCAAGCACAGACCATCTGAGCCTGACCCAAGCATCTCCTGGTGCAGGTCCTCGGAAGCAGTTTGTATGTCACCCCTGTAGATTGGGGTTCGAGAGCATCTGAACATGGCTAGACTCTGTTAACTGGGCTTAGGGTCAGGGTTCACCAGTTACCCAGTAACTGGCCCCAATTCACCAGTCTCCCAGTAGCCATATGTCCAGTTCCCATGGCTCAGCCAGGGAGCAGCAGCTTGGCATGCCTCCACAGCACACCTGCTTGCGGTCTCCTGTGGGCACACCACACACAGCTGCACATGATGGAGATGATCCATTGCCTATGTTCAACTTAGAAATAGCTGCCTAGGTGAGATCATGGCATTGAAAATCCTAAACTTTTCTGATCCTCTACATTTTTTTCCCCATTGTCCCTTTCCCTGCAAGAAGAGCCTCTGGTAGACATGTCCATTTGGAGATGGGCCATATTTCAAGGAGGATAATGCTGTAGCTGGTTTTCCTTTGTCAAAAGAGAGAAAAACCATTTCCAGGTGCCTCCTGCCAAGCAGACCCCAGGCTGTGGATAGCCTCATCTTGGCCATTCCCTGGGCTCTCCATGCTAATCTAAGATTTGTTAAAAAATATTTGGACAGTCGATAAGCAGAGGAATCTCGTGTTTATCAGAAGAGCCTCAGATATTTACAAGTGTGAGAACTGTAAGTAAAAGTAAGAAAGGCGAGGTCATCTTGGTGGGTGGGATTAGGCGTGCATCCCAGCAAAAGAAAGCAGACCTTAGAGTTCACTCACACACAAGTTGACAGCCAGCAGAAGTTGCTGTTGGACACCAGGTTGCTATCAAAGCGGTGGCCAGCAAGTGCTCCAACCCAAAGCAGCCTACATTCTTGGGGATGTGTGCATGCCTGTCTCCTGTATAGCAGACTGTGTACCTTTTGGATGTGGGACATAGTACTTTAGTGTGTGGGTCGACAGGCTTTCCACACAGCTCTGGTACAGCCATTGGGCTTGATGGTTTGGAGTCTGGTAGTTTTGGTGTGCCAGACAGCTGTCAATGTTTTTCTGAGCAATGAGGTTGGCCAGTCCCCCAGGACTTTCTCCTGCTCCTTCCCAAACCAGGCAGTTTGTTTGAATCTGCTTTAGAGGAATCCAATCCGTCTCCACCCACCTTTCCTCCAACCACTGTCTCCACATCTGTGACTGTGGCCTTTGAAAGCGGTCCTGTTGCCCCCTCCAGTGAGGCAGGGAAGAGCCTTTGCTCCTTCTCTGGGGGAAGAGGAGTGTCGCAAGATGAAAAGCCTTGCTCAAGGGAAGCCTATTGCAGAGCCAAGCCTGAACTCAAAGCCAGGCCCAGCATGTGACCAACCTTCCTGTTGTGCCCCTCTTGCATACAGTCTCAGCTGGTCCCTTGGCTGCTTCTAACTCCACTGTCCTTCAAACCAGGGAAAACATATCCATGAAGGAAAGGAGTATTCTTGGCTGTTGGCAATGGTGTGTGCCATAGACCTTGGCTTGCCGCAGGCAGAGGAGGGAGCTTTGCAGGGGAGGGACACAATGTTCCCTTTGCCTTGACATGAAACATTTGGTCTGGGAAGGGCCGCACAGGAACAGTCTTGCTGTGGTATTTCACGAAGCAAGGGAAAAAAAACCCCAGATTTCTTTGCCTTTTTAAAAGCAGTGTGTGGCTCAGCCAGATTGTAAGGTGAATGTTTCCTAAGCACTAAGCAGGGTCTTTAGGTTTGCAGGGGGAAAGCTGATCTAGGCAGCCAACTGAGCAACCAACCATTTTCTCCACTGCAGATGTGTCAGATAAACCCCAAAACATTCTTGGAACAGCATGAAGCCATTTCTGTGAAGCTGCACAATGATGTGTTTTGCTTGAAACTGTGTTTCTGGCTAAGCATAGGGAATTTACCTGCTTCTCCATTTCCTGCAGATCAGCAGTCACACAGGTGATGACTTCTGTTAATCCAAACCAGAGGAGTGTAGGGAGCCACACTCCCACCAGCAACCAGCTCAGTGACGGGCACTACTCAAATAGGCACTCTCCTGTTCTCCCCATGTCTAGGTCCCATAAGTCTCTAAAATAGTGGGGTCCTGGATGAATTTTTCCCAAATTCTGTTCAGAGGGGAAACAGGCAGAGAAGAGGGCGGGGGTGGGGTGGGGGGGAATGCCAACAGGCAGAACCTGTATTTACAGAAACATCCTTGGCTCCATTAGCTGAAGGGTAAGATAATGCACATCAGCTTTCTGATTCCAGTCTATGTGTCAAACTGATGATGTTGAAAAAAGAAAGGCTCACTGACAGCTTTTTTTTTGGCTACAGATCTCTCCCATGCATAAATTTGGGCTCTTTTGTTTAGAGTCCCTCCCTGCCCTTTCTACTTCCATCTCTCCTTGTTTCTTGGTGCTGTCTTCCTTTCCAGTTCAGCCCTGCTCTGCCACGGTATTGAACCAACCAACACTTGTAACTTCTGTGATCTGACCAGAAAGCTTTTGCTAGGCTTTTCCACTTGAAACTTCAGCTTCTGGAGTCATGCAATTCATGGGAGCATCTCAACCTTTTCAAAAGAAATAGATGTGACTTTTCAGCCCCACTAGCTGCAGCAAAAGGCTTATTGAAAGGACCCCTAAAGGTTTGAGCTGTTGGAAGGATTTCCACACTGTCACTTTTTAATGGAAACCATCTTGGGATTTGGGACAAACCATCCTGAGCAACTGGGAATGGCAAAACCTGTTTCCCCCTGCTGTGCAGTCATGTCTCTGCCTTGAAGAAGAAAGTGATGGTGTCTTGGGTGGAATCCTAGGATGTCCATAAGTCCAAGGGGCCAATGTCCTTTGCCTTCAGCTGTGAGTGCCCCTGAGAGTCCATTTGGGATTCACATATACACAGGATCGTGGCTTTCACCTCTTATCATAACAAATTGTTTTAGGAATCTGCTTCACTGCAGGGAAAACTGCTCTCAGGGTCTGTTTAAAGCCTGTAAGTGCTTGGCTGTGTTTGAAGAACAGCTTCTCCTTTATTGAGTTGCTTCTCTGGGTTGAGAAGACACTTCTGCAGGGGGAAATGTTGATATCAAGTGTCCCTCCAGCTGTAAACAAAACTCCAGTGCTGTATTAATGGAAGTCTCTTTCCATTCTTCTTCACCCAGAGGGAGTGAAGGCAGGAGGGGGCTGGAGGGCAGAAGAAGGTGGACAACCTCGTTGTTGTCTGACCAAAACCAGTGAAGGGAGGGCTTTTTGTCCCCTTCTAGAAGTTGATTTGGGAACAGAAACTTGGAAGCTGGTTGCTGGCTCTGAACTGAAGGATTCAAAATCTCTCTATTGCAGGTGCTTTTATTGTTATTATTCTTTTGGGTCCTGATCCATCAGGTTCGCGTATTCAAGATGATCTCTCCAAGGCTAAGAGATTTAGGGTTGTCAAAGAAAACCCAGAAGGTCTGGACCTAGGAATGGACATACTGTCAGACTGGCAGAGCTGGGGTTTGCAGAGTTGCTGGGAAGACCCAAGGAAGGCAGTTCAAGCCACTCTTCAGACTCAAGCCCTGGGCAACCTCCCTATGAGCTGACTTGGTTGCAAGAGGGTATCTGATTCTCCTGCTTGGGAAGGCAAAAGTACTCAGACTTTGGGTGGGCCATGTCCTTGGTCAGAGATGCTGTCATGTCCTATCCATGCTGGATAAAGTGCCTGTAGGTGTGGGCTGGCTGGCGGTGCTCAGATCTGCTTTCTTGTTGAGCCCTGCATTGTCCGTACCAGTTGATTTTTGTAGACCCGGTGGCGAATGTGAAGGACCACTCCCGATGACTAAAAGCCATGAAGGGCCATATCCAAGAATGCTTTTTCTCTACCAGACCCCAGCACCTCACTTAAGAGTTACTCCTGGCTCCCTGGGGACTGAATGTCCCATTGTGGAAAGTATTTCCGACATTAGCATGCTCAAGGCCTCACCCAAGATTAGGAGGCTGTTGTGCAACACACAAGTGACATTTCCTGCTCTGGCAACCTTGCAGTCCTCATAAACTCTAGGTGTGAGAGGGAAAAAGATCTCCTTTTACACAGCAAGCTGATGACCAGGATAGGGACAGGACCCAATCCATCCTCTCCACCAGCTGGGTTGTTCAACAAAATTTCATGATATGCTCTCACATGAGAAGCTCCTTCGTGGACCAGAGGTAGGATCTTATGAAGAACTAAGTAGAAGGCCATTAGCGTTAGTCAACACCAGGGACCCAGCCCATAAGAAGTACTGAATGATCCCAAGATTGATATTATCCAGGATAATGGCTCGGCAAAGGCATTTGGTGGTGCTATACGTTCAAAGAGGAAGATGAGGCCATTCACCACACTGGAGGCTACTCCAACCATGGGCCAGCGTCCTTCTCAGCCTATCCATCAGACGTTATCCTCTCCTCAACCCTGTCCCACACTGGCCATACCTGGCTTTGGAAGAGGGAGTAAATCTTTCTAGCAGAGAGGCTATTACAGAGGTCACCAGACGGACCCATAAATCTCCATTATCAGGCAGCGGCTCCTGTGCCACAAAACGGAAATTATTGCCCTGAGTGCGACTGGGGGAGCCTTTCCTTTCCCCAGCATTGTTCAAGGCCCTCCGGGAGTCGCTCGGGCAATTTGCTGCCTGAATAAACGTTTCCTTTCCCGGCTGCTAAGTACAAGGAATAAGTGTCAGGGGATCTCATAATGCCGGGATTTAGAGCTCCAGCCCCGAGACAGAAGCCAAGAAAACACTTCGCTGCTTTTTCCCGGGGAGCCTCTTTAATCCCCATTATTAATAACAATGGCAAATTAAACGATTAGTGCACTTGAAGCCCAGTGACCTCCATGCCTAATATAGCTCAGCCTGCCAGTGGATCACCGTTCCTGTGGGCTCTGAGCCCTGGGAACATTTGAGTTTCCTAGGTCTTGGACACCCATCCACATCAAGCTGCATGGGCTGCAGCTCTTCGGGTGACATTTTCTCATTATTTTGTAGACCTTCAGGTTTTCAAGAGCAGCTGGGCTGTCTCAGCTGTGTGGCCAGAAGGTCAGCTCAGAAAGCTCCTCTTGGCAACTTCAAACTTGGGTTTAGTGATGCTGTGAAATTATAGTACATCTTTTAGAAATAAATCCAGTCTCTTGCCTTCCACTTCTCCACTGGGGCCCAAATGCCCTTTGTTCACTAAAGGGCATGCACTAAGCCTACATCATCTTCTCTAAGCCGGTGTCCAGTGGTGTCCAAGACACATCCTTTGCTGTCATTAAGCATACTTTGAAGATGGAGAGGATAATTGTCCTCCAGGTGAGATCTCTTGAGGTCAAGGAACTCCCTCTGCTCTGATGGGGCTCCAGGAATGGTTTTAATGAGGTTGCACTCTGCAGATGTCATCTTCTGACTCAGCACTGGGTGGTGCATGCAGGGGACGCACCCATCTGATATCACCCCATGAGGGCTGTGATTAGGGAGAGCCACCCATTGCGTGGAGCCTCAGTGTGCCCTGGGAACAAAGTCTGTTCCTTCCCCGTCTCGAGCACCAGTGATTCCTGTTTGTTAACGTTCACAAGGATCACCTTTGCCTGCAGCTGAGAGGAGAAAACCACACAAATGCTATTACTATGGAAGCAGAAGAGGACTTTTGGACACTTAAACCGGTAAAAGTCCCTCAAGAGAGAAGCTCCAGTCCAAATCCCGTGAAAACTGAAAACACCCCACCAATCAAACCACCAAACACATAGTGGAGAATGTAGCTCTAACAAATATAGATGAAAAAGGAGAGCAGGTCTCAAAACTGCTTTGTACTGGTGCTTTAGATGTCTGATGATAAACCAACAATGAAAATACTGTGGACACTGAAGCTGGGTATCACGCAAACTCTTAGGAAATAACACTTAATATTCAGCAGCAAATTTGATTATTGTCAGAAAATAAGAGACTTATACTTTGCCTTGGTTCAACTCTACATCCTCTGTTTTCTTCTAAAAATAGAAGTGTACCCATGCTTGATATTTCTTCATATTACACCCATTTTGAGGGAGCTCTTCTTATTCAAGAGCTAGTTCAACTCTTAATTTATGAGGGACTGTTAAGAAATTTCTCCTTTTTCTCTGGCTGAAAACGTTTGATTTTGGTTTTCTGGTGGAAAAATCTGCAGGAGAGATGATATTTTGTAATTAGTCACACTCAGAACTCAAATTGGTCAGGAGTTTTAGCTGTTACCTTTGGACTACCTCTGCTCTGCTAAATTCTTACTGGATTATGTCAACAACTTTGTAATGAATTATTTTCAAAGAAGAAGGGGTTTTCTTCTAGCACAAAAATTACTGTGAAAATAATTTGGCTTTTTCTTTGGAAAATGATAATCAAAAGCTTCAACAACTTTGAGATGAAAAAAGTAGTGAAATGTTTTCCTTTCTTGAGATTTTTCAAGGAAATGAGTTCTTTCCTGACCAGCTGTTCCAATCCTTTCTCTTTTCAAAGGAAGTTTATTTGATCTAGATTTTGGCTGTGACTCAATTGTGGTTTTAAAGGGGAAAGTGAGGCATTATGGTTATGGTATCACTGAATCCATGTGTACCAAAATAACCTTGAGGGATTGCCATCTTTCCTAAACCACCAGAATTGCTCAAAGGTAATGAGATTTTCCTAAGCTGCTGAGAAGATGCTGGATTCCTTATTTTCTGTCTCCAGAGTCCCTTGGGTACGCTCATTTACTGTTTTCTATCATTTCCCCATGGGCACATGGTGTAATCCCTTGCCTTTTTTAGCCTGGTTTTCTAGAGAGAATTAGGCTCATGTGAATTATCTTCTCTGAGTCTTTGTTTACTGGTGCCACTTTCGTAATTTTTTAATCTTTTGCCTGTTTCATGGTTACTTAATTTCCTGCAGATTTTCCAAAAATAGTCAGGAGAAAAGAGAAAATAAGACTGATGTTTGAGCATAACCCTTATTAGATATCAGAGAATCCACATGGGGTCAAGGCACAGATCGGCAAGAAGCCAGATTCTGTGGGTTTGCTCTTTGGGGAACTATTGCCTTCCAGCAGAAAGCTGAGATACTCGTATAAGAAGCAGGCGGACAAGCACAAAAAGTAGCAGGATACATAATAAGATTTTAAGAGTTAATGGGGCACTGGCCTATAATGGCTGAAGGTCCCGATGCAAAGGTCTCTTACTGTCTCCAAACATCGCCTGTGCGCTGCAGTTTGTTGGGATTTTTTTCAGCAGCCTGGCTTATTCCTGGCCTATGCTAAGTAATGGAACCCTTTGCTGTCATTTGTCATCTTCTTCTCCCCAGTTATTTTACCATATAGTGTTCCCTTTCTGGTGCCTATAACAGAACATGTCCATGTGCAGCAAGGAATGGTTGTGTAACAGAAGAAATCCATCCTCAAGCTGAACTCAATAGCCTATATTCTCCAGGTGGGATGACCGTCATCAACATGCATATTCAAGGGCCATGCCATCTGGATGCAGCTATATTTACATCTCAGCAAGGCCTATAGATGATGTTTATATTTTATTAGGCAAAGGTCTTGGCCTCTTGAGGGCATTATAGCCAAGGGTGAACTGACCTGTGTCTTTCCAAATGACTATGCAGTTGAGGCATGTTGTGTTGACCTCTGCACCGCCTTGCAGATGATATGGACCTGCCATAGTCAGAGGGATTGGACTGGCTCGGCCCAGGGCAATTGTCCTCACACTCACATCACAGCTGCAGCCGGGCCCCGGTGGAGGATGAACCAGGAACATGGTGGGTGAACGCACCAAGCTCTAGAGAATGACATCAAGCACGATGGAAATCTGCATCAAAAGCTCAGCCTCTGGCACACATCAATGCTCAATGATGTCTGTTAGCTGACAGTCTGAGCTGGGGTCAGACATGCAGATTCTTGTAGTTCAGGAGGTGTTCATTGCAGAGAGTAGGTCTTAGGCACATGAACATCTCTCCCTCTTGGCTCTCTGCAGCCGCTACCGTCTGCAGAGAGGCTGGGTGGGAGCTGGCATGGGCTGGGTGAGGAGAAGTCCTGTAGGGGAGCAGAGCACATGGCACAGCTTTCCCTGCCCACACCCCCTTGAGCCCCGCTGTGAGATGCTCAGGCATCTGATCTCTGGGCAGTTCTGCTTTGTGGGTCCAGGCTTGTGGTTGTCCGTAGTAACAGGCAATTTGTCTTGACTGTAAACATGGCTGTTCACCTGCCCCAATCTGTTTGCCCTGGATATGTCCATTCTTGAAAACTGGATAACATCAGAGCAGAAGGGAAGTTTTCTATTTCTGTCTCCTTGTATCTATGTTCCCGCATATCCCTGCTGCCACAGAAGTCCTGCAGCCAACAGTGTATGGCAGGGAAAGGGGATCCTTTTCCCAATAATCCCAGGAAGAGCTATTTCTTGCAACCTATAAAATCTGAATGTTTGTGTTTTCTTGAAATGCCACTTCTGGGCTAAACTGAGAACCAGACCAGAAATTAAATGTACAGCTGCCTAATTAACCAACTCTTTTCCCTTCTCTCTCATCATGGCAGCAGAATTTTTTGATGATTATTCAGAGGGGCGAGAGTGTGTCAACTGTGGGGCCATGTCCACCCCACTCTGGAGGAGAGATGGCACGGGGCACTACCTCTGCAATGCCTGCGGGCTCTACCACAAGATGAATGGCATCAACCGGCCCTTGTTCAAACCTCAGAGGAGGCTGGTAAGTCATGATCACACAACGCATGTGGGGCAAGGCTGTGTGCAAGGAAGAAGCAAAAAGACCTCAGCTAGGTGGAGATGCCAGGAGTGTTTCAACTCCTTGGGTTCCCAGCTGCCTAACCTAGGTGGGTTTGGTCCAGATTTCCAAAAGAAGCCAGACTGTCTTGTGCTTGGTACACTCCAAGACCTTGTACTGTCCTGACCAGTTATGCAGACAGCCAGGCTGGCCAGTGGAAGGGGTTGTAGGACAAAGGGGCAGTACTGTGGTGTCAGTTTAGCAAAAGCCAGTCTTTGGTTTAGTATCCCTGAAGGCATATTAAGACAAATGGAAACTCTTTTCAGCTCCACCGCACTACTAGTCCATCTCCTCTTACCCTCAGGGTCCTTATTCCCCAGTCACTGCTGCATGACCCCTCGCACTCCATGGTGAATGGCCACCTTTTCTGGATACCCCGCTCATGGCTCCACTGGGTGAGCTGAAGCAGAGCTTATGGGGCAGGTTAGGGCACCCCAAAGCCTGCAGGGTCAGGGCATCCCAATGCCTGTGGGGTTAGGATGGGGTATGCATAAGGGATGGGAACATCTCAGTGTTGATATCCTCCTGCCTGTACCTGCTGGTTTTGTTGAGGGGTTGTGGGAAGGTCTCTGTAGTCTCTGCTGCAGGGACGTGGACCCATCAATGATCCCAGGCAGAAAGGAGCCAAGAAGCCATCCCTGAGGGTCACGTTTCCCCACTCCTTGTCTTCCATGAGGCTCCATCCCCAACCTGCCCTGTCCTTCGCATTGCCTGCGCTTAAACACAGACTTCCCCTCCAAGTGTCAAAAATGGCACTGGTGGCAGACACAGCCACCCAGCGCCCTCTTGTGAGAACCCCTTCCTAGATCCTGCACTGACTGAGCCAGGCAGTGTCTGCGCCCTGGCACCCAGGCCCTTGCTCCCTTTCATTTACTGGTTGCTACACGTTACCCTTGGGTACATCTGTGTAGTCAGGAATGGCCCGTTGGGTACCAGGGCTGGTCCCTCAGGGCAAGCAGCAATGCATGTTGTTAACTCTGCACAGCCTTGGGGTAAGGCTTGGAAAACCCCATGAGAAATATAAATGCATGAACTGTACATATCTGTACCTGCACTTTTGTCACATGGCTGGGCATCTGGCAAACTGGAAATCTGGCAAAAATGGCCAAATTCCTGCTTTTTCGTCTAGAAGAGACTTTCCATGAAGAAAAGGACAAGTCTAGGCATGCAATATTTCGTTAAAATAATGCCAACTGGTCTACATAAATAAATATATTCAGTACAAGTGATTGGGTTTAACCTGTCACTGCGTAACCCCTTTTTTTGGAGACTGAGATATGCCAGAAGGCCCTGCAAGGGGAGATCTTTGCCTTTACTGCAAGCTCTCCTTTAAGCTCTTGGTCCACTTACAAAGTCTGATGATTGAAGCTAATACATGGTGAGGTTACAACTAAAGGAGTGTTAGTTTTCTCTGCACCACAAGGTTTTTCCAGCTTTCGAAGTCTTAAGAAGCACTCAAATTTCAATTTTTATTGTTCTGCAGCTGCAGATTAACTGATCCTGTTTTATAATGAGGGAGAAGACACAGAGAGAAAGCTGTAGCAAAGATCACAGAGGAAATCCCTGGCAGCTGCCAGGTCCTCATCTTTCAGGCTCTCACCCCATCAAATAGCTGCCAGCTATGCAATTCAGGCCTGCAGAGCTGGTTAGATGTCCAAGACCACCAGACTTCCTCCCTATAGGCTCCTCTTCAGGGACCTCAAGAACAGGCATCTTCACACAGCTCTGGTACTTCTGTTCAGTCCCCAGTTTATCAGCAAGCAAAGAGGGAATTTGACCCCTGCCGATCCAGACTTTGTCCTCAACCTCATAAGACCTGAGCTCTGAAGGATGCTGAGAAGAGTCAGGGAGGCGTGGAGGTTGTGGCTTTTTCTTCCTCTACCTCCCACTCTGCTTCCAAGTTCAAAACTTGTATTTTATATGGTTTCAAGACTATTGTCTTTCTCCTGTGGCATTTTGAGCCTGGCTAAACTAGCTCACCCAAAAAGGGAACTTCAGAAGGCCTGTTCCCCACACCGATTCATTAGTGGGGTTTCCTATCAATTATCCCTCTTTATCTTTAGGAAGACGATGCTGCTGGAAGCACTCTTTTTCTTATCTCCCCCTCAAGCCACATGAGCAACATCACACAAAGCCAACAAGGAGTATGTAACATTCATGGCATTGGTAACTTCTTGGGATACGCCATAATGCTTGGAAGGTGAAGGGCTTGGGAGCCTGAAAGGGCAGGAGGGTCTGAGATCCAGACATCTTAGTGTAGGTGTGTGCACGTGCAGTGGGTCTCTAAGCAGCTACTAGTTCTGCTGGAGATCTGGGGGTCTGTTTAAGCGATGTCTCTGGCACCATCTAAGATACTCCAGGACAGCTGAACTGTCTGTGCAGCACTGGCAGGCAGGAGGCAGTGGGAAGTCAGTGGAGCAGAAGCTGAAAGGCAAGAAGGGAATAAAAAGCCACTTGTGTTATCCACTGCAGCAGAGAAGTAAGAGAGGCAAGAGGAGAGGAGAACCTGAGGCATGCTGGAGTGAGCTTGTTGGGATCTGAGATGATGCTGGTGGTCGTGGTGGAGGGCTGATATGTTTTCTTCCTCTGCATTTTCTTGCAGTCGGCTTCCCGCCGCGTTGGCCTCTCTTGTGCCAACTGCCACACGACAACAACTACGCTCTGGCGCAGAAATGCTGAGGGAGAGCCCGTCTGTAATGCCTGCGGACTCTACATGAAGCTCCATGGGGTAACGCCTTTATTGCTCTCTGCTCTCTATGGGGAGGGTATCAATAGCACCAAGCTGGGGATTGGGTTTCTTGTGCAACTCTGTGCTCTCCTGGAACTGTTTTTCCTGCCATCCCTCTGGGCTTTAGTCCCTCTCAACATTACACCAAGTTTGTACTGGCAAGGGATGATGCACGCAGGGCATTTTTCACATACTAATTAACTACTCATTGCATCGAAGTCTTAAAACCCGATAAAACGAAGCTCAGATTCTTCCCACCTAAACTCAGGCAATTTAGTGAAAAATCTGAGTCAGAAGCACAAAGAAGGGCTGAGCTTCTCCACACAGGGAGTCAGATCCCAGCTCAGACTTGGTTTTAGACTTGTCATGGGACTGATAGAAGACTTCTCTTGCACGGGTGTCCAGATATTTTCCTGTCAGTGGGGGGCTTCATGTATCTGTGTCATGTCTGACACATCTAGAAGAGTTCTGTTAGAGTCCAAGGCATAGCAGGACTTCAAGATAAACATCTCCAGTCCTTCTCCCATCGGTCAGTGGCAATAGAGCCACCCCTATGATAGAGACAGAGGCCTTCAACACCCTGGTGATTGCTTAGTAGCAAACCCCATTCTGCTTCTCGTTGCTTCTCCTAGGGTTTTTATACACATCCATGCTCTCAGTGGTGTCCAGTGCTTCAGAGTGGAGAGACAGGTTAAAGCTGGAAGACAAGGATGAGGGGAAACCGTACCTAACCCAACAAAACTTCCCTGAGTATGAGGGTGGCTACCTCAGTGGGATCAGTTCCCAAGGGACATCACCCCACACTAGCTCGGTAACTTTCCAGAAACCAAGCATTAGCAAGAAAGACATCTTCTGCTCTGAATTAAACAGGAAATTAAATAAGATGAGCCTTTGTTCCCTTCTGGCCTTAAAACACTCAATGCCTACGGTGTGAAAAGCCTATCTATTCCCATTTGGCTGCCTGTCTTTTAGCTTTGACATATATCTTCACACAGCAGTGCTGAACAGTGAACTTGCTCCATCCTGTTGCTTTCAATTAAATCAGCTGGTTTTCACAGAGCCTACAAGGTAGAGCTGGAATCATGTTCTCCTAGATGATCTTATGGACATAGAGAAACCAGTGTGCTTTTATATTTGGGTCCATAGGTTCCAAGGCCTTTAGCAATGAGAAAAGAGGGCATTCAGACAAGGAAACGCAAGCCGAAGAACCTTAACAAGACAAAGACGCCAGCAGGTAAGCGTTGAATGGAGGAGTTTATTGCATGTGTATACGTGTGTGTGTGTGTTTCTGACTATCATGTAATGTGAGTTAGACATTCAAGCACAAAATGGGCTGATTCTTAAAGAACAGGGGATGCCTGAATGCCTTTCAGCAGTAACAAAGCCCTTCCCACTGCTTATTTTCTTAATTTTACCCACACTAATTTCTTGATGGGTGGTGACAGCTCTGTACTGAAAGGTCTTTGGAAAGAGCCTTGTTTATCATCTGCTTCCTCACAGGTCCATCCAGCAGTGAGAGTCTTACCCCGACAACCAGCTCCACTAGCAGCAGCAGCAGCACCATGCCCACTGAGGAAATGCGCCCCATAAAAACAGAACCTGGGCTCTCATCTCATTATGGGCACCCCAGCCCAATTTCTCAGGTACAGAGGGGAGATGGTGGCAGTGGGACAAAGATGGGAACTAGGGTGGTAGACATGGTGAGAAGAACATCCTCAAAAGCTCTGTAGAAAAAGGCTGCCTCTTTTCAACCCAGGGGTCTAGGGGTTCACAGTAAGAGATCTGTTCTCTGGGATGGGCAAAACCCCACATTCTTGTCACTATGTCTGCAGCACAATATAGCTTCTTAATGATGTGTGGTAGTTTTGAATGGACCACAAGAAGTAGTAGCTTTGTTGAAAACATGAAATTCCTTGTAGCTGGGCAGCTATATAGGTCCCATAGCAAGAAAATGCTCATTCCCTTTTTATGATTTGATTTGTCGTGAGCAAGGCAAAACTTGGCAATATTACCCTACTTTCTCTGCACTGTCTGTCTGTGTGTGGAACTATTTGAGAAATGCAGGGCGAGGGGAATAAACTCACACAGCACAAAAAACTGAGCCCCTGCGAAGGTAGAGCAAGCCAGGATGATGGCAGAAGGCCGCAGGGTGGTGTGCTCTGTACTGTATCCACCACTAGATGTCTTGAGACTAGCACTGCATCCACACAACAGCAACACCCAGCTCTGGCAGCTGATCTGTGTGTGGGTTTACTAACTATGCCCTGATTAATCATCACACAGCACGACTATGAGACACATCGGTATATGATAGCTGGTCTCCTTTTGGGTTCATGCAGAGAACTCCGGTTTTCTCCCTGGAGAGAAAAATACATGGTGGAGTGTTGTGCTGGACCGATCTTACACCTGCAGCACTTTGCAGCACTGTGAGTGGGTCCTGCAATCCACAGGAGGCCATCTGAAAGCTAGGAGAGCCCCAGGCCAATGAAATTTCAAGCCTTGAGAGGTAAAATGATCATTTCTGACATTTAGAAGACAACAAGATGCTCTGTATGCAGCAGTAGGAAAGAGCAGGGTCTAGAACAAGAAGGAAAGAGCCTGTCCAAAGTATCACGCCTAAGCTCAATCTGCAGCTCTACAGCAAATCTACATTACTTGTGTTATTACAATAGCACCAGGCCCCCATAAAGGGATTCATATGGTCCTCTGTGGTCTGAAGCTTTGTTCACAGCTGTTTTCTTTTTCCATAGGCATTCTCAGTCTCTTCCATGTCTGGCCACGGATCATCTATTCACCCTGCCATTTCAGCTCTGAAGCTTTCCCCGCAGGCTTACCAGTCAGCCATCAGCCAGTCTCCACAAACCAGCTCCAAACAGGACTCCTGGAACAGCCTCGTGTTAGCTGAAAATCATGGGGACATCATAACTACATAACCTGGTCTTCCACCCATGAACTTCAGGCGGATCTGCTTGAGGGATGAAGAAGATGCCATGTAATCATCAAGTCAATATTGTTTCCCACCTCCCCTGCTCTCCTGCATTCTCTCTCCTTGTGAGATGTTCCAGCAAAGAGGTAAAGAGGACTGACTTATCTGAGGTGTAGGAGAGCTCTTATGAAACGAACAGAGAAGACTCAAATCTCAAAGTAACTAATAGATTCGGTGCCTTTTTTTCCCACTTCAAATCAGCCTCTCTATTTGATTGTCATCACCTTCTATGAAATAGCCAGAAACACAAAGATGGACACAGTTCTAAAGTTGGGTTTTTTTTATTTAAAAATAACTGGCATTTAAGACTCAGACAATGGTGCAGCAGAGACATTTTTTTTTCTTCTGTCACCATCCGTTCTTTTCCTGACCAGAAGAAAATGCCATCATCTTCTCATTACTCAAATAGTGATACTCCACCAAATGGAGCCAGTTCCAGAACAGTTTGTTGAACAAACTTCATGAGACATGGTGTGGTGGCTTTAGTGGATTTGATATGATCTAAGGCAGAGAGGAGAAGAGATCCTCCCACACACATCTTCAGCTCACACATCTAGAGCATTGTCTTCATTTTCCTAGATGGTCTGAAAAGCTAATGAATGTCTATTTAATAGTAACTCCTTTCCTATTTATCATTACAAACCATGGGACTTGTTTCCAAAAGGTTGTTGGCCAAGCATGGAGAAGGTCTGTCCAAAGTCAAAGGGGGATTTTGGAAGGAGGAACCTTCTGGAAGCACGTAGAGGAGACCCACATTGGTTATCAAGTCCTGGAGAAAATTGCTGGGCTCTTCCCTTATGGATAGCTACAAGACAGGCCTAGAGATTATTTAAGAGCACAGTAAGTGAAAGACGCTCTCTCAACGCTGCTGTGCCATCGCTTTTGAGACAGTTAATTTAATTATTCTGCATAGTTTTGCATTGGTTTTGATGTCATTGACGAAATCTGATTGTCCTTTCTTTTCGGCTGTACTATGAGTGCCCACTTCCCACCTAAAGGTTGGGTCATGACCACTTCACAAATCTAACCCTTTAGGATTTCACTTTTTGCAACAAGCAAAGGCTTCAGCCTGTGATGGAGGTAGGCAGGGGCCATTTTCTGTACCAAGCATGTGCATAGACTTGCTTGCCTGCAAGAGAAGTATAACTCCATTCATGCATGAATATTAAGACTGGTGTTTTTTCTTGCCCATAAGGCTCTCAGCAACCAGGGAATCCTAGCAAATGGAGTTGGAAGAGATGCTGAGAGCTCACTGACTCATTCCCTTTTCCCAAAGGGATCAATTCTAGCTAACCTAGCCCAGACTGCTCTTTCTCTAGCATGTGCTTAACAAACTCCAGCATTGCAGATGCCACAGCTCTCCTGTGTAGTCTAAGTGCTTCACCAGATGCTTGCCATGACATTTTCATCAAAATTTCTGAGGGACAGCTTTGCCTGCCCAGGCAGAGAACTCCTGGGAGACCTCATCCTACAAGATTATCCACTCTTGTTTCTGTCCACTCCCAAGCTCTGTTACTACTCTTGCCTTCCCTGCTCCTCTTTTCCTCCCTCCATCCAGGACTCCAGAATACAACTGCCAAGTGAAAATCTAGAAGAGGGATTGTGCATCCCTCTCAAATGTGCCATTCTCTGTCTCCAAGTGTTTAACATTCCCACAAAGAATGTTTCCACTCAAACACCAAGATGCATGGCCTGGTGAAGAGGAAAGCCACGTACATGTTTGAAGCAAAAGAATGGCATTGTATTGTCTTTGAACTCTCCATTTTCCTCCTGATGGTAGAAAATCTTCTATAAGGAGAAGGATTCAACTGGACTGGTCAAGATAAAGACTGGAACTGGAGTCACAGTAGAGACCTGGACCCTTCCACATTCCCTGTGCTCTGTGTAACTCAGATTTGCAGGGTTTTGGAGGGCTGACAGACCCTCTGCACTCCCCAGAGTGAAACACCATGGCAGCGATACCATGTTAAAGGCTGGAAGGTGTTTGCACCAGAGTTTCCACTCTGTCTTTCTGAGTTAAAGCAGGGTCTAGCCTCATTAGTGTTAATTACAGACAAGAAAGAGGCATTCATGAAACATGAATAAAATTTAACAAAATCCTGTGGTTCTGCTCAGGCCTGGTAGGCTGCAGAGAAGAGGCCAGAAACAGTATAGAAAAATACCAGTTTGGGGTGAAAACATAAATGCATTTCTCCCCAGGCATTCAGGTCTTTAGCCAACCTCCTCTTTGAACTATATTCCTTTGTAAATGGCAATTGAGCTCTCTGGGATCTGGCTGCGAATTCCTGTCTGTAACAGAGAAGCATGCACCACAAAGATGCCCCTTGGCTGATGCACACAAATGAGATACCTAGAACTACCCTGGACACCTGAGAGGGTGGGGAATAGGTGCCCTCCTGGAGAGGAGTTAAAGTCCAGACCGACCACAGGTCCCATTTCTTGTTCCATATGGATGCTCCCAGAAGCTCCGTCTACCTTGCCTTATTACTGTGCTCCTCCTCCTACCCTCAGAGCCAAACTCCCTGGCTGAATTTTTCTCCTGCCCCTAAAACACAATCTGAGATGCCATAAAGGAGTCTGCTTGCAATGCAAGAGGGGAAAAGCCCTGCAGGATATAGGCCTGCCTTATGCTTCCTCAGGTTATCTAGAAGGCCATGGTAAAGTTCTTAGCCTTCCTCAAAACCTTAAAAATAGTTCTTGAAACACAATGAGGAGCATTTACAAGGACCCCTGGAGGCTGTGAGGAAACTTGGCTCTTTTATCTCCCCTTCTGCACCACAAGCAGTAAAAGTCCACATACGCCTGGTTTTGTTGTTCTTTTCAATCACCCAAAACTGTTGTAGAGCTGTGGTCGGTCTAGGAGCATTTGCCACATTCTGGCCAACACTGATACCGAGATGGTGGGAGGCTGACCTCTGATGGAGCACCACCCTGCTAGGTGCTGTACAAACACACCGTAATAGGTGGGTCCTGTTCTACAGAGCTTGTAACAAGGGAATTACAGAGTAATTTAAATCAGAAGGGGCTAGATCAGGTTTCTCAAGGTCCAGTTCAGTCAAGTTTTGAACAACCCCAAGGGTGGAAATCCTACAGTTTAACCACCCTCATGGTGGAAATGTTTTTCCAAATAAACATTAGATTCTAATGAGTAAGAGGGAAGGGCCCAGTCCTGCAAAACACTTAAACACATATATAAATGCCTTTGCAGGACTTGCTCCCTTAGAGGTCATCACTAATCACACACGCAAATTTTGGTGTTGAAAGGTTTGCAGCACAAGGTTTGGTTGTGCCAAACCAAACCTTCACAATGGCTCAGCGGTCAGCAGAGTGAGATGGGCGGATGAGAACTGGGGCAGGGTGCCAGAGGGGTAGAAAGGTCAGTTAACCATTTCTAAGTGTCTTTCCCCTTTGTGGAAGTGCAATATATTGAATCACTTCAGTTATTGTTTTGTAAATTGATCAGAAGAGATCCATATTTCCCTCGCAATCTTATGGGCTGGCTGGAGAGGGTGCAATCAGGAGCTCATGAATATTGTAAGGGAGCTTTAAAACCAATCCACAACTGTTAAAGTAACATCGAAACTGTGACTATGTCAGGGTGGTGGTTTGTTTTGCTTCTGTTCTCCCCACCTATAAAGTTTGAAGATTCCCAGGTTAGCTGGGAAGGTCACATGGACACAGACACTTACTTGTAAGGGGGAGAGGGAAACCAACTAACTGAACAAGCTGTAATTATTTAAAGATGTAAAAAAATATATATTATGAAGTAGTATGGCTACCAATCCACATAACTTTACACCTTTAGAAATAATGGAAATAAAACAATGATAATAAAACCAGAAGGCTGCTGCTTGACTCTTAACTACGCTCGTGGGCTTCTTGGCAGGACCTGGGATGATCACATATGAAGTGCACCTGGAGAAGCAATGCTGCAATGGGTCCTGTCCTAGGGAGCTCATAACAACAGAATTACAGAGTAATTTAAGTCAAATGGGACTATATCAGGTTTCTTAGGGTGCTGTTCAGTCAAGTTTTGAATGTCTCCAAGGATGGAAAACCTACAGCCTCTCTGGGTTCCAGTTCCAGTGTCTGACCACTTTTAAAATAGAAATGTTTTTCCAAATAAACATTAGATTTTGATGAGACAAAATAATTGGCAAATTGACTCAAAAACTGAGTCATTGCAAGAGACTGAGCATTCTCAGCTCTGGAGTCACACAGAGCCCCCTCGTAGGCAGGAACTGGATGACCAACACAGGATGACAAACACCAGAAGTGACAGACCCAGCAACAGAGCAGCAATTCAAGGCCAGGCTGGATGGGGCTTGAAGCAACCTGATCTAGTTGAAGGTGTCCCTGCCCACAGCAGAGAGGGTGAAACTAAATGATGTTTAAGGTCCCTTCTAACCCAAATTGTTCTATGATTTTAATACAAAGGGGTGAAAGCACCCAATATTTTTTCTATGTAGCAGGTAATCTCCCTAGTACAGAGGGGAGAGGGAAAAACTCTTTAGGACACTTAAATACCATCATGACTTACCTTTTTAGTCTGCTCACTAACATGGTTGTATGTAGTAGGCTATTGCTCAGCCTAAATTCTTTCAGCTGAACTCAGAGGCACCACCCTCAAGCCCAAATCATGTTACCAGCAAGTGCTGTACTTCTGCAGAGGGTGGAGGTGGCTGAGCACAGCTCTCCTACAAGCAGGCACCCAATCTTCCTCCTAGGGTGCTCCATTTCCCTCCCAAACCAACCAGGCCCTGGACACCAGTGCAACTGGTAAGACAAGTACAAACAAAACCCACCCCACCATCATCAGCTGAGGCGCTCCCCTGCTATTTGAGGGGGAGGGATGGGGGTGGGATAGGTCCTCCTCCCCTATAAAAGTGGGTGGGTGGTTTTGGGTGTATAAGGTTATGTTGAGGTCAGGTAGGTATGTTAGGGAGTAGGTTAAGATGCTGTGGGAGGTGGTTGGGGGCAGAGGAATGCATATGAGGGAACAGAAGGGGGGCAACAAAGTAGGGGAGAAAGGCTGTGTGGTCTGCTCCCCTGATGCATGTGCAGGGTGGGCCTGAGAAGGCCAGTGGTTTGGGGGCTGGATGCAGGAATGTGGGGCTTGGGGGGTAGTGCAGTGGGTACCCTCACTGCCCTGGGGGAACATGGGTGAGAATAGAATGAGAGCTCAGGGCTCAGTTGTCTTGGAGAGCTGCTAATTGATGCTTGGCTGAATGTGAGAAGATGGGGAGTTCTGTCCCCCACCTAATTACACATGGAGGGTCTGGGCTGTGCCTTGAAATCTCTGCAGGAGCCTTGGACAGGTGTGTGAAGCTGTGGTGGGACATCCTCCACAGCAGATGTGTGGCTGCCATCCCTGTGTGCAGGTGAGCTGGCAGCACAGGTGTGTAGGTAAAGTTGTGCTGAGGTACATGAATCTGGCAGCTTCATCCTTGTTATGCTCCAGTGTGGGTGTTTGGCTTCTGTCTGAGCACAAGGACTGGAAATGAGCCCATATGTGGGGATGATTTCTCCTGCAGTGGTACCAGCTCAGGTGGTTTGCTGGGACAGGCTCTGGGGTGCGGTGGTCGTGCTCTTTGAGAGATGGGTGTTGTGCCCTGCAAGAGAGGGCTGAGGCTTGTTCTCCTCCTTGCAGGGGGACCATTTTGGAAGAGACTGTAGTAGGTCCAGAGTAAAAAGGTGAAGTAGGGAGAACCAGAGACAGCAGATGCTGGTTCTTCTGATGCCCTGGGGTAAAGGTTAGGCTCTCCTCTAGAACAGGAGCATTACTCTGCTGTCCGGAGTGGTTACAGCAGGGGGAGTATGTGCGTTAAAACCTTACAAAGTACTTGGCACTTGTAGTCTCTCTTGACAAACTTGTTGTGAACTGAATGAGCAGCAATCAGAGCTGTGCAGCTCTGCAGGTGACGAGCTTCCTTGGAGCCTGGGCTCTGAGCTGTGTGAGAGGTCCTGGGGCTCATTCCATGCTGCCTGACATGAAGCCAGTGCCTGGATAGTCAGGAGGAAGACCCAAAGGGCATGGACAGACCCCTTGGGTGACCTGTGTCCAGCAGCCAATGCTGCTCCCAGGGATCCAGATTGCTGCTGGTGCCTTTGGCAGCAGGAGCATCTTTAGCTGATGACCTGCAACAGGTTTTTCTGTAAAGTCTGTACAAACTGTAGATTTTTTTGGGTGAAACTGGAGCAGGTCTGTGAATAATTATCCTGTGTCCTAGGTGATGCAGGAATGAAGCTCAGACTTTTACTCCTGGTAAAGCTAGTTTGTACGACCAATTGATATCTTCGGTTTCATGTCTTGGATCCAGGTAATGTTCCCTGATGTTTTCCTCTTGAGTCCTTCCAAAAAGGATTTGATTTGTGCTGGAGCACATGAGGGCTTTACAGCCATGCTGCCTTGTCTGCTCCTGTTGAGGGCATGTCCATACATCAAAGCTGTTCACAGCCCTGTGGAGGTAGCTGCTGGCTTAGATGCCTCTTCTGGGCTAAGATCTTCAGTGTACAAGGATTTCTCCTGGATGGGGCAGGAGCATGTGGCACTGAAGGTTTTGGTTTCACAGTCTCTCTGAGCTGATGCAAGTGTGGGCTGCTGTATCTGAGCTAGGTCAGACAGTGGAGAAGCTGAGATGCTAGCATGAGGTGGGAATGCCTCTTCTGATGGGGTGTCCATGTACAAGATTGCTGTTGATTTTCACATCAAACACTCTGAACCTTGTACTGTGTGCTGTGGAGTTTGAAGCCGAGCCTCTGGTCAGTGCTGGTCTCTGGGATTAGTCTGCAGGGAGAATTGGCACTGTGGGATGAAAGCCAAACTGTGCTTTCCTTGCCCCAGAGCCTGTTTTCTTGTACACCCAGTCCTCAGAACCGCAAGTGACATGTGGCTGGGATTTCATGCTAGAAACAACTCCTTATGTACTGGTGTGACTTCCTGGAGGGAGCTACAGGGTGCTGTAGGGATGGCGCTGTTTCATCTCCCCTTCATCCAGAGTCTTCTGATGCTAGCAGACTTCAAGGTGCTGCTAGTAGAGTGTATGAATGCTCCCTAACTGGCCCCATGCTGTTGCAGTCAGTGGGGCAAGCAGCTGGTAAAGCAAGGGGAGGGGATGAACTAACTCCAGTGCTGATCAGGGAGCAGCGCTTGTCATGGTGGCTGTATTGGGAAAAGGATGGCTCGCTGGCCTGTTTTGGTTCATTAATATCTATGTAAGGTTGCGTTTCTCCTTTGTACTGGGACGTCAAGGCTGTAACTGAGGGAATGGTTGGAGTCAGCTAAGCTTTTGTTGTCGGTGGGGACAGAGATGCTAAACAGTCTGATTTTAGGTCCTCTATGACTCCTAGTGAACCTGCAGTAAGAAAGGATTTCAGGAGATCCCCAGGCCAAATTCCTGCTTGTGGGGCAAAAACTACCATTAGAGCAGGTTGCTCAGGGCCTTCTTTGATTGTCCTTGGGGATACCCTTAATTCAGAAATTCCCTCACCTCCCTGGGCCTGAAAGGAATCTGTTTCTCTTTGTGGACTTTGCCACAGGGACTGGAGTGAGGACAGGGGTGAGGAGATTGTGGTGAGCTCAGCCTCTGATTTTGTGTATTTCTGAGTTGCAACTTTCCTTCAAGTTCAAGGCACCAAGTGTGAGAAGGACCTGCTATTCCCTCAACGGTTGCAGGAGATGCCAGAGGGCCCATCAGTGAGGAAGTTCCAGCTGCTGACCTCCCCTTTTGTGGGACAAGTGGTGGCCAAGGTGGGGGGAAGCAGCCAGAAGATCAATGTGAATGACCTGAATGCTCTGAGGCTCCAGGACTCTCAGGTGAGCTGTACTTGACAGGAAATTATTGGTCCATGACAAGTCTGAGGCAAACCACCATTGTCCTGGATCTGGGTCACGGAAGGTGCACAACCTGCAAATGACATAAAGTCTGTGTTTGAGATGGACCATTGGCTTTGTTTATAGCTGCTAAATGGGTGCAGTGCCTGTTTTGGAGTACCATTCTGTGTTACAAAGTCTGGGATCAAGGTTACCGCAAGGAGAGGCTGTTGCAGTGATGTGGCTAGATATGGAGATACCCAAAATTATTTGCAGTTTTGAGTCAGTCATGCTAATTCTGTGCCTCTCAAGGAATGAGGAGTTGGTATTGGTGAGGGCTGTTTGTTGATTTCTTCAGTATGCAGATGTCAGAAGCAGCAGCCTTGTTTCCCTCAGCTGTGAACTTGCATGATTGCTTCCCTTATACCAGAGCAGGGTTTCACCTGGCTAGGTTGACATGTCTGTGCTGTGGGCACTTGTGAGATAGTCACACTGGGTCAGTCCTGCTGGGGGCTTCACTTGCTTGACTCCCCTCAGGTAATGACTTAAACTTGACTGACCAAGTGCTGGTGCAGCCTCAGCTCTGATTACATGATAGTCTCAGCTGGGGGCATAGATGTGAGCTGCTCAGCAGTCATTTGTGGCCAGGTTGTGGCTTCAGAGCCACCCTTGAGTTAGGTCACCCTAGCCTGAGACACTTGAGGCCAGCACAAAGTGGGGAGGCAAACAGAAAGCAGTGATGACAGACTTCAGAACCCTGTGTCTCTCCTGATGTGACTCTGGCCTGACAGGAGCCTCTGGTAGAGCTTCACATTGGAGTGGCATTTGAACGCTTTGTGCTTCATGTAGACAAGGAAGGGATGCTGCAGCTCTGATGGGAATGGCTCAGATGCTAATAAATCCTGTGTTTGGGGTGGGGTGATGTGCCTTCTATCAAAAGGATGTTGTAGAAAATAGTCACTTGTATGGAAACAACCAGAGGTTATATGGATCCTCAGTACATCCCACCTTTTTTCTCAGGTTCATGGGAAGAACTTGTACTTGGCATTTGTGGCAGCTGAAGGTCCCTTAGGACCAACTGCAGAAGAGACAGTGCTGCAAAGAGAGGCTGCTAGTGGGGCAAGTTCTCCTGCTCAGGAAGGGCAAGAACAGGTTTGTGCTCCACAGACACATCCCCAGGATGAGGAGCTGCAGGAACTCCAGCCCTCAAGACCTGAAGTCCCAGATGCAGCAGAGGGTCCAGGCAACTGGCTGCGCTTCCACTTTGGCTTGTTTGGCAGCGTTCGGGCAAATGAGTTCTCAAGAGCAAAGAAAGCCAATAAGAGGGGAGACTGGAAGGACCCTGTACCCAGGTATTTAGTGGATTCCTCACAAACTATGCTTTCTCCTTGCCTCTCATTAAGGAGAGACACTCTTCTGTCTCTAAATTTGTGTAGGGATGCTCTTAGCCTTGTCTTTTCTCTCTTAATTAAGAGAAGTAGGTGTGAGAGATGGCATGAGTGGGTGTGTTCAGCCAGGGAATCCACAGTGCACTTGCAGGATGCATGTTGCCTGCCAGCCTGGGGATCATAGAGATAAACTTTTAGGATGCCAGACTGAATCATGCCCACAAAATGCCAGTTTATCCCAATTACATGTCTTTTAAAAAAAGCCTTGGATAAATAGCATGCATCTAAGGCAGCTGAAGTGATGCTGTTAAAGGCAGCAGTGCATTAAAAACATGGACTACAGTCTGTATCCTAAGTCCCACTGGAAGTGTACTGAACAAGGTATAAATATTGGAAGATTGTATGGACTCTGCTTTTGTAAGCCATTTAGTCTGAGTGGTTAATGATGCACAAGATGGGTCTGGCCCCTGTGTATGTGCTGTACTCCTTGGGGACAAACTCCATGCCCCCCCATTCTGCAATCTTTTGAAGAATTACTTTATTTCTATATAAGTAATTTGAGATAGTTTTGTGTGCTACTTTCAGCATCTGTTTCCTTGACATATGGACCCTACCACTTGCTGGAGCCCTTGGTCATCTGGCTTGCCTGCTGAGGAGAGCCAAGGTGTTGATACCTGTCCCTGCCTGCTGCTTTCTCTCTGCTAGGGACCACAGGGCAGCAGCATGAACAATTGTCCACAAGCTGTGTGGGTTCACGCCAAATTTTTTGGCTGAGATCATTACAGATGTTACTTTGAATTAAGGTGGTGGCCTGGTGTGTTGGAGTGCCTGCTGTCACCCTGTGCACACAAGTAAGTGCAGTGATAAGCTGCAGGGAAGCAGCAGCTGGACTAGGGTATGACCTTTGATTCCCACTTGAACTGTGGCAGTCCTCCTGCCTGAGGAGGCCTGCGGGACTAGTATGTCAAGATGTCTCCCTGGGTCTCATGAGAATGAGTAGCCATGTGTGAGGGCTGATGCCTCGCTGCATTCTTCTCAAGTTTGTCCTGTACAGGCTTTTTTCTCACCTCCCAGTAGCTTTTCACTCCATTGCTATGCTGTGCTCTTTCTGTGCAAGTTTCTTCAGCCAAAGCAAGATTCAAATGGTTCAGGGATGTTTCTGATGAGACTTCAACTTCTCTGTTTCTCCCAGGCTGGTTCTGCACTTTGAGAGTGGAGGCTTCCTTGTTTTCTACAATTGCCAAATGCACTGGTGCTCCTCTCCGAGGGCCAATCCTGCTTCTGACATCCTGTCTGTGGAGTTCCACCGTGGCCAGGCACTGGATGCCCTCCGTGCACCCAATCCCATCTGCTACACCCTCTTAGACCAAAGATATTTTTCAGGGCTGGGTGAGTTCCAGGGCATAATGGAAGAGCAAGAAATAGAGGAAGGCGGGTGGGATGCCTCCAGATGCAGACCTGCATGTCTGAGCCTTTCTCTCCTTAGCCTTATGGCTTCTGGTTGATCCAGCTGAGGGTATGTGGTAATCTCGCCGAGTTCAAGACTTGCAGTCTGTAGCCACTTCAGATTCTTGGGTGCACCCTGTAAGCCCAATGGTGCAGTGCCCAATGGTGCAGTGCCCACTGAACTGTCTTAGTGTGGATGGATTGGCTTGTACTTGTGGAAGAAAGGAAGGTCTGCTTAAGGGTAGTGGGAAGAGAACATAATCCAGTCCAGTCGCAGCTGTAAGTCTACTCTTGTATGCCACCTCTGACAGGGGCAGTGGCATTGCCAGCTGTGGTCCTTGAGGCAGAAGTCACAGACTGGAGCCATAGGTCTACATCATCTTGATAACAAATATCCTTATTGTCTCCTTATTTCTGACCGTTTCCAGGGAACATCATTAAGAATGAGATCTTGTACCTGGCCAAGATCCATCCGTTAACACAAGGCTCTCTCTTGGCACTCTCAGATCTGGAGCATCTGCTTGACTATGCCATTCAGTTTAGCTTTGACTGGCTGTACAGCAAGCTGCATGACAAAAGGCTGCATCTTCAGATCTACCAGAAGAAGCAGTGTCCCCTCGGGCATACAGTGATGAAAGGAACCCTTGGACCCTCAAATAGCTTTAAGAGACTCACATGGTGGTGTCCTCGGTGCCAGCCTGCAGTGCTGTCAGGGGATAGGGATCTTTCCCCAGTCACTGAGTGACCTGGCTTAGTGTTCCTCCTTTCCTGGAGAGTGTCTAGGTGGTCTCTGAACTATGCTCTTAGTTGTCCTGAGAAGGTTTTCATGGTTTCTTTTGAGGCTGTTGAGTTTGCTCCTTAGGGACAGTGAGTTGGCAGAGTTAAGCGCTTAGTGGAAGTCACAAGAATCACTGCAGTACTGTGTGCCCCTGGATGCAAAAAGGGAAGCAGTGGTACATGTCTACCCTTTTTGTCACAATGATGCAACAGTGCAAATGGTTTGACCAGTTCTGAGGAGTCCTGGTCAGCCTGCTCAGACTACAGTAAATGGAAAGTGTAGGGTGTTGAGGAGACAATTACTGTGGTCTGAAGTGAGCTTATCCCTTGACCCTGGTGTGGTAGAGTTTGTAGAAAGGAGTATATCCCTCTGCCTAAATAACCTGGTATTAGATAACCCTGCCTCTGCTTGTAGCTGAATACCTGTGTGCTGGGCTGCAATTAGGTGTGGTTAAAAGTAAGAGCTGTTCCTTCTGTCAGCTCTTACAGGAACAGCTGCTTCCTCTTGAGGGGAGAAAATAAACCTCGGCAGTGCTTGATGGAGCTCATCTCTGCCCCCACAGGTTTCAGTTCTGTGACAAACTTCCAATTCCAGATTTTGCTGTTGAACACAGTATTTTTACTTTTTTTATGATGGAGATTGCATAAAACTCATGATCTCCAAGGTAACTTGAAAGCAGAAAGGCTTGGAAACAGAGATGATGTGGTCCCTGCTTTGTTGAGCTGTGTGTGTCTATGCAGTAGGCAGGATCTGTTGTTGTTCTCTCTCCCAGGATCTGGATTTATTTGAACAGACTGTTGACTTCTGTGAAAAATAAAAGCTGGAGTTAGAGCTGCTGGTGATGTTTGTCTTTAGTTCAGTGTGTCTTTACTGGATTTAAAAACTGAGGTGTACAAGGGAAACTACAGTGTTTGGCGCTGCCCTGTAGCGGATGGTACCTGCAGCTTTCCAGGGCCATGTAAGGGTGGCTCAGCAGGAAAACTCTGTGCAAGAGAACTGGATCTAAAGGTGATTGTAAATCAACTGGGGATGCTGGAGTTAAACACCTCGGTGGTAGGCTGCCTCCCAGGCAAGATTTGGACAGACTCTCCCCTGTGAACTGTGAGGCCCTTGAGTAGTCCCAGGTTATGAAACTGCAGAATAATCCAATTAATGGGGTTATGGTGCCAAGGAAGATGGTTAATGTCACTTCTGAGCATGTCCTGCAGAGTGTTAGCAAAGGCCTGGGAATGAAGCATGGTCTTTCCAGTGCCTTTCAAAAACAACTCACAGAGCAGCCCAGAAGCTGAACCTCACAGCTTGAGGGAATGAGACGGCAGCTGGGTGTCTGAAGGGGGGTGTGGGTGCAGGGAGCTGCTTGGAGGCCTCAGGTCCTGGCTCGAAGCAGTGGAGGGTGACCCCACAGAAGTACCGGGGGGAGAACGATGAGACCTGACGTAAATCAAAGGAATAAATAAAAGCCCTGCCTCAGGTGGGGAGTGGCAGGGCCGGGCTGCCTCAGGGGCAGTGCGGGGCCGCCTCAGCGGGGCGGGGCAGGTGTTGTGTCTCCCCGCGCCGGGCCTCAGTGAGAGAGTAGGCCGGGCTCCGTGGCGGCCGGGCCGCGCGTGGCCCGCCCGGATCCTCCCGCCGCCGCCGCGTGTGGAGCCGCTGCCCAATCACCGCCGGCCGGCCGGCGTCACACCAGCTCCGCCGCCTTTCTATTGGCTGGCGCTCCCCTGGTGCGAGCGCGTCTCGGCCAATGGATGCCCCGCCGGCCCACCGAGCGATGGGACGAGCGGGTTGATTGGCGGAGGGGCGGGGCGGAGGCGGCACCACCCGGCTCTCGTTAAGCACCGGGCGGGGTGGAGTGGGGGGGGGCGGCAGGCGCAGGACGGCGGCGGCGGGGGGGGGATGAGCGCGGCCCCCATGGAGCTGCTGAGGAAATGGCTGGGCCACCCCGAGGACATCTACAACCTCCTGCGGTTCAAGATGGGCGGCTACCGTGCCATCATGCCGCGGATCGACCCGGTGAGCAGGCTGGGATACGGGGCCGGGCGGGGGATGCGCTTCGCTATCTCCGCCGATGCCCAGAGCGGGGGAGGAGGGGGTTGGCATCTTGCTGCGCGCCTGCGGCGTTGCCATAGGTGAGCGTTGCAGGGCCGCGCACCGGCTGGGCTGTGTGCGCCTTGCACGGGCTCGGTGCATCCCATGCGTTGCACCGACCTGGCGGGCATCGCACCGGCTTCGGGTTTCCCGGGTGTTGCTCGGGGCCGGTACCCTGCGTGCATTGCACGGGCTTGGTGCTTTGCACTGGCCCCAGGTTTCCCACGCGTTGCACAGGACCAGTGCTTTACGCTGATGCAGTTCGCAGCGTGCATTGCGCCGGCTCCAGGCGTTGCAGGATCCCGCTGTCACCGGCTCCGAGCGGTGCATCATCGTGATGCTTCCCGTGCATGGCACTGACGCAGGGTATTGCACGGCCCGGGCGTTTTGCACCGGTGTCGCGCATCCCACGTATTGCACGGCCCGGGCGCTTCGCCTGCATTGCACCGTTTCCGTGCGGTTGCACGGCCTGGGTGCTTCGCACCGGCTTTATGCTTACGTCTTCATTGCACGGCCTCAAGTATCACACCAACCCGGTGCCTCGCACCGGCTTCAGGTTGTCGGTGCATTGCTTGGGGCCGGAACCCTGCGTGCATCGCACCAGCCCCGAGTGATGCAGCGGTCCGGTGCTTTGCATGCATTGCACGGCCCGGGTGCTTTGGACCGGCTTCAGGTTTTCCATGCATCGCTCAGAGCCGGTACCCTACGTGCATCGCACCGGCCCCGAGTAACTCGGGGGCCCGGTGCTTTGCTTGCATCGCAGCGGTCCCGTGCATTGCACGGCCGGGGTGCTTCGCAGCGGCTTGATGCTTCCAGTACCTTGCACGACTCCGGACACCGCACCAGCTTCATTCAGTGCTTTGCTCTTTCCATGCATTGCTCGGGGCTGGTACTATGTGTGCATGGCAGCGGCCCCGAGCGCTGCAGGGGCGCGGTGTTTTGCATGCATCGCACCGGCTCCGTGCTTTGCACCGGCTTCAGACTGTCGGTGCGTTGTTCGGAGCCGGTGCCCTGCGTGCATCGCACCGGCTCCGTGCCCCGCAGGGCCGCGGCGCTCGGCCGGGGCGGGCACCGAGTGGGTTAAGGGGGCGGGCAGGCTGGGGGGCGGGGGGGGGCGGAGCGGCCGCAGCCCCCCGCCGCCGCGCCCCCATGGCGGCTAGCTCCAAAGCCGTGGCCCTCCTCAAGCGGACTCTGGCCCTGTCACCGCCGCGGGGTCCCCCCCGGGCGCTGGGGCGGCTGCGGGGCGGCGGGCGGCGGGCGCAGCTGCAGCGCGGTGCCCCCGCGCCCGCCCCGGCCCCGCCGCTGCCCGCCGCCCGCCTCCAGCCGTCCCCCGGCTCCCCGCTCTGCCCGCAGGACTCGCTGGGATGTGGCCTCCGCACCTGCTACCGCTACCTCAACCAGACCAGCCGCAGCTTCGCCGCCGTCATCCAGGCCCTGGACGGAGAGTTGCGGTGAGCGGGAGGTGGGGGGTGGCTGGGAGGGGGCGGGTGCAGTGTCCCCCCCCCCCCCACTGGGGTTCCCCGGGAGGTGGTGGCTGCAAGGCCCCCCCTGACACCATGGCTCCCCGGGAGGTGGTGGGTGCAAAGCCCCCCCCCCGGCGCTGGGGCTCCCCGGGAAGTGGTGGGTGCAAGGCCCCCCTTGCACAGGGTCTCCCCGGCAGAGCCAGCCGGGCGGTGGTCTGTGCAGTTTCCCCCTATGCCATGTTCCTTCAGCTGAGCTGCTGGAAACGCTTCCCCTTCCACCCCTGTGCAAGCAGATCACCGGGGTCCAGGGCTGAGCTGGCCGGGAGAGCCGCCATCCAGCCCCACCCCCTGCAGCTGGACGTGGGGTTTCCCACGTCCCAGCTGGCTGTCACGCATGATTCCCCCCCACACCCCCCAGCTGGGTTCCTGGGCCCAGCAGGCCTGGGGACGGGCACCAGCAGGCCTGGGGACGGGCACCAGCAGACGGTTTAAACTCGTTGCTTGGCCGTGTGCTGTTCATGACACCCTGGGAATGTGTCCCAGCGGTGCCAAGGCTGGCGCCGGCCTTCAGGCTGGCTGGAGGGACGTGGCTGTGCCAGCGGGAGGAGGTGAGCAAAAACCCTGGGGCTAACCGAGGGTCTGCACGCTGCCTGGAAGCAGCTGCCTCAAAATCTATGTGGGCACGGGGTGGGGGACGGATGGACGGACTTGCTGCACACTCATTTTTTTGCCATACAAATTTTGCTGACCCATGCAGGAAAGTTTCGGCTGGTCATAATTATTGCTGTCGTACCAGAGGACGCAAAGCTCAGCTGGCCTGTGGCCTCATGCATATGTGTGTGTGTACATATATATATATATATATATAAAATTATATATATAATTATATATATAATTATATAAAAATTCCTTATATTCACACAGTAGTAACTGATTTCAGTGTGTAGATCTCTCAAATTAATCCCAGAATGGGTTAATCATCAAAATCATGGGTTTGTATAAATTGTACTGAATGTGTCTAATGCTGCGGTTGCAACTCTGCCGAGCAGTTGCAGGCGCCAGCCTGAACACTGGGTTATTTTTTTGGGTTTCTGAGCCCAAATTTGGCATTTCGGATGGTGCCCCAGAGTTGTCCATTGATTGTGAAATGGTGTCTGCAGCCTGTTTTGACAGGAAAGGCAAAGGAATTCAGGATTTTGGCTGGGGCTGAGTGGAAAGGTACAAGTGGGGCCAAGAATTAAACTTTTTTTTCCCATGCTCGGTATATTACATAATGTAGAAATTAAGAAAAAAAAAAAAGAGCCAACCAATAAACCACCTTGAAACCTGTTAGCAGTGTCGGTATGTGGTGTGCTTGCCTTGATCATCCTGCAGTTAATCTTTCTCGTCTGTCTTTTCTGTTCTTTAATTCTTGAATTGCGGCTTGCTGGGATCAGGAAGGCTCCCTCCCCTCAGGGCGCAGAAGCTTCTGCGTGGCATCCTGAAAATGCTGTTGCCAGATCTTTGCAACCTATGGCTGTGTGAGGGCTGCTGCTGAACTGCAGCTGGCTCTGTAGTGGAGCAGAAGGAACTAATTTTCAAAGTGTAGTAGCTCTGCTGAAGAGTTCAGGGACAAAAGAGGGAAATGCAAAATAGGCAGAATGTAGAAACAGGCAGAGCAGCAAGCTTACCGAAGGAATTGATTTTGCTGGATTGTGTCAAAGAAGTGCTTTTGTTGATGTTATCTCCGTTAGGGGGTTAAACTGAACCTCTCTGGTTATGGACTGCTTAATATTTGCCTCTGTGCTTGCTGGTTGAAGGAGCTGGTGGTAGGATTCAACACTAAAACAACCGTGTCATGCTGAGAAATGCAGCACTGCCTGGGGTCTGCTTCCAAGCACGCTGTCCTGTGCTACAGCCCAGTCCCCTGCCCTGCTGCAGCTTTGTTTGCAACTTCTGTAGAGTGAAATCTCCTTGTTTGAAGGCTGGGGAAGCGTGAAGCTCTTGCTCCCTGGTTCACATCCCTACTCTGGGGAGAGTTTCCATGCATCCCCCAAGGACTGTAGGAAAACAGAGAACTTCTGGATGAGCGCTTGGAGCGGTGCTTCCTGCACCAGGATATTTATTGGTAGTTGAGCTAAAATGTTTCGTTCCTTCTTGCTTATGTTTTTTGGCCCCATAAACCGTGTGTTTTGCTGGCGAGAGCCCTGCCCAGCCCATTGCTCCATGATTAGGGTGTTTTCTTAGACGGTGGGAGGCTCAAAACTGCAGCTTCATCAGCAGCTGAGCCAACATCCTAGCTGGTGGTGGTGGAGAGGAGTGGTGAGCCAGCATCCTAGCTCAGGGTGGTGGAGTGATGAGCCGACATCGTTGTTCGTGGTGGTGGAGAGGAGGAAGGGGATGCTCCTGCCTTCCCCTGCTGCCAGCCCCAGGGTCCTGCCTGTCCCTGGGACCCTTTGGGATCCATTCCTGTAGGTTCCGCTGCTTTGTGGGGCTGGCAGAGGGTGAATGGTGGCAAGGAGAAGGGAGACCTCCTCCCTTGGGAAGGGGGAGCTGTGCCTGGGACAGGGCTGGAGCTTGAGCCCTGAGATGAAACCAGGCTTGCCCTTCGGAAGTGAGTGCTTCCATTGTATAAAGTGGAGGTACTGCCAGAGGGTCCTCTTGCCAGCTTTGCTGCATGAGTTTTCTGGTGAAGACTGGCTTTGGTTGGCCCCTGCCATCCCCATGGATCTCAAGTTGGAGCCCGCTGGGAGCATGGTGCCTGGGAACCCTGCAGAGAAATGGGGAGCTGCAGGCAGACCACGTTCACTATGTAGTTGTTTTTATTTCATGTTTCATAGAATCATAGAATGGTTTGGGTTGCAAGGGGCCCTTAAAGGCCAGGCCCCCTGCAATAAGCAGGGACATCTTCAACTAGATCAGGTTTCTCAGAGCCCTGTCTAGCCTGACCATGAATGTTTCTGGGGATGGGGCATCTACCACCTCTTCGGGCAACCTGTGCCACCGTCTCGCCACCCTCACTGTAAAAAATTTCTTCCTTTGATTTGCCAAAGCACCACAGAGCTAAGCTCAGTGTATGATGCAAACTAGGGATGCAGTTAAAGTTTGGATGCAGAAGTGGGGTTAAATAAGTATTTTAATTATGCTGGGCTCTGGACTTGTTGCTAGCTCTTCCCTTGGGACAGTGTCAATGTGAGACATGCTTCTGAGATGGCATTTCAGGTTCTGCTCCACCTTTCTTGGTTGCTGCCGGTGGAAGTTGCTACTGAGAGGGGAGCAGGGAGTCCTGGGCACTTGCATCGTGTCAGATAAACCTTTGCAACCCAGTTGAAATGGAAAAAACTCAGTCTTGTGAAGGAACAGGAGGGCATGAGAGAGCTGCTTGTGAGCACTTAGATGTGTGGTTTGGTGGATGTGTTAAATACCCTTCAGTTAAGCTAAAAATGCAAAATTTAACAGTATTGGCCCTAAGAACCAGTCAGTTTTCCCTGGCAACTTAATCAGCGCTTGCATGTTGTCATCTTGGGAGAGCAACACTTTTGCCTAGCGATTAGCATTTAAGCAGTCCAAGCTGTTCTTCATTTGTTAAACAATTAATAAATGCATCATCCTGTTGACGTATCACTGCTTATCATTGCATTATAACTGCATTATCAATGCTAATCATTTAGCACTTCGGGATTGTTTTGTGTAAATCCTGGAGCTGGAGCCAGTATTTCTTGCCATCAGGACCGTTCTTGCTCCACGTGCAGAAATACAGAGCCTGGGTGGGGAAGGCAGGGGTCGTAGGGCCAGGGAGTGGCTCTCCAGCAGCTTCCCACTGGGGTGCTGGGACACCTGGGCTGACTCCAGTGTCTTGTGCACGGAGATAGAAATTACGGGGTGGTTTTGGCTCTAAGCTGTGAGTCTTAATGTTCCTGTTGCACAGTGAGGCACCCCCTTACACCCCCCTCCCACCAAACAGGATGAAAGTGTGCTGGGTGCAGAGTATGGGAAACGCTAGGAAAAGCACACCTGCGTTTTTTCCCCTTCCCTGTTTTGTATTTGCTTTTTCCGATGAACTGACCTCAGGCTCTGTCCTCTGGGTCCTGGCGAGCGCTGGCTTTGCTTGCGTGGTTGAATCTTGCTTGCGGGGTTGGACCTGGCAGTGACCTGTCCTGCCCGGGGAGACCTTACAGGCCTGTCCCTTCCCCAGTACGCATCTTAGCCGAAAGCCATGCCATAGTTCTCCACATGAAGGAAAAAACCTGGGTTTTCTAACCCAGCTCAGGCATGCCACAGCTTTTGCAGCGGTCAGCCCATAGAGAATGTGTGCCGAGGCACCTCTGTTGCTCAGAGTGGAGGTTCAAGGAGATGATGAGCAATGTAGGTAGGTGGGAAGTGCTGCTCTTGGTGCTTTCCATCCCTAACCTGCTTCTGTGACCCTGGGATTCTGAGCAGCGTGCTTCTAATTCATTTGTGTTCCTGCACTGTGGGGGACAGCCACTGTCCCCAGGTGAGGGCTGGGGAAGCTGGCACCCTCATTGCAGGGAACTTGGACAAGATGACCTTTAATGATCCCTTCCCATGCAAACCATTCTGTGATTTGATGGAGGAGGGATTATTGCATGTGGGCATCCCTTGACCAAAGCTGGTTTCCAAACTAGGAGACGCTAGGGTACAACAGTGGGAGCCGGGAAGGTGTCCACATCACTGCGTTCTCTTCTGCTCAATGACTGAAGTATTTTATCACTTGAAGTGTGAAAGTGAGTTGTGCTGGAAGTGCTCACATCCTCCAAAGGCACCAATGACCTGGCAGTGCCAGTGTGTGCCATGTTGAGCATGGAGTGTGTCTGCCAAAGGCTGTGCGGTTCATCTTGGCTGTTTGTCCTGCCTAATAGGCAATCCTGAGTAAGGGATTTTTGTTTTTTCTTCCTCCCCACTCCCAGACATGCCGTCTGTATATTCTACCTAGTTCTCCGTGCCCTGGACACTATAGAGGATGATATGAGCATCAGCTTAGATATAAAGGTCCCGATGCTGCATGAGTTTCACTCCTATCTTTATCAACCAGAGTGGAAATACATGGAGAGCAAGGAGAAGGACCGGCAGGTGCTGGAAGACTTCCCAACGGTAAGGCATCCATCTTCTTGTTTCAGCTGCCTTGTGTCACCTTTGTGTGCATGGTTGTCTTTCCATGTTACACCTGCCTGTGCCTGCTGAGCTCGCTGAGTCCCTGGTGTGCCCATAGCTCTTTCAAAGAGCTCCATCACCTGCACGTGGGGCTGGATGCAGAGCTGGGGGGAGAAACCCAGACATCGTGCAACTCTCTGTATGAGCCAGAGATGATCTGTCTGTGGAAAGGTTCCAGCTCTAAAAAGTGGCTTTTTGCCTCCGCTGTTGGAAGAGTAGGTGACCGTCGCCTTGTGGACAGCGGTTTTGGATTTGTTGTCGAACACTGTGCATTGCCTGGGTTGGGTGTCCTGTGATCCCTAACAGGGTAGGGAGAGGAGGAAAGCTTGTCTGGCCATCTGGCTTGTGGATAGGCTAGCATTTGCAGTGGTCCTGCAGGATGTGCCCTAGAGCTACAGGAGTCTCTGTGCAGATCTTTAACATGCTTATGAGATATAAAGCTCCCCTGGGTGTTGGTAACAATATTGCCCAAAGTCTTCTTGCTCTAAGGGTCCATCTAAAAGGAAGCCACAGAGAGTCTGCATCTCCACTAGCAAGCTGAAGCAGTATCAGAGCCTGTTCTTTGACCTGGAGGCCGATTGAGAAAGTCTGGCCATGTCCAAGCCATTACACGCTCTCAGCGTGCTGAACAGCATGGTTGCATTGCAGACTGTCCTTGGGAAGTGTTTTCTGACCCACGTGACTTCCCAAGCACTGCCTGGGGATTGCTTGGGGTCAGAAGCACATCAGGGACCATGCTGCTCAGGGGGTAGCTGCAGGGGACTGAGTCCGTACTTGATATTTAAGCTACTGGTGCAGATGTAGCTGTAGGGCCTTGACTTTGTGCTGAAGGTGCTCAGGATGGCAGGCAGCAGAGCTGAAACGATGATGCTCATCCTCGGCTCCTGCCAGGTTTCAGCCCCAGCAGAAGCAGTGGGGTGGTGGAGCTTTGCTGCGCCGAGACGCAGCATCTCCCAGTGCCGTGTGAACCCACAGAATAGAAAGAGGAATCTGTCTGGCCGGTCACCCTAGAGGGGATGGACCATTAAGCCTCCAGCCCAGGGAGATGCTGTGGCTGGAAGGCAAGGCTGGGCTCTGCTGGGTGGGATACAGATGTCTGGTTTCGGTGAGGACCAAGGACCGGCCCTCGGTGAATGCTGGAGTTTTGCTGATGCTTGTGTTGATCAGTAATAACTGGGTTTATTATAAGTTCTGTTTAAGAGAAAGTATAATAATTAGTGAGGAGCATTTCGTTTCTGAGGAAGTTCTGTTTTGTTCAGCTTTTTAACATTTTAAATTTTTTGTACCCTTACCAGGCTTTCCCCAGCAGCAGGAATAGGGTGATTGTTTGGAAAACTGAGATGTATTGTAAATTTTGATGCTCAGCATTGGGATAACAGTGGCTGTGCCCTACCTAGGAGGGAGATGCGCTATAGGATGTGACTGAGTCAGAGGATTTTTGATGTATAATGATAGAGAGATAGCAGGTGTGTGAATGACTTGGTACTTTAGAAGAGTTTTTGAGAAGGTGTTTATGGCACTTAATTGTTCTCTCTTGGTTTGTATGTGTTATTCACTGGGGCAATCTGAGCTCATGTTCAGGTATGGTTTTAATAATATTTGGCAGAGGTATACTTGCAAGTCGTGCTTCTCTGGGTAGTGGATTGAAGCCATTGAGACAGAAGCAGAGTCGATATGCTTATGTTATAGACAGAGTGAGGCACAGGGCAAGGACGTGCCACCAGCTGTGGATAGAGTCAGGAGGAGAGCCTGGGTCTGCAGTGGTGCCTGAGCAGCAGTTGTTCAGACCGCTGTCCTTATCAGACACACATCCTGGGCTGGCTGCAGTTACCCACTGGTGGAGAATAAAGCTTAGTGCAATAAAATGTGGTGCTCCACAGTTCTGGGAAGGGGAGGGATGCACTTTTAAATTTCTTTTCACTGTGAAAAGGGATTGAGTCACTGCATGATGTTTTTGGACATGCAGAAGAAAGATTTCACGCTTTCTCTGTTGCTTGATGCCTTTCCAGTTGTGCAAAGAGTGTCCTGCAAAGCCAGAGCTGGAGAGGACTCAGGGGAACAGGACACCAGAAGCCTCCTTGGTCTTTTCCCATGGTTGAAATAATGGAGTGCTCTCACAAATTACAAAAAACCCCAACCCAGCTCTGTGTACCAAGCATAGCTAGTTTTGTCCTGTAGCTCCCAAACGATACTAGCCCAAGGCCACAGAGCCTTCCCAAAGATACTGCTGTGTCTGATCTCTTGCCAGAGACCATACATAGTGTTAGACTGAGAACACACTGAGCCTCTCCTGTAAGGGCCTTGAAACAACTCTGGTTGTTGGAGTTGTCCTAGATCTCCAGCCAAGGCAGCATAAGAGCCTGGTAAACAGTCTTTTTCTGATTTCTTAATAAATGTGGAGCTCTGCTGGTTTTTCCTGACTTTGTTTCCTCCCCCACCCGCTCCACGTTCATTTGTGCTGCAGATCTCCATGGAGTTCAGGAACCTGTCAAAGGTCTACCAGGATGTGATTTCAGATATTTGCCACAAGATGGGCATTGGGATGGCGGAGTTCTTGGAGAAGAAGGTGGATTCTCAGCATGAGTGGGATAAGGTAAGTCAGCCCAGACTGAACGTGAGTAGAGTCCGCCTTGTCTCTGGGGAAAGAGGAGATGGAGCATCCCTGTGGTCAGAGGGTTCAGTTGGGTGAGGGAGGCTGTGTGGGATTGGGAAGGCTTTAAGAGACTGCTGGCCCTGTGGCTAACAGGAGGACAGTGCAGATTGTGGTTGTTGCCTACCAGCACGTGTTTTGGGTCACCCATCATGTCCACTGTTCCCCCGTGGGCAGTTCATTCAGCTGCTGGAGGCAGAGTGGCAGCTTGGTGAGACATCCTTGGTAAGGTGTTTGCTGGCCATGGGAAAGCTGAGACATTCTAGGGAGGGCAATGAGAACTTGCAGAAAATGCACTGTCAATTACTTCTGAGCATCATTTTTTCAGAACTTGCTGTGGGAAATAGGCAGCATTTTGTAACAACTGTTCCTTTTATCTTGTTTTTTTCTGCCCCTTCCTTTCTCGGTGCCTCACAGTATTGTCACTACGTTGCTGGGCTGGTGGGGATTGGCCTTTCCCGTCTCTTCTCTGCATCAGAGCTAGAAGATCCTATCGTTGGGCAGGACACAGAGCTGGCAAACTCCATGGGCCTTTTCCTGCAGAAAACCAACATAATCCGTGACTATCTGGAGGACCAGCTGGAGGGAAGGGAGTTCTGGCCCAGAGAGGTGAGGGAAAGCACTGCCCTGGGGGGAGTGTTTCTGCTGTCCTTCTTTGGGAAATGCGCTAGGACTGAAGGTGCTGTTGTCGCTGCTCCAATACAGTGAGTTGCATCCTCTCATTAGAAGGGTTCCTGCTGGAATTCCCTTTGAAATCCTCAAAGCCAGGGTTTTTCCCACTGTTTGTTGGTGTCCCTTGACAGTCTTTCATATTCTGTCCAAGACCTATAATGGATGGAGCCAACCATCCATGCTTCCCAGGACACCTGCCTTGGGAATGCATTAAAGGGTGCGCAGCAGAACGGGCACAGCTAAAACTGCATTATCTCTCATGTCCCTATAGATCAAAGTTAATAGGAGAGACATGGTGGTCTGCTTTAATTTTACTGAAACCCTACAGTAAAGCTGTGCTGTGTGAGATCACTACTGTTGGCTGCACATCTTCTTGATAGTAACTTTTCTTCTAGTGACAGCCGGCTGAAAAGTTCCACATCTATCTACAGCTGTCTGGGTACAAATGTGGGGACAAGGTGATGTCTCCCCACACCACCAAGAATTTATTGAGCAGCTTTTCCTTTCCCCCTCTCTGTTAGGTTGTTAGGAATGAGGGAGAATAAGCCTGTGTGAGATGAGGGTACCTAGTTGGTTCCCAAAGGCAGGATTCAGCTCTGCCTGTGCCTGACAGATGTTTGTCTGCTCTTCTTCAGGCTCTCCAAGAATTTTTCTCTCCCTTTTCCACGTGGCTCACCTGTCTCAGAGTATTTCTTGACGTGAGCCCGATGTGTGACTCACCTTTTCCTTGCTGTAGCTAGAGAAGATGGGAGATGAGTTGCATCTTTCTTCTTTACAATCCCTTTGTATATACAAAGGCCACTGTCATATCGCTGCAGCCTGCCCTTCCTTCTTTTCTTTAGCCTAGTAAGCCTCAATCCTTCAAGGCTTTTGTGGCTCTCTGGCGGTTCTTGTTGCTCTCCCAGACCTCAGACTGTTAGTGATGTCTCTCTTAAGGCATGCATGTGCCCTCCAACATGTGAGTCGTTATCTTGATGTTTAGGTTTGGAGCAGATACGCAAAGAAGCTCTCAGATCTTGCCAAACCAGAGAACATTGATATGGCTGTCCAGTGTCTGAACGAGCTCATCACCAATGCCCTCCACCATGTCCCTGATGTCCTCACATACTTATCCCGCCTGAAAAACCAGAGTGTCTTCAACTTCTGTGCTATCCCCCAGGTGAGTTATATTTTTAAGTGGTTCTTCATTGTCTGCAGCCCAGCTGATGAGACACTGGAAGTGAAGGAGGTTATTTATCATGTTGGTATTAGCTGGTTTTACTCTTCATCTCTTCTATCTCTTCTTTCTGTCCTTGTACCTACAATTTCTGCTGCTGATGAGATTGTGGCTCCACTCCAGAATGTCTTGCCATTGATTTCACTAGGGCCAAGGTTACTCCTTTGACAAGCTCCCCACAGTGCGGCAACGGCTCTTCATGTTTCTCCTTAGGTGATGGCTATTGCCACGTTGGCTGCTTGCTATAACAACAAGCAGGTTTTCAGGGGTGTAGTGAAGATCCGGAAGGGACAAGCTGTCACTCTCATGATGGATGCCACAAACATACAAGCTGTCAAAGCCATCATGTACCAGTATGTGGAAGAGGTAAGTTGAACAGTTTGCTTTGCGTACTCTCTGGCTGGTCCCATCCTCATTACTGGTGTGGGATTGAGAAGACATGTAAATCTGTTAATCCTTTCCTAGGAATCCTAGGATTCAAGGAATGTTAGGATTCCCAGAATCCTAGTTGGTTCAGTGCTGGCACTGGTTTTGGCCTGGACCAGGCTGGGTGCTCAATGTGTTCCCTTGAATGTACCCTTGGTCTGTGCCTGTGTTGAGGGGTAGAGACTGAAGTCCTGCTGTCCTTCTGATGGAAGGACTTCAGTGGAAGGACTTCAGAAGGGAATCAGGGCTTCACCTGGGCTGGGCAGGCACAGAGGACCTTCCCCACAGCACACTTCTGAACAGGCGCCATCATCTCCCCATTCTGTGTCTGTAGTTGCAGCTGGCAGCATGATGTGGTGGTGGTTTCCTTGTGCTGTGTGGCCAACAGTAATAAGAGCAGCTCTTCACGGGTGGTTAAAGCGGTGGGACTCCCAGCTTCAGGGTACAGTGGAGGTTAAGACTTCATGTGGTGGAACAACTGGTGGATGGTTTCACGGGGGGTAAAAAAACCCAACCCCAAACTCAAATCCAGTGAGGGCTGTTAAATAAAAATACATTACTTCTGCACCAGGGAGACCCTTTAGTTATTAGAGCTCCCTTTGCGGGCTGGCCAACCCCATGGCAAGGGACAGTGACACACCTCAGCACCTTAGTCCAGAAGAGGCTCTCTGTGCACACTTCCTGAAGAACCGTGCAGACAAGTATCCCAAAAGCCATGGGGTTTGCAGACCACGAAGAGAAAACCCCAAAGACCATGGTGTTATGTGATGGAGGGTGGCAGTCACACCAGCTGCTGGTCACCACTGGGGTATCCTCACTGGTTTGAGGTGGGATGTAGCGCAGCGGCAGTGAGTGAGGGCTGGGGGCAAGAACCGCCGGCCCCAGCAGCACCACCTGTGGTTGAGGGATTGTGTCTGCGGTTGCGCGGTCCATCTGCCATCGCGGGGTGCCCTCAAGAGGCTGCTTGGCTTAGTGCAGCGCTCAAGGGAAGCAGGCCCTGGCCCCATCCAGGCATCCCTTGCAGCTGGTTCTTGCTCCATGGCAGTCCACCACTGAGGTTGCTCTTGAGGATGTGGTGGCCCTTAAGGCTTCCTCTTGCACCTGTTTGTCCTGTTTGTCCCCTTAACCTTGAGCAGGAACCATAACTACTCCTTCTTCCCTCCCCAGATCTACCAGAAGATCCCAAGCACTGACCCATCATCCAACAAGACACAGCAGGTCATCGCCTCCATCCGTGCCATGAGCTTGCCCGGCAGCCCCATGGCATCACGCCACCACTATTCCCCCATCTACCTGTCGTGCGCCATGCTTCTGGCCGCCCTGAGCTGGCAGTACCTGAGCACCATCTCCAAGGCCACCGAGGAGTACGTCCAGGCAGGCGAGAACTGATGGCCAGCGGGCGGGCGGGGGGAGAGATGGTTGGCAGATGGGCAGTGGAGGCAGGAGACTCCTCGCCCCCTGCCGCTGGGGATGGCCAGGCACCCGAGGTGCCGCAGGGCCTGGGCCAGTGATGAGGATGGGATGCTGGCGATGAGGATGGGATGCTGGCGATGAGGATGGGATGCTGGTGAGCTGCAGCCCCAGGGCAATGGTGTGGCATTGCCAGACTCCGCTCCTCACCACCCCTGCCATCTGCTTGGATCGTTACAAACACTAATCGGAGTCTTACTGTTTGGAGTTGATTTTTTTTTTCCCCTGTCCTGTTGGACAGTTTATGTGAATTTATTTTTTTTTTTGTTAGGATGGTTTTAAATAGAAACTCCAGTTGCCTCTTTTCTTGCTTGAGATTTGAGACACATTTCCAGCTCAGAGCTGAGCAAAACCTTCTGGGTTTTGCCTCCCTTTCTTAGGCAGCCTCTTCTTCATTGCCTCTGGTGCCTTCTCCACACTGGAAGGATTGCTGCTTCAGCCAGGAGAGGAACATGCTTCCTTATTCAGGGAAAAAGCTCTGGCCACCTTCTGGTCCTCAGCCCAGGCTGGCTGAGACATCCTGCAGCCTGGAAACAGGCAGAGGCAATCACATTTCTGTTGTGCTGAAGGAGGCTGCTAGGCTTGACACAAGCCCTTTTAACGTTCAGTTCATAGGAGGTGGGATGCTCTCTCTGACTTTAATGCACCCCCTGCTGAAAGCAGCCTGTTGCAGATCCCTGCCCTCCAGCACATGGCACCCTGTACTTGCAGAACTTCATGCTTTCAGGGCTGGGAGGTGATTAAAATGAGAAGGGCTGCAGCATGGCCCTGAGCTAATCACCCCGTACCCGACCCAGGGTCTGGGCTCTGCACCACTTCTTCAGCCCAAGGGGGTGGGTGGCCATGGCAGGGCAGCACCACTGCAGCAGCGCCAGGTGCCTCTGCAAGGCCAGGGGAGCAAGGGTTTGCACCGTGCTGTCCCTCACGTGGTGCTTCTTGGGGGGCCTTGGTGTGTTGGTCACCCTGAAAGGCAGCAGGGTGGGCTGGGAAGGCTTGAGCCACCGAGGGGGTGGCCAGGGCAGGTTTCCCTGGCCTACTTAGCTCCAGCTTGGGATGACACTTCGGGTTAGACTGACGTGTAAGCTGGAAGAGGTTTCTACTGTGCTAGACTTAACTTCAAGAGGAAACAACCGCAGTAAAGGGAAGTCCTGTTTTGCTGGGGTGGGTTTTTGTTTTCAGGGTCCCCACCCACCCCTCCTCCAATGGTGCTTTTGCCTTTGCGAAGGGAAGGTCAGCCCATCTCCTGGTACGGGGCAGAACCGTCTGCCAGGTGCAGTTTGGTGGCCTTTGCAAGGCAAAGCCCCTGCAGCCAGGCTGTTACTGGAAGGACCCCTACTCCACAAGTACCAATGTAGATAGTTTTAAGCTGTTGTTCAAAAGAAACTTGCGGTAGCTCTCTTTGTGCAGCTTCCTGTCTTGTTGAAATTAAAAGTTTTCTTTGGGGAAAAAAAAAAAGTGTTTGGTATGTTTAGTTTTTTGTTAGCTGTCATTTCTTTTACACCAGTAATTCCTCACTATGCCCCAAGGTACGAGCCCTCAGCTCAGATGAAATGCAGATGCGTCCTTGCTGCCACTCAGGGCATCACAGTAAAGCACTGCGTGCCAGGCCTAAAAGAATTGTAACCAGGGTGAGAAAGAGCTAAAGGTTGGTAAATAAATTTTTAATGCCCCTTGCACTGCAGGCAGCAGGAGTGGTGGCACAGCCGGGGGCTGCAGGTGCCTTGGTGCATCCGTCTCGCCACGCACCCTCCATGCCAATGTGCAGAGGTGCTGGGGGCAGTCCTGGCTGCACCCTCGCCCATGTCGAAGCACGTTCCCCTGACCAGTGGGCAATGCCCAGGGGCTGCTCAGGAGGCAGCACAAGCTGCAGGCAGTGGCTGCATCCATGCTGGCACCAGTACAGCCAGAGGGCAGGGCTGGGACTGACCACGCTGGCATGACAGAAGGGTCTCGCCTGGTTTCCACAATGCAGGGAACAGAATGGTTTGAGGGGGTCTAAAGTCAACCAATGGCCAGGAGACAAAGACATCGGAGAAATCATTTATTGGCACAGTTGTTCCAATCACATACACCACAGTTCTTGTCTCACTGGTGTCTGAGTAAGCAGAGGTAAGGGGCTATTTTAAAGTGCAAGGGAGAGCCTGCTTCACACATCTCAGGCATGTAGCCTCAGCTCAGCAATATACTTTGTGCTTTAAAATAATAATAAAAAAAAGCTCTTTTGCTATATTAGTGTTGACAAATCACGATTCCTCCTACATGGCTATTACATCTGCCCCCAGTAACAAAAATAAGGGGTTTTGTTCTTAATGCCTGTGGCTGAAGAAAAAAAAAGGTTCAATTGTGGGCAATTTAGAGATACCTCCAAGCATCTGCATGAGCTCCCTGCAGCGAACATGGGGAACATCCCTCATCTCTGGTCAGTGTTCAGCACCCGCAGTCCCAAAGCATCACACCAGTTTTGGGTGCAGCACCCCCACTGAGGTGTGACCTGCTGCACACCAACCTGCCCAGCCATGGCTGAAGGGTGGTTTGCTCTTTTCAGTGTGCTCCTAGATGCTTGCAAGACATTGGAGCCAAGGCTCATGGACCTCCAGCCAGGCCCTTCCCTAGGATCGATAACCCCAAACTACAGCAGGAAAAAAAAAACAACCCTAAACAAACAGCTGACGAACAAGTGGTTTAAAAAGCAGCCAAATGGATGGAGCAGAGCAAGCTATGCACAAAGGGCTTGTTGCAGGCAGGAAGGGGCCTTAACACAGCTCCAGGCAGAGCCAGCCCCTCATCAAGTTTGTCAGTATTTTGTCATTAATAGGTCTAAATTTAGCCAATTCAAGGCACACGCTAACATATCGGGCACTAACAGACCAACCCAGCCAGGGGTACGCAAATCACCCCCACTATAGTTTCCCAGCAGGGTCCATCTCCACTGCCCCACCACATCCCTAGTCCCAGCTAAACTACTGCTTCCTACCCTCCCAGTAACAGACCGGTCTGGAAAGGGTGCAGGCTAACCAACTGCCATGGTGCAAGAGGCCAGCAAGCCCTCCAGCAGTCCTTTGAGCATGGAATGCCCCACAGCTGCGACTCACCAGGAGCAGGGGGCTTGCAGGGAGCAGTTTCAACTCCAGCTCCGCCATACCATTAAAAAAAATAAAACATAAAAAGCTTTAATAAAGTAACCTCAACTACAGTCTCTTAGAAGAAAGGGGCTCTGCACCCAATCTGCTATCAGTTAAAAGCATCGGGGGCTCAGGATTATTTGTGGTTTGATCAAGGTTACATCTTCTTCCAGTATTGCTCCGTGCTGGGGATGCCAGCCACAATCTCAGACTCGATGCCACAGTGGTCCTCTCCTCGAAGGATTTTGAAGAAGCCTGGAAGCACAGCAAGAACAAAAATCAACCTCCCCATCGCACCAAGGAGAATGGGGAGGGGGTTCCCTCTGGCAGCCCCCAGGGGTACCCTCACCATTGTCTCCCCAGTCGGTGTTCCAGGAGTTGGCAGCCAGCCAGTATGGAGTACCATTGTCCACCCCCCAGCCCAGGATCCGGATTGCATGGCCTCCAACCTGCTCGCCAGACACGTGCTGGTAGACACCTGCAAGGCAACAAGTCAACACATCAACAGGCGCTGTGTCTCCACACTTCAGAGCGCTGACAGCTCATGAGATGTTTGATATCAAAACTCAGAGACCAGCCGAGAAGGTGGCTTTGGTTAAATGCGGACCCGAAGCTTAGTGTAGAGTCTGGAGGAAGGACTGATGCCAAGCATCAGCTCGGCATGCAGGACACCTAGAGACGCTCAGCAAGGGGCCCAAATACAGCACATACCAAGCAGTTCCAAACAGGGAATTAGGGTCCACACCAGGAGAGCCATCTGCCAGGAGTTTACCTACAATACCAGCTGCTGTTCTCAGCTGCAGTTCTGGGGGTTCCCCATCGGGGCTTCCTCCCTGAGCCAGTCCGGAGCAGAAACCAATGGATACAGGAGATGGTATCTCCCCACGTTCTTGCAACACCAGATACTCAAGCATGAACTTGAGGTCTCCTTTCAGACTTGAGTAGCAGGACAAGGGCCACAAAAGACAGACCTATGGATGAAGCAGGGAACGGGGCTCCCTACAGCCTCAGTGCTGATGCTCACCAGACTTGTACATCAGGAAGTCCTCGTAGACAATAAAGGCTCCTTCCACCGGGCCATTCTTGTAGATCTCAGCCATGATTTCCTTCTCACTGTGAGGGACACCATAAGATGTGATGCCTGGAGAGGAAAAAAGTCCCACCATTAATACGGCATTGTCAGGCCACATGGGTCTTGGGACTTGGAGAGACTGCTCAGCATGTCCGTGCAAGAGGCCTTCTCCACTTAAAGGTTAAATTCAAACTCTAAGGTTCCAGAGGCACTGACACAGACAGGCAGGAAAAGTGGGCTCCAACCATCCTCTTCCAGAGGAAATGATTTAACCTGAGTCCTATTCCGTACCCGCAGACCTACTTCAGACAGCTTCACTGGGTATTTTTCTCCTTACACACCCTCACTTCCAAAAAACCCCAAACTACTCAAGGCTAAGACAAATCTCCAAGAAGCAGCCAGGTTATCCTACATGTATAGGGCTGGCTACCACTAAGGAATAAGAAGGAGGTGACTTTGACAGCATAATCCCAGAGGGCTCAGCACCATGCCCTTCAACCCAGGCACATGCACCACGAGGACTCAAATCAGTTCCCGTCCCCGCCCCCCCCCCCAACTCAGCTGGGTCTCAGCAAATACAAACTGTGCATCTGCCAGGCTTATCTTTCCTCCAGGCTTATCTTTCCTCCAGGACCACCCATCCCGAGGGCACGAAAATAACCACCATAAACCAGTTTAGGATGAGGTCCAACTCTGCCAAGCCCACCAAGCTACCACTAGGAGCAGCTCTGGAGCTGCTGTGCACTGAGCGGTGTTGGAGGCCACCTCCCTTACCGTAGTGCTTGTCCTCCTTGTATGAGGGTGAGTAGCCTGGTTCGCAGTGCCGGCTGCACCTGGGGGTTTCTCCCCCCTCCCCAGTGCACGGCGGCCGGGAGCCGTTGACATGGTGCTCACAGGGTGGGATGGAGTAGGGACGGCAGCCTGTTGAGGACAGAGGCAGCATGAACTGGCTGTCCCCAAGCACCCCTGTCTATCAGCCATGCTGGAGGAAGTACCATAGAATGCTCCAAGAATGGGCACAACCTTTCTGACCCCAAAACCCCACATATCACGGGGTGCGAGCAAGAGCAGGTCCGTCACAGCCAGATGGCCAATCCTTGCATTGGCAATGAGTTTCCTTCTGGACCTGCTTCCTGCCATCTCCCCTCTTGACAAGGTGATGGAAAAGATGAAAACATGAACCAACTTATGGCCACGCTAGGAGGAAGCAGAGGTTTCCAGTCTAGAAGTTGCTTTTTGATGGGGAAACACGCCAGGAAGACTCCTGCCCTCATCCAAAGTGTATTGAACTGGTCCGAAACCACCACCAACAAAATATTCACAGCCCGATTCATTCCTGCTATGGAAGCAGGTGCCTTGTGGGGTTGTTAAGTCAGTCTACTGTGCTCCCTTCCTGGATGGGTCTCCTGACTCTAGGTGGTCTTCAGGGCCCTTGTCCTAAAGGGGTGACCAAAAGGAGCCATGGGGACAGGAGCAGCCAGCTGGGATAGCAGAAGTGTTTGAGCAGAGATCTGAAGGAAGGAGCAGCCACAAGGATGCAGACCAGAAGAGAAGCACCCTGAAGGACATGAAGCTGTAACAGAGATGCTCCTCTTTGCTTTCATAAGGGTATTGACCAGGACTTACCCACATGGGAATCATAGAGACCCCCAGACACGAGGCCCCTCTCTGTCCAGTACCTCCATGCACCAGAGGGGTAACCACCATTGCACCTGAAGAAAGAAGCAGCAGTTCCAGCTCCAGCCTTCCCCCCTTTTGGGAGAAGAGGGGAAACGGAGCCATCATGGGATGGCTGAAGGGAAGCGTTCAGCATGTTGAACCTTTTTAAGCCTGTCCCTGCCTTCCCCAGGATTTCTAGGCCTCAGACATCAAAGCCTCAGGGCAAGAAGGAGCTAAGAGCATCCATGCCTCCACATCCCAAAGCAGTGGTGCTTCACCAGGTCCCTGGTCAGCCTCTGCCACCAGAGGCAGCAAAAGCCACACAACTTGGAGACACACACCCCCCTACGCCCCCACCCCCCACCCCCATCCGCTCTCAACAACTGCAAAAGCCACAGGCAAAATTTGGCTTGTGCCTGAAAACCAAGGCATTGGGGCTATTAAAAGATCCTTCCTTTGGCTTAGGCTGCCGGCGACTCTGCATGGGAAAGCATCGTTATCTGCTTGCCCTCCATCCACCAGCCATCATCATCCACTGCTGCTGGGGCAAGACGTGGCCCTCAGGGACTTTCAGTCCACGCAGACAACTTTCTGTTCCCACCTAACCCCAGCAACTACAGCATAAACCACTGGTGGGGCTTCCTGTTCATTAGGGAGACTAGGAAAATGGGGCTGAAATGGTCAGCATCTTCAGGTTGTGGCCCCACTCCTCCCACCCACCTTTTAAGCGCACAAGAACCCAGAGCAGCTCACCCCATGCCGCACTCGAAGCCGCAGCATGACAGCAAGTCCTCCGCTGAGACCTCCACGCTCACCTTGGCGTTTGTGTGAACGCAGATTCTGTCTGAAATTGCTTCGACAGCACCAAAAGCCTGCAGGCAGCCCCAAAAACCCAAGGGAAGACCATTAGAGCCAGCCACGGGAGAGAAACCAGGCAAACTTCTGGCAATGAGTGCAGCAAGCACAAGCCTGGCTGGGAGAAGCCCACCCAGAAGAAGCTCAGACACTGCAGGACTTCCCGTGCCCCACCACCCCATTTATGTAATTCAGTCGCAAACTCAACAGCATGTTTTTGGTCCAGCAAACTCTGCACTGGCAGGACCTTAAGCCACCCATGCTCTTACCCAGCAAGAACCACAAGAGCCTTGGTCTCTTATCTCGTTGATGGTAGGACAGTTAGGCCACTGCGTCCGGGAGTCAAAGTTATCAGGCAGCTCCATATCTGCGGCAAAATCTACCCTGCAAGCGAGAACACAGAAGTCCAGTTATAGGAACACCAGAGTAACAGGACTGGGTGCACAAGGCTCTCCAACCTCCTCTGAAGGTGATCTGGAGGATAAGGGCTCTTGTTTGCTTACTGAAGTAGAATAAATACTTCAAGTCCTCAAACCAGGTCAGCAGCTCTACCAATGTTTTAAGTTTCAAGGAGTACAAATTACATTATTGCTCAAGTATCTGGCATGACAGAGGATGGATGTTCCCCCCCCACATGCATCTGTGCTTAATTCCATGCAAGATGTCCAACAAGCTGCACCCAGGGGAACCCTGCTCACATCTCCTCTGCCAGGTGAGATCCTCACCCACTCCAGACACACCAGGAGCATCCACACAAACTTTCACAGGGCCTTCGTCTCCTTCTCCTGGCACTCACCTCTCAGGGAGCTTGGGCCCGCCCAGGAAGGTGCCGCAGAGCTTCTTCACGTAGCTCATGTCAGTGTTGCGGAAGTTGTGCCCTGCCTGGGAAGAGACACAGAGAAATAGGACATGACTCTTCACAGCCACCAAGTGCAATGCTGGGACCAGCTCCAGATCTCCCTCAAATCCAACCAGTGCCTGACCCTTGCTATAAAACCCAGGGGCCAAAGGCCAAGCTACCTGCAGACACAGAACACCTCCCTTTCCAGGATCAGTGCATCATGACCCATAATCTATGGTCCAGCTCTAGGCTTTGGTCACAGCAGCCTGGCCAAGGAGGGTTTGGCCAGTCACCAATACAGCTTGACACGTGCTGCTTGTTTCCAGCCTTCCACAGAGTCTTCTCCTCTTAGCATTGCTCCTACTCTTCAAATTCATCAGTGCTCTGCTCCAAAGAGGAGAAGCTCCACAGGTACTGCCACCACAAGAATCCCTGACAGCACCAACTCACCTGGGACAAGGCTGGTTTGAATGCAACCACTGTGGTGAGACTCCCAAATCTTGGCTCTTGAGTCCCACAGAGAGACTGTTGAGCGATGCATCCCAGAAAAAAAACCCCACAAACCCACCACAAAAAAACCCGGGACTTACCTTCCAAGTGGTATTGAGCTTGTTTATGTGGTTGACCAGGTCGTTGGAGAGAGGAGGGTAGTAAGGAATGCTGCGAGCATTGGCGAAGGCCACCAGGGCACACAGGATGGACACGGACGGCCACATTTTGGCTACAGAACAGGACACTCCACCTGCAGCCAGATATGGGCATCATTGGAAACCTTCCCAAGGCAGGCTCAGACTGCGAGCAAGGGCTTGGCAGAAGGACCGTCACAGTAACACGTGGGATGACAAACCACGTAGCTGCACGCAGTCTCTCCCAATCCCGATTTACTCCAAAGGTCAGGAGAGACACAGTACAGGACTCATAAACCCCCTCCTCCAGCTCAGAAGAAATCAGACAAGGCAACCCTCTTTCTTTACCACTGCAGGATTAGTAGCTGCAGGAAAATACCTTTTGAAGCAGATCCAAGGGATTTGGAGGGTATTAAAAGCTATGTTTACTTCCACAAAAACGGAGAATAAGGACTAGGACAAAGAATAAGTGACACCCCACCTCCATGGCAAATGGCCGGCAGGACTGCAGGCCCGGGGACCGGCTAGCCCCTGTGCCCTAGTGCAGTCCTCTTCCCTTTGAAGGGATCATTCTAAACCACATTTTTGGACTTTATGGCCTCATTTTGGCCAGCCCATTGCCCTGGGGACCTGACTGGGGTCACAACCCTGGGGTAGGGACCCCCCCTGCCCACGCTGAGTGGGGTCTGCATGCACCGGGAGCTGCCCACAGCTGCTGCTTGCACTCCCCTCCCACGGGGGCTTTTCACGGCAGAGGCTCTGAAGCCACATCCCTTCGCACAGGGCACCAGGAAAGTCCCATTCTGTGGAACAGAAACACAGGAGAAATCCAGGAGCACCTCAAGGGTGGCCCACAGCCTCTGGAATGCATCACCCAGCCCAGAGATCCTTGAATTTAACCCCCAATGCCAGCAGCCGCTGCTTCCTCCTCGCCCCCACGCCTGACTCAGATGCACAGCAAGGCCACCAGCTGCTTGATCTCTGCAAACACACCAGGGCACCCTCCTCCTCCTGAAAAGCCCCCCAGCTCCCCTTCCACCACTGCCACGTCCATCCTGATGAGCGACCCAAGACCTCAGATACTCCACTACAGCCTGGACAGCAGAGATATTCAGGCTTTAATTCCTACTCATCTGAGCGAGCGGAACGTGTCATCGCCTCTGCAAGCCTGGGCTTAAACCCTTCTGGGCAAATACGCCCCAGCAGCCGGGCAGGCAGCTCTTGCCAGCAGCTCCTCATCCTTGTGGCACCAGAGCTTACCGAGCTGCCGCAGGGGATGGGGAGACACACACGCATCTCCATGCAGCCTGCCTCCACCCACTCGCAGCCAAGTTTAGCCTTTACAGAGAAGAAAACCCAGCAGGAGTGTCCTACTTTCTGCCAGCGACAAGCCCAGGCAGCTGCAGCTAACTGTATAAAGGGTTTTTTCCTTTCCCCCTCCTCCTTCCACCATTTATTTATTTCTCCCCCCACTCTGCGCTTTCAGCAGGATGCTCAGCCCAAAAGCCAGTTGAGTTTCAGCAGCACATGGGTCCTCCTACCCCTAAATCTCACCTCTTCAAAAGGGTTTCATATGTATTTGCATACGTGGAAGCTTCTCGTGGATAAGGGACTCGCTAGCATTGCTGGTGTCCCCACCATGCTCCACTGCTTATGCAGCAGGAAGCAGGTTACACTCAGAAAAACAAATATATATTTCTAAGGCTACTGTGATTTTTTACCTTGTGCCCCTTCAACATGGCCACAGAAGCCTGCAGGTGGCCAGCCTGTGCTGAAGCACCTTGTCTAATGAAAAATCTTAGAAAAACCCGAAACACCAACAAAACAAAAGTCACAAACAAACAAAAAACCTGAAAAACTTCTGTACTCCCTGCAGGCAATTTCCTACTTTCTGTAGCACAGAAGGGAGGCATTTTTGAGGCCTGAAGCCACCTGATACACTTTTGTTTTCAGCAGGATGCTTGTTAATTCGCTGACATGCTGAACCCCATGCTGCAAAGCCTCCTGCATCACACTGCTGCTTGTGCCAAGCTCTTGATGGACGGACACAGGAGATCTCACAGCTTCAGGTTACCAGGACCACACCAGCTGCAGACTGCAAGCTCCGGGCAACCCGAGACCAACATGAAAAAAGATATGAGGAGGTTTCCCCTCCAACAGGTGCTCGCCTTTTAAGCTCTGCTGCACGGCATCTGTGCCACGCCATGGCTGGCTGCCAGCAGACCCAGCAGAAATAGAGACCTCACCCAGCACAACTCAAACACCCGGGGAGCCAGTCGGGTTTTCCAGCTAACGAGCCTCTTGCCAAGTCTCCTACAGGCACGAAGCCTCCCCACGGGCCACGGGAGAGCTGGGGTGGTTCAGCCTGGAGAACAGAAGGCTCTGGGGAGACCTTATTGCAGCCTTTCGTTACCTAAAGGGGGCTTGTAAAAAAAATGGGGATGGATTTTTTAGTAGGGCCTGTAGTGATTGGACAAGGGGGAATGGTCTTCAACTGGAAGAGGGGCGATACAGACTAGATATAAGGAAAAAATTCCTGATGATGAGGGTGGTGAGACACTGGCAGAGGTTGCCCAGAGAGGCGGTAGATGCCCCGTCCCTGGGACCACTCAAGGCCAAGTTGGACGGGGCTCTGAGCAATCTCGTCTACTTGAAGATGTCCCTGCAGGGGGGTTGGACTAGACTGGCCTTTAACCTTCCATCCCAAACCTTTCTGTGATTCTGTGAAGTCTCCTGTGGCCACAGCGTCTCAGCGGGGAGCTGATGCTCTCAGCTGGATGGCACAGAGCTTCCCAAGATCTGGGTGGAGAAGGAAGGGGAAATCCTTCATCTCATATGATTTCTTCCTCCCTACCCACCCACACCCCCAGCTTGAGCAAGCCCCCCGTGTACTGTAAATCTATCTGTAGAGAACGTAGGCATGGGACTCACAGGTCAACGTCCACCGACAGCAAGTCACATGCAGCCAGAGATACAGCAGCCCCAGAGGCAATGCAGCAAGTTAAGATAAAACTGCTGGTTTCCACCATCACCCCCTTTTCCCCACAGATACTAGCAGCAAGACACTTCCTATGTCAGTGTTATCACATGTGTGTTTCCCCCACCACCACTATCTCCTCCACACACACCTTCCCCTCCCCACACCCACAGCTGTTTTAAATGTCACCAAAAGAGCAGCACCAAAACCAAACTTGCGTAACACCTGCTGCATCCGACAGAGATCTGCTCTTCTTTCCGCACAGTGAACAGGCCAGGGGAGTTTCTCCAGCACCCCCAGGAGAACCCTTCCCTTTGCACCCCCCATGACTCTGGAGGTCCCTTGCAGCTTCAGCATGACCCTGGCAAAGGCTGTTGTCATGGGTCACATCCCACTACAGCTTAGTAGCTTGGAAACAGAAGCAAAGCATGGCTGTCAGACTTTAAGACACTGCAGCTTTGCCCCAGTGAATTCTCCAGATGGCAGGAGGATGCTTGAGGCTTGCAAAGAGCCCGCCCAAGCTGCTGCACCTCCTACTGGGCTGCAGACCTGGGAGCTGAAAACAAGTTCCCTGCCCCCTGCTTTGGGATGCAAAGTAGCTGGGGTAATGCAATTTCTTGAAGGATGAGCAAGAAGGAACTGCAGAAAGCTGCTATCTATCCATCAGTACAGCTGACCCTGGGCAAGACTGGCAATTCAGCCGGCTTGGTTGCTTAAAAAGAGGACATTTGGGCCACTTGAGTGCAGCCCTTGAGCCCCCCCCCCCACCTCCAGCCAGTGAAGAGGAAGCACTGAGACCGCAGACCCTCCAACACGAGCTGCTCAGAGCAGCTGCAGCGTGCAAGAGAGGAGCACCTGAAGCGAGATGGCCGTGGCTGGTGCTGCACCACCCACCCGCACTCCCTCTTCACTGCAGCTCTGCCTGCAGGGACACAGGGAGGAGGGAAGGTGACATCACCCAGATGCCTTCTCCATCCCTCCTGACGAAGAGATCTTGGACTCAGCGGCAGTTCCCTGCCTGCTTTCCCAGGGATGGAGCTCCAACTATTTGGACCACATTATGCCGGGGATCAGCAGGGCCCCACAGCCTCCTCCCAGCCAGCACCCAAGGGAGATGCAGAGTGCCGGCAACACCAAAACCCTCTGTGGTTCACCGCTGCGAAGTCCCACCACAAAGACTTTCTTCACATCACCCAGAAATCAAAGCTCACAACATCCATTTAGCTGGGCATTTCTTTGCACAGTCAAAACCAGCCAACCCAACCCCCAAACAGGCTAGTCAAAGCCCAGCTCACATGACTCAGTTCAGGCAGGTCAGGCCATGAGATAAGTCACAGCCCTGAAGCACCTCAGCTCCTCCAGTGTCTGGGCCAAACCCCTCCAGGCACAGACAGAGGCACCCCCACACCCTTTTCCAAGGCTTTAAGGATGATCACGGCTGTCCCCACCCCCACAGCTACAACACCCCCACCCCTGCAGGGTCAGAGGTACTCAGCAAAGCTCAAGTCATGTGTCCTCCTTCAGCAAGCAGCCCTTTACCGAAACCCAGCTTTGTCCTTTGTTCTGGCTGCCAGTATTTGTGCGTGACTCTAAGCCACAATAAAGCAAGCCTACAAACAACACCATCCAGCTCAGCTGGCTACGCTGCCAGGTTAGCTTGGGCACACCAAACTCATGGCCTGGTGACTTCATTACAGCTATTGCTGCATTATCAAAGCTTGATTTTTTTTGTCTTAAAAGACGAAAAAGCATGAGTCACTCTGCCCCATACCCATTCCTTTCCAGGAAAGCCGAATCGCTAGCAGATTAGGTATCTGACAAAATAAATACATCCTGAGGCAAGTTGTGGTGCTCGCATCTACAGCTTACGTTCACAGAAAGCGCAAGATTCCTCCCAAATGGAGCTGCACTTAATTTTTTTTTTCTTCCTCTCTCTCCTCCTTACAGGCCCATCCATAAACCTGAGTCTTGCACAAGCCCTCAGCTGCTGTAGCAGACACCCCGCACCCCCAACTTTGCAACCTGGGGGTAAACACAAGAAGGAGGCGATCTTTGCTGCATCCTCCCTGCAGCGCAGCCTGGGCCGATCCACGGCGTGCCAGATGGGTGCAAGGCAGCGCTCACCTAGCGCCGTCTCCAAGCTGTGGTCCTGCTGCCAGACCCAAGCTCTCGGCCGCACATCACGGGATGTTCCCAGAAGCACTTCAGTGGGTGCCAAACCGGCCTCCTTTGCGTCAGGGCTGGGGCTGAGGTTTGGTTGTTTTTTTTTTTTCCCTATCTTCATCACAAAAACAAGAGTCCCTCCCTCCTCCGACATTTTTACACGGTTTGCTGGTTTTGAGGCGCACTGAGGGTTAATGGCATTTTCCCTGCAACAAACCTCACCCCTGAGCTGCAGAGCATCCCTCCTGGATCCGCCACGGCCAAAAATACCCTGAAACGCCGCTGGAAAACTGGGGAGACGCTGCTGCCCCCCCCAAGGGCCGCTCCGCAACATCCCCCGGGCGCGGGGCTCGCCCCGCTCCGCTGCTCCCCGCCCCACGGAGGCAGTGGATGGGGATACCCCATCCCTGCCCCCCCCCGCCTGTCCCCCGCGCGGCGCGGCATCCCTACCCCTTACCTGCCCCCGCCGCAGCGCCCGCACCCGCGCCCCGCCGCGCGCCTTATGCCCGGCCCGGCTCGGCCCCCGCCGGGTCCCCCCGCCCCCCCCCGGGCCCCCCCCGCCGGGTCCCCCCGCCCCCCCCGGGCCCCCCCCCGCCGGGTCCCCCCGCGCCCCCCGCCGGGTCTCACCGCCCCGCACGGCGCCGCGCTCCCTCGGCGGCCGCGGAAGGGGCAGCTCCCGGCGGCTGAGTCACCCCGGCCCGCCCCCAGCGTGACTGCATCCTGCCCGCAGCCTGCCCGCCCCCCGCCGCCCGCTCCCCGCCCCCAGCCTACCCCCAGCCTGCCTCCGGCACGGCCGGTTCTCCTCCTCCGACCAGCCCGCCCGCCGCCTTGCCCGACACCGCGTGCATCCCACCCGCCTCCCCCTGCCATCCCACCTCCATCCCGCCTGCATCCCCTCATCAAGCCCACCTGCGTGCCTCCGCAATCATGGACTCACAGAATGGGTTGGGTGGGAAGGGACCTTAAAGACCATCCAGTTCCCACCCCCCTGCCACGGGCAGGGCCCCCTCCCCCCCAGCCCAGGCTGCCCCCAGCCCCGTCCAGCCTGGCCTTGAGCCCTGCCAGGGATGGGGCACCCACAGCTGCTCTGGGCAGCCTGGGCCAGCGCCTCGCCGCCCTCACAGGGAAGAATTTCTGCCTCATCTTTCATCTCCATCTCCCCTCTCTCATGTAAAGCCATTCCCCCATGTCCTGTCACTATAAGTCCTGCTAAAAAGTCTGTCCTTATCTTTTTTATAAGCCCCCTTTAACTACTGGAAGGTGCAACAACATCTCCCCGGAGCCTTCTCTTTTCCAGGCTGAACCACCCCAACTCTCTCAGCCTGACCCCGCAGGAGAGATGCTCCATCCTGTGCACACCCTGCCTGCTTCTCTCCAGCTGCCTGTTTCCTCTGTCCCCTGCCCACCCCGCCAGCCTCCTTTGAAGTTTTTCTCTGGAAGTTCAGCAATTTTTTGCTGTGTTACTGCATTAACTTTTTTCCCCCCTCATTTTGGCTGATTTTCACAGGCAGTATGTACAGCACATAAAGGTCATCTTAAGAGCCAGTTTCAATCCCTGTTCTAAACCGCAACGATGCTAAAGCTTCTCTTTAATGAGAAAGACCATCTGGTTTTGTTTGGGTTTTTTTTAGCCCCTTCCCCTTCCTCAGCCCTCTCTGGGAGAAGGTGGGGATAAAATATATTCCTCATCACTCTCAGGAATGGACAGACCGTTTGGCCTGGAGTAGAAAATAATTAAGCAGTGATCAAAAGTCTACTGACATCTGGCAACCAGGGGAAAATCAAAGCTTGGCAAAGGGAGTCACCTGGGATTGAAATGACATTTCAATTTGAAAAGGGAATGCTGAGGTCTCCTCTGCAGTAGCTGAGGGCAGTAGGGATGGTCTGTGGCGCTCGGTGCTGCACAGAGGGAGCAGAAGGGCTTGGTCTGCAGGGGCTGAAGGGATGCAGTGCTACTGACCAGCTTCTCTAGACTTTCAGAAGTTTTAGATGCCTTACAGGAGCGCAGGCTTTGTGGCAGGACACAAGCAGATGCCGAACAGGATGCAGTAAAAGCAGATGATTAATCCATGTTTCTTCCCAACTTTGCTTGTGGTGCCTGGGCAAGGCTGCCTCAGACTCTCCAGCCACCTGAGAGCATTTCTGCAAGATAACAAATGCCTCCCTTGGCAGCTGGTGACATCCCTCTCTCTTGGGTTTTTTATGAACATTATGCTTCATACTTATTTTTACGTAAGTATTTGCATTCTACTTTTTGGAAGGTTTGTTACATACTTTTTCTAGAAGATCAGTGAGTATACTTTTTCCTGCCCTGCTGCCATTTATATCCAATCATTTTTTGGTCACATTCACATTTTAAAGATTGATTTTGTGTTGGAAGGCTTCCTAGTGAGGTGCTGAAAAAAAATCAAAGGAATATTATTTAATACACTTGAATGTGTGTCCCAGTATTTATGCGGTAAAACTGGAGATGATCTTGCTGTGGTTAAGTGTATTTATGCTTCGATACGCTGTATGCAAAGGCCCTTAGGCCATTGCCTGCCTTTACATATAATTTTTAACCAGCAAAGAGTAAAGTCCCTCACTATGCTTTATTTATGCTTTGGCAATTAAAATAACAATAAAAAAAGTAAATTAATTACTTGTAACTTACCTAACCTCCCTCTGACTCACACAGGATTTCCTCACTACACTCACTGCCGTTTGATTTTGCAGTTTTCCCTTGCCTATGAGGTTTTGTTGACATTAAACACAGGCAACAGAACCCGATTTTTGCCCTGCTCTCTGTGTGACCCAGCTCTGACGTCCTCAGTCTGCCAGCCATGTCGGCACAGCATGCGATGCTGGGGGGCTGGAGTCAGGACATGGCTAATGTTTATTTTTCTCAGTAACTTGCTGTGGTTGCTTCCTCATTCCCAATACCTCCTTATTTCCAACTAGGTTTTTGCCTAGAAGTTGGATATTAGCAATTCTAAGCCTGTGCAGGCCTATAAGATGTGTTTTAGTTTGCCTTGTTATGCGGCATTCCAGAGCCCATCCTTTGGGCTATGCCAATGTCCTCCACCGTTTGCCCGGGGCAGGGAGCAGCAAGCTGTTTTTCTACATATATTTTGTGGGTTTTTTTCAAGAGCCAAAAGCCTAAAACTTCGCACAGACCGCTGGCCTTTCTTCCCACTTTGTGTTGAAGTTGCCATCCCTTTGTCAGTGGGTTTGGGCTGAAAATGCGCTAATTTTTGAGATACATTGTGTTTATATATGAAGCTGAATGCAACCAGGAAAGTTTCCCCATTGGAGATGCTCTCCAAGGAACCTGTAAATCCTTTGTGTGCCCAAACCAGGCATGAAACAACCCCCTTTTTTGCTTTTGAGGGATTTTTTTTTTTTTGTAGGTGTATCAGAGAAGTAAATGGCATTTGCTCAGGCCATAGCAAGCTTCAGACTTTGAAGCAAAATCCGCCACTATGAGAATGAGATAAGAAAAATAGCCAGGAGACTTTGGGCGACATCCTCTTATTGCTTGTTAAATCGCTGCTGGGTGACTCATGGTGTCCCTGCTTCAACATCAAGCAGCAAACAGTTCCTAAAGAAGCTGCTGCAGGACCCATACTTCTAAGTTTAAAACAAAAAGTTTCTACGCGTATTGATCTTCCACCAAAAATATAAATAAAGAAGCCCTAAATAATGCAAGTATGTTTTTATCATCTCCAGGGTTTAAAATCTCTATTGCTTACGACAAAGGTGTGAAATGCAGATTTATTTAATAAGCACATAGTTTGGCTTAGGATAGGCGTGAAGCTCTTCTCAATGCCAGTTTTCCTCTTGGCATCCCTCTTGTCATGGGGCATTGAATCACCTAATCCACAAAATATTGCAGGTGACCTATCATGAGACATTTGTGCAATAAATGAAATAAATGGAATGAAAAGATTGAATGAAATGGGAATGCATTTCTGGCCCAAGAGACATTACTTCAAGGGTGCACCTCAGCATTTATTACATTAAATTGAGAAGTAACCAGCCTAGATTGGTCTCCCTTGACATTTTAGCTAACATAGCTAGGTTTTTCATCTATGAAACAGAAAAGCAACCTCTCAGTGATTTTAAAAGGTGCATCAGATATACACCTTGTACCCCGATTTGCAAACTAATTGATTTGAGTGTGAGTTATATCTGCATCTCTAACAGCGAGCTATTGTTTCTGTGGATTTTGCAGCTGACTTGCACACTCTCACAGCAGCAGAACATCTCCCGTGACTCATCAGTTAGGTTTTGATGGGGATAATAATGGTTATTACAGCTGGATCAGCTGCCCAAGAAAATAACTTGCCCAAGGCAACAGGTAAGCAGGATTTTTAGAAAGCCATAACCCTGTCTGATAAATCCTTGCTGGCAGGGTTAGACATCGACATAATTCTCACCTCTCCGTGGGAGCTGGGACAGCTGGAGTTCAAATCCTTGCTCTCCAAGCTTTCAACAGATGCCAGAGCTATTCTAAAGCACGTGGCTTTAGAAAACTCACTGAAACATGCCTTGGACCTCCTGTTGGCTAATTCTAGTGGATTTAGGCTTGTCCAGTGGCATATGGGGGTTTGTTGACCAGATTTTTCAGCCCAGACAGAAAATGAGCTTTGCTGCCTGCGTTGAGCAAGAGGCTGGCTGGGCTTCCCTGTTGCTGGCCAGGTCAGGAGCTGTGTGCTCCTGTCGTGGATGCCAGTAAGTAAAGCTCTCCAATGCCACAGGGGATGGCTCCTCAGCCATGGGGGAGACATGGGAAGGGTTTCTCTGAGGGCTGAGCCTGGTTTTGCAGCTCTGCTTCTTCCCCTTTTGCAGGTTTGGTCCGTATCTAACCCAAAAACAGCTAAGCAAGAGGCAGCAGCGCTTGGCTGAGCCATAAAGGCATCAGCAGAACTAAACCCCACACCAAGCCTGGATTTCCATCCATTCAGCAAGGCAGGTGGAAAGTGTGTGTATGGGTGGTGGTGTCTTGGTGTCCTCCGTCCCCTGTGCAGCCCTTTTGCCTTATGTTGCTGATGCTCTGGAGGATCCTGTGGCACTCTTGCCCCCAGTTCCTGCAAACCCTTGCAAATGTTGTGGTCTGGTTGTGCAAGCTGCAGCACCTGGTGACTCAGCCAAACCCATGAGGAAGCAGGTGACTTTGCTGGGAGCTGACTCAGGAATGGGTGACATAAGCAAAAAGCTTCTTCCCACCATTACTGGGACAAGTTGAATCCAGGTCTGGGTGAGCAGAGAGATGGCAAGGGCAGAGCCTGCTGGCCCCAGCTGGGTGTGGAAGGGCAATGGCAGGGCTACCATTTGCTTCTGCAAAGCTTAGGTCTCTTTGCACAGCAAAAAAATTGTTCCTTGGCTCTAACACAAGGCAAAATCCTTGCCTAATTTAAACACTAATAGCATTTTCCGTATTTTCTGTTGAAAAGCTCTCCTTGCTTCCCTTGCTTCATCCATCTTGTCTTCCTGGGGTGTCTCCTTGACTTCAAGCAAATGATCAGCTGTGCTAAGTCTATGCTGTACCCAAGGAGGTGGCAAATGGCTCTCATCCAAAGGCAGAAATGTCTGTCTACATGCCTGGCACATAAAAGAGGCTGAGAGCAAAGCTCATCCTATGTTTGGTTTGAGACAGACCTTTGCAGCGTCCTGGTGTGAACATTGCTGTTCTGCTGTTTGGTGTGGCCAGACCTCTGTTGCCAGCTCTCCCAGCAATTTTTGGCTGTGGTACTCTTGGGGCCACAGGTAGACTTGTGTGACAATCTTTCCTCCATGACTCTGGCAAATTTTTGAAGATATGGGAAATTTTTCCATCTACTCTGTCCCTCACCAAGAGGTCTTCTTCCTTAGCTCTTTGGGCTGAGCCAGCTCCCCAGTGCTGTCTCCCCATCAGTGTGGAGCTGGCTGGGGCAGCTGCTATGGTCCCAGGTAGACCAAGATGTTCCTCCTGGGGAAAGACCTTACCTCTAGGGCACCTTTCCCACCTGCTTTCCATATGACATGTCAGGCAGCTTCAGACACTTTGGGCCAGATGCTGTGGCTTCACTTGTGGTACGTGCCTGACTTTGGCCTTGCTTCTATCATACCCCAGCCTCCAGGAAATTCAAGAGCAGCAGCAAGAGCCCCGATCTCAGCGGCTCTCCCCAGGCACCTGACCTGCTCTTTCCACCACTTGCTGAGCTTGTGCTTTCGAGCTGCCTGGCTGCAATATCCATCTGCCCGTCCTGGATTGTGACAGAAAGCAGGAACTGACTTTGGCTCCATGGCCCTCTGTGGTCACCCCCTGCTCAGATGACAGATTTGTGTAAGAAAAACCAAGGATGGGAACAGCTCTTGTGCTTCAAAAAGAAACCTCCAGCTGACCTCAGAGGAGGAAGTCCACTGGAAAGAAGAAGTGAGAGAAGCCTGGGCACTGACAAACATCACAAAAATTTGCAACCAGAGAATTTTTTTCTGTGAGTGCTGGGCAGAGGGACAGATAAAGCAAACATACACCCCCACACCCCCCTTTTTTGTGTCCTTTGCTCTTCTGCAGGAGCAGTGTGCCTTCTGTGGAGAGCAACTTTGACATCATGACTTTACAGGGAGAGCTCTGGGCACAGCCTGTTCTGGGGGGGTGTTCAACAGTTTTGCCTTTCTCTGCAGGCTCTGAGGTTGGCTGTGGCCCAGGCAAGAGCCCGAGCAAAGTGTGCATCTGGGCTTTTGGCTGATGGGGCTTGTTCCTGCACTCACGTGAGTCTTGCCTCCTGATTCAGGGTTGGGGAAGATGCTTTCCCAGAGTGGCTGGCCAAGGAATGGGGCTGTACTTGCCCTTGTCTATTCGAAGAGACACCCAAGCTCTTATCTGTGTCACTGGATTTATCTCCATCTCTTGATCTCTCCTGCTCATAGCATGAAACTCACATTGAGGGTGGTGGGGTAGGGTAGGTCAAGATATTCTGTATTGTGTTGGGGGTTGAAAGGTGATATGGGGATGGAGGCTGTCTTGTACATGCAGAATTCAGCTTCAGGGGGATAAAGTTTCTCTGCAGAGCCATTATTAGTGTCTGCTTTGCAGAAGGGAAACTGAGGCATAAAGGCTCCATTCCATAGTGAGCCCAGATGGAGAAAGCAGAAGTCCTGGCCCATGGGGAGCCCTGCTGCAACCACTTGGCCATGCTGCCTGCACTCTTTGCCTGCCTGCAAGACTAGAAGCATTGCTGGCTCCTGGCAGGAAGAGAAACCTCCCAAGATCCTCCAGAAATGAGTGGATTTTGGTGCTCCAATGAAAGGTTATCTCATCAGGCACCATGCCAGGCACTCAGTGACGCGTGAGGGTCCATTGCACGCCAGCCACCCGGGACCCATTTTCTCCTGGTAACCCTGTTTTTCCCTGTTCTTTGCTTTGTTTATACATGAGCCTCAGGGGGGAAATGGAAATAGGAGGAGGACTGGTGGGACTGGAAATCAGGGTCATTTGTAGGGAGCTGGGGCAGGAAGGGCAAAGTGCTGGGAGGGTTTTCTGAGGGTCAGCGGCAAGGGACTACGGGCTGGGTGAGACTGGTACATAAAAGCTAGCTTGGACCTATTTTGGATATGGAGAAAACTGGAAGAACTTTTAACTTCATTGTAATTTATTTAGAAAAAATATGCAGGACAAGGAAGCCAATGGGGAGTTTCCCACAGGCAGAAAGGAGGTGCCTGCAAGGAGGGACGCGCTGTGCCATCCATCCCAGCAGGCTCCCATCGGGGACCTCTGGGTTTGCTGGATGAGGCCAGACCAGAGGGGAAACCAGTCTGATTCAGGTTGCACTGGTTTTTGATGCCATCTCGTGGTCCGGGAAGTCTTTACAAAGGGATGTGTGGAGCATATTTTCTTGGCTAGGCAGACAACTGCAGAGTAAAGTAGCTCCTGCTGCCGTTTCCCAGGGCACTGTGAAATCTGGCCCTAGCCCCACTGCTTTTGAGCAGGACTCATCCCTGGAGGGTGATTTCCACCACCTCTTCCCCCATCTGTTTGGGAATTGCTGTCCTGAATACCTCTAGGGAGCGGGGCTATCTCATCCCATCTCATTTCAAGCTCTGATGGGGGAATGTCCCTCCCCCCAGTATCCCTCCGAGGGAGTGGGGAGAGGTGAGCAGGGAGGGTTCACCTCACCTTCGGCCCTAACCCTCTCCAGATGTGGTCATTGCCCTCTGTCCTTGCAGAATGGGCTCAGGGGGTCCCCTCCTCTTTATGCCCCTTCCTAAATGAAACAAAGGCAGATCCACTTCAGAAGCGAGGAGAGTCGGGAGGTGATGAGGTACTGGAGCTGCAGCATCCTTATCTGTGTCTACAGGAGAGATTGAATCAAGTCCCAGCCCAATGACACCGCTGGCAGCTGCTCAAGCTGGGAACAGCCTCGTTGCACAGTATTTAGCAAGTATTGACCCTCATAGAAACTGATGGGAGCATTCAAAGTGCCTGCTGGCAGCTCAACAAAGTGACTGCAGAGCCCTGCTTCATCGCAGCACAGAAAGAAAAAAACGCATCACAAACCGAAACGCAAGGGGTGTGTGCATCAGGAGTGAACAGGAAGCTGAACACCATAAAATCTCTACTGCAAAGAGGATTGAAACTCTGTTGCTGCAAACCCAGTTGCCCAACAAGAGCCCATGTGCTTGTGGTGCGCGGCAGAAGTCACATGCGAAGCTTGCTCAACATCTGCAGCTGCAGAGATTTGAGTGAGTACCTCCTGACTGGCACGGGCAGGGCTTCCAGCTAGGAAGATCTTAAAAAGGGTTGCAAAAAAGTGAAGAGTAAAAGGCAACTGCATATTGTCCTTTCTCACCGTGGCGGTTTTGGAAAGGTTTTGTGTGTTATTTTCCTCTGTTGTCTCTGCCACAGGATAGTGTGGAGGTGTCCAAACTTTTTTAGATACTTACAATGCACCAATCTTACTTTCATCAGTAATAATTCCTATTTTACGTTAACTATCCCTGTAGATTCAGAGGGACAGGACTGATGGACAAGGGGAGGACAAATTGCTTCGCATGATCTCCTGGGCAGAAGAAAAGTGGCACCAGCTCATCCTGGAATCTCCAGCTGGAGATGAGGATTAAGAAGGTTTGGGAGGCAAGCAGGTCTCCAGCACAAGGACAACGAGCCCAGCTGGCCATGCACAAGGGCACTAAAGACATTAAAATTATCTGCAGAGCATGAGCAGTTCAACAAATGGTGAGCAGCCTCCCAGCTTTACACTGGAATTACCCTGAGGGAGATGTGAGAGCATCTTGCAACAGCCACATCAGGACGGAGGCGGCTGCAGGTTTTCTCCCATGGCTGATTTCCAAGGTTGCTCCACCCCTGCTCTGCCTCCCCAAGCACTTTCCAACCAGCTAAATCATTCAGATAAATATAGCAGGAGGAAGGCAGCAGGTTTGGCTTGGGAAGAACAGATGGAGCTGGCTCTGAGACAGCGAGCGTGCTTCGTACTCATTGTGACAGGGTCACATGCATGTATTGAAACTGAGACCTAAGTGTAAAATTATGCTGTTCTGGGACTTTGGACAAGTCTTGAGTTTTTGGAGGGGAAGCTGGCAGCTGAGTTTCTTCCCCAGCTGATGAGGTAGCGACTCAGCTAGATTGAATTGGGTCATCTTTAGCTATGAGGTGGTCTTCTTCACCTCGGGTAAGGGAAGCCGATGTCCCAACACACAGCCCTTTGCACAGTCCCATTGGTGTCTCCAGCTGCACCTGTGCAGCAGGGGCCTGGATATCTCCCAAGTCTTTGTTGCTGTTCCCCATCCCAGAGCACCACTTGGCTGCAGGAGGTTTCTGGGACAAAGAGCCTCTGGGATGGGAAAATAGGTAGTGGTGACTTCTGGCTGCAGCCTCCACTGTGCTGAGGCACCTGGTCACCTGCTGAGGGATGGACCTCAGCATCTGAGGGCTGACAAAACACCGTGGGGTCTTCCCAGGGGGCCTGGCTGCCTGCTCTGAGCTCAGGGAGCATCTGCAGCCTCTCTGACGACTGGTAGCCATCAAATACTGTGTGCTGGCATTTGCAAGAGCCATGGGCTCTTGAGACTGGCCCACTAAGGTTTATGGTGGACACCACCTATGGTACTCCTCGCAAGGCAGGCAGCTGTCCCACAGGTTGGGCTATGTCACTTGTGGCCCCATGTGTGCACCAAGTGCCTGTAGGTCCCAACTGAGGGGCAAGGGACAGCCCTGAATCTTTCCAGCATCTGGCACAGTGAGGTCCTAACCTTGAATTGGCACCCACCCATGGCAACAAACACCAAGAAAAGAAGGCAACTTCTCCTGGGAACTGCTGTGTCAGGGCTTGGCCCTCATAACATTGTCTCCCCATGGCTTTGAGCATCTTCCTCACTGACGCAGTGCTGAGCTGCACGTCCCAAGGTGAGAAGAGGCTGAATAAACAATTGCCCCCACCCCAAAAAGGATGCTGGCGCCTGCTGGGAAAGCCCAGACTGGTGTTTATGCCAGAAGACACACAAACATCTCAGGCAAACAGCCCTGACCTCCTCCTCCTACCCCCCAAAATGAGGCTTTTTCTGCTTATCTCTGCATCCCTGGGGTAACCCTTTGTGGAGATATTCTGGGATCCCAGTGCCGTTGCTGTTTCCTTCCAGCACCATTTCCTTCCAGCACCGTTTCCTTTGGCATGGGGTCAGCACCACCATCCTCTCCCGATGGGGCCCTGCGGGATGCCCGTGGTCCCCCAGGATGCCTGGGGCTATCACTGGGAACACATTAGCTAGAGAAGTAGGAAGCACTTCAACAGGAGCCAATGGTCCAGGAGCCAGGGAGGCTGGAGGGTGCTGGGCAAGGAAGAAAAACAGGAAGGTGATGGCAGATAAGCAAAAGACCCTGGAAGAGGAATATAGAGGAATAATGGAGGGTAGGAGGGAAGTGAAGATCATGGCTTCTCCTACAGCAGACATTGTGCTGTGAGAGGAAGCTGCTGAAACAAAAGCAGCCCAGAAAAATCCTTTTCATCGTGTTAGGTCTCACTCACAGCAAGGCGGGAGCTGGGGATGCTCTAGCAGGTCTGTGTGTGAGGGAGCTGTCACACACCCATGAGGGCTTATACCTGGCTGGGAAACTCCAAACACAGCCCTGTGGGAAAATTAATTAGCATGTGGTGAAGCCCTGCTAATTAACCTGTTAGTGGCACGCTTCCCATCGAGAGGAGACCATCACTGCCTTGTGCATAGACAGCCCTAGAGCGGGAGTGTCCTGGGGACAGGACTTGATGTGAACCCAACACCTTGCTACCCTGCTGGGATGAAGCATATCAGAGACAGGGGCTTGTGTCTGCCCTGCCTCAGGGTTTCCTTTGCACGTGTCCTGGTGTTTAATTTTACTGTGCCAGAACATAACAACCCGTGTTTTCTGACTGATTTCTGCAGACACCACTACTGTCCTGCTGATCTCTCAGGCTTATGCTCTTGGTATGACCCTTGAGCAAATCTTGCTCACGGCACATGGAAATCTTGTCCTTTTGCATAGTTTCTCCAACACACAGCCTGTCTTCAACACCTGCATGGATAAAACCCCAATCCAGGTGCTTACCATCTTCCATCCTGATCATGGCTGTAACCATGATCTTTGGTGTAACCCTCCGCAAAGCACAGATGGGTGCGATGGAAGGATGCTTAACCAGGTGGCCCTTCAGAAACACTTCTCTACCCACAGGGACCTGGCAGTATACCAGGTCTGAGACCTCTTCACTGCAGGAGAGCTTGTTGGGAATGTACTGATGGCCAAACTGTGCCCAGGGTTTGTTGAGCTCAGTGCTCCCCGGTCAGTGTTAAAAGCAAGGACCTAGTAATTTAAAAGTGTAGACAAAGGCACTTATTTAATTCCCTCCTTGATAGGGGGGATTATCTGTGTCCTGCCAAGGTAACCTGGCAACAGTGGGGGTCTGGTAGATGATAACCCCAGAAAGGAAGAGGTCAATCCTTAATCCTTCAGATGCACCAGAGGTTGAAGAGACCTACAGAGTGATTGTGTTCCCCATGATGATACGGGGGCCAGCACACCAGCCTCCACTGCTGGACAAGGGATGTGGGCAGATGAGCCCAAGCAGAATCATCTGAGTAACCTGATCCAGGAGCCATCACTGATGGTACTGGAAATGGAAACCAAAATCCCAGCCTAGAGTGACAACCACAAGCGCATAGGGAACTGTTGGACTTGGCCAGGACATGGCTGGTGTCCACCAAAGGCAGAAGTTCCTCTAACACCTGGGAAGTGGGACATGGGCCAAAAGGTAAGAGGTGCAGTATCTGTGGCCTGAGTCCCTTCATCTGTGCCACAAGGTCATCTTCTATTCCTCTCTTCATGTTTCCCCTGGGCTCCCCATCTCTATGGTTAAGGGTGGGACATCATGTTAGATGATGAAGAGCTGGGTGATGGTAGCCAAACTACCCTGACACTTCCAGGCATGGCTTGGGAAGCCTTGAGAAGAGGGGACAAAGGAAGAGCTTGGCCATAAGCTTTCTCTAGAGACAGTCCATCTCAATCCACCACTAACATTCGTGATATGCTGAAGCAGAGCCTGTGCTTATGGTACCCTGACAGGTCTCCAGCTGGCATCAGTGGGGCAAGGCTGGACCACAGACAATTGGTGAAGCGCAGCCAGGTCACATGGAGAAAATAATGAGGGAAGCCCAGGGGCTGTGTGATCTGTCCCTCAGCATCCTACTGCTGACCTAGGTGTCTCCAAGTATGCTTTAGAGATGGGTACCATGCATCCTTGTCAGATGGGTCTAAGGTAGACATGTGATCACATCGTGGCCATGATGTGGAGTGTGGGATGTGAGAAGGTGGTGCCTGAGATGGGCCATGACAAGGGAAGACCATGATACTAGATTGCATCTAGTTAGTGAAAGAAAGGTGGGCTGAGTTGTTCGTGTGTGGGCTGCGTGAAGGAGGAGCCCTTCTTTTCTTTCCAACATAAAAAGGAGAGAGCGAGTGACATACAACGCCCTGTCACACTAGCATTGTGGTCTTTGGCCAAGGAGACCAGACCAGTTTCTGTGGGCCTGATGAGAAAGCCTTTGGAGGGAAGGACAAGCTCCCTCATGGCTTGTTAGGTGGTAAGATGCCAACAATACAAAAGTCTGGGTAACTCTGCACATAAAAGTGCAATGTCCAAAGCTGGGTCAGCTCCAGGACTGCTGTCCAGGAATTGCTGAGCCCAGGACTATGCTTGTCTCCTTTGCTGAGCCACCCAAAGCGCAGCATCACTGGAAGAGTTAAGGAAACAAGTGAGAGCAGAAGCCAGCCCCCAAAGCATGGTCTACTTGCAGCGGCTTCACTTCCTCCATACATATGCAAAACATAACCAGACTCCATCGACAACACTATTATGAACAGCACTGGGTTTGGGAGAGCACTTGGTAACCCATCAGCCTCCAGCTCTGCCACCAGCAGGCTGTGCGACCTTGGTGACATCACCACATGCCCTCTCCCTGGCCTGCAAGTCTGGAGATGAAGAGGGTCACACTAGGTATTGGTGGCTGGGTTGTCCTCCCCAAAGGGGTGGGGAGGACGTTTTTCTGAATGGAAATTCGTTGCTGGATCCCTGGCTGGGTTGCTTATCTCTGATGCTATTTCAGTCAGCAAGAAACCGCCAAGCATGTGCCAGATGTGGTGGTGGTAGTGTCAGGAGGAGAGCAGGGGGGATGGGAGAGGGGAGCCGGGGCAGCTCCTGTGCTGTCAGACAGCCATGAGCCCCCATCAAGGTCTCAGCCAGTGCCAGAGATAGTGGGGGTCCCCTGGTGATGGGGCCGACCCCATGGTGGGCGCATGGTGGCTGAGCTAAGTGGGATCAGTGGCAGGGTGCACATGAATGCCGATAAGAACCGGGAAGTGGTAGCCAAACTCCCAGTCTCTTCAGGCATGGCTGGGTACCCTGGGACTGGCAGAGGGGGAGGCAGCCTGGGGGCTCCCCAGGAAGACCCTGTGGACAGCTTAGAGCTGCCCTGCTCATGAGGTCTGCATGACCACCAGTCAACCCATCTTCTCCAGGTGGTGAGGGAAACAGAGGGAGATGGGTTCACCCCCTCCACCACCCCCAAGAAGGGAAGTGCTGGAAGAAGGGTTCGCCGGAGTCAAGAAGACGCTCAATATGAGTTATGCATCTTGCTCAACTTTATTAGTTTCTAACAGTACTTATATAGAACCGATACACATGCATATTCGTAAAGCAGAAATATAATTGGTTAGTAGTCTCTAAATGCGTGCGGTTCTCACACCCCTAATTATCATGACTAAAATAAGCATTCTGTCCATGTAGCTAATTGTGTTGCTGTGCTTCAGCCTTGTAGTTTGTTACTCCCTATTTTCCCATACTGGTCCCTATCTTTCTTGGCCCTGCACCTGCTTTCCCAGCAGCTGTAGCTTGTTACAGCCACAGCCTGTTGGCACGACATAATTACTTGGTCTCAGGATTCAAGAATAGCTCAGGGCTACCTTTCTTGTTAACTTCAGCACAGCAACTTCAGTACAATTCTGATTACAGGCCGGCTCTAATACCAGGCCTGGATTGTGCAGATCTTCAGAGATTCTAAAGCCATGCTTCTGCAGGGAAATTTCATTGTAAGAAGTAAAAATCGCTTTTTTAGACTTTTTTTTTTGGTTGTGGGTTGTTTTTTGGTTGGTTTTGGGTTTGGGTTTTTTTTTTTTTGACAGTCTATGGAGGAATTTTCTTGCTGAATGCTTTTGCTTTTCAATTTGTGCAAGTTATAAAAAACCACACAGGGTCACAGGATGTTTCTGTGGGAGGTTTAATTCTGCCAGAAATCACTTTCTTCAGCATAGCTGTCTCTGACAGCTTGTCCCAAGACAGCCTTTACTATTTTAAGTTATTATAAAGATAATATTCTAAGATATTTCTTAAAAATCTAATAAATGCTTTTTGACACCTTGGGACCACTCCTTCAGCTTTCTCCAAAAGCAGCTGATCTAGGCTGCCCTGGCTGGAGCAGGGGGTGGATCAGAGATCTCCTGAGGTCCCCCTCAGTCTCAGTTACTCCGTGTTTTCATAAGCTGTTCTGCAGCAATTCCCTTTGGGAGGGGAGAGAGAGAGTCACCTTTGCCCCCACCCTACAGATGGGTAAACTGAGGCAGTAAACTTTGCAAAGCTGTTCAGAGGCAGGAGTGGAGACCAGCACCCCACGTGCCCAGTCACATGCTGTAGGAAAAACTCTATCCTGAAGCTGAACGAGAGCCAAGCCTTAAATAGGGTTGTTTCCCACAGCAAGGCTTTGCTGACCTCCCGTTTGCTGGGATGCTGGCTCAGGCAGGCTCAGCCCAGAAAAAACCCCACTGATTTTTGGGGGTTTCAGCATTTCTGTCAGTGGCTGGGAGGAGCATCTGGAACAAGAGACATTTCTGGACCACTGCACGCACTCATCCAGACAGGCAACACCTCCTTCAAAGTAGACGTTGTCGTAGCTGTTTTGCTCTGTGTGTCTATTGGCAGTGGGGCTAAATGAGTCAGAGATCTGGTTTAGTCCCGGGATTTTTCAAGGAGGACAAATCACCAGGGAAGCTTCTTCTCTGTTCCCCCTGTGGCTAGTGCAAATGATTTCACTAGCTAATCAGTACACGGTTGAATGTTAGTTTGGGAGCTGTAACATGTCACTGGGGTCAGCCAGTGATGCCCTATGTGATTTTGGCAAATGGATGACACAGGCACTCCCAACTTTCTGTATCACCACTGCTTGTGGAGGGAAGAGGGAACCCTGGTTGTGCTCGTGCTCATTTTGCACACTGGGGAGTTGGGTCTGCAGCCTCATAAGCTCTTGCTGGCTGGTTGCCCGATCCAAGCCAGGATCCCAAAAGGCTTTGTGGTACATGGGTGCCTTGGTTTACCATCTGTAACATGGGGTTTTGCCAGCTAATGGAGGACCTTCCCACATCCCTCAAAACAAGCATATCTGTGTACTCACTGCCCTGTGGGGAAAAGGAAAGAAAAATGAAAAGGTCTGCTAAGCACCCCGTCCATCACTTTTGGTGCCCTACAGACATCCACTGATACCTCTTGAGTTCAAAGAACAGTCCCAGACACAGGGAGCAGAGCTGCCAGCTCAGGTAGTGTGACCCTTGGGGACAGTTCACATAGACATGTGGGTGTGGCAGGTTGAAAAACAGAATCTTTGCAAGGGAATGGGGTTGCTCTTTTGCTATACATGAGAGCTGGCTTCTTCCTGTTCCTGATGGCATGTGGTGACTTGTCCTCTGGCACTTGGCCAATATATTCCTGTCTGGTTCCTACCTACTTGGGCTGTTGTGTCTTGGTCCATGCAAGTTGGCTCATGCCTCACCTGTGTTATCTGGCCTATGACCCCAGCAGTGGGTCCTTCACCTCCGTTACCATGAGCTCACCTTCCTTCCCTGTTGCAGATACCACTTCTTCAGAGCAGGTTCTCCTCACTGTGGTGGCCTACAAGCTGTGAAGACAGAACAGCAAAGAGGTGGACAAGGAACACCTGGGCAAGGAAACAACTGGAGTTGTCTCTGTTGTCTGCCAGGCCGCCAGCCCTGTGGTCCAGGTTGGACTACTGATCTGCTGAATGGCCAGGTTTGGAAGACCTTCTGGGGGTCAAGGGAAACTCTTCACCCCTTCAGTTGCCTGGATGGTGAAAGGGCAATCTGGCAATTCAAGAGCAGCACAGCATTGACATGGATACATTGTGCTCATGTACAGATAAGAGAGAATTAAAAAAAAACCCAGTCCAAGGCACCTTCTCCTTTCCCACCCTGCTAGGAGCTATTTGTTTGCCTTATAACACATTCCTTCACAAACCTCATTTATTGGTCTAAGGATGACCACTGACCTCATGAAAGTGTAACTGCTGCAGCCACCCATGAGAAACCCACTGGTCTCTGTCCTATGCTCAAGTCACAGAAGGTCTCCACATGTATTTTGGCATTCAGTTTCATCTCAGGATGATCCAGCTGGTGGCTTGGGGGGCTGGCAATGGCTGGTGGGATGATTCTGCCTGTCTCTGAAGAGAGAGCTTTTTCAGAGTTTTCACCATGTGACGCTGGTGAGTGACAGGGCTGTTGTGGGGGCTGATAACTGGGTTAGCTCCAGTGGAAAATGCTTCTGCCTATGCTCAGCAGGACCTTGGGTCATCCCCCACTGTGTCAGTTCACAAAACACTAAAGACCCTTTTCCAGCCTGTGCTTCACCTACCACAGTCAGCCACCCCCCCGGGGGATTCTGCTAACGAACTGTGCTTGAAGACTATCATCTCCCAGCAGATAGCAGCTCCCCAAGGAACAGGCAGCCTGGCAGTAACGATGCTGATGGTGAAACCTCCCATTAATCACAGAAGCACAGCTGCCACCTCCCCACACAAGCAACCAGAAGTAACCACATCACTGAACAGACAAAACATGCACATTTTTCCCCTGTCATGTGCTCCAGGGTGTTTTCTCTCCCCTGTGCTCAGTGTCAGGAGATGTCTGGTGCAGATAGGGCTGCCCCCGGACTGTGGACCATACATTAAAAGATTGTGTTGTCAGCCAGTCCCATCCTTGGAAACACCAGCCTGGGAGACTCCATAATGTGCTTAACAGTCAAAACCACAACTTCCCTCCTTGGGAAGATAAACCTATTCACATGCCAGCAAGGGGGACCTCAGCTTCACCTCTGCCTTCAGAGGTGGCTCCTTTGGGCATTTACCTCCCTGTGGTGCTGAGATAGCATTACCAAACTTCTCCCCATGAAGCAAAACCAGGACAGTGTTGGCTTGGGCTTTGCTTCCAAGCAACAGCTTGGCAGGAGGGGTTATTTAAATTTTTTTTTTCTCATCCCAGTAACCATGTTTTATTTGAGGTGGCTACTTTAAAGAGCTGCTGGGGCCAAAGCAGAAATCCAACACTTGGGAGGAAAGAGGCTAATGGCAAACTTGGGGTATGCTTGACTTCCCCACCTTGGAATAAATCTAGTGACTTCCAGAGGAAATGTACAGACTCCTTGAAATTACACCTGTATCCTCAACTCCTTGTCCTGCAGACCTCACTGAGATATGTTGCCATTGCAAGTGCTGCCAACTCGAGACCTGTATCAGAAGGCTCACCAAGTCTTGTAAATCTCTAAAGCCTTCCTGTCATCCAGCTGCAGGTTTGGTTTTGTCCCCACAGCTCCTGTAGCTCCACAAACCTTGCTGTTCCTGGTGCCCCAGGACCGTGGCATCAGGTCCTCCAGGCTGGGGATGGATTGCCAGGCTTGAAGAACCATGCCCTACTTCTTCTCCCTCTGTCTTCTCCAGATGAAGACTGAGAAAGCCAGGTTTCAGGTTCTGCTCGACAAAACAGGGTTGTGGGCCAAGACCCTGCCTTCCCAGGGCTTTGTAAAAGTGACCGCTGCAAAAACCCAGTGAGATGCAATGCGTAGTTCACAACTGCAGCCACAGCGATGGGGTCCCAGTTGCCCTGTCCGTGTCTGATACTGACGTGCGGAATTAGACTCTATAACTCGAAAGTTATAAAGTAGGTATGTTTATTGCGCGCAGATGCACGGGGGATCGCTCCTCCACAAGCGTGCATGCCCGAAGTGATGAACCATCTCACATTTATACAATGAAACAAATGAATATTCAATTAACGCCTATACATATTCGTTACCTAAACCCCGCTTCGTATGTTAATTAGCTTATCAGTCCGTTTCCTGGAATGTGGTGGTCTTGCAGGTTTGTAGGTGATTCATGTTCTTGTGACCATCCCATCTTATCCAGCAAGGAGACTTAGCACTCCCTCCCTCTAGATAGCATTTGAATGTCTCTCATCTTTTCTCATTCTCTTTTAAATAGCCCCTTTGTTAGAGGAAGAAGGGCAGGCTCCTCAAAAACTGTAGTTGTCTCCTCAGAGCTGTGTGCCTATGTGACCAGACACCGCACCCATGACTAGTCACCATACCCACATTCCTGGGCAGACATATACAATCACAGTCGGTGTCAGGCGTCCCCATTTCACACTGTTTCTCCATATCAATACAGCTGAGCTTTTTGCTGCATTAATACATTTCCTGCTGGCTGGAGCTTCCACCAGTCCTGGGAAGGATCAGTCTGACACCAGGAAGGGGTCATACGCCTTGGGGTCTGGCTAGCCCAGCCAACGTCCTTGCAGAAGGTCTCTCCATATGTACACCCATATGAATTGAGATGTGTTTTCAGGAAGAGCATTTTCGGATCTTACCCAAGGAATTTAATTAGGAGTGTCTCTACTGGGCCAGGAGGCTGTAGGTCTGACACAACTGCTTTGCCAACATGTTCCTCCAAAACCCCATTTTTCTTTTCCTTTCATAGATGTGGGGAGCATGGGGTGGGTGAAAGATGGTGTATGTGGCTGTTCATGCCCATGCACCTCCCCTCCTTCCCCTGTCCTCTTCATCACCCTCCCCAGCCCCTTCCCCTCTTCTCAGCAATGATAAGCTCGAGGATGGAAAAAATGTTGTCACACATATCTCACTTCCAGTGTGTGGGAGTGACTGACAGCGGCATGAAGATCTGGACAATAAAACCTCCTGACAGCTTTTGTGTCCATCCCAGGCATGGGGACATGGTCTTGAAGGAAGGGCCGAGTGCTTGTGGGGCTTGGGGAAGGGTGCTGCAAGTGGTGGCCCTGAGGAGGAGGATGGAGAGAGGAAACGGCTTGTTCAGCCCTCCTCATCTGGGGTGCAAAGTCCTTCCCCAAATTCAGCATTGTCTCTCATCCCAAACGAAGAGCCACAAGCTTTTGGCTGCAGGTGGCTTTGCGGGCATGCTGGGGAGCAGCCTGACAGCTGCTAGCCACAGTGTTTGTTTTGGAGCATCCCCACCGGCCAGCGCTCCCTCCCTGGGGCTGGGGGGGCTGCACTGCTCCAGCACTGCTGTTCTTCCCTGTAGGGCTGCCAAAAAAGCCCAGAGCACCTCGCCAGAAGGGTGAAGTCATTTATTTATGCCTGGAAAAAAAAAAAAAAAAAAAGTACTTTATTACACAGCCTCTGAGATGCTAGGGCTGACCTACTGCCAGGCTTTCACTCTAATGTGGACAGCTGAGGTCAGCACAGGGCAGTCCCAGTGGCTGAGTCTTTTCTTAGTCCCCTTGTAGGGGCATACAAACAGGACATCAATTTACTTATGGTAAAAAAAAAATAAAAGAAAAAGTGCCAAGGTTTTGCTGGCAGAGGTTCATTTGACTGACAGAAGTGTGTCCGTGGTGGCAGCTCACCCTGGGCTCCCTTTGCCATCCGCAGAGATAAGAAAACCCTTGTAAGACATAATTTCTTGCCGTTCCTCTGTCTCTCAAGGGAGATGTGGAGGCCAAGGAGACGGAAGCCTTTGCTTCGTAGATGTTCAGATTGCTTACCCAATGCAAGGGCTTGGCTCTGCCTGAGATGAGAGGGGGTCTTCTGAAACAGGGCTTGGGTCTGAGAGTCCCTGACAGTGACTCTGATTTTATAGCACTCCGAGTTTTTCAGCATCTATTTTCTCACTGTAATTACAAGTGAGAAGGATTTTTACAGAAAATCTGGTTTATTCTAAACAAAAAAACCAAACCCAAACATTTTATAAATTTTCCAACTGGAAAGAGAACCATTCATTGTTTACATTTCTGCCCCATGCCTTGGGGGCTGTCATTCCTCTCCCTAAAGTCTCCATATTCCTCTAGAGCACTGCTCTCCTAAGTGGGGTATGAGCAAGATGATCCATTGAAGTGGTGGAAAAAATATTCTTTGTAACATTAATAAATAATATAAAATAAAATATATTAAAAGACCACTGCTGTAGGGAACCATCTCTCTCCTTGGGCTGCAGCATCCATGTCCCACAAAGCTTTTCCCTCCCAAGGGCTGTGTTGTAGCAGATAGGAAGCACAGTTTGTTTTGGGTTTAGCCAAAAATATTTCATACTTTTCTGATCAAACCACATTTCTGGGGGAGAGAAGAAAAGAGGGGGTTGCATTAGGGGTTATTGCTGTTTTATGGAGAATTAAGGTTTTCCATTCCAAATTAGGAAAAAATTGCCAAAAACATTTAGAAGAGGACCTGATGCTCCATCTCCAAACTATTTCCATGGTAAATTTGTACCCAGCCCTGCCTGAGATCACTGTTGACTGCAAGCTTTGGGTATGGGGCAGCTGGATCACCTCCCTCTCTTTGCCCTGGCCTCCTCCTTTGCTAGCAAGGGGCAGCTTTTAAACACTTTCCAGACAGTCACGCAGGATTTTCCAGGTTGGCTGCCTGGGATATGAGAGGTTAAACTCTCCCAGGCCTTAGTAGGAGCTGAGCTGGGTGAAGGCATCGCCCTTGGCTTGGCTGGGCTTTGGCACAGAGGCATTTTCTTGTCTGTGGCAGCTGATAGCTGGCTCCATCCTGCTGGGAGCAATTTCCCTCTGCAGCTCCTGCCAGTGAGCACACACACACACACACACACCCCTGTGCACACCCAGGCAGGCGTGCTTCTTACAAGGCTTGCATACAGGGGCTCCCCACCTCCTTTCCCTTGCAACCCCGGCAGCCTGTCCCCGAGATGTCATCCTGCCCCTGATAAGGTGCAGAGGCGGCTGTGAAAGGAAGGTTCCCAGTTGCTCCTGGCGCCAGGCGGGGTAGAAGCAGACATGTCTAACCCTGCCTTCCCCGGCAGCGCCTGCTTCTCTGCAGGGCCACAAACAGATGACATCAGCCCCTCGTGGTGCCCCCTCCCAGAATCTCGATCAGCCCCACCGAGAGGCGTGTGCATGGAGAAGTGAGGAGGAAGAGGGAAGGTGGCAGGGAGGAGGTCCCGGAAAAGGAGGGAAGATGAAGGCTAGAGCTGGAAGTTGGTTACTTTGGCAAAAAGACAAAGTTCTGCGAAACTTCACCGGCTAGACTTCAAAAAGGTGGAAAAACTGGAGGCTCATTTCTGGCAGGTCTTGTTATCAAGGAGAGCCTTATCTGCTCGATGGGACTGATGGCTCATGCGAGCCAGAGTGGCTGCTGACCTCTGGCTGAGCTTTCCAAGGCCTCCAAGGAGCCGAACTGTCACTCAGTGGAGGGGAGAAACATCCAGGAGAGGGGACTGTGTGAAGGCTTGCCACTGTGTTTGCAGCCTGCAGAGCGAGAGGAGCAAGGACAGGGGTGTTTGCAGCCCTGGAGCACACGGGAGCCCAGTCCCTTGCTGGTTTAATCCATGGTAGTAGGAGGAGCAGGGGAATCACTCCATGCTCAGAACCCAGACAGACATGGGACGGATGATGTCCACTAGGTGTCAACCGGCATAGTTGAGTCACTGGTTTTACTGGTTTCCCTCTGTTTTCTCCAGGACAAGACTGGTCCCTTTGGGATAGATAGCGGAGTGGGTTTAGGTTAAAGCCAGGTGTGTAGCTGATGGTTTTAAAATTCAGGGAAGCTTTTGGGTGGGAATTTTGGCCACCTCGTTGCTTGCATGTCCCAGATATCACACTCTGTGTTTCCAGAGATGAACCTTCCAGCTTTTCTCGCAAGAAGACTTTCATATACCTTCATGCCCCCTCTCTCCTTGCACCTCCAAGGCATCTCTGTTTTTGCTCACCCTACACCACCTCCTCTCCTAGGTGAGGACCTGCTCCTGGGATCCTACTCCAGAGTACATCATGGTGAGCAGTTCCTCTTCCTTCTTAGTACTGCAGCCAACAACATCTACTCGCTGGTGAAAATCTGCTGTAAATGAACTTGGCCTTGGCCCATTCCCACTCGTAATGCCACTCAACAGATCAGCATATGGAGGAAAAGAGGCAGTGGTGCCCCTCACATAATATTGTCATATGGTTTGAAATATGAGAGTTTATTTTCTTTCACTTCCTGAAACACTGCATGGATGAGGCATGGGTGAAAGTGCCCCAAAGTTTTTGGTCTGTGCCGGCTAGTCCAGATGACCATGGCATGACTCAGGGAACAGCACAGGCCAGATGGTCTTCCTACCATGCAGGCATCGACTATAGGGGTGGAAAGCTAAGCTTTCCTTTAATTTCCTTGCCTTGCCTTCTCTTGCTTCCCTTGCCTCACCTTCCCTTCCTTTGACGTGTTTCCCAAGCCTTTCTTTTGGTTGGGTGCCCAGGGTAGCAGGGTTTGCAGAGATGCTCCCCAGCCAGGGTGGTGGTTTGCTGGATCTGGTATCTCGTCCTTCTTCACACGCGTGTTCATCATTTCTTCTCTGGTGAAAATTTTCTTCCTTTTTTCCCCACTAAGCAAACCACATTTTTTTCAGCTATTTTACACACACCCCAAAAGCACGTGCTTTGTATGTGTCACTGTTCAGGGCCTGTCCAAAGTCAGGTTGGATGCTTCAGTCCTTTACTGTCCCCAGACCCACAACGACCCTCAGCCTGGGTTATCCCTCACCAGCAAGTAGCAGTGAGGCTAGAAAAGCTCATTTTGCCTTTATCATCAGCCTTATGAGCAGTTTCTCTTTTCATTTAAACCTTGCACTATGCAAGTAGGATTTCACATGAGAATCACTCCATGCAGAAGCAGGGCAGGTACAGAACCCACCATACTCGTGGTGCAACTGCCAGGTGAATTTTGCCCATGGGAGTGGGATTTCTCCATCTCACCCATCTTTACCTTGTGTTAGAGGTGAATAACCTGAGCCATCCGCCCAGGTTTGCCTTGTTATGGGGGAGGAAGAGGTACTTCTGGAGGCCAAATCATACCTCTGTCTTGGATCCATCTCCCTGAAGAGGATGGATCCTGCTGTGGTCTCTTCTGTAGACAGAGCAAGAGATAAATGTTGATAAAGGGTGTAACAGAGACAGAGATAGAGGTATGGGCGAAGAGAGGTTTCAAAACTGCTAGGACAAGCCCAGAAGATCCCTTTCTTACTGTCACACTGGAAGGGCACAGGTGTCCCCTTGGTCAAGTGCCATATCTGCCAGCCTTGCGCAAATGTTCCTGGTACCCCAGTGCATCTCAAGCAGCATCAGACCCCAAGCATTAGGCAGGATGGTCCATCTCAGAGGGAAACACAGCTGCACTTTGGACCCAGAAGGACATACAAACCCAACAGGTTTATTGGTGATGCACAAACCAAGATACTGGTGTAGGCGCGCAGGTGTCTGAGAGCAGATCTATGTACAGTTGTGGTTGCAGGGTCACTGGGCTGGTCCCCCTGGGGTGCCAGGGTCCATCGCAGCGCAGCCACTCTCATCGGCAGCAGCGCAGACGGCCATTGCTGCAGGTCCCTTCCCAGCGCTCCATGTGGAAGCAAAGCCTCCGGCAGTGGCCATGGTTACTTCTGCATTGCTGGCTGTCTGAAAGGCCTCTTGCTGCAGGGGGAAAGGGGACAGAAGACCTGCTTAGGGGACCTGCAAACCCACTTGGAGCCCTGCTGGTGTTGGTGGCTGAGCAATGAGATGCTTGCAGTTGACAACAGGGAAATTCAGCTGGCTTCATGGTGAAGGTTGGATGTGCTTGGGAGGAGCACCTCCCTCCAGCAAGCATTGGGAGTCTCTTAATGACTAGCCTAGGTGAGATGGCTAGCTCTGGGTTGGCTAAGCTGGGTTAGATGAGTTAGGTGAAGCAGATCCCTCAGGTAATATCAAAAGTCAGAGAAGTGTCTTTTTGGAACAGGTGTTTTACCTATTGGTTTGTTTGGAGATTCTTGTGATTGTTGGTTTCTTGGTGTTTTGGGTTGGTTTGGTTGTTTCAAATCTGCCTGTTTTGATAAAAAGGGTATGTGCTGCTTCTCTTTACACACAGCAGGAACACCAAGTTTGGGGTTTCTGGAGGCAGTGGTGGACATCCACCATCAGTGGAGTGGGCAAACCCTTCTCTCTCCCTTCTTTATCCCTAGGACTTCAGTTAGCTAAACAAGAACATAAACAGGCTGAGCAAGTAAATATCTTCTTGGTTATCAGGTTTGTTTTCTGTGAAAGTTATACCACCGTAGTCCTAGTAACATCATCGTGACCTCACAGCTGAATGAAACCTGAATTCCTAACATATATATACAAGCAACCAGTGAAAAAGCCAAGCCAAGGAAGATTTTTCTATTAAAACAGAATCGCAGAAGAAAACATGAACAAAAAAATAAACCAGCAGTCTTTCCCCCTGCTTCTTTTCCCCTGAAAGATGCTTTTGATTTCATGGTGTTCTTTGTTTTGTGGAGGATGAGGCTTGTATCCTGGTCAGGAGCAGAGCTCAAGCTCCTGGCTTAGGCTTAGCATTTCTGGGTGGGTTTGAGGGGTGGAAAGGAGGGGATGTACAGTCTATGAACCTGGAACACCTGCATCCAGGAACTTCATGGAGACCATTTCAGAAGAAAATTGGAAGCAAGAGTCAGGTCAGCCTTGGTTTGACTTGAGGGCCCCGTCTTGTCCTTTTCTACCTCAGGGTAGGAACCTGTCTGTTCTCTCTCCACAGTCCTGCAGAATCCCCTGGGAGTATTTTGTCCTTACCGGGAATGTCCTGGAGGAGGAGAATGACAATGACTGCAAAGAACAGCTGGAGGATCTTCATGGCTGAATGTGGGTGGAGGTTCCACCACGAGGAGGAGTGAAGGGCTGTGAAGAGATGGAGAAGAGGGAAGTCCTGGATTTATATTGCCCGAGGGGTTGTGTAATGCTCCTGGAGCAGAGGGAACTTTGTCAATCTCAGATGCATTTCAACATGACAGCAAACAGTTGCACTGGGATGTGCCCATTCTTGAACACACCGTGTTACAGGAAAAAAAAAAAAAGAGTTTTTTTTCAACAAATTGCACTGAGCACTGGTGAGTCTGCTACTGCTTGCTCCTGGAGACAGGATGTTGGGGCTGACCCAGTCTTGTGTTTGTGGGCTCGAGCATTTGATGTTAAAATCCCATCCAAGTGTTTGCAGTATCAAAGTGGTTGTTTTTTTTTTTTTTTCCATTTCCAGCTCCCAGTCTCTGTGTTTAGCACTGACACAGTCAAGGATGAAAAAATCCAGTTTCCTCTTCAGCACTCCCTGACACACAAAGTTGGCTTGAAAATCGTGTGATCCTTAAAAAATCAAAGGTCTGTTTGCGTTTCCCAATTTCTAGGCTGCAGAGACTGTTTGCCAAGGTTTTGTTTACAACTGTCAAGAAAAAAGGCAATTTAGCGTCTTATTCATTTATATATTTATTAAATGAGAAAGCTGGGATACCTCTCCATAATTATCAGGAGCAGGAGCGCTAGGAAAGGTTGTGTATTGCACCTCTCCCAAGAAAGCTGGCAGGCTTTCTGGTCTGTACTAGTTCTCCAGGTCAGTTCCAGGAAATCAGTAGAGGTGGGACCTGACTTTCAGCTTTGGAAAATAACACACAGCAAATAACAAGCAGAAATCTCCCCTAACAATAACAAATAGAGGAAGAGGAAATAAAAACTTTATAAAGGTTTCTTTTTACAGCAATGACACAGCAGAGGGCATCACTAAGTCTTCCATTTTTCCTTAATAAGTCACCTTGATGGCTTTTTATTTGGAGGCTGGATGCCAGGTAAACCCAATGGCCTTCAGGCTGCTTGAACAGAACAAGGATCACCTTCATCAAACAGTGCAGATAAGGGGCCCTTCACCAGCTGGACTTTGGATCACGGGACACTGTTTGAACAGGGTGTCCTGCAAACTAGCCACACCGAATGCAGGGAACGAAAATGAGTCTGCAACCCCATCTGCAGCAGGGCTGTTAGCACGGGCATGTGCAGAGCCTCTTTACAAGTGTTGGGTGCTTTGCAGATTTGGTGGTACTGCTTGGTGTGGTGGTGGAAGATCATAACCATGTATCTCCAGCGAGAGAGATGGTGCAATGGGGCTGGGGCAGAGTTTCTCTAGTAGAGATGAGATTGCAGCTCTTGAGCTACAGCCCAAGCAGGGGGGAGCGTGTGGATGCTCATATCAGTGTCCTGCTCTGAGTATGTGACCTGACGTGTCTGAACATGTGTATGCAGGAAGTTTAGCACAGAGCCAAAGTACCACATGGCCATGGTGTTCCTGATGACTGATGGCAAAACGCCATGTTTTATCTCTAGCTCAGCTGCTCTCCCTTGGTGGGAGCAGCACCATCTCAGAGGATGAGCTGTGTCTGGAGCTGTTTGAATGCTGCAGGCTCCACAGGGGCAGGCAAAAAAGTGGCCAGGATGCAACCTCCACACCACCACAAGCCCCTGCTCTGCAGCTGTGGTGCATGGGCCAAGCTGCAGAATGTGTCTTGGGAAAGAAAGCCAAAACCAGCCAGTGCCAACATAAAGCAGATTTCCCCAGAAATCAGGGGATGGAAGTCTCTGTCCCCTGGATAATTGCTCAAACAACAGCTGGGCTTCCTCCTTCTGGCATGATCCCTATGCCGTGTTGGCCTCAGCCTCTGGTGAGCCTACTGGGGCTGGCCCGGCAGCCTCCCACCCTTCCCCACTCCCCAACATGCCACCAGATTTTTTTTCAGAGCCCACCATGCACAAAGGCTGATTTGTGCTCAGCGGCACTTGGCACAGAAATTAGCTCCTGGCTGCCTTAGAGGTTTTGAGGTGGAGGAGGAGTCAAGTCAATCTGCATCTACCCCGTGGCCCCATATGGGAAGGATGTCTCCACTGACTTCATCTGCCTTTGGGTCGGGACCTGAGCAGTCTGAATTTTAAATGCAGCCTGGGATAAATTGTGCCAGCGGGAGCAAATGCTTTGGTGATTGAACCCTTGCCATCTCGCAATGCCACCTCTGCCTCCCCATCCCACTGGTGGCTTTTTACCAAATCTAGAGCCCAGCAAGCACTCATGCAGCCCTGAAGTTCAGCCCATAAAGAACTGACCGTGGGCTCATCTGTGGGCTCAGCCCTGGCCCAGAACCCCCCCATGACCTTAGGCAGGCTTTCGTTATAGACTGCAACACAATCAGCTTCACCCAGTCCATGGGACCATCCGCCTCCTGCCCATAACAGTGGCCATATGGGTAGGTCTGAATTAGAGTAAGCACAGTATGTCTGTGATACTTATCTCAACCTTTTTTCTGCTCTCAGGCTATTTTCTGGTCTGAAGAGTGAAGTCTTCCACGCTAATATTCTTCGACGGCGAGTTTCATAGGACTGCAACCAGTTACATAAAGGAATAATTTTGTTTCTTTTTTTTAAAATTTGTCTCTCACCAGTTTCCCAGTAGTTCTTGTGCATGATGAGACTGTGAACGGTCAGACCCCATTTATCCTCCAGACGTTTCAGCACTTTTCTGATCCTTTAGACTTCTGCCATATCCCACCAAAACCACCCAACACCAGTCCTGCTTTGCAAGAGATGCTTCTGGACTCAGCCTCTGTCCAGCAGTCTCTGTTGTGCCTCCTGCCTGCTCCCCAGGTCCCCTGTCAGCCCAGGGGAGATGTTTGGAGATAAGTACAAAACCCTACGCATGTTCAGGACTGCAGGTGTCTGGTGGGTCATACATATCCCTGAAAACACATAGGTCTTCAGGCCCTTAAGACATCTAAGTGCTTGCTAAAATTCATGGAGATCCAGCACTCATGTCAGACACCTAAACAGGCATCTGTTAGCATTTGGATGCCCTGGGGTAACCAAGACACCCACACTGGACTGGAAGGTGTGACACCAGATCTGTGTGCCCTTCTGCTGTGGCAGCTGGAGGTCAGGGCTGATACCCTGGACATCTCAAACGCATCTGGTACCTGCTGTGTGAGCCACATCACACTGATTACCTTGGCTTCCACACTTCATACTGGCCTCAGCCTGTATCATGCTCTACTCCACCTGTGAAATCTCCTATGCTCCTGGTCTCGCAACATATTGCAGATTATTTGCTGTCTGAGTGGAATAATATTTCACTTTATGTGGTCTGAATCTGCAAATCCCTCCTTTCTCCCTATTTTTTTTTTTTCAAAATGCTGTTCTTTGCCCCACAGCAAATAGGCACAGTATACCTTGTGTCTGCACAGCTAAGCTTTCCCTGCCAGCTGCATGGCCTCATCCACATGTCTATAATGGATGGTCCCTGGCATGTGCCCGTCTCCAAATTCTGCCAAGAAACAGTTTGGCAAAGTGCTAGTTTGCTGACAGCATGTGTGGGTACCTGGTAATTCCTGAGACTGAACCTCATGCAATTCGATTTACTTGTGTAATTCAGAAGCATGGATTCAGCCTCTGAATCCAGATCCATTTTATCTTCCTAGCATGCCCCTGGAGCTGGGCTGTGGTAGAGTGATGATATCTTCACATGGGGGTGAAGGAAGGGCCAGGCATGCAGGTGACTGCAGGTTTGCATGGGATTGCTGGGGCCATAAGAGACAACCTGGATCTAGGTGGCTTGCCCAAGGCTGTGAGATCTCACATTCCCCAAGCAGGAGCCCATCCCACCAGTGTCCTGCTCCTGATTACAAACTCTGTTTACAATGGCATTTTTAGGGCAGAAGCGGAAGGTTTCATCTCCACCTGTCTCTCTCTGCCAGACAAACACTGTCCTGTTGCCTGGGAACAGCAAACAAACTCCAGCGAGGGGGATGTTCACACCACACTTTGGGGAACTAATGTCTCCAGTTATTCATGAAGCTTGTGTTGGTTGACAGATGGGAATGAGGGTAGGGCTGTGCCGTGGCTGTCCGTGTAGCTGCTAAGATGCCAAATATACCTCCCAAGATGTCTGGATGGTTTGTGTCTCTCTTAGGAGCTGGTATAGGTCTGCTAGGGTAGTACTGAGGAACCCGTTTTGTAGCCTTCTGAGCTCTGTCATGTACAGGTAGCTGGAGTTAAAGGCTTAACCAAACCTTTCCCACAAAAATCCTCTTCCTCATTTGTCTTTCTCCTATAAAGGCATGGGAGACTTCAGAGTGAACCACTAGCCTGATTTAAATTCTCACCAGCCTGTATCTTTTAAGGGTTGGTAGACTTCACCTTCTCCTTAATTCTGCCATTCTGGCTTCCCCCTTAGCTTGCCTGACTGTCCTTTCTACTCCTGCATGCAATCCTGCAGGTAAAAGGTTGGATTCAGATGAACTCCACTTGTGGGTCTTTGCTCTGGGAAACAGTCCCAGTTTGGCAGGACTGTTGGTCATGGGTGGAAGTTCTCTGGCAAAGGGTCACACTGGGGAGGTGACTTTTACTGAGTGCCTCAAACAATGAATATTTGGGGGGTTTTGGATATAAAGGGTTGGAAAATGGTGTTTGAGGGCCTGTAGGGGTGTGGTTTCATGGTGAATGAAAACATGCAGCTGAACAGCTCTGTGCTGAGTGGGTGAACATGGTCCCTCAGCCAGAGGAGTTTAGTGCGTCCTCCTCCCTGGGGTTACAGTGCACGCCAACCTGGGCATAATTAATTTGAGCAGCATTCCTTATCAAAGCATCTCGTACTGTTTATGCTGTTTAAGCAGCTCCTCATGAGCTGTGCTGGTGGCTGGGTTCTCTGCCCCAGGTGAGTTAATGGGTCAAGAAACCACATCAAGGAGCAGCTGTGTAGCGTTGATGGACTGGAGGGTGCTGTTCTCCACCCTCCACCACATCCTTAGTGCTTTCTCCCTCCTCCCCTCTGTGTTAGGCCAGGTAGCTGAAAGGAAAGTCAGTTCATCTTATTTATCAGACAGAAATGATGATGGGGTTTTGTTGCTCTTTTTTTTTTTGTTGTTGTTGTTTTTTTTTTTTTTATTTACTTATTTATTTATTTCCAGCCAGATCAGCAAGCGGGAGAACAGACACTGGGGGGAGAGTGGGACCGTGCCTTGTAGCAGCAGCTTGCATTTACATTACTTCCAGAGAGGCAATGTTGCCTACAAACTGTCAGAGCATTCCCACCTTCCCTGATTGAAATCTGGCTGGCCAACAGGTCCAAAATGTAGAGGGGCAGAAGGTCCAGCCACAGGTGGGGAGAGTTACAAAGTGAGATACTTGAGCCCATAAGTTTCACTTTCTGAGGAAACCAGGCTATAAATTTGGTGGCTAAGCATCCCTCAAAAGGCAGGAATCATGAGCTTTGTGGATGAATGTGAGAAATAAACTGTTTTATTTGGAGAGGTGCCTTGATATGAAAGCTTGCCTGTGCTCTACTTGTACATCAGCATGTGTTGGAGAGATGGGCTGGATCTGGGGAGGAATTTGGCTCTGGGCTCAGCCCTCGTCTCTGTTTTCAGTATCGGTTCCCAAGCCAACAGCCAGCTCTGGGTAACCCAGTTCATCCAACTGCAGCAGATCTCCAGGGGAGCGCTGGCATCTCACTATGTGTGTTGGTGTCCTGGGTTGTGTTATGATGACCTGAGGAGAATAGCTGGGCTGCTCACAGGAGAATGGAGTCGCTTGGATGAATTAATTGTTGGACCTCTGGCAACAGGTCCTGACCTGGGTAAGGTCAATGGGAATTTTCCCGTTTGATTCATCAGAGGAAGAATTTTGTCTCCCAGGGGGGACTTTTCCCTGGCTCTGACCAACGCCTCTGCTAATTGGCATAGCTCTCTCATTACATCATTGTTTTCTGGCTTTCACAGAAATGATTGACCCAGAGAGAAATATTTTACCTGGAAAGGGAGACCAAGAGCTAACTGACAAAGGCAGGGGAGTGTCAAAACTTCATGCTGAAAAAACACAGAAGGGCTGAGGCTGGATCTGGAGAGCTAATGGATTTAGGCTGATGCAACTCTTAGGCAGAAAGCTGCTAGGTGCAAACAGGCTAATTGCTTTGGGATTATTGCTGGGTGATTACAGAGCAGCACCAGAAATGCAGTCCATGGATGAGGAGAGCCTGTCAAAGGCAATGGCACACAGCTTTCAGATCCCTTTCCCACCATGTTTAAAACAAGCCAGCCTGGGCTTTCCCTTGGTCTTGCTGTGTTGTGGAAGAGAGACGTACCTGAGACAGCCCTGCTCATTTTGCATTTTCTGGTCTAGGTGTTGGCTGGTGGACAGCACATTCCTGCCATGAATCCCATGGGCAAAGGGGTCTGTATGCACGAGGGGGATCCCTGCTCCTTCTCTGTGTCTTATTTCTCTGGCCAGCCCCTCCCATTGCCTGTAAGAATCTGGCCCAGCCTGGAAAGGAAGAGTAGATATGGGAGGGGGCTTGCCTGAGAAGCACAGACCACAGTTGACTTTATGTCAAACCAGGTAGCTTTTGCATCGAAAGTGATGGGGAAACAGTCTGTCCCCATTGCAACTGTGTTCACTGGGAAGTGAAACAAAGGAGACAGCATCACCCTGCTCTGCTGGGAAGGTGTGGGCTGTGGTGTTCACTCCTGGTTGGTGGGAGAGAGTGCATCCCACCGCCAGCAGCTTTGCTGAGTGTCAGCAGGAGTCACAGACGGCCACTTGCTGTTGTGTTAAACTTTTAGGTTTATTGCTTTCAGGTAAGGAGAAAGGCAATTTCTCACCTGTGCGTGACAGGTAACAACCAGATGCCAAATAGTCTGGGTGGCCCCAATTTCTTCTTGTCACAGTGTTTCCGACAAAGTCACAGCAATAGCAAAAAGCAATGTGTTTGGAAGTTCACGAGTGAATCCACAGCCATGTTCTTCCAGGAGAGCAACAGTCACAGAAAGGCACAACATTTCCTTTGCAACAGCAGGTCATTCCTTGTCAGTGGAGCCTGCAGCTCTCCACATATTGTGGTTTGCTCCTTTGGAAATCTTCAGCTTTTTGCAGTAGTGGGTGACAAACTTTTGCAACAGAGAATGATGGGTTCAAAGCAGTAACTGGCCAGATATTCACCAGAAACACAGTTTCCGACTCGGCACAAGCCCCCTTCATGGTTACAGTTGTCTGGTCCATGCGCATCTCCTGTACAAAGAAGGAGCAAATTAGTTGGTAAAATGCAGGAGGCTTCCTCGGGCACCACGTCCCTGGCCAGCCAAGCCGACAGTGCAAGTGTGCGTGGAGCCCGGGCATGCGTGGCTGCATGGAGCACACCCAGGATCCCCGTGCCAAAGGACAGCTTTGGACACCTGTATTAAAAATCCCAAGATGCAGAGCCAACCTCACTCAAGGAACATTTTATCATGCAGTTGTTTTTTCAGGATGTTGGCAAAGGCTGCTCATAGGAGGTTGGAGCAGTTGTTCTTGCCTCACCAAGGAGGCAACTACAGCCTGGGAAAAGGCAGAAACATTTTCCCAGAGCACAGGATGTCTCATCTAGCACTTCTCCAACCAGTTTGCTCCTACAAAGGCAGCCAAGTCCCCCATTTTCGCAGCTGCTTCCCTGCTTATTTTTGCATTACCCTGAGGAATTAAAACATGCATTTTGCCAAAGTACCTCACCCTCTATCTCATCCAGAAACCTCAGGACACCTTTCCTCAGTACCTACAATGTTTTGATTTGATTACACAGTAAGGAAATATTTTTCCTGTTCCCAGATACCTCTGTTTACCACCCTCGGCCTTCCTGGTCTTACCGTGACCGGTCAAGGAGATGAAGATTAAAATGAAACAAAGGATTTCCATTGCTTTGGTTCTGCTGGAAAATTGCAAGGCTGAGTGTGAGATTTTGCAGAAGCTTCTGTGTGCTGCTGGCATGCTGGATGGCATCCGGGAAGAGGGAGGGAGTAGGCAGGAGTTAATTATATTCCAGTCTCGGGAGTAACACTTGCTGCTGAGAAACCTTCCGTGTCGTTCTGACCCAGTGCTGCGGCTCCAAACAATGTTGACTTGCTTCACGTTTGCTGGTTATCGACTTCCCCGGTTCCTCTCCCCGGCAGCTAGCATTTTGGACTGGTAGACTGCCAGCTGCAGGCAGCTTGGTGGAAAAAAGAGGCTCAGGGGGATCCTCTGCCCTTCACCTGCAGGAGCAAAGTCCCCAGGGAGCCGATGGGTGGGAGGGTGGCGTCCAGCAAGGAGAGACTCCTGAGGAGCTGCAAGGAAGAGAACGGTGCAGGCTAGGAGTGATTAATTTTTTTTAATCTGAGCTCATGTGAATATTTTCTCTAGCTGAAACCTGGGTGTGATTTTTTTCCTGCCAAAAAAGCCATTCCAGCTTTGGCTTCTGTGGAATTTAGGAGGCTTCATTCCTAAGGGTGATTGAGCACACAGCACTGGTGGAGGAGGGAGCTGGCTAGCTCAGCAATGCACCACTTGGTGGTAATTATGTGACAGATACACAGCTCTTGCTGTAAAATCAGCCTGTGATAGTCCAGCTATCTTTGCCCAGCTGCTGTCCCTGCCTGGTCCTGCTGTCCCTTCAGCTGTGTTAATATAACTGTTTGTGTGAATGCATGCTAACCTGAGTAGTTGAAAGATCAAGGTTCTTTCAAATTAAAAAATTCCCTTCTCTCTAAAAAACCTGCAGTTCAGATGTACTTGACTGATAGAGTCAAAGTTTGCTGTCCTGGATCAGTAGGCATGAGAAGCTTGATTTATGTCACTTGCGATGCCTAGATAGTGTGGATTTCTGCATGAGTGTTAGTTGCAGACAAGACGTTCTGGAAAACCAGATACCTGGAGTCATCTCCAGTGGCACCGATATCCAGCTGTGGGCAACTGAGCAGGGCCCTGAGGCCAAGAAGGACAAAAGGCAGATTTCATCTGTCTCTAGGCTCAATTGCGTTAAAGCATCTTGCTCGAAGGTTGACCAGTCAGCCTGATCTAGGGAAGCCAAGTGCTGGCAAACCCTCCGTTTTCATTGTCCACTTAATATTCTGATTACCTCTTCACTCCATGGTCACCTGCTGGACCAGAAATAGGTCCAACCACCCTCTTGGAGTGAGAACTAGCCCCTTGGGAGTGGGACTGTTCCCTTGGGTTTAAAGCAAGGAGCTGGTTGGGACCTTTGCACAACTGTTTGAGCACTGTGGTGTTTGGATTTGCCCCTCTGGGCTGTGTGGTGGGCAAACCTGCAAGGCAGGTCTGGCAAAAGAGCTGGAAGCTGTGGACCATTTCATGCCAGATAGATACTGATCGTGAAGGAACAGCCAAGTCAGCAGACTGCCTGCTGCACTCTGATAACAATTGCCAGTTGGCCTGCTCAGGTTTTGCAAAGGACAGAGTTTTTCTACCTCCTCTCCCCAGGACATTTTTTTGATGTGTTGCTTTTTCAGTGCATTTCCACCCCAACAGAGGGGTGTAGGCTTGATTTTATCCCCTGAGGCCCCCTCCCAAGCAACATTGCTCCCCTCTCCTCATCCTCTTCATGCCTTATAACTGATGACAAAGCGTGGCTGGTCCCATGCCTCACTGTGTGGTGTATCTTTGTCTCCCTTGTGTGAGGGTGAGATGTACCTTCTCTTGAAGGGGCTGTGGGACTGCTTGCTGCTCCTTACTGTCTCTGAGACTGGAAGGTGCATGGTAGGGCAGGACCCTTTGCTTGCTGCCCTGTGTGCTGGTCCACTCAGTAAGGATGCAGGGAAATGTAACAGCCCTGCATATAGAGCAGGAAAGAAAGACCTTTCCTGCCAGTGGCCCATGACAGTGTGGATCAGGTCAGCCTCGCAAAGAGTCTCTGGAGGGTCTTTTGTGGGTGCACATCTGGACATCTTTTGTGTCTGGATGTGGGACAAGAGCTTGCATGGAAGGGGCAAGACATGTTGCAGTCTTGTAAAACATGAACACCTCACCTCTTTGCTTTTTGCCTGTGTGAAATAATTCTTTGCTTTTTGAGACAGCTGTTCCCAAAAGGGACTTGTCCCACTGATAGCACACCATTCGTGCAGCTTGCTAGAATCAGTTAAAAATCAGGTCTGAGGGGACTTCTGCAGTCCATCCCAAGCCTAAAGCATGGCCATCTTAAAATCTCCCTCGGACATGTACGCTATCGATCTACCATATCGAGTGCACTGTATATAAACTATACACCTGTGGATATCTAAGTACTATCACTGTTAATAGCATCTTCTCTGTGTTCCCTGGGCCAAGTGCTGTGGACAGGCCCATCCTCACCATGTGTGATTCTGCGTGTGGCTTTCCATACTCAGGTACATAGTTGGTTCTCTCCAGAGTGGAAATGGGGTGGAAATGGTTAAGAATACAGTATAGACAATCCAGTGCCCAATATCTCCATGCCAAAGGGGTGGGTGAATGTCCAAATATACTGTTGTGTTAATTCCAGGGGCTACTAATGCTAAATTTTGTAGCTGGACTGGGGAGAAACATTTCTTAATGAAATCAGGGGTAACAAAGGCAGAATACTCAGTGCCGGGGTTTTGAGGGCAGTAAGCCTTTACTTACATGGATAAGCAAGAACCTTTACACCTCTTTGGCAGAGTTGGGGTATATACCTCAACGAGTCCCTCCTCCTTCCCCCAGATAGCCCTGGTCCATGGATAGCGGCTGTGTGTGTCTTAGGAAGGCTGGAGGAACATGGTGCTAGCTTTAAAATCACCTTATGACATAGCAGTCAGTTGGATGCACACCATCTGCAAATCTGAGTGCTGTCCTTTCCATTTGGCATGGACCCAGCATCTTCTGAGAAACGATGAACACTTGACTGGGCAGCTGCAGCTGCTGGGGTCTTGTCCTCCACCAGTCTCCGTGGCTGCTGAGCCATGCGTCTCTTTCACACCCCCAGGTCCTTCCGTGTTTTGGGTTTGCAACATGCCTTTGCGGGTGGGTGAATGGCTTTCATGGCAAGGTTTTCATCCGTGGTTGTGGTGACTTTGGTGAGTCCCTCGATGAGTTTCCTTGGGAGCTGTGCAGACCATACTCTTTTCTGTGTGCTCTATGTGCACACAGGCCCCAATTTGGGGCGAATAACAGGTTCTTTAGTCTTTTGACTCATATCTGATAGCAGCTCAGTGAAACTTTCTAGCAAGCCATTAACTTGGTAGTTACAGTGCCTCTTCTCCACCCCCCCCCCCATGCTAAAGTTGAGCATTGCCCTCCTTCATGATTCAAGGAAGCTGAGTTCTTGAATAAATGAGCAAAGCAACTACAAACTACAAACTGTTACCACCCAACCGAAATCAGCTAAAACTAACGGAAAGAAAGTGAGAAGAAAGAAAATGAAAGTAAGGCTTAATGGTGAGAGCCCATATGTAAGACATCGGAAGTCTTAGGTCCTACATCTGATCTAAACTTTCTGGATGCCTCTGTACTGTCCTCTGGAATTAGCATCCTTGTTCATCAGTGTCCTGGACCAGTGTGAGGACAGTGTCTTCACATTAGCTCTGAAAGTACCTTCATGCTCAGCTTTAATCAACATCAATTCACCTCCAGGTCTCAGATGAAAAAATGTCCCTTAGAAATGAATGAGAAGCAAGCAAGACATGCCAAAGTAAGAAAACAATTTCACTTTCACTGTCATTATGTTGATTATGGACAAGGGAGCATTTATTGAGGAAGACCTGAGGCTCCCACAGCTGCCATATGTGCTGGAATGGGACCTTTCAGGACGCCACATTTTCTAAGTTCCTCATATATACCAGCAGCAGAGCATGGTGTAACATTGACCAGTCCTTAGCTGTTGTTGCACAGGACCGCAACCAGTGTTGACATCTCCCACCTCTCACCAGGCACCCAAGAGCAGACTGAGTCCTGCATGGGCACACCACTATTCAGACTCAGGGAGGTGGCAAACAGGCTACAGAGGCACCAGCCATGTGTCTGGGGACCAGGTAGGAGAGGCTGACTCTGGTGTGGTACTGGGGGTGTATTTACATTTGGGAAGACTCAGTGAGAACAGAAACTGAAGCCGATTTATTGACTTCACTTGATTTCAGTAGTTCATGGGGTAGGCCATAAATCAAGTTATTTCATTTAAAAAAAATCCCATTAGAAAAAGGATGTATTAATCTCCTCTCCTACATTTTTACTTTATCAAAGCTTGAACTCCTTCAATACATCCTTACTAGTAAATAAAACAGGGCAGGATACAAGCACTGGGATTTGGTCAACCAAACTGTGAAATGCTTAGCATATTCCTGGAAAGGTTTTTGTCCAGGCTAAGTATTTCTCTCTCAAACAATTTCTAAGTGTGTCTGGGATCAGGGATTGCTTCCATCAAGCAGTCTGGATGCAGCCATCTGTTTCTGGAGGAGAGGATGGACGTGGCTGGATTATGATATTTGTCTTCAGGGCTAGACAAGAGCCCCTGAGATTGCTCAGTTTACTAGAACAGTTTTAGCAATTCAAATAATGAATTGGCATGAAAATGTACTGAGTTTTCTAAGAGTGAGTTGCCAGTTTGGAAGGTATAAGGGCTGGGGAAGACCTGGGTTCTGTCCCCAGCTTGCACAGACTGACAGTATGTTCTTGGGCTTTGGAGTCATTAGGGAAAGGGGACACCTGTCCTCTGGCTGTTCCTGCATCTGGGTTTGATTTGCAAATCATTCCATTGCTACCTTCCCTCCCATCTTTTGTCCGATCTAAACATGATGATCAATCCCCATCCCTCTGAAACACCTTTCCCCACTCTAAAAAAAGGAAGAAGACGGCCAAAACCATGTCAAAGACCACACTGACAACGTACTGCCATAGACCATCCAGCTGCAGCACCATAGCCTGGGCTTGTGTATTTTACAAGCACAGCACAGCTCCAGAGACAGCCCAACATTTGATTTTGTCCACACCTCAGTAAAGCGCCTGGGTGGTGCAATTCACATCAGGACTTCAACCTTGACATATCTCAAAGGCTTGTCTGATGCTTTGCACGTCTAGATTTTGAGTTAGATTTGTGCTGGGTAAAGGCCACCATGGATGTAGACATGGGAGGTCCCAAGGGGGAGTCAGTGTTGCTGGTACTCCTAGGCACACTGAGAGTCTTTCTGTCTGAAAGACAGTGATATGTGCAGATGCTGAGCAGTGGGTGGCCAGACAGAAGCAACTAGGCTATTAAGATTTTAAAATAAATTCTTCCTGGAAAATAACTTGCAATGGCACTAGGGAGAGGTGGATGAGAAGGGATCAGAGAAGCAAAGCAGAAGGAGCTTTGTACCCTAAAATCCTTCTAGCAGGAATTTATTTTAATGAAAGCAGAACTACCATGTGTTTCAAGGCCAAACTGAAGTCTTGGGATGACTCTCCAATGGGTGACTCCTTTGCCAACTCTGAATATCTCTCTCTGCAGCATGGTAATGCCTGTCGATAACCAGTGACGATCTCATCTTCCCTGTAATAGCAACTGCTCCTGAGGCTGCTAGAGCAGCTGTCCTGGCTGGGGGCATGACCTGTAAACAGCTCAGCAGGGCACTCAGAGCCACCACTACTGATGATGAATTAAGTATCACCTAAATCCTCCTGCCCTGCAAAACCCGCATAGCTCATGGGGAGGAGCAGGCAGTGTTGGTGCTTGGCATGGTGTTTGATAAGGGACACCTGGGTATCTGAATGCCTGAGTCAGTGAAGAGGTGGTCCCTGGCTCATTAAACATTCTGCTTTCCACACACCGTCAAGGGTAGATCAACAAAGCATTTTCATCAACATACATCGAGCTTTGGAAGAGCCACTTTTGTTTCAGGTTTGTGCTCAAACCTGTCCAGCTTTTCCAGCTGTGGCAGTTGGCTTTCTCTGTGTATAGATCTTGCTCTGCTCATGTCATTCAACCCTCAGAGTCATAGTGGAATGGGGAGTAACCTGAGAGCAGCCTCTCACCTGCAAATTCTTTCTGTGCTTCACTTCTTTATTAGCTGTTTCCTTCAATAAAAAATGCTTAATTGTCCTCAGTCCTGTAAAGCAACCAAGTATAACAACAGCATGATGCTGGTAGGTAAGATAAGGCTAATCAAGAAGACTGTAACAGAGAGATAGCTCTGCAAAGAGATGTTTCCTTTTGATGACTCCCTCCAGTGCACGATGTTTAGTATTGGGGTGAGGCAGAGCGCCAGGGGCAGCGGCTTCCTACAAACATAGTCACTGTCACAGTTTTCTCAGGAAAACTCAGTTTCTTAAGAAATGAGAGAAAATTGGCTGCCTCTACTGGCTTCTGAAGCAGACAAGCCATTTACAGCATTGCTTCTCTTTCCATGTCTTTCTGTTCTTGCTCATCCTGCCAAGACTCCTCCAGGAAGAGCTGCTGACATTTAAAACTCCTAAAATAACACAGATTAACTGGTGTAGGCAGACCATAGGCCTGAGCTGGCATCTGCTACATAATGCTTATATATTTGTAGGTTTTTTTCCTTTCTTGAGGCTTTTTTCCCCTGCATGTAGTTGTATAAATTGCCTTCCCTCTTTAGCCAAAAATACAAAGGGCAGACAGCAGTCAAAGCCAAAATGCTTAAAAAAATTCTCAGATAATTTGTAAACCTTTATTCCCCTTTAGTACTCCATCTTAGGTAAAGAGAAAAAAAAAAAAAAAAAGGCTTCAGAAAGGTGCTGCTGTTCCCAGCTCCAAGCCACACATACCTGCCTGATTTGTGATACAAACTCAGGGAACACCTACCTAGAATCCTAAAATAGTCCCTGAACTACCAGCAATAGACATGGCAGAAAACACCCTCAGGGATTTTAAGAGAGTGCAAAGAATTTCTTGCAGCATGAATACTTCTAGGAGAAAATTAACTAAATTAGTTTGAACAACTGATTGGAAATCTCATCTGAAGAGGGTTCAGGTCCAGTTACTAAGAAGTCCTGTTAGGCTCTTGCTTGGTTACCTAGACTTTCCTATGGAGAGATGATGCTGTTACTGAAACAGTTTTCACATTGGCAGAGGTCAGTAGCATTTTATACATCTTAAGAATGGAGTAAAAAAGTGTTTCACAAAGGTCATCTCAATTGTCTAAATATTGGCTGACAAAAAGTGGGGTCACTCTTTGGTCAGTGAGGGTTGAGTGTGACAATGTTGCCAGTGGATCTGTTCCTCTTTGTAAACCAGAAGAGCAGCCTAGGATGACTAGGGTGATGTTTAAAATGCTGATCTAGAGAATGACTTTTCTGAAGTGTGTGGTGGGGACGTGAACAAGCCATTTGCATTAGTTCAGGCCAGAGGAAAGGATGTCTCAGCTGTTGAGATACAGAATAATGGACGTTTGCTGCCTCCCATCCAAGGTAGGTGCCACAGCTTGTGAGATGAATGCCACCCCTCCTTGTGTTCCTTTGCAAAGATGTCCGGCTACTCCGCCTTCAACTAGAGAAATTAGAAAGCCAGAAGTCATGATTGGGAGCTGCTGAGCACATGAAGATGATGCTCAGAAGCAAACACTTCTTTGTCTGCATTCTGAATGAAACTTCTACAGTTAATAAATTCAAACTTACCACAGAGGGAAGCACAAACCACATAAAATGAATTTAGATAGATTTGCCCAGTCACACATGAAGACTTCCCATAGGTGGTACCTGGGCTCAAATGGGTGCAGTTTATTGGTGGAAAGAGGGAGGTGGGGAAGGGCAGTTGACTGACATCCTGCTTGGGAGAATGGGAGTTGAGTAGTGTACACATGGCCTGGCCATGCCAGTTGGACACTCCTTGTTTCTATCACTTTAATAGAAGGAGAAGACATTGCCCTCTATAGGAAAGGGAAAGGGAAAGGGAAAGGGAAAGGGAAAGGGAAAGGGAAAGGGAAAGGGAAAGGGAAAGGGAAAGGGAAAGGGAAAGGGAAAGGAAAGGAAAGGAAAGGAAAGGAAAGGAAAGGAAAGGAAAGGAAAGGAAAGGAAAGGAAAGGAAAGGAAAGGAAAGGAAAGGAAAGGAAAGGAAAGGAAAGGAAAGGAAAGGAAAGGAGACAGAAGAGGGGGAGAGAATTTTGGATTACGAGGGAATGTATTTTCCAAGGATGTTACAGCAAAATTTCTGTGGATTTCTGTGTGTGAGTGTAATAGAGAGACATTCTGCCTCTTTCCTTATGTATTTGACTGTTATACCTGTTCATTTAGTATTTATTACCTTTGTTATGTAAAGAAACATGTCGAGTCTGGTTAATTATACACTTTGCATGATAAGAACACCACACCTCTTCTCTACAACACTAGGAAGAGAGACTGTCCATGCATTTCTGTGGTTTTCTGCAGTTCCATGAGGTCTTTATCACACTTCTGTGCAGCACTTCCAATCTCTGTGAGGGCAAAGTCCCACCTGTTCTTGCAGACATTTGATTTGTGGAGGTACACAATGACCCCCCTCATCTTGACAAGTGTGGAAGTTTGATGTCGTGTCTGCAATGAAAAAGGTTTAAGTCAAACCAGAAAACATTACACCACCATCTGAAAGAACTCGTGCATGGGAAGTGTCATGAAGTTCTGGTTACTGTGTCTCCAAAAGCAAAGACACAAAGGCTTATCAGAGGATATGGGGCTTGTCAGAGCACTTCTGTAAATAGGAATTTGTGACCCACCAACCTGAAAAAGAAATGGCTGGAGGAAAGCTATTGTAAAGGTATGAAGAAGATGGATGCAGAATGACTACACTACATTTGCAGTACATAAGTAGGTGGCACTAAATAAAATTACAAGGGAAGAGGTTATAAAATGAACAGAAGGATTTCCTAATTTAAAGGTGGAAAATCCAGTAAGGACTTTTAAACACAAAGATGCCTAAATCTAAAAATCTTGAGCTGCAAATTCATGAATTCCAGGAGAATATATAAAGAAGTGTAACTATATGGTTGTGGTGTTCGTTAATAGTCACTTTATATACACAGAGTAACTGTACAGAAACTTCCACTTCTGGCCACGGACAGATACAGGATGCTGAATCAGATGAACCTTAGCCTGATAAGTAAAGTTGGCTATAAAGCATATGTTGATTAATTATATACATTGACTATTGAGGGGCTCCAAAAATAGGGAAATCTGACAAGGATTAGATACATTTATAGGGAAGAGGTCAGCCGGCACCTATTAAACATACCCACGAGGATGCAGTCAGCAGCCCTCTAACATTATTATAGGAATATATATCAAGGAAGGAGGACTTGTGGGTGCCATAATTTTTATTGTATTTCCATGGTCATCTGTTCTGTTGGAGATGGTACACTGGGCTACATGGTATTTGGCCCAAAATGGCCATTCTGTTCCTGTACTCCATGCTGACATTAGTGGAGGAACAGACAGGTCCATCTTTGTAGGTGGGGGGAGATGGCTTGGGCCATTTGGAGACAAGGACAGTAAGAGTGTGCTTTGCTAACTTCTGTCATCTCCTCTCCAGACATTGCCTGCCTGGCAGGGTTTCCACACATACCTATGCAGCAGGTTTTCTGACGCCGAGAGCAAGTTCCAAATGCAGCAAATGGCTCTGGGCAGGATTTTGAATGGAAGCAGAAACCGTGGTATCCAACACAACGTAAGGTGTCTTTGGGCAAGCTGAGACCTACGGGAAGAATGGGATTCCCAGACCATATCTCATGGTCTTCCTCCTGCTGAAACCTCATGGACCCCGGTTCGGGGTCTGATACAAATACGCGCAAAGGCCAAGGAGGCTTTTCCGCAAGTTTTGACAAGCCTCATGGGACCTAACAGGACTCCAAGAAAGGCTTTTGTACAACTAGAGAAAAACTTAGCTGTTGATGGCAAATTTCTGAACATATCCTGGGCAGGCATGCTGTAGTGAACAGGGACATCCCAGCCTTTGGATGCTTCCAAGTTCTGGGCCTGCAATGTTGCAGGCTGCCCGTGCAAGGGGCAGCATGGTGCTCGTACGCCCTGGGATGTACCTATGACTTACAAAAATAAAAATCAAAAGCTGGGATATGTCCCAGTTAATAGGGACAAGTGGTTTGCCCAGTTCTTTCCTTCTCTGAAAGCCTTACTCCAGGATGGGGAGTTTCATTAAGCATGAAGAAAAGCTAGGCTAAAAGCAGAGTCAGTAAAGGAGTCAGTGCAGCAGAAGGGCTGAGGAAGGGGAAACAGCATATTCAGAGATCTTAAATAAACTTCACTGGTGAAGTTCAACTTGAGTAATACAAAAGAACACCTCTGCCACTCTTTTACCGTACAGAAAGGAGACAAGTTATGACCCTGGGGTAAGAAGAGACAGTGATTTCCATGGTACCGTCTTCCAATAGTGCCACAAAATGGCATAAAGAGACTTCAAAAAGTCGTAAGGAGCCAACACCTGGTAGTGGCTTCTGTGGGGATGTTCTGGTTTGACATCTGGCCACCAATACGTTAATTTTTCACTTCTGCTTCTAGACTAAGAAATAGGGAATGGGTCTAATGAAAGGAGCTGAAGAACATGGAGGAGTACATTCTGCACCAATGCACAAGCTACTTGTATCTCCTACACAGGCAAACCCCAGCACGGGTCTTGCCTCTTACCTGGAACAGACTGGAGGAGGAAAAGGAGAAGAGCCATGAGGCAGGAGAAGAGCTTCATGGTGGAAGGTCTCAGCTGCAGCGCGGAGCCAGGGCCACAACACCAGAGCCTTTGAGCAGGGGAGGAGTGAGCACTCTTGCATTTATAGGGCTGTGGGAGCAGATCTGGCTGTCCAGGGGACCTTGGCAGTGGTGGGTACAGAAGGCAATGAGTTCAGCTTGACCGCTGCACATGGCTAAACCTGAACAATGGCAGAAGATCACAAAAGCAAGCAGAGAAGTAACTACACCTCCCTGCTTGGCCGCTGGGAAGGCTGCTTCTTAATACTGACTCACATGGAGAGCATCTTTGTTACTTGTTAACTTCAAAGATCAACATGCTTGGTAATGGACCACCCGGAGAAAATTAGGCATTGTTTTGGCGGGAGGGAAGGCACCTGGAATATCAGAAGACTGTTGATGATTCTGAGAATAGCAGAGGGTGCAAGGAGCTGCTGCAATGTTTGCAGTCTCCATTCATCGATGCAAAGAACCTACTTTTTGCATAATTTTTCTAACTGAATAATGAAATTTGAACCAACTAAACAACTAGTTTTCTTTCTGAAAACATTAGTTGGTTGACATTATGGACTCAATTCGGTTGCCCACACATACAGGCCTAACTCCTGCGGGGTGCCCAAAGAGTTAGGGGCCTTAACTCATGGGGCTACCTGGTCAGACACAGGATCTCTGAGACAATCTGCATACGAATACAGGGGCAAATGGATGGCCATGTGTGTGGTCTCATTTATTTACAATGGCACTGGACACTCACGTGTGGTCAACTGACCACTCAACGGCAGTGATCAGTGCTACACTCACACACTGAGATGTAGGCATCTAAAATGGATGTGGCTGTGTGGGAATGAGGTGTTTAATTAGTGGCTCTAGGTCTCAAATCACCTGTTTAGCTATAGTGGGACCTTAGGAGCCAACACAAGTGCACTGAACATAATTGTACTTAGCTGGCCAAGTCCAGAGCTACGGGCATCTATTGTCATTAAAGATGCTTCAGGGATCCCATCTGGCCTCCAGCTGCTGCTCCATGAGGGTGCAGATCCCCCATAGCTCCTGCATGATATCTACCAGCCCCAGGCAGACAGTGACATTTCTAAAGTCATGGGGCCTCTCAAATGTCTCTAGTTTCTGTGTGTGGGCAAGTGGGCAACTGGGTCAGTTCCTAAATGTTCTTCTCAGTGGTGAACTTCTGTTTGTGACCATTGTGTAGAAGGAAAAAAAAAAAGAAAAAAAAGAGATTATAGAATCATTTGTGATGCAATGAACAAAAGCTTTAATACAAAATAAAGCACCTCTAGTAGCAAGGGATCCTGGCACAAAATAGCACAGTGTCAGCTAGCCTTGTGTAAAGCAGGAGACCCAGGGTACTGTTCCTCTCCACTAGATGTATGGTTGTTTTTTTTTTTATACCACATACAACAGGGTAAAGAAGGTAAAATGAACACTTTTCTTCAGTACTTGATAGTCTGAAAAGGAGCACTAAAGGATTTAAGTTTTAAAATTTTTTAAAAGGTTTAATACAAAATTTTAAGTAGCCCAGGGAAAAACAGAACTGGAGCTAGCTATGAAGCTGTCAGACAAAAAAAGTAGTGATGTCCTCTTATCCAGCAGTGTTGTATGGAATAGCCCTGGAAAGCCTTTCTTCCATATGAATTGTTGCAGTGAATGCAAGCTGCATCTACGACTTGCCTTGGTGTAACAAAATCCAAATTTATTTTGAAGAGCAAGCCTTCCACTAATTTTCATGCTTGGATATCTAGTCTTGTGCATCTGAATATGTATGGACTGAGATATCCAGCTGGCATAGTTATTTTCCCTCTTGAGAGATTTACCTGAAAAACTCCATTGAAACTTCCGATAAAGTGAAGTATAGAAGATTTTTTTTCCAAACTCTTCATCTTACACATTAATCAAAATTGTTAAACCATCCACATAATTGTCTTCAGAGAAACTGGGAATATATCATTAATTATATGTATGTACTTTTGTCTCAGTCATTACAACAAATATGAGTTACAGCAGAAGCTTAGTAAAATATTAGTTAACATACAAAATATAGTCTTAATAAAATACAAAACCTCCTCCTTTGTGTGAGGTACAGAAATCTGGTGCATTGTCAGAATGACATGTCTAATTTGTTATATCTATAGTGCATAAAATAGGAATTTGTCCCCTTAAACCAATTCGTTGAATCTAGCAGTATGAGAAGTTAACTCCATAAGAAAAACAGGAAAAGCATATACTCAACATCAAAAACAGAAGAAAAATCCTTTTATCAAAGGATCACGAATAAGTGTAAGTTAAAGAGCAGAAATATTTTTGAAGCTAAGAACACGCCTCCTTTTTCTTTATGCTTTGGGAATATTCCTGGGTATTTCATACAGCATCTTTATTTGTTATAGAAGCAGCTTGCAATCAGATATTCATTTATGTGGCAGTAAACTCTGCAGCTCCCTCTTAAACCACATCAGAAGTTATCCAAGACATCCCAGGTCCTGACGCCTGTACACAGAAAACATTTTGTACTCTGATGAAAAAGGATAGGCACAAAATGCAAGATCAATGGGCTTCTGGTTGCATTGCCTGCGAGTAATCTACATGTTGTATGCATAGGTAAACTTCTGAGTGATGCATCAAGCTGGAAAACAGAAAGGGGTTTGATTTGGACTGAAGTGAGCTGAGACTTCGCCAGGTTACTGCTATGAAATTACCATTAGAAAATAAAATACATTATTTCACTTAATGTGAACATTTCCATTCGTAGTGAAATGAAACTTTTTGTGCTGTGCAGGTGTGAGACACAAAGGAAGTAAGAGTTGGGTCTTTACAACCCCCCCATGAAGTGGTGCTGCTTTAGTTTTATTCAGACTTTTAATCAGCAGAAGGAACCAAACCCCAGCCTGTCTTTCGTCTGTAGAAAATAGCTGAGGAACAGCCAGCATCTCCAACTGAAACTCATGCTGTTTTCTCTCCAGAATGATTTAATAAATGTAACCAATACCTGCAATCCATTTGCAGATCCCCTCAAAGCTTCAAGTCCAAACTGCTGCAAATGATACAAACATCAAGTTATTTTTTTTACTAAGAAAGGATCCTTGCTCTACTCTGGGATGGTTAATCACCTGAGGTGATTAATCCTCAGGGGACAAGACAGACAGGTCCAAAACTCTCTCCTGTTGGTTTTTGGCATTGCCTTAGCCAACAGGCTCTTCTGGAGCAAGTCTTATGATGTCTTCTGCTGTTTCTTCTGCATTAAAGTGCAGGGCCTGACTTAGAAAACTGAAGTGGGTTTCAACCACGTAGTCATGCTGTCTTCATGTGAGCTAGGCATCTGAGTGACTAAGCTACCATCCATCATATCTGAGATATGAGTTCCCACTGGCTGGAAAAGGGGAAATGTAACCCCCATTTTTGAAGAGGGAAAAAAGGAAGACCCAGGGAACTACAGGCCAGTCAGTCCCAACTCTGCCCAGCAAGATCATGGAGAAGATCCTCCTCAAAACTATGCTAAGGCACATGAAAAATGAGGAGGTGATTTGTGACAGCCAACATGGCTTCACTAAGGGTGAATGGTGCCTGAGAAATTTGGTGGCCTTCTATGATGGCGTTACCACACTGGTGGATAAGAGCAACTGCTGTCATCTACCTGGACTTGTGCAAAGCATTTGACACTGTCTTGCATGACATCTTTGACTCTAAACTGGAGAGACATGTATTTCACGGATAGACCCCAGGCTGGATGGTCACACTCAAATTATTGCAGTGAAGACTTTATGTCCAAGTGGAGACCAGTGATGACTGGTGTTCCTCAGGGGCTGGTCCTGGGACTGGTGCTGTTTAACATCTTTGTTGGCAACATGGACAGTGGGATCAGGTGCACCTCAGCAAGTTTGCTGATGACACGAAGCTGTGTGGTGTGGTCAACATGCTGGACAGGAGGGATGCCATCCACAGGGACCTTGACAGGCTTGAAAGCTGGGCTCAGGCGAACTTCATGAGGATCAACAAGGCCAAGTACAAAGTCCTGCACATAGGTCGGGGCAATCCCAAGCACATATACAGGCTGGGAAGAGACTGGATTGAGAGCAGTCCTGTGGAGAAAGACTTGGGGGTGTTGGTTGGTGAGAAGCTCAGCAAGCCCCTGCAATGCATGCTCACAGCCCAGAAAGCCAATCATATCCTGGGCTGCATCACCAGCAGCATGGCCAGCAGGTTGAGGGAGGTGATTCTGCCCCTCTACTCTGCTCTTGTGGAATCCCTCCTGCAGTGCTTGTGTACAGCTCTGGGGTCTCCAACATAAGAAGGACATGGACCTATTGGATTGAGACCAGAGGAGGGCCAAGAAGATGATCAGGGAGCTGGAGCACCTCCCCTATGGGACAGCGTGAGAGACTTGGGGTTATTCAGCCTGGAGAAGAGAAAGGAGACCTTATAGCACCTTCCAGTACCTAAAGGAGCCGGCAAGAAAGCTGAGGAGGAGTTTCTTACAAGGTGGAAGGTGTCCTTGCCCATGGCAAGGGGGTTGGAACTAGATGACCTTTGAAGGTGTCTTCCAACCCAAACCATTCTGTGATTTTATGATAGGGGTGTCACAAAAGCATCATCTTGTGGAGATGTAGGGGGATATTGAAAGCAACTGCATGCACACCCTGGGATGCATGGGAGCAAGGAAAAATGGTTTTCACCTCCCTACTCTTCTTCTGGGGCTTTGGCTTTGCTTTCCGTCAGCTCTTCCTTTTTTTAGTTCACCCTTGACCTCCTGAACCCAAATCTACCATCCTTTTAACTCATTCCCTACACCGTCAGAAAGACAGGCCAAATCCTGTGCCCCATACCTCCTCTACCCCCGTTTCTCCCCACCTACTATGCCACATGCTTCCTACCTTGAAAGCCAAATCTGCCTTGGACCCTGGTCTCCAGGCTGCACTGGAAAGTACAGATCTTCTCAGTGGCTAGGAACCATGTCTCCAGGATGCTGCACTTGCTCCTTTTGCTTTCAAACACTTTGGCAAATATTCAGATGGCTAGTTAACCCATCCTGGTCAAGCCAGCACAGACCATGAGTCATCTCCCATCTCCACTCTTACATCATGCAGAGCAAACATCTGAATATTAAAGAAGTAAGAACTTACACCTTAGAGGTAAAGCAGCAAGTTATTAAGAAAGCTGTGCAGATTAATTAAGGTTCTTCTCACATGGTTTCAGTTTGAGTGGGTGTTCTGGAAAATGTGTCAGTAAGAATGCATGACTGCACTTCTGCAGAGATTGCATTTGGTTTCATAATGCATTTAAATAAAAGTATGTGGAAATTACCAGAAAGTCTCCCCAGGGTTGTGTACATTCCACTGCTCTGCCACACTTCAGTTCCTCAAATGCTAGTGCCATACTCCAAGAACAAGGCATTACAGCAGTCTGGAATTAACCATCTTGGTTTGTGCTCGGGCTGCCAGGACTTCATTTCCACAGAAATTCTGTTGTATTATTAGAAATGCCATTTTTCTACTTAAAAAGTAATTTCTTACCATCTTAGAAGTGGTCAGTGCTGCAGGATCCTGTACCTGTTGCCTAAAGCCATTGTTTTACTCCCAGGTGCTCATGCAGTTCTCTTAAACAGGATCAAATGCTTTAGGGAGGTCCATAAACTAGAAATGAGTGTTTGTGCTCTCTCTTCTCCAGGGAGCCCTGAGAGAATGCTTTGTCACTTTTCTGGCTTTTCAAGGGTAGTTTGACAAACAAAAAGGATTTTTTTTTTTTCCTCAAGGAACAGAATAAAATTATTTGGTATGTTTATGGATGGGATGCCCATTACTCCTTATTGCTTTCACTTGGGAACCATTGTTGTGTCACAGGACATACAGCAGGGTCATACCTGAGGTGCAGATTATCAGTTTGCAGGTGCCACGAGCATCACCCTCAGTTTTGCAGGTGTGCAAAGAGCACAGAACAAGTGAGATTAATGATACAGTTTTCATAAGGATCTGCCTGTACAGTGAACTGCACTGCCAACAGTCATAGTGAAACAAACGGTAGCTGACAGCACAGGTTCTCCTTCAGAGCAGAAGAAACCAGTGTCACTTCCTTGAGCCTGATTCTATACATGATATTTATTGATGTTGTTCTGACCCAGTGGCCTTGATACCAACAATACAAACCTTCCCCTTAGCCAATGTGCATTGTTCTCTGCCTTCCTGGTTTCTTTGCTAGCTTTTAATTTCAAATCTACAGGTGTGTTTGAGTGTCACAGGCAGCCATGTGGCAGGAGAACTATTTATACCCATTTTCAGGCACTCCAGGGAAATAGATGAAACAAAGACCTCGACAAGAAACCTTCAGCTGGCTCAAGTTCCCACTGAAGCCAAGGAAGTATCTCAGCTCTCAGATAGGATCCATCACTGTGCCTTGACAGACTGGAGCAGGAACCCAGCTTTATAGTTCTGCGAAGTTATTTTTAAAATTTCAAAAAATGGTCCTGTTCTGTGCAATGATGGGCTCAAAATGTTTGTGCCTTTTTTTTTTTTTTTTTCCCCATGGGAAATGAAGGACAAATGCAAAATCTCGAGTGTGTTAATAACCTGGTAGAAGAGGAGTGCTTGTTGAGTTATCTTACATTCAAAATCCTTCCCTATAATTTCTAGCCATTAGGGATTAATGTACTCAGTATTAGTCAATACATGATTATACAGTCACAGTCCCCTTCAAATTATGATCAGAAATTTTATCCCAGGAAAAGTCTTCCGATTTGGAGTGCCATCTCATTCTACCTTGATGCCTCAGCACTTCACTTGCTCTTTTTTGTTCTCCTCCTCCTCTCCCAGGTTATTCCAGGTGTAAGACATAGTTTACACAGATCACAGAAGAAATACTTACACATGGGGAAAGCTCTGCACCTTGCCTAATGAGCTGCAGCTGACCTACAGCTGGAGCTGGAGAAAGTCACCAACCCTCCACAAAGTCACTGCTTCCTCATGCTCGGTGTTGCAATGGTCACAGGAAAGGCCTGTTTCCAGTTCATCCAGTTTACCAGCAGACAGGACTGCTGGAGACTTTTTCATGCATTTCCATGCAGGGTGTGAAAATGCCAACAACTGCAAAAGTCTGAGCTAGGTCATTTTTATCACTATTTTAGTCATTAGCATTATTAAGATGAATCAACCATGATTTGGGATCTTCAATTTTGTGGTTTTTGGTGGAGTATGTCTTACATTAGATAAATCCAAATTACAAGTGGGGGTCCCTTCATCCTGCTTAAGATGTCTACAATTTAGAGCCTGCATTGGAGCCACTCAGGTAGCCAAGTGTCCTTTCTACAGTGTGATATTCTGGCAGACTCATCCAGTGCTTGCTTCTCTCCATTGACTATAAAAGAAATGCAGAAGACTAGTTCAGATGGAGGGATCTCTACTGTCAGCCTCCAAAAGAGATGGGATGAAATCCATTCCAGCTGTCTAATCTATCCCCATCTTCTAGTTTTCCCTCAGGGTCAATGGAGATACAGGAAGACTTCAACCCTATCTAAGGTATGGGTTAGAAGGGACCTTAAAGACCATCTAGTTCCAATGCCCCTGCCATGGGCAGGGACACCTTCCACTAGACCAGGTTGCCCAAAGCTCCATCCAACCTGGCGTTGAATCAACAACCTTGAAACAGATGGCTGTTTCTGTTTCATCTAGGGCACAGAGATAAATCTGCTTCCCCCAAGCACTTGCACAGATTTGCAATGGCAATATAAATCAGCAGAATTTGATTGCAGTTGGGGTTTAGTGCTCCTTGAGCTAGCTGAAAAACTGACCTTATTTATAACAATATAAGGGGGGTGGGGGAAATGGAGTGTTCTGCTGAGAAATTTGAAAATTTCAGTATTCTATCAACTGATACCATATAGACTTCAATATATTCTGTTTACAAATAGACACAGCAAAGCCAAGTGTCCAGAAGTATCTCCTGAATCTCTTCAAGATATTTTATGGCCCTAATATTGTATCAACTATCTAACACACGAATACACACCCCTGTGTGGAGACACCTACTTTAAATGTTCGAATCTTTGAGCTCACTCCCACCCTCAGGCAGGATTCAGCTGCCTGGACACAATATCGCTACAGATGTCCTGAAGCATCCAAGATATTAGCGTGGGACAGAAATGTGTGGGATACTCAATGTTTCCAAAGGGGCAAATAGAGACCAGGCAGCATATCCCATAACACAACACTAGATATCTGAATTTAGGCAGCTGAGTGTCTCCAGTGTGGGATAAATTGGGAGAGGTGCCACTGTGAGGTGGTCAGCAGGGAGCAGGCATCAGGTGAAGCCTGTGGCCACATCTGAGGCTTCACTTCTAGAAAACCCTGGGCTGATGGGGGGAAAGTTTAACAGAGACCAGTGGGACTGAAAAAACAAAATCTAATATGGGCTGTGGAGAAAGAACCGTCTTTCCAGGAAGGAAACCAGCTGAATTTCCAGCGCAGCCTAGGGACGGAGCATCCTTCACCGAGCAGAACGCCCCTCCGGTCCGGCTTTGCAGCTTGCGGAGCCCGTGAGCGGGTCCATGGCTCCCTCTTGCGGGACGACTTGCTGCGGAGGAAGGGACAGCAAGGCCCTCCTGGTGGGGCAGGGTTTGCTCGGGGGGGGGGGGGGGGGGAAAGGTAGGTGCCTGCTTCTTCGCTCATCTTCAGCATCGACCATTCACGTAGTAAATGCTTGTTGTTTGTTAATACATTTGGAGCGCAGGGATGGGTTTTGGTGTCAGAGATTGGATTGTAGGGACCGGAGCGAGCTGCTCATGTTCAGGATGGGTGTATAACTAACAAAGCTAACTTATGATGTTACATCATTTATATAACTTTTAAAAAAACTTTGTAACTATAGTAATAACGGGAGCTCTGCTGCCTAGTGCACAGGTAAGCATCTTCCCTCGAGACACATTCAAGTTTCTAAAGCAGCATCCCACCGCAGGAGACCTTCCCCCAGTGCTTCATGCCTTGCTAATCAATGCTGCCTCATGCAGTCAGAAAGCAGTAACCACACGATGTCATTTATTTATTTAAATAAAACTAATTTTCAAAAGCTTGAAAATGCAGGATTTCAGAGAGTCTTGTGCTTTCTTTTTGCACACAAGAAGAACCTTTCCATGTAAAACTGTACCCTACTGCTAGCCCAGGTGAGAGTGTTGTTGCTTGCTCCCAAACAGTTATCCACAAGTAGAAATCTAATAAAAATCATCACAGTCTTTCCTTCCAAATGAATACTGTATATCTTCTCATGTACTTGTACACAGTACATACAGATGGTGGACAAGTAGCTCATTAGCTGGGCAATTCAAGCAAAATGCCTTAAGCATAGATAGTTAACTACATCCACTGCAGAAAATAAATGCATCCATTAAACTATCAATTATGCCATTCCTTATTTGGGTGCTCTAATTTTTATTTACATTTATAAACCATTTTCTCGATTTTTGTCCTAATTTCTAAAGAATTTTTCTGAAATGGATCATTGTTAATGGCAACAATAAATTCAGCATTGCATCACAAATTGGTGCACTTACCTTAAATAGTTTATTTTCTTTAAAAGGAAAGAGACATATTAGTAACGGTGTCAGAGCTCTAGCTATAAGGTTTTTAATATGAGCTCTTTGGCAAACAGGAACGGAGTTTAAAGGTGTCAGAATCTGTGACACAAGGCCAAAGGCAGGGGCAGTGGAGAACAATGTGGGATGAATTGGAGGTGGAGCAAAGCAGAGATGGGTTGAGCAGAAGAAAACATGCTCAGAAAGAGAAAGGGAATGGGGCAAACGGAGGCACAGCCACTCTGCCTCTATCCAGTCTGCAGGAGTGCCAGATGAAATGAGACATTCACGAATGAGGTGTAACAACAACTGTTTTTGGGAAAAATGCCTGATGGATTTCTGATAGAAAAATGTGTTATTGCTGGCAGAATACATGTCAGAGAAAGGTGATAAGCCAGAGCCAGGGCAAAACCCACGGCGCATTATTCACCACTTCCAGAAGGACACCAGGACAGCCTGATCCCCATCACCTCCACCACAGCCAGCCTGTGGGCAAGAGTAGGTTGAGCCAGACAGGAGTCTCCTGGTGGTTTGTCCACTGCCTTGCTAGCCCCAGCCCCCTGCTCCTATTGTGCCCACACCATTTCCCTGCCTCAGCCTTCCTCCAGCATGCTGGCTGGGGTGGGCATGGAGTTGAAGAGGAAGAAGGAAGGTTTCACCTCCTCTCTGACACCCTTGTCCATGACAAACTTGTGCTAACTACCAGTGAAGAAAGCACTGGGCACCCAGAGCTGGTGGTGGACCTTGCCTGCACTGGAGGGATGTCTTGCCTTCCTTGCAGAAGGTCTAGCTGCCATTACCAGCCAACACAGGCTTGTGGCTGGGGAAGGACTTCAGGAGCTGCAGTGCCAGCTGTGACTGAACTGAGCCCATGGGCTGCCTGCTCTTGACACTGTCCACCACCATTTCTGGGTACATACCCAAACCCCATCTCTGGCCGTGCTGCAGGAGGGGACCTGGTCCCTTCCCTGTGTTCTGCCGTGGGCTGCCATTCTCCCTCGCAGCATCCCTGAGCCTGGCTCCCGCTCACACTGACCCTGCGGCTCACCCCACCCCACCCTGCATATTCATCCTGCAGCCTGGACTCCTCTCTGCAGCCAGGCCTTGGCCACCCTCTCCTCAGGTTGCCCCTTTCTCTCCATAGCTACAGCCTTGCTGAGGGGGTTGCACAGACACCTCTTTGGTGGTGTCCATGGAGAAGACTTCCCCACCACCCAGGCTGGTGTTCCCGGTGGGGAGCTGCATCCTTCCACCCTGACCTCGTGGCGCAAGGGCAGCGCGTCTGACTCCAGATCAGAAGGTTGTGTGTTCAAATCACACCGGGGTCAGCCCTGGGGCACCACTGGCCGCCCTCTGTATTGCCCCTACTTTTCTGGGGGGCTGCCCTGCCTGTACCTGCAAGACATCGGCCAGCCCAGCTATAAGGGGGCACCTCAGGGGTGGCTGAGGGGAGGGGGAAATGTGATGCCCAGAGTTTTCCTTTCATCTCCAGTTCAGGGGCTTGTCGTGGTGGGTATCCGCAGCAGGTGACCTCATCAACAAGCAGAAAGAAGAGAAGTCTTCCTCTCTGAAGTGCTCCTGGAGAACCTGGACTTGTCTTCAGGCAACACTTGCCCAGGAGGCTAACATGAGGTGGTACAGTCAGTCCAGGGGATTTCTGGAGGGGGTCAGGGGCAATTACTCAATGAAAGACCATGGCAACAGGGAGACTTTCTGAAGAATAACATGAGAGGTTTTTTCAAGAAGATTAAGAAGGAGTGTCTAGGGACCTCTAATCTGGTCAGCATCAGTTCAGAGCCCACATGAAGGCGGTGGAAGAAATATTCCTGAAAGCCACGCCCAAATGGGGGAGGGACATGAAAATGACTGGAAACAGGGATCATGGATTTACCAACACCAGACCACTTTTTGCCAGTACGATAAGTTTCTTTGAAGAGATCATTTCCTCAGCGGTCAAGAGGAGACCAAGGAACATCATCTGTCTTGAGTACCATTTGATCTCTGACAGGGCCTCCCAGACCTATCACTGTAGCAGGTCACAAAGAGCCTAAGCTGAATCGCAGGGCGGCTGGATTGTCCAGCTGATGTTCGTCACTGCTTGATGTTGCTTCGGATGTTCTTTGGTGTCCTTGTGATGGGTTCAGGGGAAGTTCTCCAGAATGAAGGACACAGGAAGGCTGCCAGGACCACAGGGGTGGTGAGGGGCCAGGGCCAGTGGCGCAATGGACAACGCGCCTGACTACGGATCAGGAGATTGCAGGTTCGACTCCTGTCTGGCTCGACACTTTTAGCATGGGGAGGTTCCTTCTCTCTCTCCACGAAGGTTGCCTTCTTGCTGGCCATCATCCATCCTTGGGGCCTTCTGCTAGGCAAAACTGCTGAGGTGTCCTCTTGCCCTGCAGGAAGGAAAGAGTTCCTCCAGACCTTATAGTGGAGCTGGGCACCTTGTCTCATCACTCTCCTGCTTTCCTTACTGACACCCTTCTATTTCTGCTGCTTACTCTTGTTCTGTACTAGGAATACTGCATGAAGCTTTGGGCCTCCCAGTATAAGGACAGTGATCAACTGGAACAAGGCCAGTTGAGAGTGATCAAAATGGTATGGTGTGGGAGCACTTGCTATATGAGGAGAAGCCATGGGAACTGGGTTTATTTGTCCTGGGGAAGAAGAGGTTTCAATGAGGACCTGATAGCAACTCTCCTGTATCTATGAGGAGGTCATCAAGCCAGGTGCCTCACAGTGTTTTATGATGAGAGGATGAAAGGCAATAGGTATAAATGGGAGGTTCTGGCCAAATGTGAGGGAAGGGTGTTTTCCCAAATTTTGTGTCATTGATGAAGTTGGGAAAGAGAGAGGGATAAAAGGAGGGAGTGAGGAAGGGAGGGGGCTGCAACCAAGGCATGAGGAGAGGGGGTAAGCAGGTAAGTTTTCAGCTGGTTCAAAAGGGGCCTGGTGGGTGCCAGGGACAGTGACTGAGGTAGGGGAGACATCTCACCTGCCTAGCAAAAGACTCGGCAGCAATGCCTGGCTTATAAGGGTCGGGGTCAGGCCTGGATCTCCTGGGAGCTGTAGTGGCCGGCTTTGGGGTAGTCCCCATGAGGAGCACATCCCCACCACCCAGGTTGGGTCCATGCCTGGGGGCTGCATCCCTCCATGTCCATCTTGTAGCAAAAGGGCAGCACATCTGACTCCAGATCAGGCGGTTGTGTGGTTGAATCACACCAGGGTAAAGATTCCCTATTTCTGCAGGGTACTGCTGGGGTGCTTCCTCCCCACGTGGCGGAACTTTGCTTTGTCCTCTCTGATCACAGAATCATAGAATCACAGAATGGTTTGTGTTGGAAGGGACTTTTAAAGGATGTCTAGTCTAGCCCCTCCTGCAATGAGCAGTAACGTCTTTAACTGAATCAGGTTGCTCAGACCCCTGTCCAACCTGACCTTGAATGTTTCTAGGGGCATCTACCACCTCCCTGGGCAACCTGGTCCAGTGTTTCACCACCCTAATAAGGAATTTCTTCCTTATATCTAGTCTGAATCTACCCTCTTTTAGTTTAAAACCATTAACCCTTGTCCTATTGCTACAGGCCCTACTAAAAAGTCTGCCCCCATCTTTCTTATAAGCCTCATTTCAGTATTAAGAGGCCCATCCTATCATGAAGGTTGTTAATGAAGGTGTTTAAGCGTGTTGGTATCAGTATCAACACCTGCAAACACTATAACTAACAAGACGCTTGATACATTTCCAACTGGTGATCCCAACACTTCAGGTCTTGTAGTCCAGCTGGCTTTTCACCCACCTTCTTAACCTCTCCTTCAGACCATATATTCTCAATCTGGCTACAAGGAGACTCTTGGAGATTTTATTTAAAGCCTCACTTAAGTCAAGATAAAGAAGTGTTTCCTTCCCAGGTTCCATCAAGGCAGGCAGTTGGGTAGATCAGGTAGGACCATAGTAAATCTATGCTGGAAGTTTGCAACTACTTTTGTGTCCTTCATGTGTCCATTTTGCTCAAGTGATTCCTGGTTTGGTCATCCTCTGCCATGAATAATCCACTGCCATAAGATCTGTCAGAAGGGAAAGGGACATAAAATTGAGAGCAGACTTCATCTGTAAAGACAAGAAGAGAAGGCATTTAGTACCTCAAGCCTGCTCCACATCTGTTGCTATTTCCCTCCTTCCCTCACTCAGAAGGGGTCCCATATTTTCCTTAATTTTTCATTTGCTGCTAATGTGATTCTAAAAGCCATGTAGTTGACCTTCCACATCCCTACCAATCTCAGCTCCAGATGAGCTTTGGTTTTCCTGTGTCAGCACCGAAGTCTAACCATCAGATTGGGGGAATGGTTATCACCCTGTTTGATGCTTGTGGGACCACATCTGGAGTCTTCATACCATTTTGGGATCTCCAGGACATTTACAGACTGCAGTAAGTCCCGGAGATGGTCATCCAGATTAGAAGGTTGTGGAGTCCCTGATAAGGAGTGGCCTAGGTTTCTATAATACAGAGAAGAAGAGGTCAAGGATTATAATCTTGTTTCATACTATGTGTACCTACAGAGAAAGTCGAGCCAAGCTTTTCTTGTGGGTATCGAGGAACTCAACAAAAACAGATTACATCAAGAAAAGTGTCTATTAGGAGATAGGAAAAAAAATGTCATACATCAGAGGTCACACATTAGGACAGGGTCCCAGAAAGCTTTTGGAGTTCCCCGTCCTTGGAGACATTCAAAGCTCGACTAAAAAAATGACCGAATGTCAAAGACTTCTGTGCTCTGTGCAGGGGATAAGATCACCTCCTTTCCAGGGATCTTGTAAAAGTCTAATTTTTTCTACATTTAACTAAAACCTCTTGCACAACCCCCTGCTCCTTTCACAAAGCCCATCCAGCGATGGGAAGCCCCCAGAGCTCCAGGAGGGCCAGGGCCAGTAGTGCAATGGACAATGTGTCTGACTATGGATCAGGAGATTGTAGGTTTGACTCCTGCCTGGCTCACCATTTTCCTGGCCTTAATACTGATGGTGACAGGGGACCTCTTTCTCCATGGTGGCCTGCCTTTGTCTGGTGTTTCTCCCTTCTTGCTGGGCCTACTGCACAGCAAAACCCTCCCTTGCCATCAGGGGAGGCTCTGACTGGATATACTGGCAAAAAAATTTCACCATCAGGATGGTAAATCACTGAGAGAGGGGCCCAGAGAGGCTGCGGACTCTACATCCTTGGAGCTCTTCAGGGTTCAAGCAGTCAAGGCACTGATATGAATGTCTTAAGTCAAGCAGAAATTTGGACTAGAGACCTCCACATGTCATTTCCAACCTGAATCACTCTATTATTCAATATGAAGTTCCTGTTTCCATACTCTTTTGCTCCCCACCAGGGACACCAGCCTGGGTGGTGGGAAGTCCTCTCCATAGGAACCACCCCAGGGGTGTCTGGGCAACCCCCCCCAGCAAGGCTGTAGCTATGGAGAGAAAGATGCCCATGGACAGATTATCCCAGACCAATTGGATATCAAGCAAGATCTCACTACCCACAGCTCACCCACTTGGCCCTCTGTCAGCAGGCAAGAGTAAGTGGAGGACAAAACAGGTGGTCTTCAGCTGAACTCACCCCTCAGGTGGGCACAACAGCTCCAGAGAGTCATGAGCTGCTCCAAGCCCTGCATTAGCTGGGAACTGTAGCCACACTTCTCATGGGACAGGCAAGACGTCTCCTCCAACCCATCAGAGCAGCTGAGGGCTGTAGACCACCATCTGCCTTTGCTGCCTGGCCTCCTTGTGGGGGGACTCAGCACAGGAACCACTTCTCCTGGGTGCTGGGACCAGTAGAAGCAATACTGACCTCTCCCCCGTAGAGAGAAGGCAAGGCTGTCATAGATGGGGGCTGTCATGGATGGGGCAGGAGGAAGCTAGGTGTGGTCTTGCACTTCCCTTTGACCAGCAACACATCCAGGTGATACATAAACCATGGGGGGCGGGCATCAAGTGGGACCAGGGGCTTGGGCCAGTGGTGCAATAGACAATGTGCTTGACGATGGATCAGGAGACTGCAGGTTTGACTCCTGCCTGACTCTTGCGGAGGTGACGAGGGACAGCTGCCCTCATGAGGTCCTTCCAGGATTTTTGTCCATGTCTCTGGCATCAGCATCACAGGATCATCAAAGCTGCAAGCATGCCACCTGCTTCAAAGGCTATGATGCCTTAAGTCCTTTCTCAGCCCAGCCTAGTGACTTGCTAGACTGCTGGGCAGCAAGATTGCTCCTGAGGTCTCCAAGTATGTTTTCTTCATAAGCCCTGTGCAGAACTCCTCTCTGTCTTCCTTAGCATCACTGAGTGAAAGCTACCTGAAACCTCACCATTAACTGTGGGTAAGGAGTGGGTGGAAAATGGTCTGGGACATTGGGCTTGAAGGGTTGTGGTCAGAGGCTGGAAGTGCTAATGGTGGTTAATTGCTCCCAGAGCTCCTCAGGGGTCAATGCGGACACCGATACTATTGGACACCTTCACTGGCAGACTCAGTAATGGGGTAGGATTAATCCTACGTGAGTTCGTGGATGACACCAGTGTGGAGGGGAGCAGGTGACACTAGCAGGGATGACTAATTCAGAGTGACCTGGACAGGGTGAAGGAAGTGCAGCAAAGGCAAACAGAACATCCTGCATCTGGGATGGGATAACCCCATGCAGCACTACAGACTGGGGGTGACGGTCAAGAAAACAGCAGTGCAGAAAAAGGCACAGAGGGTCCTGGAGAGTAACAACTTGAACAAGAGTCAGCTGTGTGCCCTTGCACCCATGAAGGCCAAGTGCATGCTGGGCTGCCTTCGTGAAGTCACCAGCTCAAAAGGAGGGATTATTGCCCAGCATCCAGCGCTTCTGAGACCATGATTGGGGGACTGTGTCTAAGACTGAGCTCCTCAGTACAAACAAGACACTGACAACATGCAGCAAGTCCAGCTATGTCCTTTTCTATACTTTTCCACACCTCTTTGAGCTTTTCCCGTACTTAGTGTTTTTTAAAGCCTGCTGGCAGGCGTGCTTTTGCCTCATTCTGTCTGACATACCATGTATTCTCCTGAGCGACTGGTTTCAGCTGGGATAGAGTTATTTTTCTTCTTATTAGCTGGTGCAATGCTATGTTTTGGCTCTGATGTGAGAACAGTGTTGATAGCACACTGATGGTTTTAGTTGTTGCTGGGTGATGTTTATACTAAGTCAAGGACTTTTTGGTTTCTTGGGCCCTGCCAGCAAGAAGGCTGGAGGAGCACAAGAAATTGGGAGAGGACACAGCCAGGACATCTGACCCCAACTGGCCAAAGAGGTATTCCATACCATGGGATGTCATACTCGGTATATAAACTGGCAGGGGTTGGCCAGGGCCTGGGGATGGTTGCTCAGGGACTGGCTGGGCATTGGTCAGCGGCTGGTAAGCAGTTGCGTTGTGCATCACCTATTTTCTTTCCTCCCTTCCCTTTGGATTTCATTCCCCTCCCCCTCTGTCTCCTTTTCATTATAACCCTTCTTGTTCTTACTGTTCTTTCATTTTTATTTTATTTCAGCTATTAATTTTTTTTATCTCAGCCCTGAGTTTTGCATTCCTTTACGATTCTCCTCCCCATCCCTCTGGGTGAGAGGGAGCAAGCAAGCGGCTGTGTGGCGCTTTATTGCTATCTGGGATTTAACTGCAACAGCAATCCTTGTTTCTAAAAGAAGGCTGCCAAGTCGTAGCCGTGAAGGGTCTGAGATGCCTGGCTGCTGCATCCCTCCACCCTGACCCAGGGGCTGGGTGTCTGAATCACACAGAGGCCAGGCTTGGATCAGCCCTGCAGGCAGGTGGCCTCTCTGTGCTTTCCGTGGGGCTCACTGATGGTGCACACAGAACTTTGTGAGACACTGACAGTCAGCAGCAAGACCAGTGTGAACCTCAGAGTACATAACATGCCAGGACAGCCTGAGAGTGCTGGGTCTGTCCAGGCTACAGGGCAGCGGTTCAGGAGGCATCTTCACTCTGCCGTGGGATCAGCAGAAGGCACCGAGATGGGACAATAGCCAGGAGGAGGAAGGCCCTTGAGGTGGGAGAGCAGGAGGAACCTCCCCACGGTAAAAGTGTCGAGCCAGGCAGGAGTCGAACCTGCAATCTCCTGATCCGTAGTCAGGCGCGTTGTCCATTGCGCCACTGGCCCTGGCCCCTCACCACCCCTGTGGTCCTGGCAGCCTTCCTGTGTCCTTCATTCTGGAGAACTTCCCCTGAACCCATCACAAGGACACCAAAGAACATCCGAAGCAACATCAAGCAGTGACGAACATCAGCTGGACAATCCAGCCGCCCTGCGATTCAGCTTAGGCTCTTTGTGACCTGCTACAGTGATAGGTCTGGGAGGCCCTGTCAGAGATCAAATGGTACTCAAGATAGGTGATGTTCCTTGGTCTCCTCTTGACCACTGAGGAAATGATCTCTTCAAAGAAACCTATCGTGCTGGCAAAAAGTGGTCTGGTGTTGGTAAATCCATGATCCCTGTTTCCAGTCATTTTCATGTCCCTCCCCCATTTGGGCGTGGCTTTCAGGAATATTTCTTCCACCGCCTTCATGTGGGCTCTGAACTGATGCTGACCAGATTAGAGGTCCCTAGACACTCCTTCTTAATCTTCTTGAAAAAACCTCTCATGTTATTCTTCAGAAAGTCTCCCTGTTGCCATGGTCTTTCATTGAGTAATTGCCCCTGACCCCCTCCAGAAATCCCCTGGACTGACTGTACCACCTCATGTTAGCCTCCTGGGCAAGTGTTGCCTGAGGACAAGTCCAAGACCCCCAGGAATGACTAAGCATGCAGTTATGAAGCTTCTTGCAGTTTCCTAGGGAACTCTTCTTTCTGCTTCTTGATGTGGCACCCTCAGTCAGTTTGCAGATGACACCAAACTTGGCAGGAGTGTTGATCTGCTCAAGGGTAGCAAGGTTTCTACAGAGGGATCTGGACAGGCTGGACCAATGGGCCAAGGCCAATTGCATGAGGTTCAACCAGGCTCAGTGCCGGGTCCTGCACTTGGGTCACACCAGCTCCACGCAGTGCTGCAGGCTGGGGAAGGGCAGCTGGAAAGCTGCCTGACGGGAAAGGACATGGGGGTGCTGGTTAACAGCCAGCTGAATACGAGCTGGCAGTATGCCTAGGTGGCCCAGAAGGCCTGTATCAGAAATAGCATGGCCAGCAGGACCAGGGCAGCGACCATCTCCCTGCACTCGGCACTGGTGAGGCTGCATCTCAAATCCTGGGTTCAGTTTTGGGCCCCTCACTGCAAGAAAGACCTTGAGGTTCTGGAGCGTGTCCAGAGACAGGCAATGGAGCTGGGGAAGGATCTGGAGCACCAGTGTGTTGAGGAACAACTGAGGGAACCGGGGTTGTTTATCTTGGAGAAAAGGAGGCTCAGGGGGACCTTCTTGCTCTCTACAACTGCCTGAAAGGAGACTGCAGCAGGGTGGGGGGGTGTCAGTCTCTTCTCCCAGATAACAAGCGACAGGACAAGAGGAAACAACCTCAAGTTGCACTAGGGGAGGTTTAGATTGGGTATTAGGACAAATGTCTTCACTGAAAGGGTTGTCAAGCATTGGAGCAGGCTGCCCAGGGAGGTGGTGGAATCACCATCCCCAGAAGTGCTTAAAAAACACATAGATGCAGTTCTTAGGGCCATGGTTTAGCAGTCAACTTTGCAGTGCTGGGTTAACAGTTGCACTTGATCTTGAAGGCCTTTCCCAACCCAAATAAATGATTCTATGAAAGTGTGGCAGATATTTACCACAACATGCCCCTGCACTGGTCTCCACTCTGGTCATGACCCATAATTAATCAACTGGACCCACTGCAACTGGCTGGAAGGAAGGCTCTGGGTGTCATGTTTCCCCCACAGTCCATTCCCAAGGTGCCCCCTATAGTAGGCCAATACTTGCTCAGGCAGGGCAGCCCCCCAGAAAAGTAGGGGCAATACAGAGGGCGGCCAGTGGTGCCCCAGGGCTGACCCCGGTGTGATTTGAACACACAACCTTCTGATCTGGAGTCAGACGCGCTGCCCTTGCGCCACGAGGTCAGGGTGGAAGGATGCAGCTCCCCACCAGGAACACCAGCCTGGGTGGTGGGGAAGTCTTCTCCACGGACACCACCACAGAGGTGTCTGTGCAACCCCAAGAGAAGGACTATGGGAGGCAGAGAAGACAGGATCACCCACTGAGGAGAGGCCAGCCAAGTTGTGCCGGTAGTGCAGTGACCTGGCTGGAGGGTGAAAGCCCAGGGATGGGTGGAACAGAGGCGCAGAGATAACAGCATGGGTCCGGGATATGTGGGGTAGTTGAACTCAAAGCACACTCCATCCTCCTGTTGGGGGGGAGGTGGCCTTGCCCAGGCTGTGCAAAAGGCATAAGGATCCCTCCTGCCACAGGACTTGAGGTGGGTGCCGTGCATCTCCCAGGTGAACCAGGCCTCTCTCCCCAGGGGAGGTAGCGGGACACCATCCCTCCTGCCCCTCCGGAGACACCACGCTCAAAAACCTGTTTCTCCTAGGAGAGGCCCTGCAGGGCTGCTCTGGGCATTGGTCATGTTTTGGCCTCCCTCCTCTGAAGTACCTCATTTAGAGCCCTCCTTTCAGGCTTACAAGGCAACTGACAGAGGTGTTCCCCTTCCTTTGTCAGACAAATCAAAAATTCCCTTCTCTCAAAGAACAGCCCATGGCCTTAAAATCCAGGATGACATGTGGGAAAGACATCTCCTAGCCCTGACCTTGTGGCGCAATGGTAGCGCATCTGACTCCAGATCAGAAGGCTGTGTGTTCAAGTCACACCGGGGTCAGGATGTCCTGTGTCCGTTGGGTAGCACTGTGAGGTGGCCTGTCTCACAGGCACTTGTTTTTGCCCTCCCACTCTGTACCCCATAGCACTGAAGAAGGGCAGTAAATGAACCATGGCAGAGTGGTCTTTCGTTGCTGGACCAGTCTTCAGAAGTATCTGGATAGCTTCAGACTTCCCTCATCCTATGTCTGTAATGATGACAGGATTAGTGGACATTCCAGCTGTGGCTCCACCTCTGGGTACCACTTTTGGTCCCAGTTCCTCTCCAGAAAGGCAAGGACAGCTGACTACAGATAAGGACTTCCACAAAAAGCCCAGCCTGTAGCCTCCTGATCCATAGCAGGGAACATTATCCGTTGCAGCGGTGGCCCTTGCAAGCCTGTGGCAACATATTCTCTTGCTGCTATTTGTGTTTTTTTTGCCTTCCATCTTATCTCTGTGCACTCTGAGAAAAGTCCAGGCTCATCTGCTCTATGCCCTGCTGTTAGGTGGTTGAAGTTTGGGGTAAAATCCCTTTGCATGTTCTTCCTCAGGTTGAATAAACACAATTCTTTCCAACTCCCCTCACATGTCAAGAACCCACATCTCCCACCACCTTGGTGGCTCTCAGTGGACTTGCTTCACTATGTCAGTGTTTTTTGTTGAGTCTGTTGAAACACTTAGCTGTGGGGAACCAGAACCAAGCTGTCAGGACTAGCCGTCAGGATCTTTAACTCTCTACTTATTCTTTTCCTGGTTCCCCATGCATCTTCTGAAGAGATGGGCAGAGGGTATAGAGGGCTGAGGAAAAAGGAAAAAGAAGCTGTGGGAAAGACCTTATATGAGTTGTACTTCTTTAAAACTAGTTGAACTCTTTTAAGAGCTCTTTAAAGGTGAATTTTAAAAGATGTAAACAGTGGGCATAATGAAAAGAGGCAATGAAACAATGAGAAAGGCAAGAAAAGAGCAGAGGGAAAGAAAGTAATTTCTCCAGCTGTACCCACATCTGGGGTGCACCCTCCCGCAGCAGGTCCAGGCTGCTATGCCTGTGCCAGGATCAGGGATTTAGGAGGAAGCAAAGTCCCACGGTTCTGCATCCTACACACAGAGGAGGGCATTGACCCAGAAATCCAGGGACTCTTCTAACAATGCAGCCTTGAGCTCACACCCCAAATGAATTCAAGCATTCCTGATATTTTGGACAACACCTGAATGGTGACATCTGAACACACTACTGGACTGACATCTTCGGAAGCTCATGTAGCAGTTTAGCCAGTGAGGAAGATCGGCTAAGGGTATCTGGTAGATGGAGTGTTTCAGAAAGATAATTTCCATGGATTCGTGGGTGGTGGGATTGCATGTGGGCTTTGGCAATACTGCTGGCTTGAGAGGGCAGGGAGCTTATTCTGCCTGGAGACAGGCTGTCCTGTCTGACTGCCCAGCCCTGGAAGACCCCCTTTCTGCCCATAGCTTGCCTGACACCATCCACAGGTGTCTTGGGTGATGGAAACAGAGGGAAAAACAGACAACCTCTAGGCTCAGACCAACCCACAGCTGGGCATCATAGCTCTAGGGAGCCCTGGGGATGGCCTAAGCCTGACATTGCCTGACAGCTACAGACAGAAGGCCGAAGAATATGACAAACCAAGGAGGGCAAGGTCCTCAGGGTGCTTCCACTGTTCCTAACCCTGTGCCAAAAACCTAAATGTGGCTCCTTCTGTGATTCCCGTTCTCACTTATCTGGTGAACATAGACCTGGGGGCCCCTGTCCCATGTCCCAAAACCCCTGGTATGTCACCGGTAGGTTGAATGAGCAGATTTAATCGGTGGCTGCCCTCCAGATGTCGCTACCTCACCGTTGTTTGATGTTCTTGGCTCTTCTAAAACAAATAAGGAGAGCACCCGAAGGCAGAGGGGAGATGTCTCTTGACCGTGAACCACATGCACAGAGCTGTAAGATGGGAAAAACATGCCAACCCCTGTATGTGCTGAGTGCATCCACTCAGCTGCGACCACTGCTGAACCAGGGGCAAGATTTATACCACCTCTTTGTCTCTGTAATGTGATTTTCTGCCCCTTTGACTTCTCTGAATGGAAAGAAACTCACCTATTTCCTTTTGCAGATCTTCCACAGCTAAAAAAACCAACCCCAAACAGTATAGTACAGGTTGCTAGATGCTTTTGCTGGGAGTGCTAGCACACTGTCAAAAGAATGCTAACTGGTAAGAAGTATTATTCTGGCATACTCCTGGTTAGAAGTATTATTTTCACTGCAGCCAATGAGAACAGGTTTTACATTTCATAAAAAATGCTAAAATGATTCTCACTCTTCAATGGGCTGAACTTTTAAGACTTTTTAAAGTTGTTTGTTTTTTTTTTTTTAAAAAAAGCGTGACTTGAGTCGCAATATAAGCAAAAGCTGGTTGGGGATGAGGTTTAATCAAAGGGACAGTTTACCAGGCAGTACAACTTGAAGTTTCCCATGCAAGGGAAATTGTCGTAGGCTACTTAATAAACAAATTATTTCTCAATCTTGAGTGCCTCTAAGTTTTTCTAGTTAAAACACTATCCTACACAAACAAAGAAATCTTTGAGGCCATATCAGACTGGCAAGTGTCAGGGAGAAAGTTTTAAAAATGTTCCATAAGATTGTAAATCCTTGTAAAAAATTCTGTCTCATATATAACTGTTTTCCAATGAAAATTCAGTTCTCGGAAAATTGTGATCACTCTATTGAGATCTGTTTTACAAAGCAGTTTACTCTAAATATTGACATACACCTAGCTAGGCCAGAAGAGGACATGAAGGTTGTGAGCACCAGCCCAACCCTCCTGAATTGGGACTCCTGCTCACAGCACCAGGTAGGATCCCACTCTGGATTTTCTGTCTCTGGTGAAAAAGATTATAGAAACTTGAAATGTATTTAAACAGGCAATGAGGATGTTTTTCTGGCTGTATAAGTGTCTGTGCCACTCTTGTGTCCCTGGGCCATGCTCACTTCTAGCACAATCCCACGACTGCCCTAGAAGCTGAAGTTTTGTTTTCATTTCTCTCCACACTGTTGATTCAGGGCTTAGTGTCTAAGTTGAGGGCAAAGTCACATCTCCCTGCTAGTGAACAAGGTGTGGTCATTTTTGTTCTGCTGGACCTTTTTAAGGATAAAGATCCTCCTGTTTGTGGAGAGAGGCTAACTCCTAGGCACTGGTGTCAATAGCAAGGTCTTCAGCCTCTTTTCCCCTCAGTATCTGAATCACTGATGAAGTGGCTGCTGGAGAAGTGATGGAGGAGTCTATTAAAATCTGAACTGCAAGGTTTGTGTCCCTCATTTTCTCTGATCAAGCCTGTCTCTGGTGGCTCTCATCCCTACCCCTATTTTGATTTAAGGCTCACCCCTGCCTTAGTGCAGAAATGAGATGGGTTTGTGTGTTTACCACCTTTTCAGGGTGTTTTCCTGGGAATTTGCCAGATCATTTTCAAATATGCAAACTGCCAGAAAAAGGATTGTGAGCAAATTTTCCTCATTGATCGGGAAACAAAAAGACACACAGATGCTGGTGCCAAAGTAGCTCAGCTACCACTTCTTTCCCAAATAATTTAAATTTGCTCTAAGTATCAACTAGTTGCACAATTACCCAGCAAGGCAAATTCAGCTGCTGCTGGGTCACATGCAATACCCTAAGATTCAGCAGATTCTTGGCTGCTGTCCCCTCCTCTGCTTGCTTCTTTCTGTGCCTCTATTTCCCTGTCCCATTGGTGACTTCCCACTAGAGAAGGGCTTTCCTGGGTACGAGGTGGGGTACAACAGGGACTACCAAATTCTAGCGCAAGGGAAAGCATGATTAACGGGGCATGGAGAGCTGTCTATAAAATTTCGCTGTTGCAGTCTCAGTCCATTTATTTACATGTTTACATTGGGAAAAAGGGGAAAATCCACTGTTTATCCATTTCCCCAGCAGGGTGATGTCCCTACATTATAGAGCTGAAGAAAGGCAGGGGGAAAGCCATGCAGTTGCAGTGTATCTGTGTAACATGAATTCCCCCATCTGAAAGAGCTGGGAGACCTGGCAGACCTCACCTTGCTATTATCAATACACTTGTCATGGGTGTCTGATGTCATGACCATGCTGTTCTCTCAGCACAGCCTTTTCACAAGGTTCATGCCAGTGGAACATGAACAACTGCTTCTTAGTCTTTTGAGTATGGAAAATCAATGAAATTTTCTTTCCTTTCTATGAACTTTTCCCTGAGATTTTGTCACTTACGTAAGAACAGGAGCTGTCTGCCAAATGGGATTTGGTCCCACTGCTTGCTTGCTTCCTTCCTTCCTTTATGTTTCTGAGATTTTAAATCATATTCCTGTGCTCAAAACTGTTCTTACGACTAAATCACTACATAAGATGTGTGTTCTTTATACTAGTGAAATGGCTGATCAAATAAAGAACTGTTGTAATCAAAAGGGCCAATCAATTTGTAGGGGAAAAGCCAGAGATTTTATTTATTTGTGGTGTGATTGCAACAGCTTTGGTCCAAATAGGATACCAGCACACCTGATGAGTGTTTTGGGGCAGGAGTTGAGTCCAGGGAAAGGAGAGAGAAAGGCTCTATCTACTCGCTCCTGTGAGAACATCTATAACAAAATTCCCTCAAGCAGCATCATGTAAACTAGTAAACTAGTAAAAAGCAAGTAAACTAGCCTAGGGGCAGAGGTACAGGATCATGGCTGTGTAATACCAGCTAATCTGGGCACAGTTTGGGCCCAGGCCATTGAGCACTGACCCAAATTATCCCTGGGCACAGATGGGGATTGGCATGGGCCAGGAACCATTCCCAATAGGTACTTTTAATTCAGCCACCTTGTTCTGGAGGGTGAAAGGATTTAACAGCATAGATGTGACCAGTCATCTTAGTTGCCTTAGGAATGGTCCCCATCCTGTTTAGTTGCATCGTTGACACAACTTGCCTTCCCATCCTTCCTCTGGCAACCTCCTTCCACCCACTGTTGGACTGGCCCCACTGTCATCCATAACCGGACTCCATCAGTGCACAGGAAGGTATGGCAAAATAACTTCTGGCATATCATAATTTTCCTGTTCATCATCTATCCTTCTGGCCCAACCAAATGGAAGGAGTTAAACAGAAACACCCCCCCCCCAAAAAAAAAAAAAAAAATTATCCTTAAAATATGTACCTCTTCCAAATTAGCTTCAGATGACATGACTAGGCACCCCAGAGGTTCTGCCTTGCAGGTCCTGCCTGAAGAGCTGTGATCCATGGGGCTTGCCTGTGAAGAGGTGATACATTTTTACATTGAAAAGGAGTTAGGCTTTTTGCTGTATTTTTATAATTCCTTACCAAGACAAAACCTTTACACATGGTCTCTGCACCAACACCCACAAAACCATACATGGTGCCCCTCTGAAGGGCTGGCAATGAGGATGAAGGGTGAGCAAAACCATGTTTTACACTTTACACCCCCAGCAAACATGTGGCCATGAAAAGTGTGCAGAGGACTCTTGAAAAACACAGCTCTTAATGCTGCTAGCCAGTCTTGGCCTTTCCAAAGGTCATTTTCTTGGCAGTGTCTGGCTCATTACCCTGGAGGAATCCCATCTTTGGAGGCGGGGTTGAGGTGCTGCTATTAAAGGTATGGTTTCCTAGCAAAGTCATGCACCAGGGAGCAGGAGCTATTAGCTGTGGGTGGCTCTGTGGAGACCTTTATGCTGGAAGTGACCCTCATAGCTGCTGTGGGGTTGGGTCCCTGCAAATGGCCTTGAAGGTTTTGTCAACTTCAGCAGATGAAAATCAGATTGGTTTACACCCTATTGGTGTGTCTGTGAACAAGGGAGTTCAAAAATTAACAGTTCAGTGGCTTCCCTTTCCTTCTGAGGGACTCTTTCAGGCTGGCCTGTGCAGGTGCTGCAGTATCAGTCCTGCTCCCAGCTAAGACTGGGCCAAGCCTCATCCCCCAGCATGGGGACCAGAGCGGTGGGGAAACACCATCCGTGGATGGGGAGATGAAAGCAGGAGAGACAGCAGATTTTCATGGCGCTCCCAGAGGCTCACTGATAGATGCTTATCTTAAGGAAATATTTAAGGGACAGAAATAGCAGACATCAAGGAGACCCTTAAAGTCCTGTCTTTAACCACTAGGAAATGGTATAGTCATATACTGAGGTGTTTTCAACCCACAAAGGGTGCAGCTCCAGCAAGAAAATTAATTGAAACTTGTCTTGAAAAAAATAAAAAAATTAAAAATTGGCAAGCAAACATTTTTGGAATGAAGGTACAAGGAAAGAGCTCTTAGGGCCCAGCCAGGCACTGGCCCTTCTCTTCCCATCCCCAGCAGACATAGGTCATCGGGTGGTAGGAAGCAAATCCTGCATACAGCTCCGGCCCCTACGTGCATTACACAACGCACTGACCAGTTAATTGGAAACTGATCACGTACATGATGATGTCATGGTTTATGTAACTGGGGTTTGCCTGTGATACTGACTTCAGAAGATGTGAGCTGTGTTCCAGAGGGCTAGAAATGAAGTAACTAAGTAAATTGAATTAACTAGGTATTTATTATAATTCTTGTGGCTGCAGCATTAGCAGCTTCCTACCTGACAAAAGCCAATGGAGCTTCAGTGGTTTTATTTTTGTTGATAATGGTGCCAAAGTCAACAGAAATCTACCTGATACATCACAGAATCACAGAATGGTTTGGGTTGGAAGGGACCTTAAAGACCACCCAGTCCCATCCCCTGCCATGGGCAGGGCCCCCTCCCCCCAGCCCAGGCTGCCCCCAGCCCCGTCCAGCCTGGCCTTGAGCCCTGCCAGGGATGGGGCACCCACAGCTGCTCTGGGCAGCCTGGGCCAGCGCCTCGCCGCCCTCACAGGGAAGATTTTCTTCCTAATATCTAGACTAAATCTACCCTTTTTTAGTTTGAAAGCATTAGCCCTTTTCCTATCGCTATATGCCTTTGTAAAAAGTCCCTCTCTGTCTTGTCATAGGAGTTGACATTTTGGTGCTGCACAGAAAAAAGCATTTAGACACTGTCCACTGTCTAATGAAAACACTTCTGGTGTTTTAGTTTTTCATGAACGGCACAATAATTCCCTAAAAAGTAAAGCTTCTGTGCTATTTCATATGATACCAGCCACATAAAAGCCTCAGCCCCTTCCAGGAAAAGCATCACTGCAGCAGCATTAGTGCTGTGTGGCAGATCAGGAAATTCATCATGAAGGATGTTGTGGTTTAACCCCAGCCAGCAACTGAGCAGCACACAGCCACTTGCTCATTCCCCCATACCCCCCCAGGTGGGGTGGGGAGGAGAACTGGAGAAAAGTATAACTCATGGGTTGATATAATAACTATTTAATAATTGAAATACAGTAAAATACAGCAACAACAGCAGAGCACTGCCAGAGCAGGGAGAACTGAAAGTCCTTGATCTAGAGTAAGCACTACCTAGCAACAACTAAAGCATTGGTGTATTATCAATATTATTCTCACACTAAATCCAAAACACAGCATTGTACCAGCTACTAAGAAGAAAAGTAACTCTATCCCAGCTGAAACCAGGACACAGGACCAGAGAAGTACTTCTCTCCATAACATACAGGAGATTCTGCCTCCCAGCCTTCCTCTCAAACACTGATTAGTATTCCCTTTTGCCCTCATCTCTACAGAGGAATCTTCCTTTTGAATGGGCTTTAGAGGCACAGAGGACATTACATTCTCAATGCTGATTTTCAGCATTGTCATGTAAAGGTCTGTTTAATGTTGACTCACTGTATGGATTGCAACATGAGGACGCATGCAATTGCGATCAAAGCAACCAAAGGCAGGTAATAATTGACCAGGTTCCCAGACCTCAGCATTGCAGCATCCCTGAACATCATGTACACAGGGGCTCTCCAGCCTCCTCTTGTGCCTTCCCAGTGATACTAGGAAGTCTCTCACACATCAGGATTGATTAACTGCTCTGCTGGACTTCTCTTCCTCTAAGAAGTTTAAGAAGTTTCTCTAATAGAGGACCATTGTAGCTATCACAAGCACAGTGAGGACTGATGGAAGATGTCAAATGTGCCTGGTGGTCTTTGCTTGGAGCTTTGTGCACCCAGTTAGCTCATGTGAAATAGCATAAACCACCCTACTGACAAAGTTATATGTGGGATTATTTTGCACAAGAGCAAAGAGTATCTATTATAGGATTTCCACTAAGTGCAAATTTCCATGGATGAAGCAACATCAGCTCTCATGTTCCCATTCTCATTGTGCCCTTCGTGAGACGATGCCAAAGGCTATCCCATGGGATGACAAGTTACTGAATGGACATGGCAGTGGTCAAGAAAACACATGGATTTGCAGACTGACAGCAGGTCTGAGCTGCTCCTTCCCTGAACTATGAAAGTTATGCCTAGGTCTCAAGAGATGTAAGGTGCAATAGAGAAGCAGGTTGCATGCCACCTTCACCTGTGGCTATCCAGGCAGAGGTGCAAAGAGTACACAACTCTTATCACCATGCATCTGCAGTCAGCTGTGGAAGAGAAACAAGCCAGCACTTACATTGCAAAGGAAAGGGCTGTAAATTTAATTGTCATTGATTTCCCACACAGAAAACCGTACAAGAAGACTAGCCGTCTCCAAAAGTGGGAAAACCCAAAAGTGTTAGTTGAAATTGCCCTGTGTGTACATGGTGATAATGATAAAAATGAATGTGGAATTTCAGTCTTTGTTCTTTTATCTTGTTTGATAAGTCTTGGAAGCATTGGACAAAGGGCACAATTGAAGAACATACTATTAACATAATTAATTAACTTACCGGTGACTAATGGAAAATGAAGCACTGCAAACAGAAATCACTCTGCACGTATTATAAGGATTTCTGGCATAATTATGAAAGCCAGGAGAATACTGAAGTATATGCTAACATGAGCTTGGTTTTAATGGGATGTAAGCATATGCTTTCCTAAAAAAACATGCATTGTGGTTTTAAAGGTATACTTATAATTAAAATGGCAAAATCAAGCCCTACCAGTGTCCAAATACATGTACCCCATTATAAATAACCATTCTCAAAAGTATAATAGTTCTTAGACTCAAAAAAATATTTTATTAGCCATTAGCTGTTAAGTTGTGCTTAAGACAACACCTTTGAGAAAGTGTTGAGGCAAAAAGCAATTGTTAAGCTGTATGGTGCTCGTTGTGAACTATTATGGGAGGTGGTTTGTCAACCAAGAAGGGAAGAAGAGAAGAAAAACACCTGCCTTGAAGAAGACAGAGAAATCTACTCAGTCATTGCACGCTTCTTTAGCAACATGAAGTGATGTTTGCCAGGGCTGGTCCCACTCAACATTTCAGATTTTGCTTGCAATATCACCTTTGGGAAGGTGTGCTCCTAGGGCGAAATTTAGCAAAATAGGATTGCAAACATAAAAGCATAAATACCTATTCGTACCTTACAGGTTTACAAAATTTCCTGTTAGTAAATGGGAAGAAATAAAGCGGACACCATTCTGAGATATTGCATCCTTCATGACCATCCAGAGATTTGCTGTTGTACCAAGTCCTGTTGTACCAAGTCCAGCACTCAGATGCTGGAGCACCCGTAAGGGAGCTTTGACTATTATAGGCTGCACATCCCTTCCTGATCTCAAAGGCAAAATTAAAGGTCTGCTAAGTGTCATGTGTGTCTTCCCTTTCTCTCTTTTGCTACCAATATCCTCATGGAATCTTTTATGTCTTACTTGCATTGCAATATTCTTGTATAAGGTTTTATTAAGTGAAGTCCCTCCACCACCTCTCTGCTTAGAGAGCTTGATTTCTCTGGGGTAGGTACCTACAACTCCTTCAGTCCCCAGCTCATGTCTGGAAGTTAATATTCAACAGAGATCTCCAGGACTCCTGCCTGGCCTGACTGCCGTGGGACACAGCTCCATGCACACACTGTCATGTTCCAGCCCCAGGCCACTGCTGCGCTGCACAAATTGTTCTGCTCTTGAGGTGTTTTAGACAAGTTTGGCCTGGTTTTAAGCAACCAGCTTGGACTTGTCTGGTTTTACTAGGCACCAAAGTCATGGAATTTTCCTGTTGCTCTGAATGACATTTTTAGGCTGCCTGTCCTAGCAGGGCTTAATATGTTGCTCACTTTCCTAGAAGGCTGTTTTCCTTCTGCAAGAAATAAGGTTGTTCAGCAAAATCTATAATCGCTACAGCCATTTGCATCACTGAAACTTAAACAATTTGACTCTGATAATAGATTTATTCTGTTCCACAGGTGGGAACAGTACAGCCCTGAAAGCAAGCGGGGCTTGTTCACATACCGTGTGTGACAGCAAAGAGTCATCACCACCTTCCCCAATGCTACATTCTGATGTTATTTGGGGAAAACAATGCTCCTCCTGACCATGAACTTCCTTAGGGAGCAATGAGTGCTCAAAAAGCACTCTTCCTTTTGCAAAATAGCACAACACTGTCGTCCTGCCTATGTAAAAGATAGGTGGGGGAAATTCACATTTCAATGGGTTTTCATAAAATTGAAAGGGGTTTGTTTCCTGTTTTTTTCACATTCATGTTGCAGGTCAGGTCTCTTTCTCGAGGTGCCCCACTGACAGCTTGTTGAAAGAGAAAAGAGAGGAGTGACAAATCAGCTCTCCTCTCCTTTAGAAATGGAGAGTTCCTGGCAAAAAAAGAGATAATTTCTAAGGCAAGGGTACAAAAAAGGACATTCTGGAGCACTTGGCATTTGCTGGTTAATTAGATTTCATGGGTGGAAGATGAAAACCAGTGTTCATCTTACTGTTATTGACTGCATAAACAAGTAACTCACCCTGTTGCTACTTTCTCAGCTGCTTAAGCTTAAGTATGTAGCTTAAACATAAACATCAGTAACGTTTTCATCCTATGAATAATTCTTAGAACAAAAATACCATTAACTCCGAGTTAAATATAATAAACGAGGTAATAAGGAAACAAACCACTGAACCAGAATGTCAGAGCTAGGAACTGCAGAAACGCCTGGGCTTTGACAGAGATTAACCTGTTCATGACGTGTGATGGTACTTGGGCAAAGGCAGGATTCCCATGGGGGCAAAGCTGTTGCAGTCATTTGACATCTACAAGCCCAAGAGTTTATGAGGAAGACCCTTCAGTGCTTTGATCCCCTAACCAATGCTTCTCAGAAAATTTACAGCCATGGGGATCGTGCTCTGAAGTGAAGCTCAGAAAATGTTGCACCTCAAGGCTTTATGCCTGCCAAGACTCTTAGTGGAACCAGCCCATTCTCCTCACCCCTTGGGGCACTGTGAGGGGAAACAAAAGGGGATGTCAAAAGTTGGTAAAAATGCAAAGCACTCAGAGTGGCACATAAGTGAGAATTAAATGAGGGAGACAGCTTTGTGTCAGCCCTTTGCAGTGGGTGAGGATGTTCTGAAACCTGTTTAAAAAGTGACAAAGCAAAGCTGCAATGTCGCAAATCTTTCCCAATGCTTTCCTCTGCCTTTGACATCATCTGCCTGGTGACAGGGGTGGGGAGATGGAGGCAAAATGTCATGTGTCAGTAAGTGATGGATCCAGGGTCAACACTGGGACCAGACTGTGACAGTGGCTGACTCCCAAGCCCTCTGCCTGCTCCATCCCCATGCCCATGTTGGAAGCAGGTCTGCAAAAGCCATGCAAATCAGTGCAGCTCAGAGGGGCTTGGCTGATGGTCACATTATACAATGGACACGGTCAGTGGAAATTCACCCTTGGGGATTGCAACATGTTCACTGCACGTTTCATTGCAACCTGCGATAAGGGGGATAACTAGTCTGCTTTCCAGAAGGTTCGTTGCAGTTACTTATTGACAAAGCACTCAGCCGTCAAACTTGCACAATCCCACAGGCCCTATAAATACCAGGTGGCTTTCCTAGTCCCTTCCTCAAACTAACCTCATCTTCCATCAGTCTGTCAGGCTTTTTGCAGGAGCACACAGCTCACAAACTACTGGCAGCCATGAGGATCCTCTATGTGCTGTTTGCTGTTCTCTTCCTCCTCCTCCAGGCTGTTTCAGGTGAGAAGCAAAGTGAATCCTACAAAGAATGAAAGGGCTTGTAAGCAGAAGTGTGTGCATATGAGGAAAAAAGCAACCATCAACTGACAGGCAGAATCTGATGCTGTTGGGATGGGCCTATGCAGTGGACGGGATCAAGAACATCAGTACTCATGATGGCACTCTTCCTAAAAACCCAACACATGATTTATTGCATATATATGTATATATATCTCCTTCATCATTTCAGACTGAAAACGGAGATTCTGACATTTTTCACTTCCCGCAGGTTCTGCAGATCCTATTTTTGCTGACACTGCAGAATGCAGGAGCCAGGGAAATTTCTGCCGTGTTGGGGCATGCCCACCCACCTTCACTGCCTCTGGGTCGTGCCACGGGGGGCTGCTGAAATGTTGTTCAAAGTAAGTACTGCAGGACTGAAGGGCATCAGAGGACCTTTTTGTCCTGCTGGTTTATCAACTACTTCTTTGAATCATATGCACAACTCCATAGGGCTTGCAGGGCAGCCATTTGTGAGAAAGCACAGATAAAGGATGCACACGTGCAATTCTCTGATGTGTGTTTAAGGAGACAATTCATTTTGATGGAAGTTATGTATGAGAGTAAAAGTTCGAGGCGGGGGTGGGGGCAAAATTCAGTATTTTTCACTTTATTTTAGATTTTGCTGGGGGTGGGGGAGAAGGAGATTTTTCAATAAATTATTAGGAAAATATTTCACAGTATTTTCAACCATCAAGGGAACCAATGTATCCTCCCTCTGTGCTTTTTATTTTCAAAATGACCTAGAAAATTGAATTTTAAAGGGCAAAATATGTTCACAGAACTCTGCTTCTTGTTCTTTTCCCATCTCTCCTTCTTCCCACCACTGTGCAGCTCTTAGGCAGGTGAAGGAGAGTGAATTTGTTAGTGACTGGAGGCGACTGGGTGTGCATTCCACTTTTGACTTTGAAGTCCAATTTTTAATAATGTCTGGACGTTCCCTGACAGCAACATTTTTTTCTTTCCTTAAGGTTTCAAATGTGCTTTTGGGGAATGCACTTTAGCTTAGGACAAAGCATGTTCTTTGGGCATTTACTTCCTACACTTCTTTTGTTCCACCAATGGCCACATGATGATCACTGCCAGCTGCAGTGACTATCACAGACATTGCATTCAGTGGTAGATTAGGAGAACATTCCTGTATCTTTTGGTGAAACTGAGAGGTCTGATTTTACAACTCATCCCAGCAAGAGATGTTCAGGCAGAGCCTCAGCCATTGATGTGACTGGACAGAGCCTGGTTCAAAATAAAAGGAGAGCTCAGATCCTTGTTTTCTGAATTTTCTAGAAGTCCTTATTCTGTTATTTGTAGAATTTCCAGGTTTTAAAGTTTCTAGAAACTGAAGAAAGTATGATGAGATGGCTCTAGGGAAGAGATCTTGTAGCATTTGTTCAGCATAGGGGTATCCTCAGTCAGACAGTGGTTTCAGGAAACCCAAGTCATACCAAAAATAGGACATGTTTATTGTCAGGAGATTAAGATGCTACAAAAGCACCCACTTAGGAACTCAGGAAAGTAAATGGTGCAGAAGCAACCTACAGTTAGCTGATTTTACAAACAAATTATGTGATCCCTCAGCCTCTGTGAACAATCATTCTCTTTAGGAAGCAATTTCTGCTGATAGCAAATAGACTGGTTAGGAGCAGATGACACATCTCCAACATCAAATTTCTGTAAGATACATCTGTTAGGCCTGATCAAAGGAGAATTTGGGCTGGGAAAAGCATGAGAGCTCTTGAGTTTGGTTCCAAGTGTAGTTTTGCTACAGAAATACTCTTTCTTGGAAGAATGTACCTATATGTAATATTGATGGATGCTAATGCTCAGGATGAAAACTCTTCCTAATGGGGTCTTAGATTTTTAGCTGCGTTGATGGATACAGCACTAGAAGTTGAAACCAACAGGGTATTTTGAGGTACAATATAAATTTTTTTTTCCAGCTCAGAATTCAACCTACTAAGTTGCTTGAAATCTATGAAATTGGACACAAAAAGTTTGATTCAGTAAGCTACACTGAAATGTTTAGTGGTACCTGAGGTGTCTTGGAGTATTTAAACCATATATACCTGTCTGGCTGAGATGGCTAATGACATACAGGAAAACATTGCTTTTCAGAAGAGATGGCCAGAGGCCAAGCAGATACCTCAGAGCCCTTCAAAAGGCACTAGGCTTGTGCAATTAAACCAAATCCCCAATCTTCACTTTAAGGTGAGGTGAATCAAAATTTTATTACTAGTGGTAATATAACTAGTTTGCCAGTGACCATAGTTCTTGCGGGCTGGATGCCTGCAGACCTAGACACCCAGCACACACCGAGACCCCTTCTGTGGAGGCATCTAAATGTAGGTTTATAAACCTGCAGGCTGCACCCATGCCGTACATTTATTCTGAAAGGTAATTAGCAGTCACTAAGTTTTTTAGAGATTGAGTTGAGATTACACTTCAGCAAAATAACAAGACCCTTTGTATCCTTACAGGATCTTGGCAGAGTAAGAATATAAGGCTTTCCTGGGTCAGTGCCCTTGTACCAGCAACATTTCCACTGCCTTGAGTAGGTGATTTTGATGGATTCCTCCTCTGTCTAAACCCTCCTACAAATAAGCATTACAAGAAGCTTCCAGAGGGCATGTCCCGTTAGCACACTGCTTCTGGAGACCCAGGTTTTTCCTCGCTGAAGTCACTCCCTTTTTCACTTTAAATACACAAGCCACTTTGGCACCTCAGCCACCTATTCCAGCCTACCTCACGGAGATGTTTGGATCTTCAATCAGTTCAGGTTCATACAGCTCTTGGAGGATGTGAAGCAATATATGTATTATTATTTTATTCACATAGAGAAATAAATGTCTTAAACCAGTAATTGTGATCTTTTATTGTTACTAACAGTAATTTTCTCTGTGGTTTTGACTCAAGGCTCATTGAGTCATACAATCTTTTTAAACAAGTAAGTCTGTGCAGTCTCACATATTCCCAAGTGATTTAGAAAACGGAATAACTAAAACAGCAACCAGTGTTGCTGATGGTACTGAAGTAATCAAGACTGAAAACTGAGTGTGAAGAACTGTACAAGCAGCTCTTGGTAGCAAGTGATTGGATGACAAAATGGTGATCAATAAACTTTATACACACATATATATATGTATGAACTATCTCTACCTAGAAACAAGATGTGGGGTGATATATAGACTGTTTTTGAAAACATCAGATCTGTGTTCAGTAGCAGCCATAAAAGTAAATTAAATGTCCTGTAGTACAGATGCAGTCATGAGCTCCATAGTGCTAAAAGTTCAAAACCAAGGCTATTTTTATTGTTTCCTCCAACAGTTACAGATGCACAATTAATTTCTTTCCTTCCATCACAACTAGTCATGGAGGCAAAAAGTCCTTTTTTTGGAGCCAATTTTCCACATTATCTTGAAAAGTTGTTAGGGCAACACAGGGCTGATTTCATCCAAGTGCATTAGAAAAAACAAGGAGTTTCCCCATGGCACTGGAGCCTATTTTTAAGCAATTTAATTGATGCCCATGTATCTGAATTTGAAGCTGTATCAAGCCAAAGAAAGAGATGTTCCTTCTCCACAACTGTAGCTATATATAGAGAGAGAGTATAAAAGAACCCAAATCAAAACCACGAAGAAAATTCAGAAATCAAAAAGGTCAAATTAACACAGAGACTCTGCAGCATTTTATTTTCTTCTTCCTATCGCAATTTCCCCATTAAAAGTGTAACAATGATCCTGTCCAGATCTTCCCTGTTCTTTTGGAAATATCTCCCACAAGGCTCTTATAAGCTTTATTTGTGCAAGGAAAAAAATTCTGGAGATTTGGATTTGTTAAATGAGGCTAGATCAGTTTTTTTCTGAATCAACATCTACAACAGGACTATACACTGTAAGCGTTAAATGATACAAAAGGGCCACATGTTCCACCTCCTTCTGTGGCTTCTTAGACAGAAAAGGCCTGAGGATATAGCAGTAACCCATGTCTGAAGCCACCTTTAATAGTCTTACATTTATGTCAGGAACCAGTGAGTCCTGGAACAGTTTTCTGATGAAATAGAAGGCCACTCACCAGATTTCTTGGTCTCCAAAATAAGACTGTTGCGCTCATGATGTGTACCAAGAACTGTTCCTGGTCTATGCTAACCCCTGAACTATGCCCAAGGTTTGTTCAGGAGATGGCTACCTGACCCACCCGGTAGCCTAAGCTACACCAAAGACCCTGATAACATCAAAACAACACGCTAACCATTTAGCAAGCCCATCTCACTGCTCGTAACCTGGTCCTGTTCAACTTACTACTACAGACGTGAATGATCTGTTCTCCACCCCTCAAGTTTCTCCTGAAACAAAGTCTCTGGTATTAAGTTTGGATAAATTCAGAACATGCTGAGCCTCAGATTTCCCTCTTGTTCCAACAAAGCGCATCTCTAGTGTGTAAGTCGTAGAAGTGTTACTCCAAATAGGGTTGTCTCCACTTCTGTCTCTAGATGCTGCACCTCGTGTCCATCAAGGTCTTTTGTTTCACCCCAGCAGCCACCCTCCCTGCCATACATGGGTAGGTAGCTTTGGGCTAAAATGCTAGAATGAGCCTAACTTCTGTGGAGTCCCTTGAGTCTCTATCTCACCTCTGCACTCCCCACATCCACTGAGTGGAGCCTGGGGTCGGCATCACATGGGATGGCTCACAGAGCTCTGCTGTGTCAATGGCCCTACAGGGACCTGCTCCTCCCATACCAGTTTCCTGGCCTCTCTCACGCACTGACCACTGAGAGTTCTTCCCAAGAAGTTCCTCATCCCATGTCTATTGAGAAATTCCCTCCTAGCACACCACTGGTTTTTCCCTTGGAGGATTGGCATGAAGGCAGCTGGAATGAAACTTTTTGATCACACAGCTCAAGCTATGGGAGAAAAGAGATCTCTTGACTCTTGTACACTTTCCAAGGCTAATGCAGGACCTCGGAAAACCTCCTCCTTGACCACCTGAAAAACGGATCAGTTTGGAAAAAGGTGATCAGGATACGGACTTTCCAAAAATTTGCTGATCAGCAACTTCTTCCCGTCACAGCTCTCTTCCATGGCAGGGACCCAGGTTGGAGATGGTCCCATGACTAATTTTGGACAGGCACTTCAGTGACTAGCATGAGCAACCTCTATTAAGTGCTCCACCAAGGGGAATGAACAAACATCATGTACCTTCTGCTCATTGTCATCTTCACTGTATCTGTAAACATCAGTGCCTCTCACTTATTTTTTCCTTGCACCTAACTTTGGGTCAGAGGAACTCAACACCACTGCTTGCTACCACTTATTGATTTACTAGTAGACCAGAGGAGATTTTCACTACATTAATTCTCCACTTCTGTTCTGGCAGATTAATTGCCCATCAGTAGTAATTAAAAGCAGGAACTCTCCTTCAGGTCCAAAGACATTTGCATTCTGTGCCTCACATCCCAAAAAACAGACCTCAAGTGGCAATGTTCTAAAAGGCAAAGAACAAACCAACAAGCCCCCTGAAGGAACAGTGAGCCAAAGAGATGAAGTTACACTTTCTGGGTGATGAAGTGCCATTTCTTCACAAGGACAGGTCCCATACAAAATCCCCAACCCACTCCTTTGCTACCAGGTCAAAAATTAACTCAGACAGACATCCCAAGATAACAGCTTCCCATCAGTAACAGCCTTACTGCTTCCTCTGCACACTGGTGACTGTTTGCCAGTGTCTTCTCCTGGTGCTCATGGAGAAGGAAGAAGTGGGGCAACTTGCCCAGTATCACTTTCCTCAGTGCCAACCAGTCTGCAAGGGGGCTGTTAACACACCGGGTTGTATTTACCTTTCCATGGGGGAAGCCTGGACCTGGGACAAGCATTTCTGTGGCTCTCTAGCTGGAGCTGGGGGAGGGAGGTGAGGAGGATGGAGCTGTTCCCCCTTTTCTTCCCTCTCTCTGACGTTGTTTGGTTCCAAAGAGCATTGAACAACATGTGACAGTGTGAGCTGACCCCAGCAGGGTTTGCTCAGCAGCCTCACTCCCCAAAACAAACACTCCTGCCCTTCATGCTGCCTGGGAGAGGCAGAATGAGAATTATGCAAGGTGTAGAAAAGCACATTTTCCTTCTCCATTAAATCCTATTATTTTTGCAAACAAACTTCACCTTGATGGTTTACTTCTGGTTGGCCATGTTTTGTGATCACGGCCTCCCTCTTTCTTTCCTTCTTTTTGGCCATACTCTGTTTTAAGAAATGAAGCCAAGGATGCATGTGGATGGGGTTCCCATCTGAAACCTTGAGCAGGTACACAGCATGGTTTGGATTGTGGGGTTGCCTCTATGTCCTAGTTCACAGATCAGAAATCAGATATCTGGACCATGTTCCCTATGGCTTGCTTAAAATAGTTTTCCAGCACACACACAGACGGCATGTTTTAGTATAAAAGACTGTCTCCTCAAAAATTCTTCTCCCGTGTTCAAGAGGAAAGCAGAGGAGAAAGGACTTCCAAGAGGACTTCCTCATCTCAAACAATTTCTTCTTCATCCCCTACCTGAAGCAAAAGAAGGAGGCAACACAGTACAGAACACAACAAGGCGCAAATGATTTCACATTCTGTATCCCTCATCCCCACGGATGGGGCTGGTGAAGGCACCAACTGTAAAGGCAACAGCCCATTTAAGAACCTGTGCCTCCACCTCAACAATGTGTATGAAAATACATGGCCTTTCCCTAGACCACCACTTCCCACCACACTTCTCACAGCTCCCTGGCAGAGGTCTGAAGATCCATTTTCTCATCATGTTCCTCAAGAACCTCATCACAGCAGCCTGCCATGGGTAATCTGGGAGGTGCAGAGAGAGGGAGGTGTGGGCTTGATACCCCTAAGTGTCTTCTCAGTGTTGTGCCCATCACATGAGACAGACAGATATGAGGCTTCACCTCCTTCTCTTGGACCTCAGGGGTCCTACCCATCCTGCCAGCATCACATAGTTGCCCAACTTGCTGAGCAGGGACAAATGTTCATGAAGCATGGAGGGGAATTTGTCCACTTTGCCACCTGTGTCCTCTTGCCCCACCTCAAAATCCTCATCTGCACTCTACTGTAAAGAAGATTTTTTGCTTGTTTCTGAAATCCTAGTCCCCACATAGCAAGATAATGGGTTTTTTTTCCACAAACTGAAGCACCCGCTTCATGACCTCCACCCCATCTGTATCAGCTAGTTTACCAGACACAGAATGCTCTGCTCACAGTGTGCAGACGTAGCTCACCTCCTGCCATCACTCTCCATTGCTTCAGGCTGCTGTTCTCATTAAAGGAGTAAAAAATTAAGCACCCTCATGACTTGATTTTATTAATGATTCTTGGCCTGTACTGTTTGTCTGAAACCAAAACCACCACACCTACAGTTCTCATATGTCTCAAGAGTGGTATTTCTTGGAGACAAGCACAGACATTAAGAGTGCTGTACAAATCTCTGGTGACACTTCCTCTTGTCCATCCTATATATGGCTTGTCCTTCACACACATGAAAAAAAATTTCAGATACAGAAAAAGGAGGCATCACACACAGGTAGACTTGGTATGTTGAATCTACAGAATCAGAAAGAGGGACATGAGTCTTTTCATAACCACATCAAGAAGGTGACTACCAGCAAGGGGAAATGTTATTAAACTAGACATTTTGGGCCAAGAATGCATAAGTTTAGACTCTCCACAGAGGCTAGACTTTGGAAAAATGTTCCAGTTGTCAGAGCAGGGTATGGAAATCCAGTGCCTGAAGCAGCAGCGAGCAACACAATCTCATCATTTTCAGGAGAAAACTTAGGTGATAGCTGAAAAGGAATTGGGATGAAGCCTTCTATGATAGTGTCACAGCACTATCAAAACTAGCCAGCTACAACAAGGCTTCAATAAGTAGTTTCTGCACCTTGTCCCAGCACAGCCACCAATCCCCCACAAGATTTCAAAAGTTCATCTATTGTCAATGCTGTTTCTTCATCCTTTTCAGGCCAGTCCACCCTGCTTCTTACTTCTGCTGCATCCAGAGTCTTCCTTCTCCAGGCTCTTTGTCCAGCCAGCCTCTTCTCATCTAGGCTTCCTTCTTCTCCCAGGGCTTCTCCTACATCTGGGGTGCACTCTCTCTCCTCCTTCTGTTTCCTCCAGGTCTCTCTTCATCTAGATCTCTCTCTTCTTTCAGTCCTCCTCTTCACACAGTACTCCTCCTCCGTACCCCTTAGAGCTATTTAACTACTTAGCAGGAACAAGCCACAGCTGCACATTATCCACATAAGCCAACCCACTGCCCCTGAAGCCAGCCCACAGCTGTATATTATCAATGTTAATTAACCTGCCTGCCTTCCTCTATAATTCCTCTACATGCTAGCATGGTGCAATAGGCAGTGGTGTCCCTTCAAGTCCTTTCTGTCTAATGACTACTTCTTCTTCTTCTATGTTTGGTACAAATTATGGCTATAGTCATAAATACAAAATGCAGAGAGTAACTGAGCTCTGAACCACGTTAGAAGAACATCTGGGAGACTGGAGATGCTACTGTGTCTGCTGATTTCATCATCAGGAGGGGGAATATCAACAGCTTTTTCACCCCTACCCTGCCTTCTTCAGCTTCAGCCCTATATCCTGGTGTCAGCTGAGATAGAGTCCATTTTCTTCTTAGTAGCATGTGCAGTGCTGTGTTTTGGATTTGGTGTGAGAGTAATGTTGATAAAATACTGATGTTTTTAGTTGTTGCTAAGTAATATTCACGCTAAGTCAAGGACTTTTCTTAGGCTTTGCCAGCAAGAAGACTGGAGGAGTACAAGGAATTGGGAGGGCACACAGCCAGGACAGCTGGCCAAAGGGATAGTCCGTACCGTAGAGCATCGTGCTGAGTATATAAGCTGTGGGAAGAAGGAAGGGCAGGATGTTCGGCGTGATGGTGTTTGCCTTTGCCTTCCCAAGTAACTATTATGCATGATGGAGCCTGGCTTTCCTGGGGATGGCTGAATGCCTGCCTGCCAATGGGGAATAGTGAACAAATGCCTAGTTTTGCTTTGCTTGCGTGCATGGCTTTTGCTTTACCTATTAAACTGTCTTTATCTCAACCCACAAGTTTTCTCACTTTTACTCTTCCAATCCTCTCCCCTATCCCACCAGGAGGGAGTGAGGGAGTGGCTGTGTGGGGCTGAGCTGCTGGCTGGCGTTAAACCATGACACCCTACAACTCTGATCCAAGCAAGGACTGAAGCTCTGATCCTTTCCTGCATTCAAGGAGGAGAGTCTGTTGCCTTCTCATTTCACACAACCTTGCAGGCCAGCTGCCCTGCCTTTGCTGCGCTCACTGTGCCTGGTGGCTGGGCGGAGGACAGGCTGTCACAAGACCATGGCCAGGAGCCATGGAGCATCAGCAGATCTGTGTGGTTTACAGTATTGCGGATGACAGGAACCCACCTCTCTCCTCCTCCAATCCTGTGTCCTCCCCAGGTGCAGCCCACCAGCTGGCACAGGGCATGCAAGCACAGAGTGATTTGGGTGCTCAGGTCAGCTAGCTTGATTTGATCATTGCTCAGGTCAGGCATCTTCGAATGTGTTATGTTGCAACATCTTCATACATCACCAGTCTCTACAGTAATAGGGCAATGAACTCGCTGTTCTTCAGACAACCGCTCCTCCGCCCCCCTAGCTCTCTGCACTGCTACCTCCCAGAGCCTTTATAAGTAGAGGGGCTAACCATCTTCTGCCTAGAACATTAGCTCTGTCCATCTTTGAGTATCTTCATATCAGCAAAGGCAATCCTACTACCAGCCGGCAATCATGAGAATCCTTTTCTTCCTCGTTGCTGTTCTCGTCTTCCTCTTCCAGACTGCTCCAGGTAAGATTGAAAATAGATGAGATGGAAGCTAAAAGGGTGTGGAGAACCCGTTAGAAACCAGTGCTGAGGTTCAGATTACCTCTGTGCTCTTGGATTCCATGACTTCCATATTAGAAGTCCCCTTCTCTAGTCATAGTCTTAACCTTTAAGCTGTTGAGTCAAGGTCCTTGATAGTCTTCCTGATGGTCGCTTTCTAGCATCTTGCATTCCAGTCACATGATGAAATGAAGGAAAAAAAAAGATGCCACTGTGTATTGACCTCAGTGCCAGGGAAGGTTATGGAGCAGATCATCCTGAGTGCCACCATGTGGCACATACAGGACAACCAGGGTATCAGGCCCAGCCAGCATGGGTTTATGAAAGGCAGGCCCTGCTTGACAAACCTGATCTCCTTCTATGAAAAAGTGACCTGCTGTGTGGAGGAGGAAAAGGCTGCTAATGTTGTCTACCTAGACTTTAGTAAACCCTTTGACACCCTCTCCCACAGCACTCTCCTGGAGAAACTGGCTACTCATGGCTTGGACAGGTGTGCTATTTACTGGGTAAAAAATTGGGTGGTTGGCTGAGCCCAGTGTGGTGAATGAAGTTAAATCCATCTGGCAGCTGATCACAAGCGGTGTTCACCAGGGCTCAGCACTGGGGACAGTTCTGATTAATATCTTCATGAATGGTCTGGACGAGGGAATTGAGTGCACCCTCAGTCAGTTTGCAGATGACACCAAGTTGTGGGGGAGTGTTGACCTGCTGTAGGGCAGGCAGGCTCTGCAGAGGGATCTGGGCAGACTGGACCGATGGGCCGAGGCTGATTGCATGAAGTTCAACAAGGCTCAGTGCCAAGTCCTGCACCTGGGTCACACCAACTCCAGGCAGCGCTACAGGCTGGGGGCAGAGTCTCTGGAAAGCTGCCTGGTGGGAAAGGGCCTGGGGGTGCTGGTCAACAGCCAGGTGAATATGAGCTGGCAGTATGTCCAGGCAGCCAAGAAAGCCAAGAGCATCCTGGCCTGTATCAGAAATGGCCAGCAGGACCAGGGCAGTGACCGTCCCCCTGTATTTGGCACTGGTGAGGCCGCACCTGGAACCTTGTGTTCAGTGTTGGGCCCCTCACTGCAGGAAAGACACTGAGGTGCTGGAGCGTGTCCAGAGATGGGCAACAGGGCTGGGGAAGGGTCTGGAGCACCAGTCTGATGAGAAACTACTGAGGAAACCGGGGTTGTTTAGCCTGAAGAGAAGGAGGCTCTTCTTGTTCTCTACAACTGCCTGAAAGGAGGTTGTAGCAAGGTTAAGGTTGGTCTTTTCTCCCAGATAACAAGTGACAGGACAAGAGGGAACAGCCTCAAGTTGCACCAGGAGAGGTTTAGATTGGGTATTAGGACAAATGTCTTCACTGAAAGGGTTGTCAAGCACTGGAACAGGCTGCCCAGGGAGGTGGTTGAGTCACCTGGAGTTATTTAAGACGTGAAGACTTAGGGACATGGTTTAGCGGTGGACTTGGAAGTGCTGGGTTAATGGTCAGACTCAATGATCTAAAAGGTCTTCTCCAGCCTAAATGTTTCTATGATTTTTTGACTATTCTACTGAGGCAAGTCTTAGGTTGTTACTTAAGACGCAGCTCTTAAGCGGAAGTGGGAACTTCCTCTTCTCACATTCACACCCCCCATTTCTGACTGCATATTCTAGATTAGTAGACCTCCTATAGTTCTGGAAAAAATGTAGTCGTGACTGTGGGTCTTCACCTGAACTCTATACTGTCCATGTGCATCAAGAGGATTTAGAGCACATACACCATTCCAGGATGTTTGGAGTTCCTTGGATAAGTTTAAGCTATCTCCATCCTTGCTTTGGTTTGCAGTACACTCAATTTGTACCTACGTTCCTAGACCAGCCAATGTCTGTCTACTCAAAGAAGAAATTTAGAACCACTTAGGCCACAAGCAGGCACTTGTAGGAGCTTTAGACAAAGCCTGTACTACATGCCTCTGGATTGCTTTCTTGGACTTCTTTATGCATCATAAAAAGTATTCTCTATTTCAAAACAAACTGTGACCACTGAGATGGCTGCAGGACTGCTGCAATTCCAGTAGAGCCTCTGGGAAAGGGCATCAGGTTATTTTATATCTCTTCATAAAGATTTACACACAGAAAAGACCCCTAACACTATAGGTTTTTTTAGTTTAGGAGACAAGAGAAGCCAAAGTCTAATGATGTCTTAAAAATCAGCTGAGTGGGATTAACAATGCACTATCCTTGAATAATATGTGATTAAGAGAAAAAATTTGAGAACGACTAGGACAAATTGACTGAAGTATGGTAGATATAATTTAGAATAAAGCTTACATGCCTTTCAAATTAAGGATAGAGTCCAATTTGATGACAGGTGTGTATTGACCTAGGCACAGAAAGTACTGGGTGAGATGATTTGGTTTGTGCTTAGCAAGAATTTGGGGCAGCTGTTAAGGGCCTCTTCTGCCTTCTAAATGCACAGATATGCAAGGCTCCAGTTGGTATGAGATCCATTTAAATCATACAAAAATTACAAAATTTGAATCTCAAGCTGAACATCCCAGTGGGAGCAAGCAACGTTTAGCCTGGAAATAGTCTGAACCCGAACTTGGGGCTGGCTTTTCAGCTGAGATAAGCCTGGGCAGATCCCCTAATGACGATGGAGCTGAAGCCTTTGCCACCAACCCAAACACTTAGCCCTTCAGTTCTGAACATACCAGCATGGTAAAACCAGCATAGCATCCAGCTAAACCATATACAGTACCATATAAAGTGACAACAGCTGATGACTTTGTTTTGTGGTATATATTTTAGTGTATAAAACATTTTGGTTGGGCAAATATTAGTCCCATTGGTTTGGCTGTGATTAAAATTCATCTTTTCTGAAGTTTTATGCCATCTGTGTTAATCATATCACATTTTACATGGAAACACTGTGCACAGGTTTCCTGTGAACTTGCCACTGATACTCACAGTGTTCAATGCTTCCTGCAAGGAAGATACTCGAAGTAGCAGGCAAAGATTATGAGTCATAAATATGCTTCATGTTCACTGTAACTTGAACTGAAAGCTTGAAGAAACTCACTTAGGACATTTTTATTAGAATATCATCAATTTTGTTTCTGAGAGTAATGTGAGATTAATGTTAAAAAAAAATAAATTCCTGTGTTTCCTATAGCTTTTTCATACAACATAGTATTTCTGTGTGTAACTGTAATGACAAGCAGTTACTCGACAAGCTTAGTCTCCAGGAGAGATGCTAAGGAAGCAGATAGTCATCTTCAGGTCACTATTAATCAGGCAGAGTGCCTCTCCAGGCTGTAATGGAGGGATGCCAGCATTACAGCCTGCTGTCTGGTTAGTTAGCAGGTCATATCGATGCAGAGACCTTGAGAAGGTGTGATCAGGTTACCCCAATCACAAACCAGGCACTGTGGTAAGAAACCACATACCACACCAGGTAAATCTGATGCCGCAACTCTCCAATCCTCTGCCTTGGCAAATTAAGATGAATTTTTTTATATTTCAATTTTTTTTTAGCTTACAGCCAAGAAGCTGCTGACACCTTAGCATGCCGGCAAAACCGGGGCTCCTGTTCGTTTGTTGCATGCTCTGCTCCTCTGGTTGACATTGGGACCTGCCGTGGTGGGAAGCTGAAATGCTGCAAATGGTAAGATGAATTCCTCCAGAGAAATGCTGCCGCACCAAAGCCAAATAAACATACTGGGCTTTTCCCTCTTTTGGCATGAAAGAGGCCACCTTCTTCAGCCCCCTACACCCTCCAAAAAAACTCTTGAATTGCTGGGGTTTGTGCCTGGTATCAAAAAGGCAGAGCCTTGTGGTGCCAGAAATGCCAGGCTGCTTTCTCTGAAAAAACACATGGAGGGAGCTGGCATTTGCAGATGAAGGAGCCAGGGCTGCCTGTCTTTGCAAGGGAGATGTCTTCTCCATAAGCTTACTAAGACTGTACCTCAGCAGTGACACTAATGTAGGTTTGAGCTCACACTCAAACCTACACCCTTTGAACCTTTGCATCGCTAGTAACAACTAATATAGCTAATAACAAGTTACATATCACCAATAACTTCTTCCAGCATGGGTCTCGTACCAGGGCAGAACCAGCTCATTCTCAGATTCTGCCTTTACTAAGCAGGGTGAACACAACTGACCTGAGACATCTCTGAGGACTCCTTCTCAATCCACACAGGCAGCAGCATGGAGCTTTGCAATACCACCCCCCACCCCCCAAATCCAAAACCACCACCCCCCAAAAAACAAACAACCCCCCCCCAGCTTATCAGCACAGAATAACCATTAAGCAAGTCAGAACTCATAGCAGGGATGCAGCTCTCCATCTGGGCTATCTGATCTGGTGCAAAGTGCCAGATGTTAAACCAAAGTGCCACAGGACATTTTCCACCCTGTAGGTGAACACCCTCTAGCATATTTCATCAGTACTAGCAAGAAAGCATCCACATTTTTAGGAGGTATGCCCTGCAGAGTGATGCTGTAATATACCATGGTCCAGCTCTGCATACATCTCATACTTTAAAAATTATTGTTATTTGCATTTCTATTTAATCTAGTTGGGTTTCTGTGAAACATCATGCTAAAGGATGCAAAAAAACGGGAGAAGACTTGTCAGCCTTTCTCATAGAAAAAGGACATGGATAGCATGGAGGAAAGTGAGATGAGCCACTTTCTCCAGTGTAGCTCTTCCTAAACTAGTTTTATGCTTAGACTCTACCCTGGCAGGTATTCTGGGTCATCAGCAGCTGCAGCTGGATAGCTGTGGTGTGTGCGAAGTGGTGCCATCCACATCCTCCACCTTATCTGGGTTATCTCATGGCCAGAAGCACGAGTCAGCAGTCCAGATTGCAAGGATCTCCAGGAGTCTTTAAGCTTATGTGTTACCTTACATCTACAGTAGTCTGAGATGGCAAGGTATAATCTACTTCTTTGGTGGCCTATCTAAGCACCTGACTTTTCCTTGCAGGACACCCAGTTCCTAGAACTGACACCCCACTGACCACACAGACAAGAGCTCTGGGCATTGGAGACATCTCTCATCTTTTGACATCAATGGATTGCAACCTTTGTGCAAGCCTGGAGAGCCCTTCCCATGGGGATGAAGACACTCAGGAGCACAAGATCTGAGAAGGAGTTCTTGTACCCCAATAAAGAGATTTGCAGCTTCAGTTCTAATAAAAGCAAGTCACTGTGAAACCGCATTACTGATATTTGCTGATGTATGTCAGGATGGGGTTTGCTGTTCTTATTGTCTATAATAATCAATCTGTATATGAATTTTATTTAACTAAATCAAGTTAATATAAGTGCACGTGTCATTAAGTCCTGTTAAATCGTCCTGCAGGGTGTGTTGCAGTGATTTGTGTGGCAAAGTATATATTAATAAATCAAAAAGCAGTAGGGTCCATTCCCTCTGCCATCCCAGTGCAGAGCAACAGGCTGGGGTTCAGGAGGCAGGCTCAGTCCTCTGCACCTCTGCAGGGCTGCATCTGAGGTGCTGGGAATGGTGATGCAGAGAAACCCCAGGGTGGCAGAAGACCAGCTTCTTTAGATCTTGAAACTGCCTCACCACATTCATGTCATTCTGCTCCTGCTGCCTTTATTTAGTCTAGACCAGCATCACGTTAATGGAATTTTCCTTCTTTGGATCCCAAACTAGTCAAACTATTTATCACTGCACTATGCTGTCTGGAGGCAGTGAGTGGTGTCCCCATCAGCCTGGAGTTTCAGCACCTGCTGTTACAAGGTATAGATGCATCCCCTGCTTCCTTTCCCCACACCTAACATCCCAGAGTGCTAATGAAAGGGCAAAAGGATCCAAGATAAGGGATGACTAAAAGTGTCCATGCTCTTCATGCCATGAGCTGCCATAGATGGTTTCAGGACTGCCACGGGTGCTGAACACAACCAGTTTGTGCCAAGCTTTCTAGTAGCCTAATCACAGCGGTCTTGGAGAAGTTGCCCTTGACTGTTACTGGTCAGCTTCATGATGAATAGGACCAGGTGGCATTTCTGACGTACGTGGGTTTGGTGTCTTTTTCTCTGGGATAAGTTTATCACAGGGCACATCTCACGTTGACCCCAGGTAAGATGAGAGCCAGATCCTCCAGCAAAAACGCACACCTCACAGGTAGAAAAATCAAATGCAAGCCTTCTGGAGCAAGTTTATTAACATTTATTGAGATATGTAGGTTATGAAATATGAACACTCCAGCTGAACATTTGATGTTCCCTGGAGACTTTGTCTGCTAGCATTATTCACATTACTACTAAATCAAAAAAAAGGAAAGAAAATAATGAGTATCTGTTCTGAGGGGCAAAGGAAGAACCTGTTTTGCTTCCTCTCACGGCAACAGACTTCTGCATGTTGGCAATCCTCTCTCTGGGACAGATGTTGGTGGCCACAGTTTTAACAGAAAAAAACATTTTAGAAAAATGAGAAATGTTGGTCTTTCCTGGTTGGTTCAAGAATTGCTTTGGAATTTCTTCAGGTCATTAATTTTATTTGTGGAGGAGTTAGTTTTCTTTCTGTTATTGTTCGTGTTTTTGTGTGTGCATGTGTGTGTTAAATGGGTATTTTCAGCTCAAAATTCCAGATTTTCTGATGGGATGATGCATCTCTTAAGCTGCCAAAAGCTCTCCTTAGCCCAACTGAGATACCAACTAATCATACTGCAAAAAAGGAAAGAAACTTTCAGATGTTGTACTTATAACTAGGAAAGTACTTGAATAAAAAGCAGAGAAGGGGTGGAATGAGCACCAAGAGCTGATATTCCTGGATAACTCATCAGTTGCTGCTGGAGTTTAATCATGAATTTCCTTTCTGTTTTACTTAATAATGAATTGCCTGGTCTCCACACCTGAAGCTTCCTACTCATCCTGAAATCTGTCACAGAGAGGAATTTCTGCTGCTCAGGCTTTGTTTTTAAAATCTCTGCTAGTAATATTGAACAAAGTTTAAATCACAGCCTCCAAAATTAAGACTAGATCCAGCATCTTACAGCAAAAAGAAACAGAAAATGAAGTATTAGAATCAGTGGAGGCAAAGTGTAAATTTGCATGGGTATGTGTTTCTACAGTCTCATACTGGACTAAAGATACAGGCTGAACTTTAGGATTCCAGTAAGGAATTCAAGAAAAAAAAATGTGATTTCATGTTTTGGTTTTGTGTAAAAAGGGAAAATTACAGAACTGGAGTAAACATCCAACAGAACAACGTGACTTTCAGGTTGCTTTTCTGACTGTGAGACCTGCTAGGCTTTGCATTCTGGAGCACACAGGTTTCTGATGAACCTGACCTGAACGTCCCGGGTTTCTTGACAGTGTGCCCTTTGAAGCCAGTATTACTCATCATGACCAGTTTGAACCAGCTAATGGGAACATCAGAAAAAAAGAGTTCATTTCTAGCTTGTTACTTATCTCTGCCAAAGAGATTTGACAGTGATATTTCCCATGAGGCACCTGAGCTACATCATGAACACTACAGAGAGAACTGGTTAGGAAATCCTTGGGAAATCCTATATATGAATGTACAAAGTCCCTACTCCCTTGCCAGCTCACATTGGAGGAGTTTCTCATCTAAGAAGCAGACTGGATGTGTGGAAGTAAATGATAAAGCCACTCTCCCAAGAAACACACTTCATCAAATCCAACACTCACCACAGTCCGACAGCAAGGGACTCCTTGCTGGCAACGTCCAAAGAACCTCGTATTGGGTAGAGGACAGTGGTCAGCAGAACAGGTACCCCCAGCCTGTTTGCATTGCACATGGTTATTAGGTGCACGCATGAAACCTGCACCAAAAAAATACCAGAATCTTGATTTTCCTTCCCAAACAAGATGAAGAAGAAGTTAGGGTTATAGCATGACAGCAGTATTCTAGGCTGCATGTAGACCAGCCCCATCCGTACCATTAAATTCCCTTATTTTCCAAAGCAGGAGGGTTCGGTGTATCCATTGGACCCAGCTGGTGTGGGTTCACTGCCAAAGTGTGCCCAACATGCTGGCGGCACTAGTTTGCCTTGGACAAAAGGGACTAAAACACATTTAATTTCTATTTCTATTTTATGCACTCCCTACTCACAATCTTCCCTGTGCATTTCCTTTGATTTTATGTAACTCTTACCTGAAGAGCCTTGGAGCATTAAGAGAAGAACAGCAAGGAAAAGGGAAAAGATCTTCATGTCCAAATTCAGTGCCACCAAATACAACAGCTACTAAGAAAATAACAGAAAGAGGTCATACATTTAACCTGCATTTGTCATTACTCAGTACAAACACTATTTATGACCTATAAGCTGCAATTTGTTGATAAAAATTGTCGTTTATGCAGTAGAGTAAATGTTGTAGAATAAATCTATTGAAATAACACTTTTTGAGGAAAGATATTTGAAAGAACATTGCATAAGATCAAGAAAATGTATTTATGCCTATGAAATTTAAAAGAATTTGATTAATACTGTGATTTTCTTTCCATCATCTGCAAAGGTAACCTACACCAGCTCCAGTGAAGACCCCTGTATTTAAGTTCCATACACCCTGGATGTTATAACTTAAAAAAAAAAAAAAAGTAAGAAATGTAATTAGTTTCCTCTAAATTTTATCGAAGTCATAATATAAGCCAGCTTTTCTTAGATCCCTTTTATAACTCACAGGTCTTGCTGCTACATGCACAAACTCAACAGTACTTCCATTTAGAGTTTTTTCCTTTTTTTTTTTTTTTTTTTGAACAATCATACTGGGTCTGGCTGGGATGGTGTTAACTTTCTTCATGGCAGCCCATATGGTGCAGTGCTTCATGTTTGTACCAAGTTGCTTAATGACTGAAATGTTCATTTTATTTAATGATCACATATTTTAATTCAGATATGTGTAGATAATGACTTAAGCCTTAAGCCATTCCAACTTCTCTGGATAATTAACACTCAGCAACTTTAATTATTCAAATAGCCATTTTTGTAGCTTACAAACCAGTAGTCCTTGAAACTGCCTTTACAGAAAAAGCCTAGTAACCATCTACCCCTCCTCTCCACAGCACCTCCATAACGTGTGCCAGCTCAAAGCCTGTGTATCTCCACACCATCATTTGTTGCTGCAGATTGCAATTAACTTTTGAAAATAATGCAAACTACTATAATAATTCAGAATTGCTATGATTGACTATAATTATCAGCCAAATGCATTACTGAAATACCAAGCATTGTACGTTTCAGTTGTTTATGAGAATTTAATTAAGCTGCAAAATCATACGTCTCAGAACAATGAATTTCTTTTTAGAGAAGCAAAGAATATCATCAAAAAGATACATATTTTATTCCTTATCTGTTGAAAGTGGTGTAGAAACCGCACCTTCAGCTCACCCTAGAGGACTTCAGGAGAGGAGTCACGGTGGCCAGCCTGTCCCAGCTGGTTCCTCTCCAGGGGCACCTTCACAGAGTGCTATCTTGCCCCAACACAACTGTCTTTATACGTTCCTGTTGATGACCGAGCTGCCACAGACCAGCTGGCCAAGGACATGGGCTTTTCACAGCAATTCCCAGCAGCTCAAATGCCACTTCCCAGCAGCTGATGAGAAACGGTGACCGCTTGTGAACTCCCTCTCCTTTCTCTGGCACATGAGCTGGCTCTTTGGAAAAGCCCCTTACACCAACCTGGTTTGTGTACAACACATTGATCCATCGTAGGCTGTGAAAAAAACATCCTGGGACATATACTGAAAGCTGTTGATTTGGATCCAGCAGCACCCTAATTCTACAGGCTTGTCCCATGGCCACAGTGCCTAGTGCTGACTGCAGAAGGGTCCTCTCTGAAGCCTGGAGGTACCTACCCAAGCATCCAAACAGCTACATTAGGGAAGCCTGTTTTTTACGTAAAACTTGCAAAAAACCCCCCCAAAAAACTCCTGATAGGTCTTGTGGGCTGTAGACAATATCTTGAGAGCAGAGAGGAGTTGACTTGAGCACCCAGCCCAGTTGGGAGCAATCGTTTTGCAGTAGTGCAATCACACAGAAGAGCACACTTATCTGTGCACCCAGAATATTTTCATTTTCATGCATTTACCATGTTTATATTCCACTCTTCGCAGAGGAAATAACTATTGTTTGAACAATAAAATTCTTGGGGAGGCCTCTACTTCCACACACCCCCTGGCTAAGTGGCCAAAGGAAACAACCTCCACAAAACATGTTTTGGTCAACCATGTGCCCTCAGAGGACTTGGACCAGAGATGCTCATGGCAGCACTGGTATCTCCTGGGCCCTGAAGGCACCTAGGTAAGCCCAGAACAAAGACGCTGTGTTTCGATTGTCATACCACTAAGAGTCTAGAAAAAAATCTCAACATCCTTGTACTGGAACAGCCATCCAAACAGCATCCACCTAGCCAGGTCACCTGCCTCCCAAGAGAAGGCAGTGGAGAGCTAATACTGAAATTTCTCTCCAACATCCTTCTTCAGTCAAGAGTACGTAAAATATGCTGACAGCAGGGTTTTATGGGTTTTCTTCTTCATTATGCTGATGCCTTCTGAATCCCAGTGTTGCTATATTAGCGAATTATGTTCTCTGAGAGTCCAGCCTCAAAGCCATCAGTGTTTGCTATCTGCTGTGGACTCCTGCAGGGGACAAGAAGCCAGTCCTTGCTCTGAAAATCATATTGAACCTAACAGGTAACAGGAGGTCCAGGGAGAAGGAATGTGGGATGTTTTTTGCCTTGGCAGCTGAAGCCAGCACCTGGGGGAACTGGGACACATTTGCTTCCTTTAGGAATCATCAGTCTCTGTGTCACAGGTGCCCAAAATCCTGTTTACTTAGGCCCTAGTGATATGATAGGAAAACTCAAAACAGGTGCTTTGACCACCCAGAAAGAGACAGCTATTTTAAATCCCATTTCTGTATAATTTAATCGATGGAACATATGTATGTGCTTTACAGTAGGCAGGAGCATTTGTTTCAGTTGTTTGGGTTTTTTTGTTTGTTTTTTTTTCTTTTTTAAAAAATAGTACTTAATCAAATGATGAAATTTAAAGAGGCAGAAATAAATACTGTCAATATTAAATCCATAAATGTGTTCCACAGACCTCTGAACTGAGCTTTTGTGATCTGACAGTCAGTGACCTCCAGAAAACGACTTCAAAATAGGATAAAATGGCTCTTTCCTCCTGTTTCCCACTTTGTGCCTGTGCCACCTGCCCAAAATGATACAAAACAGAACAAAGCTCAAATATGAATCAAGACTGGGGTAAGGTCTTCAACCAATTAATTATATCTGTTGTTATACTTGGTGGTAAATGTACTTTAAATTTCTTAAATATCATAATTAAACTATGCTGTTTTAACAATAAAATGCTATTATTGACTCTAAACATTGGTTTTGCTATTCAGGCTTACAAAAATGATACATTTCCCTAACGTGTTTCTTGGCAATTAAACATGTCTAATAAAAGAATAATAATTGCTTATCAATTAATACTGAAAGCATTTTAACAGCTAAACGTCTTATTCAATTTCCTTTCTCTGCAGTACTGCAAAGGCTATTGTGTGGAGCCCTAAAAATCATGTCCTTTTATACAGAGAATATATGCAAACACATATGTATGTGTGCGTGTATATATGTATGCCTATGTATATGTATGTATATACTTGTCATCTATAAATATTATGAGAGAAATAAAGGCTGAATTTTCAGAATTGCTTTATATTTTATCTTAGCTGGAGAACACACAAATAGAAAAGAATAATCCAGATATTTTGATCTGCAATTTACTCAGGAATAGTCAGGACATTAATTTAGGTGATTGTTTGCTTAAAGTTACACATATTCTATAATGGTGGCATTTCTTACTCTCCCATTTCTCTACAGTCCTCCTAGCAAATCCACACTAACATATATATATGTATAAAATGTTGTTAAGATGAACTTTATCATCTTAAAGGTCTTTTCTAACTTAAATTATTCTATGATTCTATTCTATGACTCTTCTAAATCCCAGCTGGCTTTTTATCACTCAGCATGGCACAGGATCCTGCCCTCTGTGAATATCCAGGTCTTGATTCCTTTGTTCACACTTAGGCAAATGCTGCCTGAGATGCCCCTGTGTCCCACCAGGGCTCCCCAGCTGCTCCAGCAAGGCTTGCTTGGTCTCGTCTCTCCTGTCCCTTGTCCACCAGTCCCAGCTGGTGGGAGACCCCAGACAGTCCAGAGCACCACACATTGCTGGTGTGAAGGCAGCTGGGTTAAACCCTGTCTGTCTATAAATGCCTCTATCATGCTGCAGCTTACCTCTAATGATGGGATGTCCTCAGCCAACTTGAAGCCATAGGGATCCTTCATCTTCTCTTTGCCATTCTCTTCCTCTAGTGTCCACTGTGCAAAAGACAGGAAGGGATGACAGACCTTTGGTAAAATTGCCCAACACTTGTCCTTGCAGCACATCCACAGTTTGCAAAAACCGGCATGAAATCCAGCCAGGGAACATCCCTGCTGTCCCTTCAGTGGCCTTGGCCAGCCTCGTGGAAACCTGCCCAGACCTGACTTGGCCCAAACCTGCCTGGAAATCCCAGCTGCTGCCCAGTGTTTTGTGCAGCTGGGATAGAGTGAGCTGCCAGCCACAGAGACCCCTGAGCTCAGAGAAGACACAAGCAAACAGAGGGCTTGTCAGCTGCTTCCAAAGACCTGGAAACATAAGCACGAATGTGCTGCTTGGGGAACCAGAGAGCAGAAATCCAGCATTATGTCTACAGAGCAACAGTAATTTTTATCTGTGCTTCACCGACTGTATTGCAAAGCCAGGCTTTATGCCATATGGGGAGTTTACCCAGCTGGGGCCAAAACACAGATTCAGGTAACCTGAGGGTGGGCATCTGAGCTGCCTTTCCATTCAGGGCACTCAAGCAACTCCAAAGCTGATAGCTGGTCTTGAGGAAGATATTCCCAGCACTGAGATTTCTTAAAATCATCCACATAGAGTCCTGCCAAGAGAAACAGCCTATTCCAGTCCCCTTCCTCACCAAAGTGTGACATCTCTCCTGGGCAGCAAGGTTTCTGGTCCTCCTGGATACATGGTCCAGGAGATCTACAAAGCGCCGCAGCAGTCACCAGGGGAAGTTGGCGACACTGCCAGCAACACATATTATTTTTACTACCGTGGGACATCATCTCATGGACACTGTTGTTCAAAGGGCAAATTCAGGCCTCCAGAACTTCACAGAACTTTTAGGTTCTTTCTGTTCCTTTAGTCCAAGGTGGTTTTAAGCATTTTTGCACATGTGGCCCAATTTAAGAAGAGTAATGACTCATGCAAGTTTTGGGCTACTGCAGTATTGGATTGCCTGAATCAGGAATAGTCCCAAAATCTTTTAAGGAAAACTGAGGTTTTTTCTTTCACATAAAGAAGCCATAACCAGGCAGTCCCTGGGCACTCTTGCTCCGGTTCAACATCACCAGTGCAATTAATGTCCATGAAACCTGTTACCACTCAGATCCCATCTACCTCCTTGGGTAGGCACCAGCCCTACCCAGAAAATTACCCTTCTATGCTGTGTATTTCCCCTGCAAGTCCATTTCGCTTTTTCAAGCGGCATGCTTTCCCAAAGGGAACAGGGTAGACACAGCTGTGCACCTGTCAATAGGGAAAACAACTGGAATGAAAAGAAATAAAGGTGCCAGGAGGGAGATGGGAATTTCTGCTTCAGGTCATGCTGTGAAACTAAGCAGGGACCATCTTTTGAAGGCTGCAGCTTATTGCTTGAAAAAAAATAGCTATATATCTGGTGTAAAACTAAGCACTGTGGTACAGGGAAGAAAGAAGGAAATAATTCAGTGTTATTTTCCTACAGCTTTTACTTCTGCCTCTCCATAAATCCCTCTGTAATCTCCTGCCACAGCCCAGGTTTCAGGTCTCAATGACCCCAGCGTTCAGCTCTGCTCCAGCCCAGCCACACAGTGATGCCCAGGATGCTGAGGAACAGAGCAAGGTGGTTTTAAAAGCCATAATAAATTGACCTCTGTGTCAATCCTCCCTTTGCACACTGGAAGATGTGGCATTTACCTAAACACAAGGCACCACACAGCCAGGGAGGCACTGATGACTCATTTCACGTGCTGTCAAACCTCTGGGGACCACTGTGCATCCACAGCTCCCGCCCACCTCTCCCCTCTATAGCACCAGGTGCACAAGCATCGCACAGCTCAGCTGCCAGGCAGCAACCTCCAGATGAGGGCACCACAGATCCAGACCTCCTGTCTGGTGGGACACAGCACAGAGAAGTGTCTGATGGCCAAGCTGACAGCAGCTGTGTGCATCTGGGTCTTCTTGCCATCCTCCAACTCCCCATGTCATGGGTTAACAAATCCACTACTGCAGAGCATGGCTTGACTTTAAATTGTTGGCTTATGGACAATTATTTGTTGATATTTGGGTTGGGTGTGTGTGTAAGACTTCTGGAGCAGAGAGTGGGAACAGGTAAAGACACATGCAGAGATAGGGTAGCACGGGAGAGTGGGCAGATCCCAGAGGAAGAGGGACCAGGCATCTTATCAGGATGGGTATAAGGAAAGGTGGAAAGAAAATTTCTTGCTGTTGCAGAATGAGAGTTTATAATAACCAGAAAACCACATAAATCTCTCAGACTCACAGTAAAACTGGAGGAAAGATTTGCTCACTGGTAGACACAGGCAACAGGGAGATCTGCATGCCAAAAATATCATTTGAGTTTGTTCTCCATTAAAATCAACATTGGAGCTTCTAAGACTTTTTTTAATCCGTTCCCTGTGAAAAACAATGCAGCAAATTCCTCCTTCATGCCATGGCTGACTCGGTGGATTGTCACAGGTTTAAAGCCACATGGGCAGCTACATCAGTCGCTGTTCTGGAAGAGACAGCACCTCAGCAGTGCTTTATAACCAGGCTCCACATTCCCTACCCAGGAGTATTTGATGAAGTCACCGGGATTATACAGAATAGAGTAAGATGTCCTGACAGAGGCTGGGGTTCTTCAGGCAGTTTAGACTTAGAGCAGAAGCACTTCAGAAACAGGAATGCTGCTTGTGTCCCAGAAAGGACTTAGGGATAGTAACAGCAAACATGCTTATGGGTCAGAAACTGTAAAATCTTCACAATCTTTGAATTAAATATTTGGTGCTTCAATACAGGTATATACATAATCCATGTATAATATGTGTGTATACAGACACACATACACATGTATTTAGAGACAATGTGTGACTTCTGACTGCGATTCAGCTGGAGCTGAAATGAAATTTCTTCTCTATCTTTTATAGATAATTTGAGAAATATGTATGAGGTTGGCAGTTGTGCTGGTTATCCTGCCAGAGGCCAGGCAGCCTGAGAAAGATTGAGTAAAAGCTGGTATCAGGAAGAACACTGAACCAACAGGAAAAAAAACCCAAAAGTAATCCAGAAAGGGAGTAGTAGAAATGAAAATGTGATCTGCTAGAACATTTTATGTGAAAGGTTGTATTTTAATTTCATACCTTATAATTTCATTATGCACTAAACTGTCGCCTTTGTAATTAATAAGCTGAAAAGCAAAGCAGGCAATGCTTATTCTTTGGCTCACATGGAGAAAAGACAACCGCAAGGTTAAATGTAAAGGACAAAATGTTATGAAGGGAATAAATAACCATGCTACAGCTGCAAATTAGACCATGAAACTGCGTACTAAAAGCAGAATAAGGATCCTGCAGGATCAAAAGGAGCAGTCATTGCATGTTCCTAGGTATTTTACATAACCCTGTGGCCTAACATATCTTACACAAACTTGGATGGTCTAAGATGGGTTGCACACAGATCAGGGGCTTTGTGGTGAAAGAAGTCTCAAAGCAGACCCTCCTTTCTCATTGGAAGAAACCATAGTACATGACAAATTTGGGTGGAAAAGGCTTTTTTCATTGGCCCATGACTGCACTGTCAGCATCCCAAAATATATAAAGAGGCATGTTTGTGTCTGGTGCACTCACCAGAGAAGAGACAGACAGCAGTGGTGACCTTCCACCTCCTTTGCTGGTAACACTCTGCCTGGTTCTGGACAGGCATCCTAACATTTCTTTTCCTTTTCTTAATCTCAAGTCTAATGAGTATTCTGCTTTCATTAATGCCTTCCTTCTCGCTTTACCCCAATGAGTGCATCCAGTTTGTATGTGTTCTACAGAACCATGGGTTGGTGGCTTGCAGGGCTTGCAGGAGGACATTGTGTTTTGTTGACCTCCAAGAGGAGTGATCAGAGACCCAGAAACCTTCACTCAAGGCATCAGAGACAGAGGGCTGGTTGGTTAAGAAGTGTCTAGCTTCCTATGGAAACAGGCACCTAGCCATCACCGCCGTTCAGAGTTGCATTTTGAACTACATATCTTGCCTGAATTCCAGTAACACTTTGCACAAGTGGTCACCTTAATTGATGTTCAAGAGATACAGGTGTCTTTTTTACACTTTCCTAGGGACGATGGTTGACTTGGTCTCTAAACACTTTGTGAACTACAGTAGGTTGAAGGTGAATAATTCATGGGGGTGTACTGGTACTAGAGTAGCTGCCTGGTGTTGAACAGATCTGGAATAACATTTTCAATGCAATAAGACCAATATTAAAAAAAAACGAAAACACAACACCAAAACACCATAGGATCCCAGAATAATTTAGGTTGAAGGTAGTCTAGGAGTTTCTAGTCTGAATCCATGCTCAAAGCTAGGCTATTTAGGTCAGGTTGCTTTGAGGTATATTCACTGAAAGTTTTAATATCTCCAAGGATGCAGTTTATGCTTTGTTCTTTGTTTGACTCTGTAGATTTTGTAAAATTTGTCTTTGGTTGGTGAGGGCATGTTTTAAGCAATTCCTCGTTCAGCGTCTTTCAGTCTTGCCTCTGCTAATTGCAGGTAAGGAATTCACATCCCACCTGTGGTCATGAGGATCCTTTACCATCTCCTGTTTGTCTTCTTCGTGGAGGCAGGGGCACTTCAATAGGCCGTGATGTCCCGGGGCCAGGCTGGGATCCCTGGTGCAAGAGAGACACCCTGGTGTCCCTGGCTGGTGCGAAGCTGTCGTGGTTTAACCCTGGCCGGCAACCAAGCACCACGCAGCCGCTCACTCACTGCCCCTCACTCAGAGGGATGGGCAGTAGAGTTGGAAAGGAATGTAAAAGTCAAGGGTTGAGATAAGATCGATTTAATAATTTAAACAGAATAAAGAGGTAAGAAGAACAATAATATATAATAATAATAATAAGAAGAAAATGCAAAGGTGGGGGAAAAGGGTAAAGCAAAAGCTGTGCACGCAAGCACCGCAAAGCAGGGAATTCATTCCCCACTTCCCACGGGCAGGCAGGTGCTCGGCCATCCCCAGGGAAGCAGGGCTCCATCACGCGTAACGGTTACTCGCAAAGGCAAAAGCCATAATGCCAAACGTCCCCCCCTTCCTTCTTCTTCCCCCAGTTTATATACCCAGCATGATGTCATATGGTATGGAATACCTCTTTGACTAGCTTGGGTCACCTGTCCTGGCTGTGTCCCCTCCCAATTTCCCCTGCCCCTGCAGCCCTCTCACTGGCAGGGCCCAAGGAACCAAACAGTCCTTGGTTTAGTAGAAACATCACCCAGCAACAACTAAAACCATCAGTGTGCTATCAACACTGTTCTCACATCGTAGCCAAAACAGAGCGCTGCACCAGCTACTAAGAAAGAGAATTAACTCTATCGCAGCTGCAACCAGGACAGAAGCCATCAGCCCCTGGGGGTGGGAGTGGGGGGCTGTTGCCAGGGCCACCAGCAGGTCGGTCCCCCAGGCCCCACAGGGTGCCAGAGCAGCCCTGGTGCCACCAGGACCGGGTAGCCATCACAGTGGCCCATCCTGGCCTGGGGCCGGAGGCGGGTGACCCAGAGGGGTCTTCCTTGCCCGTGGCCCCACAGGCCCTGGGCTACATCCTGGGGCGCACTGCCCCCCGAAACCCTGACACAGGGGCTCTCTGGGGAAGCTTCATACTCTCCCACACCAGCTCAGCCCGGGGTCGCTGTGGCAGCTGCTGCGTATGTGATGTCACCATTGCATCACAAACGTTGCCCCTATTTCAGCGGCCGACAGGGAGGTTCAAGCACCACTTTGCTCGTGGGCCAGCAAGAAGCTGGACAAGAGGGTGAAGAACACACCAGAGGTGGGAAGGAAAGCAAACATGCAGGTGGGAACGGGGTGCTTCGGTGTCACTCCAACACCTCCTCCCCTCGCGGGAGGGGGATCTCGCCGGGTTTCTGGGCTTCCCCAGCTGACCCCTTTGCACATCCCCTTGTCACACAGAACCTCTTGAGGAGATGCTGGTGTTCCCTGTGCAAGATGGAGGAGTGGAAGCTGACGCTGGTGATCTTCACCTTCAACATGAGCCTTTGGGCCTTCTGCAAGCTCGTGCTGCCCTGCATCCTCAGCGTTCTGGCCATCCTGGATCTGGGCATCTTCATGGCCTGGTGGCTCCTCAGCATGGACAAGGCAGGTGTCCGTCTTGGCCTGGCCCCAAACACTCCCTGGGCAGGGCTTAGCCCGGGACACAGCCCACCCCCGGGGTGCTCGGGATGGCCCCTTTTGGGAGGGAGCAGTGAACGGTGGCCATTGCCCACCCAGCCCAGGCCCCTGCTCTGGCAGGCACCGAGCCACCTGCGCTCGAGCACCAGGCTTGGGGGCGGGGACACTCCTGTCCCTGGAGCTCCAGTTACCCTTCCCAGTGTCCTTGTTTGCCGGGCAGGGGCCCTCCTGGCTGAGCCGAGGGGAGACCCCCCGGCACTAACCTGGGCCTTGCTTGCTGGGGGCAGGGGACCTCTGCGGGGAAGAGCTCTTGGAGAAGCACGAGGAAGGAGCCGTCGGGTGAGCAGCCCCGTCCCAGAGCTGTGCCAGGCTGCGCAGCCGCTGGCGGCCAAGAGATGCCATCGGAGCTGGAGCGCCCGCGACGGCTGCCCTTGGTCACTCTGCCCCCTGCCCTAGGAGACCGCGTGCCCTGGGAAGGCGTGATGGACTCTACAGCGTGGCTTCGGAATCCTGAGTAAGCAGAGCCCTTCCCTGCCAGGGGGCTGCCCGGGGAACCCACCTGGGGGTCCCTCTGCCCCGTGCAGCTGCCACCTTGCCCCGGGGAGGCTGCGGGTGGGCGAGAGCAAGATCCGGCAGAGAGCCAGGGCCTGGGGTCGCCGATCCCCACGAGGAGGCCGAGGAAGGGGTGGGGGGCCAAGGCAAGGGGGGGCGAGGGCCTGGGGAGGGCCAGGGCAGCCCCCTGCGGGGAGGGCAGGTTTCCCCTGCTGACACCCACCATACCCCCTCCCACAGAGGTCACCGGTGGCCGCAGCGCCCCTCTCTGTCCTTAGCCCCCGGCCTGGGCTGGCCTTTTCTCCTCAGGATGGAGGGCACCCAGCCCCTCGCTCTGCCGGCCTGGGCTCGCCCCATGTCCCCAGGAGCCCACCTGAGCCACAGCATCCCAGAGATGGCTCCGGGCAGCTGGCAGATCACCCAGCCGGTCAGGAGAAGGCAGAGGGAGGGTGCTGGCTCTGTCCCGTCCCACAACAGCCCCCACAGTCCAGCTGGTACCTTCCCCCACAGGCGGATGGTGGTCCTTGGAGGAAAAGGGGGGGAAAGCAGCAGCAGCGAGGAAGTAGCCTCTGCAAGGGAGCTCCCCGAGGAGGCGGGAGGCATGGCTCAAGGCGGGCCTCTCAGTACTGACACCAGCTCCGAGCACCTCAGGAACTGGCCCTCCTCCATCGGCAACATGCAGGAGCTCGCCAGATCCCTGATGGCGTCCCTGGACATCACCAAAATCTGCCGCAACCTGCTGGAAGAGCTGAAGAAAATGCGGCACAGCAGCAGCACTTCAATCCCACCTCAAGCCTTTCAGGAAGAATATCGCGTCTGCCTGCAGTGCTGTCGATGCCTCATCAGCACCTGCCCGCACTGCAGCGAGCCCGCGGCAGGACAGGACCTGCCCACGCTGGCCATCACCCTCCACAACACGGACATCCTGGTGCACGAGGAGGACCTGCAGCTGGACCTGCGGCTGCGCTTTGAGCTGGCCATCGATGGGGAGCCGCCCTACGTGTGGGACACCACCCAGCGGCTCCCCGAAATAGCCCCTGAGAGGTGCTGCAAGAACTGCAACGCGCCTCTGCCCAGGAGCCCTGGGGACAGACGGAGCTCGCAGGCATCACACCCCGTCCTCAGGCCCCGGAGAACACAGAAGGGACGGAGGAGACGGGACAGGCAGGATGCAAGGGCTCCTCGGGCAAAACGCAGTGACACCAGCAGCACGGACCTGCATCCGCATGGCCAGGAGGACCTTCTCCCCACCGCGGTCCCCACGTCTGCCCCATCCCTGTCCTCTGCGGTCAGTGCGCCAGACCCCATGAATGCCCTGTTCGTGTCCTCGGCAGACCTGGAACCAGTCCCCACAAGTGCCCCGTCCGTGTCCTCTGCGGTCCTGGAGGGGACTCAGAGTGTTAAGAAGCAGGCCCTGCCCCACACGGATCAGAGGGGCCTGCGGCAGAGGTCTGCTGTGCAGCGCGTCGTGCAGTCCTGGCAAATGCTGAAGGCCAGCATGCAGAGGAACATTGGGGATAAGGTGGATGAGCTGTTGGAGCCAGAGAGCCCGGAACCCAGCAGCACCACGGAAGGCAAGCAGAGGCTGACATTCAACCTCTTGTCTAAGGTCGACACACTCTTCCACGCTGCAGATTTGGAGGATTGAGGAGCACCGGCAAGAAAAGGTGGGATGGGAGAAGCGTCGACAGAGCTAGCACTGCACGGGAGGATGGGGATGGTCTGGGCTGCCTTGTGCAGCTCTCACAGCTGTGTCGTTCGGGAGGTGTTTCTGTAGGACAAGATACTGCGGTCTGGGAGCGTTGGGATGGCGGTGAGAGCTGCGATGGCCTTTCACCGATGCTTGGTGTGGGCAAGAGGAGACGGCCCGCTGGGCACCCACCCAGTGCAGGTGGCAGACGATGGAGAAAAGTGCCTGGGGCTTCCCTGCCCAGCAGCTGCTCCTCACATTCCATGCTGTCCCCAGGTCATTGCTGCCTGCCTGCCTGCTGCTGTCCTGCCCAGAGGGGAAGGCAGAGCAGCCATCAGGGGACCAAGGATAAGAGAGGCCCTCAAGCGCCTTGTGCTCTGCTGGGATGGAGCAAAGATCATCCTGTCATCTCTGGAGGCCTCCAGCAGCAGAGAAGCCCAAAGAGCAGCCGTGAGCACTTTCCCCAGGAACGCGACACCTTGGCAGAGGTCGGCTGTGAAACTAAGCTTTTATTTGAATAAAGCAGCAGTGTCCTTAAAACGTCTGTGAGAGCTCTTCATGTCTTGAATGAATGGGAGGGGGGGCAGTGACCTCCAGGGCTACGAGGGTGTCAGTGACAGTGCTGGCAGTAGGAACAGGCATTGAGGCAGCTTTGTGCCTTGTCCCCACCATGGGGGAGGCTGGCATGTCCCCAGCTGTCCCCAACAGCTTCATGCCAGGTCCTTGCTTCATCCTCGTTTCAGACTGTCCCTCCAAGGAGCCTTTTGGGAGCACTCCTGTAGCTCCAGCCATGCAGCCCCAGTTGTCCTTCCCCTTCCCCTGGGGCCAGGGGCTGAGCTCCCCACCAGGGCACTGCCCACGGCCCCAGTGGGCACAGGGCTCTCAGACTGCCAGCCTGGGCAGTCCTGCAGTAGCACCTCTGCCAGCCCCGGTGAGGGATGCACAGCCTCGGCATCGACACCATCCTCCAGCCCATTTCTCCAGGACTAAAGCTGCAACGGAGACCCACAGATGAGGCATGCAAAAGAGCAGCAACAGCTGCAGCAGCAAAGAGGCTTGAGTCTGCCAAGTCCCTTGAGGCTGCCAAAAGGCTGCAAGGAGAAGAAAGGCAGAGCGCACAGGGCACCCCCCTTTCCCCAGTCCAAGTGCTCCCCACCAGCAATGGGCCCCTCCTGAGCTTTGTTGGGGACTGGCACCCAGGGCCTGTGGGGATCCTGGCAGAGCGGAGACGTGCCTGGCACAGTAAGGCTGCTGGGCATGGGGTTCACAGTGGGAGGAACGGCTGAGGAGAGACTCTGCAACTTGCTGACGTCGTCCTGCTGATGGCATGGAAGCAGGGCTGTCTTCTGCTGAGAAGTCGCTTGTGCTTTGGCCCTGCACCTGCAGCTTTGGAGAACGGGGAAGCTCCACTTGGCATGATCCCTCCTTCCCACCCCCTGGGCAGGCCACCTGGGGTCAGGGTGGGCTACCGAAAAACGTGGGCTTGCTCTTTCCTCCTGGTCTGGGCTGCTGGCTGCAGCAGCCTGTCATCTCCTGATCTTCCCCCCTTGCTTCACTTTGGTTCTGTGTGACTGGGCTCCAGCAGGTTTGGACCTCGGACCTGTGAAGCTGCTGAGCCAGCTCAGGATGGGGTCTCATTCCAGTTGCCCACCCCAGACCTAATCCCGGTCCCGAACCCACCTTGGCGATCAAATTCCGTGCTGCCTCTGGCTGGGATGAAGTCAGCTTTCCTCCTGGCAGCTACCACTTTGTACCACAGTTTGGCTACCACTGAGTACTGGCTGGTACGCCAGTCCCGAGAGACTCTGGCAGGCGGCAGAAATGGGCTGACAGGAACTGCATGAAACCCAACAGGGCCAAGCGCCGAGTCCTGCACTTTGGGAGGAACAAGCCCAACAGGTCGTAGGAGGGGAGCCTTCCCTTCTGCTCTGTCCTGGTGAGGCCACACCTGGAGCTCTGGATCCAGTGCTGGGCTCCCCAGTTCCAGAGAGATGTGGACAGACAGGAGAGAGTTCAGGGAAGGGCCATGAAGGTGACAAAGCCTCTGGAGCATCTCTTCTAGGAGGAAAGGTTGCGGGAGCTGGGGCTGTTCAGCCTGGGCAGGAGAAGGCTGAGAGGGGACCTGAGCGATGCACACAGGTACCTTAAGGGCCAGTGTCAGGGGGCCGGGGCCGGGCTCTTGTCAGCAGTGCCCAGCGACAGGACAAGGGGCAACGGGCACAAACTGCAGCACAGGGAGCTCCGTGGGGAGAGCAGGAAAAACTTCTTTCCCTTGAGGGTGCCGGAGCACAGGGACAGGCTGCCCAGAGAGGCTGTGCAGTCTCCTTCTCTGGGGACGTTCAGAGCCCACCTGGATGTGATCGGGCGCAGCTGCTGTAGGAGAGCCTGCTTGAGCAGGGGGTGGGCTGGGTGGTCCCAGGGGTCCCTGCCCAGCCCCACCTCCCTGGGGTGCTGTGATTCCGTAAGCTAATGCCGTGTGGAATATTTTCACACGAAAAGTGTTTGGCTGGTGGCAGCCCTTGCAGTGTTGTGGCTCTGTTGGAGTATTGTGGCCTGCCTGTTCCATGGTGGATTATTTTCACAGTTAGTTGGGGGATTTAATCCCTCTGCAGGTCTTGGCGGGGGGGACGATTATGAGAGAGCAGCGCTGTGAGCTGTTGCAGGTAGTGGCTGGGTCTGTACATGCTCAGTGGGGCAGGGCTGCATCTCTTCGGGATGTGACTGATCCTTGTGGCTCATCCTGCTCCTGCCTGCTCCTGCCTCTCCCGTGTCCCTGCACCCAGGAAGACCCTCACCGCCACCATCCTCCTCGTAGGCGAAGCTGCTCAGGTGCATCCCATGCCCATCTGTGTGGAAGGTGCTCAGGGTGAATGGGGAGGGCTGGCTGCAGCAAACTGGGAGGTGGCATGGAGAAACCTTTGCAGAGCTCCTTCCCTGGCTCTTGGTGTGGACGGAGCTGGGCTCTACTCTCCCCTAGCCCAGCCTGGGTCTCACCCTCGGCTCCCTGAGATGGCCAGCAGTCCCTCGCAGCCTTGCGGTGCCACTCACCGGGGGCTCTGGGCTGCTAGGGTGTGCATGGGGCTGTGCTCACAGGGGCATGGCTGGGGAAAGGTTTCTTTCACTCTTCCGGTGTTTGGCACTGACCCAGAGTTGAGGTGCAAGGTGAAGGATGGTGAGGAGGAAGGGGTCAGGCCAGGGCAGGGGTCCTGGCTGGGCTGGGGGACCCGTGCTGTGCTTGTGCATCCCCCCTTTACTCATGGAGGTGGCGGATGTGGGCAAGCTGGGGCTGATCTCACCTCCTGGGTATGCCAGGTTCTGCATGCCCACATGGCGGGATGGGCAGTGGGGCCTTGCCACAGCCCCTTTCCTGGAACCCTGGTGAGCAGCCACTTCTCCTGGGGGGCACAGACTGGGTAGCATCAAGTAGGACAATCACCCTGACCCACATCCCCTTGGTGAGTCAGGCAGGGACCATGGGATGGGGTGCTTCACCATGGCAGGGGGCTGAGAGGGTGACTTGGCTGGCAGAAGGCGGGCTAGCCTGGGCACAAGCTGCAGTACCCCTGGCTGATAAAGCCCCATTTGCAGTGAGCCTGAGCTGCCCCAGTGCCCAGCCTGCTGCCCCACATGGACCCCCCACTGCAGGATAGGGTCAAGGCACCACCGGAGCGATGCCCAGAGGCTGAGGTGAGCATGGGCAGGGGCTCAGGGGATGGAGATACCCCACAAATAATGGTGGCTGGGAGACCCCTAGGGCTGGAGGCTGGAGCCATGGGTGCAGCCACCAGCATCAGCACAGGGATGGGACCAAGGGTCCTGTTCAGCCTGGGTAGGGGGGATGTAGGTGGCATGGAAGAGCCAGCTTAACCCTATAGCTTCCATAGGGGCTGGAGCGATGAAGGGACATCCCACTCACCCCTTTCCTCCAGCACAGGTGTCAGAGGGGGCCTGGTGGGAGCAGTGCCCGTTGGGGCAGTGGACAGTGGCAGAGGTGGGTGTGTAGCTGGCTGCACAGAGCAGGGCCAGGGAGCTGGCCAAGCTGGCACACAAGCATGCCATCTCAGGACGGGTCCTGCTGCGGCTGACAGAGGGGACCCTGCGGCACATGGGGGTGGCCCCATGGAGCCGGCGCCAGGAGCTGATGTGGGAGCTGCTGCAGCTGAAACTGCAGCAGGAGCTCAAGGAGCTGCTGAGCATCACTGGGGGTCAGCATTGCCCATGCTGGGGCTGTGATAATGCCATGGGGTGTGTGGGCTGGTCCCGCCAGGTGCGTGGTGGTCACCATCACCTTTCTCTCCAGAGTGAAGATGATGTCCCTGTGGATGTCCTGGGGCCTGTGGGAGGAGAGATGATGCCATGGGAGAACAAAGCAGCAGCTGGAACTGAGCACCCAATGCAGGAGAGGTGCTGGAGTCATGAGGATATGTCACCATGTCCCCCTCCAGAGAAGCTCAAACCTGGCTGGTGCCAGCAGGTAGAGGTGGCTACCAGGCCCCAGCTGGCACAACTCATCCCACTGCCAGCTTTCATGGGGTTCTGCTGGCCTTCATGCGTTCCCACTAGAAGAGAGTCCCCTGTGGAGAGTCGGCCAAGTCACGGCAACCACACCAATATGGCTACATGCTGTGCTCACTTTATTAAACAAACAGGTCATATTTGTAACTTAAACCAACCGCTCACACGACTTTACACACAGGTGATTGAATAAAGGTTGCTGGTCACTTGGGCGTCCGTGTCGCTGATCGGTGAGCACGCTGCAGGCGCCTGATCAGAGTGTGCCGCTGAGAGTGTGTTGATTTCGCAGTTCCCAGGACTTGCTCTGCACCTGGCTTCTTGTTTGTGCATAGCTTGTCTTCTTTCTCACACTCCTTGTTTCAAGGACAATTTAAAGTTGCTCTGCAGCTTCAACTAACAGGCCTGGGTTGTCCAACCCGGACAATGGTAACATATGTCATCGGTCCTTTAAAAATCCCTCTACATATCCCCTTTTTCTTTTTGGACAACCCATGTCTGTTTCACAATAGATGTTAAACCTTTCTTCACACAAGAAAATAAACAGTTAAAACCTAAAAACATTACAACAATGATTATAACAAAGCATATTCCTTCCATCAACAACATCTTTAAACAACCTGTTATCCCCAATCCTCTCAACCATTCATCGAAGAGATTATCATCAGCAAGAATATGCTTCATGTTTCCCTGCAGTTGTAACAACTTCTTGTGCATCGATATGGAATGATTGGAAAGGTTCATACAACACATCCCTTCAAAATCCTCACAACCGTGTCCATGTGCTAATAACAAAAAATCTATTGCAGCTCTATTTTGTAACATAGCCTGCCTAACATTATCTACATCAAGCAATAACAAACTTAAAATCTGCGATGTAAGATTAAATTGTTTTTCTCCCCAGCATGCTAACCTTCGTATATTCTTAGCATTTAATGCTGCCATTGCCCCCGGCATAAATATGGAGGCTAGGACATTTGCTGTTACAGAATGCAGATCGACTCGGTCATTACATGTTTCATCAAAGGTGCGCAGTGTCCTCCGTGATCTATAATATTATTGAGTCATTTTTAATAAGTCTTTCATATTTGGAGCAAACAAAGTCAAGCGCCCTAAATAACATGGTCCACCGAGAGGATACACAGGAATCCCTGGCCATGCTCTGTCCCCACATATCAAAAAGACTCCCGGTGGCAACTGATAACCCCCTGATACATCTATATGGAAACCCCCAGTTTTCAATTCACCCCAAATAGGTGAACTGGTTAGATCTTGAAACACTGTATAAAACCCTGTTGACGTGTTAGCCATAACTGCCACGGGTCACCAAACCAAATTACTCCAGTGCCATTCATGGGTTGAAGCGGTGATAACATGTGGGTACAGTCTGCCATATCAGCTGCAGTAACATTAACATATTCAACAGGTACAACGCTAGCCAATAGGTCTACCTCCTGCAAAGGTAAATGATGTGGCTGATTTAAATTCTCAAATACTGTCTTCTGCCATGCTGCATTATGCATAGAAGGCCAAACATATTGCCCATTTGGACTCATACATGTACCATTCTGATTGGAAGTCAGATCCACTGTTTTAACATTCCAAAAAACATCAAAATTTGTTTCATTCTCTTGCAGGGGAATACCAATTAAAGAAGTTCTAAAGGGGTTGTCTGCTTGTTGCAGACTTAAACAAAAGTCTGTTACTCCCATGATATTGGCCCATGTCACCCATATGTTTGTCCTAGGCAAGATGTCAAAAATACTTCGGCCAATGGGTAAAAAATTCATCAAGACCGTAAACCAAGTCCACCACTCAAACATGTTTACTCCTGCAATTTACACTTTTTTTTTTTTTTTTTTTTACATTTCACCCCACAATTCTGTGGTTTCACAGATTCTGATGATGTATATTGTCTCCAATCAGCATGGTATTACACTAGTCGTATGCTTTCTCTGGCTTCATGCCTGGTTACTAATAAAACACATAACTCTTTACACAATTTACATTTAAACTTTGGTTTACAGAACCGTTTTACCCCACATAGGATACATTGGCACCATACCCGTGGGTTACATCTCTTACAACATAGACAGTTTATTCTGTCTGCTCGCTCTGATTCTTCTCTTCCATCTTCTGATCTTGACATACAGGTCGCACAAACTTGCTAGGGACCCGTATAGGTCCTTTATCTGTGGAGATACAAAAATAACCTCTACCAATAAATAACACCGGATTAGGTTCTTCCCATACACCTGAAGCCATATTTTTATACAAAACATTCAAAACAGGAACTGTAGTTGTTTGGTTCCCTCGCGCTGTTTGGTGATGTATAACAGGTGGTCCCTCTCTATCCTCTGTAAGGGAGAGAGAGTTTAAGGTAAACAACACCTTAGTCAACCATTAGTTACATCTATGTCCTGTGATACTTTCTGTCTCTGAAGATAATCCTTCAGGGTACGGTTTGCCCTTTCAACAACTGACGCAGGGTTGGGGAAAGGAGGATTCAAGGTGGATTGGAGGGATGGACTATTTAGTGGATGAAGAACTGGCTGGATGGTTGCATCTAGAGAGCAGTGGTCAACAGCTCAATGTCTGGACAGAGAACACTGATGAGTGGTGTCTCTCGAGGGTCTGTACTGAAGGAAGGACTGTTTAATATCTTCATCAATGACACAGACAATGGGATTGAGTGCACCCTCAGAAGATCTGCAGATGACACCAAGCTTAGTGGTGTGGCTGACACATCTGAGGGGTGGGATACCATCCAGAGGGACCTGGACAGGCTTGAGAAGCAGGTCTGGGTGAACCTCGTGAGGTTCAACAAGGCCAAGTGCAATCTCCTGCACCTGGGTCAGGGTAACCCCTGGTATCAATGTGGGCTGGGGGATGAGAGGATGGAGAGCAGCCCTGCCAAGATTGACTTGGGGGTGCTGGTGGATGAAAAACTGATTGCCCAGAGCAGCTGTGGGTGCCCCATCCCTGGCAGTGCTGAAGGCCAGGCTGGATGGGGCTGGGGGCAGCCTGGGTTGGTGGAAGGGGTCCCTGCCCGTGGTGGGGGGTGTGCAGGGTGGGACTAGATGGTCTTTAAGGTCCCTTCCAATCCAAACCAGTCTATGATTTGATGATTTGGGGCAAGAGGAGCAGGTCGGGGAGGTTTCCAGCCGAGAGCCCCAAGCACTGCCCAGCCCCTGCTATCTTTCACCCCAGCTGCAGGCCCCAGCTTTGCCACGGCTGGAGGGCACACCCAGCACCCTGTGCAGGGTCCAGGACATGGTTTGGGGGACCTGATGTGGGTGTCTGGGGCTGCTGCAGCTTTCTGAGCTGCTTGGCTCAGCTCCAGCTGCCACATTACTTTCACATTCTGTTTCTGGGAATGGTTTGATTTACAGGAAAGCAGAACATTTCCTCCTTGCCTCTACACATAAAACAAGCGGAAGCCAGCCTCCGAGGTGGGTCTGTATAAAGAGGTGGGCTGGGCTGACACCAGCTCAGGAGCTGCTGAGGACTGGACTGAGACAGTAGGACTCTGCTGAGGATCTGTGTGGCTGGGAGCTGGGGATCGGCAGAGAGCAGGGGTCTTGTCATCTTCTTATTTCTTGTGTTTTCCCATCAGTTGAGAGATGCCAGGGAAGGTAAGAAAGGGGTTTTAAGGCAGTGGGCGAATGGTCTCTGCTCTGAGTGTGGGATGGAGCAAACAGGCTTTGCTCGTCTGTCTGAGGGAGCTCTGAGGACCTGTGTGTGCTTCCAGGGTTAACCCTGCCTGCTCCAGGCATGACCCAGCCCCAGGAGGGTCAGGGTGGGTGCCCTCGACAGCCGTGCCAGGCGGTGGGCTGGGTGACATGGCGGCTGCAGAGCTGTGCAGGCGTCTATCGTGACCGTCCCCCTGTGCTGGGCACCGGTGCAGCCGCCCCTCGAGCCCTGGGGTCCGTTCTGGCCCCTCACTCCCAGACAGAGCCTGGGGGGCCGGAGCGTGTCCAGAGCTGGGCAGGGGGCTGGGGCAGGGGCTGGGGCACCAGTCTGATGGGGGGGCTGGGGGGTCAGCCTGGAGAGGAGGGGGCTCAGGGGGGACCCGATCGCTCCCTACAGCTGCCTGGGAGGGGGCTGCAGCCAGGGGGGTCGGTCTCTGCTCCCAGGTCACAAGCGACAGGACAAGGGGGAACGGCCTCAGGTTGCACCAGGGCAGGTTTAGGTTGGAGACTGGGAAACATTTCTTCACCGAAAGGGTGTCCAGCACTGGGACAGGCTGCCCAGGGAGGGGGGGAGGCACCGTCCCTGGGGTGTTTAAAAGATGTGTAGATGTGGTGCTCAGGGCCATGGGTTAGTGGTGGGCTTGGCAGTGCTGGGTTAATGGTTGGACTTGATGATCTTAAAAGTCTTTTCCAATCTAAATGATGCCATGATTTTATGGTCACTGATAATGACTTTTTCCGTGGTACGCTCTTTGTCAGCATTAAGAGGGTGCAGAAGCAAGTGGGTGCTGGGCACAGTCCTCGGGCTGGCGGTGCCAGCAGCTTGGGTGGCAGTGCCTGCCTCCCGTGACACTCGTTAGAAAGCGTAGCAGCACTGGGGCGATGAGTGGCATTTGTGGGACATCCTGCTCTGTCCCCAAGCCTAGGGGGAGATTTTTTCCTATTCCTCCCTATGGAGTGATAGTTGGACTCACCTGTCCCAGCCTCTCCTACAGTCTAAACTTCACCACCCAAAGTGCTGTGGTGCCTGGTGCAGCCCCTCAAAGGCACAAGTGCTTCCAGAGCCTGCTTCTCCTGATGCAGGGCTGGGGAAAAAACCCTCAAGGGGGCTGTTCCCATGAAATGGGGTGCAGGCAGTCCCATGGCAGGTCATACTGCCACCCTTGCTGCTTCCTTCATTTGCTTCCAAGGAAGAAAGCAATCCCATGTTATTCCATAAATACGCTTTAGTGGTCCTTTGCATGCACTAACACAATTGCATGTGAGTTTTTTCCTTGTTCTTGAAGAAATATGAAACCATGCTGGGACTTCAAAGTGCACAGGGGTGACGGATAGTTCAGGGTCCGGCAGGGCTGGTGTTAATCTCCACCACCGCCGTGCAGTGCTTTTTGGGGCATCTGAGACTGAAACAGCACTGGTAACAGGCCAACGGCTTAGTAGTTGGGAGGGAACAGAGCTGGGACAGGTGGCTGGAGTGGACCATGCTGCACAGCAATCACAGCTAGGGGGAAGAAGGAGTAAGGGAGATGCTGGTGGCAGGGCATTTGCTTTCCCAAACAGCTGAGGTTTTGCTTTCCAGGGAGCAGCTGGACATCTGCCCGCTGATGCAAATTAGGGAATAAACATCTTGCTTTGCTTTTGAGCATGCACAGCTTTCCTTCAGTTGCTAAACTCCTGTCTTGACCCAGCAGATTTTCTTGCTTTTGCTTTTCTGCTTCCATTTTCCTCCCCATGCTGCTGGCAGGCGGGCATGAGCTGCTGGTGGGGGTTTAGTTGCTGGCGGAAGCCAACCACCACGATGTTTTTCCTCCTCTTTTTGGGGCCTTGAGCTTCACCCACAGCAGCAGATGCATGATCTGGCCAATGGTGGGATAGGGCATGTGCTCCTGCATTGTCACTGCTGTTCTGCTGGGCTCTGCCACATCCAGACTTTGTCATGAGGCTGGCTGAGCCTGACAGGAGAGCACAGATGTTGATGGGACTGCCCGTGTATCCAGAGCTGGGACTTTTCTGCAGGTCTCCAGGCTTAAGGTCCTGCACTGAGGGAGGAACAACCCCACATACCAGCACAGGCTGGGGCTGACCTGCTGGAGGGCAGTCACTGGTGTGAAGCTGGCAGTGCTGGTGGGCAGCATGTTGCCCATGGGCCAGCAGTGTGCTCTTATAGCTAAGGGGCCAGTGGGATTCTGGGGTGCACTGGGAGGAATGTGGCCAGCAGGTTGAGGGAGGTGGTCCTCCCCCTCTGCTCTGTCCTGGTGAGGTCACACCTGGAGCTCTGGGTCCAGTGCTGGGCTCCCCAGTTCCAGAGAGACATGGACAGACAGGAGAGAGTTCAGGGAAGGGCCATGAAGGTGACAAAGCCTCTGGAGCATCTCTCCTAGGAGGAAAGGTTGCGGGAGCTGGGGCTGTTCAGCCTGGGCAGGAGAAGGCTGAGAGGGGACCTGAGCGATGCACACAGGTACCTTAAGGGCCAGTGTCAGGGGGCCGGGGCCGGGCTCTTGTCAGCGGTGCCCAGCGACAGGACAAGGGGCAACGGGCACAAACTGCAGCACAGGGAGCTCCGTGGGGAGAGCAGGAAAAACTTCTTTCCCTTGAGGGTGCCGGAGCACGGGGACAGGCTGCCCAGAGAGGCTGTGCAGTCTCCTTCTCTGGGGACGTCCAGAGCCCACCCGGACATGATCCTGCGCAGCTGCTGTAGGAGAGCCTGCTTGAGCAGGGGGTGGGCTGGGTGGTCCCAGGGGTCCCTGCCCAGCCCCACTGCCCTGTGGTGCTGTGATTCTTTCTTTGCTCTCATGAACCAGCCTATTCTCCATCATTCAGCCTGTGCTCTCCATTGTTCCACATCTTCTCCCCCGAATAAATCTGGTGTGAGCCCCACACCCTCCCTTGCTGGTGCCTTCTGGGTGGTGGCAGGAAGGCAAATATTTGAGAGGTCAGCAGGTAGTTGGGTACTGGGGGAAGATCCCTGTGCTGGGGGATCCTTTCTAAATTATAGTCAGATTGAACTTTGACTGCATGGCCAGGCTTGTTCTTTCAAGCCTGATGGTGTTATGGTGTACAGGCATTACAGTCCTGTCCCCTGAGGCACCTTCTGGCCACCTTTTGTTGTGTGCAGAAGAGACTCTTAAAGCAGGAGATGCATACTTTGCAAACTTCACTAGGCTGATGTCCACAATGGTGTAGAATCATTGAATCACAAAATGGTTTGGGTGGGAAGGGACCTTAAAGACCATCCAGTTCCCACCCCCCCCCGCCACGGGCAGGGACCCCTGCCCCCAGCCCAGGCTGCCCCCAGCCCCGTCCAGCCTGGCCTTGAGCCCTGCCAGGGATGGGGCACCCACAGCTGCTCTGGGCAGCCTGGGCCAGCGCCTCGCCGCCCTCACAGGGAAGAATTTCTTCCTCAGCTCTCATCTCCATCTCCCCTCTCTCAGGTAAAGCCATTCCCCCGTGTGCCATCGCCACCTGCCCTTGCCCAAAGCCCCTCCCCAGCTTTCTTGCCGGCCCCTTTAGGCACTGGCAGGTGCTCTAAGGTCTCCCCACAGCCTTCTCCTCCCCACGCTGAGCCACCCCAGCTCTCCCAGCCTGTCCCCACAGCAGAGCTGCTCCAGCCCCTGAGCATCTCCCTGGCCTCCTCTGGCCCCGCTCCAGCAGCTCCGTGTCTCTCCTGTGCTGGGGACCCCAGAGCCGGACGCAGCACTGCAGAGGGGGGTCTCATGAGCATGGAGTAGAGGGGGAGAATCACCTTTCTTGACCTGCTGGCCATGATGCTGGTGATGCAGCCCAAGGTACTGTGAGCACACAATGCTGAGTCACGTTCAGTTTTTCATCCACCAACACCCCCAAGCCTTTCTCCTCAGGGCTACTCTCAGTCCATTCTCTGCCCAGACTGTATTTGTGCTTGGGATTGCCCCAACCCAGGTGCAGGAGATTGCACTTGGCCTTGTTGAACCTCATGAGGTTTGCATGGGCCCACCTTTCAAGCCTCTCAAGGTCTTTTTTGTATGTGGGTTTAGGTCCCAGGTGAAAACCTAGTTTGGTCACCACCCCAAAAAGGCCCTGATTAACATTTGTTGGCTGGGCAATCATCACTGGTGGAGAAGGGATGGCCTCCACTTCTCCCTGGAATGAATCCTTCACGTTGATGGGTTGCCATCTCCTGTCTGGTCTTCTCTTTTAGGATTTTGGGCCTTCCTTCCTGGTATTCTTCCTCTTGAATTCTTGAGGTGGTCCATATCTTCATCTTACCTCCCAGCCTTGTCTACCAGGCCTGCCATGTGACCGTGTGCTCTCTTGGCTGAGCTGGGGACCTTGGCTGCCTGTGTCCTCTGGAAAATCAAGCATCTGACCAAAAGGATCATCTACCGTGAGGTGAGATGAACCAGACCCCACATTCATTGAGCATATTCCCTAAAGCTTCACTGACTTTAAAGGAAAAGCTGACACTTAAAGGCTCTGAAAAGGTTCCAAAGTCCAGTCACAAGCATCTCAGATCAATGCCTGTGTTGGTAAGAGTCTTGTGGTGCTGGTGGGATGAGAGCTGAAAGCACAGGAAGGTTTTGTGCACTGCATAAATCTCTTCAGTATCTTACTGAATTGAGACACAGACAATAATCAGGTTTATATGACAGTGTAAAAAAAGGTGTAAAAGCATATGGACAGTGAGAGCACCAGCTCCGTTAAGGTTAGCAGTCAAGGACCTTTCCAGTGCAGATGGAATAAGTGAAGGGGTAAACAATAAACAAAACCACACAGGTACACAAACTGGATAGACAGGGGTTCCTGGACACAATGCCAAAGACCCAAAGTCTCCAGTCACTAATGACGGGCCAACAGGATGCTCCAGGCAAAACTCTGGGTAGGGATAACATAGCTTTTCCCTATCCATTGGGGTGGGAATGATGTGTGTCCCGAGAAGCAGCTCCTAGGGGGAATGGGCATGAGTGTGGGGCTCTGTGCTGGCAGCTGGAGCAGGACCACAGGTCACAGCCCGTAGGTGTGGTGCTGAGTATTCAGGGTGAGTGTGAGGTGCCTGTAAGATCAGTGTGTGAGCACATGCCTCTGCTGGTGAGCACCAAGCTGGACCACACAGTGAGCAGTAAGGCTGGTAAGAGGGTGCACAATGCAGCACGGGTGTTGGATGGACAGAGGGGCTGTGCTGGTGCTCGAGGGATTCAGGAATGACCACAGCTGTCTGTACTTAGGCATTTATGAATCCTTTTGGCTATACATGGGTGTTGTTGAAGGCAGCACCTTGTCCACGACAAGTTGTGTGGCCAAGTCAGGGTGTGTAAGGGTTCAACCCTCAGCTTCAGGGTTGAACCTGCAAATGGGAAAGTAGCAGGCATAACCACTGTCCCGAGATGGAGACCCCCCAGGCCTTAGGCCACCCAGGCTGGGCTCCAGCAGCTGAGTAGGAGGAATTCCCAGGGCCAGAGCTGCTGGAGACCCCTCTTATAAGAGGCTGGGGCCTCTTACAATATACCTTAAAGAAAGTGTTTTCTTCTTCCATAGCCATGGGTTCACAGGAGGACATACTAGAGGCCAATCAAAAGGCACATTCTGCTAAAATACAGCTGGCAGAAGCATGTGAGAAAGAAGGACTGGATGATGAATACTGGGTCCCCAAACTGTCAGAGCTACTGGGAGTGAATTCCAAAGAAGCCCTGAAACATATGCAATATGAAGACTACCTTAAGCTGGAGTGTGCAGTACGATACCCCTGGGAAACAAAGGCTCTCCAAAAACTCCTGGAACTAACAGACAACAAAACAACTTCTGAGGACCTGCAGAAAGAGCGCTTGGAGAAGATAAAGCAGAGACAAGAAGCAGCCAAGCTAGTCCTGCAGGAGCTGAAAGACATGCACAACATTCGCAGCCATAGCAGGGATGCCATAAGAAAGAAAGAGGAAGCTCTGTGGCAAGCCATGGAGATTCCCAAAGAGTACTGGATCCCACCAGAGAAGTCACTGCTGGATGTTCTGGAGAGCATCCAGAAGCAGCTGGAGCAGCAGGAGTCATCAGTGGGCAGGGGTGAGAACGTCTCTGACACAGAGGTCCTGAGGCAGGCGTCGGGGGGACTGGCCCTGCAGGGCATTTACAGAACCAGCAGCCTGGCAGATGTGCTGGCAAAGCGAGACCAGATCATCAGCATTCCCGATGGATTCAAGCTCACCGGTCCAGAGCAAGGGATGCTGTTTGAGAGGAAGGAGTTCTCCTCCTCTGCAGAAGAAGCCACTTTCACCAAGTCCATGGAGCAGCTGGGGTTCAGCATCAGTGTTTCTGCCAAAGCCGGCTTCTGGGGGTTTAATGTTGAAGCTAATGTAGATTACAGCAGATCCTCACAGCTGGAGGATGTTCACCAGTCCCGCTCTGAACAGAGCTACATTTGCACCACCAAGTACCAGTACATCCCTTTGGCCTCCTGCTACTTACAAAAGCATCAGCTTCGCCTCTCAGATGCAGCCCTGCGGGAGCTGCAAGACATTGAGCATCTTTTGAACATCACCCAGGAAGCAGACAGGCCTGACATGCTGAAGAGCAGGTGTGCGAGCTTCTTCAGCAGGTTTGGGTCCCACGTAAACCAGGGTCCCCTGCACTTTGGGGGGATATTCTGGTGGAAGGCATCTACGGAAGGATTCAGAGCTGAACAGCGGGAAGAGATGAAGCGACAAGCATCTGAAGCACTGAACAGCTGCATCGGGGCCAGCTATAGCAACTTTGGTGTCAGCGCAGGGGTGAACGTGGACATTTCAAAATCCAGCTTACAGGCTTCTTCTCAGGGAAGAGATGGAAAAAGTGCCTACACAGCAGTTCAGGTCTACATGGCCAACACAGGGGGCCCATCAGAGACAAGTTCTCTTCCTCAGTGGAAATTTGGGCTTGTAACTAACAACACAACCTGGTGTGTTATTGACCGAGGCTTTCAGCTGATCCCAGTGTGGGATATAATCCAGTTTAATCACAGCAGTGACTTTAAGTCTGTCTATCAAATAAGCAGCAGCCTCAGGGCAACATACGAAGCACTAACGAATTGCTGTGTTGGCACCGTGTTTGGAGAGGAATTGATCAGTGCAGTGGAAGAGGCCAAAGCTTTTGTGGATTGTGTGAAGACCTGGGCAGTGACAGGTGATGAAAGGAAACTGCTCACACTGATAGATTTCAAACAGAATCTGAATGAAAAAACCAAAAACCATAGTGTCTGGATCAACATATGCCTGTCAGACAAAGCACTGCAGGAGTTCCTGGTGAATACCGTTCTGTTTTGCAAGAAGTCACCTCCAGAAAATACCACCTATATCAAGTCTCTGTTGAAGTGCCTCCTGGATCCTCATGTCTATTCTGTCAAGGACTTCCCCAGGTCTTCCTTCATTATGCAATGGATCTTCCATACTGAGCACATGGTTCCCGAAACTCCCCATGTTGCTGAGCTTGAAGATCTCACCAAGACACTCCTGCAAATGAAGGAGTACATCCAGGAAGTCACCTATGCACCAGAAACCTCTGCATCTGCAATTCATGAAGCAAAAATAAAAGCCACCTTGACTGCAAGCCTAGCTGTTTATTCTTTACTCCAGTTTCTCCAGGAAAGGGCACAGAAAGACATAGAACTCTTGGTGATCTTAATTACAACCAGCACAGGATACCAGGTGGAAAGGGGCACTTTTCAGTACCTCCTTGGATATCCAGAAATTAACTTCATGATAAATGAAATGGAAATGGGACATAAGGAGTATCTGGGTCTGAAGGAGCAAGACATTTACAGAGCTCAGGCATTCCTGCTGCTGATGGGTCTAACTGTAACTTCTGAACATAAAGAGGTGCCCCCTGAGCAGAAGAATAAACGTTTCATTTTCATGGAAGATCAAATGAAAAACCTATGGACAACAGAGATAAAAACTCTTCTTGAAAAGCACAGTGCATTCAAAGACTGGGAGATGCTGGAAAGTGACTTGGTTTCTTTCATCAATGGGCGCTTGGATGACACACATGATGATCTGAAGAAACACAATATAATCAAAGACATGGAAGACACTTTTCAAAGAATACAGCCTTCCAGTGAGTCCAAATCCGAATCAGATGGCAGCAAATCCAAAGCAAATCAAGTCATTGCAAATCAAGAGTTCCTCCACTTACTTAAGCGCCTTGGACTAGAAAGTTACTATCCAAGAAAAATGGGGACAGAAGATTTCCACATCATATACAACACATCTTTACATGACAGCCAGCCTAGCAAGGACAATGAACTACCATTTTACTTCTTGCAAAAACTGTTAACTGTGGATTATCGGGTGAGGTACCTGACTTACAAGGATGAGAGCAACCCAGGACTCACACCTGTGCCAAAGAACACAGAGCAAGAGCATGAACCCTCAGATTCCTTTGATGACTTTTTCACTGATTTGGAGGAAGAAGCCCCTAAATCTCCAACCAAGGAAAATTGTGTGCACCCTATGGACCTCCAGATGGCAATATTTCATTGTGCTGATGATTTCATGAGACAGTACATTTCAACAAAACTTGCTTTCTGCCAGTTTGCACTACCTCTCCTGGTACCCAACCCATGCACTTCACAGATAGAGTTCCCCCTCTGGTCCCTCAGCCAAATAAAAAAAAGCTGGAAAGAGGCTGAGAAGTCAGGAAAGGAGGCCAAAATGAACAGTTACAAAAACAAACTGTTGTATCAGGCAGAAACACCCATTGTGTCCTTCATACGGATTGGCAGCTCTCCCTCCTCTTCCAAGTCTCAGATCCTGAATGCTCTGCTGAGCAAACAGAAGCATGACGTCTTTTTCCACCGACATTGCAAAGGCAGCACCAAAGACTGTTTGCTGATGAAAGGTGTTGTGGAGATCTCCTGGTACTGTCCCCGGGGCAGTGGTGATGACAGCTTTGACTGCTGTGTGGCTTTCTGTAACCTGCATGGAGATGCAAGGGATCACAAAGAACAGCTGCAGTTTTTACAGGAGATATCTGCTGTGAATGTGGTATTTGTATCTGAGTCTGATCAGAGTGATGAGAGAGGGGTGAAGATTTTACGTGATCTGTGGCAGTCACAAACGCCTTTGGTTTGCCTTTTCACTGAAAAAGAGAATGTTGCAGCTAGCCGATCTAGCCAAAAAATAAAAATAGCTATCAAGAACAGAAACGAAGCAGAATTAATGGATGAGCTGACAAAAAAAATCAGGGATCTCCTGGAAGGGTCTAACATGCTTTCCAGCCTTGATGCCTGCCTGGACAAAGCTCGCAAGTACGGATTCTTAGTTGACCAAGATACAGATGCGTGTGTGACAGCCAAAGAAAAGGCGAAGGAGCTGGTGAAGCTTCTGAAGCAAGAGAAGTTGTCTGAGATCAAATCCCACCTTCTGCCTCTTCAAGGAAAGCTGTGGTACATGTGGTGCAAAAAGGACAAAGAACTCACTCGGTTGCAGGAAAAGAGAAACAAGAGCATAGAGCATCATCGGAGCCAAATTGAAACAGAGAAGTCAGCAATAAGAAGAAAGCAACTAGCAAAAGCTTTCCCCCTCAATCAGCTGATGAAATCAGTCCTTGGCTTTCTCCAGTCACAGCCAGCAGATACCAAGAAATACTTCCTGCAGTGGATGAAGATCTTTATGGATGACCTGTCCTCTGGTCACCTTGATGAACTGAAGGGAAAGTATCACCAATTATGGTCTCAAATCCTGGCAACAAAGAAAAGCAATGAGAAAAACAATCTGAAACCTGTGTTGCTGCGCCAGTTAGATGACCTCTCCAATGAAATCAACGATTCGTCCATTGGCCTTGAGCATATTTTGAGAGAGGTAGGGCAGATTTATGAAGCTCTGGAATCAATGGACTCACAGGATATATGTTTTGCCAAACTACCTGAAATTGCAGCTGATCTGATGGTTTCAGGGTATCCTGTAGAGCTGATGGATGGTGATGCTTCTTACGTACCATTACGATGGGTCAGGGCGATCTTTGACAGATTAATTGAGAAGCTAGGGGACAAACGAATATTTGTTCTCTCAGTGCTTGGCATCCAGAGCACAGGGAAGTCAACCCTGTTGAATGCCATGTTTGGTCTTCAGTTTAGTGTCAGTGCAGGGAGATGCACTCGGGGAGCATTTATGCAGCTAATTAAAGTGGACAAGAAGCTGCAACAAGATTTGGACTTTGATTACATGCTAGTTGTTGACACAGAGGGACTTCGTGCCATAGAGATGGCAAATAAACAGTCCCTTAATCATGACAACGAGCTGGCCACCTTTGTCATTGGCATCGGCAACATGACTCTGATCAATATCTTTGGAGAAAATCCTTCAGAAATGCAAGATGTCCTTCAGATTGCTGTGCAGGCTTTTCTGAGGATGAAGCAAGTAAATCTTTCCCCAAGCTGTCTGTTTGTACACCAAAATGTGGGAGAAATAACTGCCAAGGAAAAGAACATGGAAGGACAAAGACGTCTGCAGGAAAAGCTGGATGAAATGACTGTGACAGCTGCCCAGCAGGAATTCTGTGATGCCTCCTGCTTCAGTGATGTCATCCGCTTTGATGTGAACACCCACATTCATTACTTTGCTCATCTGTGGGAAGGAAACCCCCCCATGGCACCACCCAACCCCACCTACAGCCAAAACGTCCAGGAATTAAAGAGCAAAATTCTCCAAGCTGCCAAGAAGGAGTCACAGGGCAGCATTTTGAAGCTTTCGAGCTTGAAAATTCGTATTAGTGACCTCTGGAATGCTTTGCTGAATGAAAACTTCATTTTCAGCTTCAAGAATTCAGTGGAGATTGCTGCCTACAAGAAACTGGAAACCACATTTAGTCAGTGGACCTGGCAGCTGAGGAGTCACATCTTAGACCTGCAAATGAAACTGGACAATAGAGTTCGGAATGGGGACTTGCAGAATGTCACCACAGAATACCTTGAAAAACTAGTGCAAGAGACAAACGATGCCATCATGAAAGACATGGAAAAGTATTTCAGTGAAGACAGAGATTCTGAGATACTGGTCCAGTGGAAAAGCAGCACAGAACAGAAGCTGAAAGAACTAAAAGAATCTCTTCTTTCTGAAACTAGGAAGAAGTGTGAGCGTCTTATTGAACTAAAGAAGAACCAGTGTAAACTGGATGAAAAGAAGTCAGAATATGAAGACAAGTTTCTGAAAAGGAGTAGACAGTTGGCTCTGCGTCTAAAAGGCAAGAAACTAACCGAAAGAGAACTGAGAGACAACTTTATGTCTCTCTGGGCAGACTGTGTTGCTGAAGTCTCCTCTGCTGGTCCCCCTCCAGAACAGGTTGATATCGATGTGGAAATAGAAGATGTCCTTCTAGAACACTTTAAGGAGCCAAACTTACCCACACGAATCAAGACATTTCCCAAACATGGAGTATTTTCTGTTGACTTGGAGAAACATGTTGCTAAGAAAAGAAATTTTCTGAAGTACATCTGGAGTACAAATTTTGATGATGTTGCTCTGAGCACCATACAACACATTACAGATACCATCATAGCACGTGTGAGGGAAAACATTGACAAGAAGGAAAAGGAGAAAAGGGATTACAGTCGAAGTTTTATTCATGAAATACTAAATGAAGTACAGAAAGGTATGAATTCTGTCCCTAGCAATGCAAGATATAGTTTTAATAAGGATTACAGGATAGATTTATCACTGTATCTGTGCAAAACAGCAGCAGAAAGATTTAAAACCATGCATGCAATGTTCAGAAAAGCAAACGATCCAGCCATCTACCTGGAGAGCAAGAGAGAAGATTTCTTTAAATGTTTCCAGATTTCTTGCCAAGGAGCCACTTCTATCACAATATTTGCTGTTTTCCTGTGTGACAAGATTGCCCCGGCTCTTCACCAGGCAGTCTATGAGAGGACAGCTCTTGCCATAGCTCGGGACATGAAGGGTAAAATCCGAGATTTCAGTGGCAATAGATCCTTTCTGGAAGGCTGCATACTGAGATACCTGGCAGAAGAAGAAAATTTTGAGAAGTTCAAGGATTACCTTAGTTGCCCACAAAGATTTTTAGAGAGTTACATTGAGACACGTGTTAAGGAGTACTGTTTAGATAAGAACAGGAGGCTGGATACGTTTTTAGATGACTCTCTTGCTCACCTCTATGAAAGCATCCAGTCAGCTGTTTTTGTATCAACCAACTTTGTCAAAGACAGAAATGACAGAAATGACAAAATCTCTCTTTGGCTGGATGCATTTTGCAGCGAACTTGAAGAGGTGCTAAGCTTGCCCAGAAGGGAACTGAAGAACATTGAACATCAGGAGATAACAGACATAGAGTTCCTGAAAAATGCCATGACAGCAGCACTGGCTCCCCTGAAGGACAGTCTCAAGGAAGAGTTTGCTAGTGCTGATATGAGCAAATTTGAAAGGCAGCCTCACAAAATCCTGGCTGAACAGTTTGAAGGGTGCTGGGCGAGGTGTCCCTTTTGTGGGGCTGTTTGCACAAACACCATGCCGAATCATGATGGAGACCATCAGCTTGTCTTCCATCGTCCACAAGTTTTGGTGGGATACAGGTGGCATAAAACAGACAATCTGGTCATTGATATTTGTTCTACTAGTGTTGCAAGTGACTGTTCATTCTTGATTGGTGAAGAGACCTGGATGCCCTACAAAAGATACCGAGATGCTGGACCTCCTTATTCCACTTGGAACATTTCTTCTGATCCATCCATGCAAGCATACTGGAAATGGTTTGTGTGTCATTTCAGGACAAAACTAGAAAAGCATTACAATGGGAAATTTCATGGCAAAGGAGAAATCCCTGATTTGTGGCAGAAAATTACAAAGCAGGAAGCACTTGCTGAACTGGAGAAGTTTTAGGCCAAGTCGATATGAAGGAAGAATGGCAGCTGCTTTGCATTTTATAAGAATGTAGTACAAGTCTATCCACAAAATATTGTTATAATGACTACGAACTCAAGCCACATGAAGGAATTGGTATCTAATTGCTCACAAAGTTGGGTGGAATAAGATGTGTTTCTCCTGCCACTGCTCAGTAATTCCCCTGCTTCATGATAAAGTCAGAATCCTCTTCCCTTCTTGCCATAAACATTTACATGTGCTTTGTCTTAGAGCAAAAAAGAAAAATATTCCTGCAGTGAGCAGTCATATGGCCAAGACTGAGACCAAGAGAACAGTGCCAAGGGCAAAGGCAGCATTAGAAAACACCAATTTTATCAGCTGCCATGAGAAAATAAGTGACACTGACAAAAAAAAAAGATAGTTTTCATGTAGAAAGTACTTGTCACACTTAAAGAAAGGGCTGCAGGATCTGAAAGCAGCTCAACATTGGCTGCAAGCTGTGCTGTTTTGCTTTTCAGTATTACCATTCCTTTATTGATTCCTTATTGATAAGCTGAGTGCGTCGCTCAGACCCATTGCTGTTCTGTCTCTGATGTTATTTAAGCAGTGAACACAACAGCCTCTGTGGGTTTCAGTCAGGGGTCCTCAAACTACGGCCCGCGGGCTGGATACGGCCCCCCAGGGTCCTCAATCTGGCCCCCGGTATTTACAGAAACCCCCCAACCCCCCACCCATTTACAGAACTCCCCCGCCCCCTCCCCCCCCCCCCCCCCCCCCCCGACGGGGGTTGGGGGGGAAACCAAGCAGCCGCAGATGACTGCCTGCCACTTCACCCACATCGTGCCGGCCCCCTGTTTAAAAAGTTTGAGGGCCCCTGGTTTAGGTGGTGGTTTAACTCTGTGTCTATGAGGTTTATTCTCATACATTTAGCTAAGCCATTCCTACACAGGTGCTTGGCCTGGCGAACTTTCCTCCAGCTCTTAGCCACAATTACAAACGCTCTTGCCATTTGCTTAGCTGTTAATCCAAAAGCCTTTGTATTAACAATGTCGAGAATTATGTCTCTTTGCAGCTCCCTCAGCAGCTATAGGCAGTGTGTGATGTTAAGTGTTCATGCTGTCAAGACAGGCCAGTGGCAATGGGGCCGTGGACTGGAGAATATGTAACCAGCTGGGTCTGCACCAGTGAGGGGGTTCATGGTTTTTGCTGCGCAGTTCCTGATACACCTCTGGACATCCAAGGACAAGGCCCTCCTGGACAGCTGGCTAAAGTGGTGATTCAGTCTAATCCCTTGTAGTCTTTGCTAATAAACTGGTCGAGTTGGACTGGACGGGTCTCTGTGTCCTTTATTTTCGGGTGAGCCACAGGTGTGTGTGACTTCAGTGTTTGTGCTTGTGAAGGTGGGCAGGTGGCAACTGCGTGATGGTCTGTGGAAGGGTGTGTGGAAGGCCAGCATCTGCTCCTTTCAGGCTGTCTGGTCAAGGACCTTCTTCAGTGTCTCAAGGGATAATAAGAAGGGGAGGAAGCCATAAACAAGAACATCCAGTTAAACAAATCTGACTGACAAATGATAAAGGAGGCGGCGGTAGGATCCAAGCCTGGTCAGTCACACTAACTGATGAGTGAGAGCACAAGAAGGTTTATGCCAGTGAGGTTACCTCATCGGAGAGTTGGTCAGCTGGGAAATTACAGGGAAAAAGGGGAATCAAACCCAAAGTATACCAAGACACAGACCTGACAAAACAGACATGGAGATAATGACAGGAACCAAACCTCACTGGTGTGAGCATGCACTGCAATGACTCAGTGCCCATTATTGGTGAGACCTGTGTGTGTGAGTGGGTTTGGGGCCAGCTACTGGGGTCAGACTGAGATATAGGTACCTCTGGCCCATGGTGTCAGCTATGGGAGTGAGAGGGGTCCCAGTGCAGCTACTGGAGTGAGAGTGAGGGTCTCAATGCCAGCTAGTGGAACAAGTGAGAGTCTTTAACCTACAGCCACTGGGGTGGGAATGGTGTGTGTGTCCTGAAAACAAATGACCTGGGGGGACTGGTGGGTATGAGGTAAGTGAAGGACTGAGCACTGGCAGTTGAGGCAGGTCTGTGGGGCGCAGCCCACAGCTGGCTCCCTGGCTGCTGGGCAGGGAGTGAGTGTCTGTATCCCCCACACTAAATGTGTGTGGGGCGTGCATGCGAATTCACATTTTCTCCCACGTGTGCACTGCTTGCAAGCTTTAGGTAATCTTCACCTTTCAGATGAAGATTCATCTTCTCCCAGCTCCTCCTCCAGCCAGTTCAGGGAGCCAGTACTCTATGCAGAGGCTCACACCGTCCAGTGTCTCTGTCAGTCCATCCTGGCCCACATCTCCCTCAGAAGGATCATCTGAGCTGTCCTTCCTCGCAGACATTGCTGTGGGGAGGAATGCAAATATGCCTTCAAAGTGACACAGGGATGCAGGATCTCTCCCTGCATGCAAGGTTTGTAACTAAGGTTCTTGGTGACACTGACTCGCTCAAAAGAAGTCGTTAGGGAACGCAAAAGACCTGATGCTGTTGGGATGTGAATGTAAAGCTGGCAAGGAGCTGTCCAGTGGGGGTCTGCCTGATGCATACAGTGGGAAAGATGGGGGCTGGAGAAGGCAGGTGATGGGGCTGGGGTGGCAGGCTGGGAAGAGGCCTGACAGTGCTGAAAGTGGAGATGGGGAAGCCTGAGTGCACCAACTTTGCTTTCACTTTCTCTTCTCCCCTTCCTTGCTTTATATTCTTCTCCACCTCCTTGCTTTATCTGTCCCAATCCCCCTCCCTGTGTGTGGGCCCCCCCCCCCCATCCCATGGGATCCCAAATATACACACTGCCCATAGGTTCCCCTCACCCCAGCTCTGCCCTACGTGCTCCTGAGGTTCTCTGGCTGGTCCTGGCCTGGGATGCCTGCCATCCAAACTGCATTGGGAAGGCCCTGCTCTGGTTCCCTGGGTCCACCTTTCTCTTTCACTTTCCTTTAAAGGAAAAACGAAAAAAGTGCAGCAAAACGCACAAGCAGAACAAGCAGGGCTGGGACCGAGCAGATGTTCCTGCGAGGTGGGAAACTGAAAACGTTAATGCTTTTGTCTCCACTTGGTGGAACTCGTAAACCCCAGAATTCCCCATTGAACTGCGACGGGGGACGAGGTGCACGGGGGAAGATGAACCATAGAATCATTTCGGTCGGAAAAGACCCTTTAAGACCACGGAGGCCCACCGTTAACTCAGCACTGCCACGGCCCGCCGCCCGTCCCCTCGGCAAGGCCCCTGCCCCTTCCCCCCAGGAGGGGTTTCTTTTGAATCAGACACCTCGTCCGAGCCCGTAGCCGTCGGACGGAGGGGCGGGCAGCCCCCGGGCACAGCCAGGCTGGCGGCCGTGCCGGCCGCGGGCCCGGCCTCACCCGGGCGGGGAGCAGCCCCCTCGCCTCCCCGAGCAGGGCCGGCCTCCTCACGGCCTCCCGCCGCGCAAAGGCGCCCGAAACAGGCCTGGCTCGCCCTGCCCGGCGCTGGCGGCGGGGCCCACCCGTACGGGATCCCCCCAGGTCTTTATTCCCCCCGCCAAAAGAAAATAAATCGCTTTTTAGAGCCGGCCCCTTAGCACAGGCCGCCCGCTCCGCTCAGAGCCTGGTGCCCTCCCGCCCGGCAGGGAGCGCCCGCCCTCAGCCGGCCCCGCGCCCAACGCGCGGTGGGCGGGGCGCCGTGACGTCACGACCACGCCGGGTGGGCCGTTGCGGCGGCGGGAGGCGGGCTACGGCGGCCGGTGGGGGCCTGGGCGGGCGGCGGCACCGGCACCGGGCGGCAGGGCCGGGCAGCGGGGGCCGCCATGGAGTACGTGACCGCCGAGCAGCTGGCGGGCTTCGGCAAGTACAAGGTAACGGCGCCTCGAGTGGGGTGCGGGGGTTGGGGCGGCGGCGAGGGGCTCGGAGCGCGCCGCGGGGCCTGGCTCCGGGCCGGGGGTGTCTGAGGGGGCCGCCGGGCCCGGGCGGGGGCGCTCGGGGGTGCCCGGTGGGAGGGGGGTGGGGGGGCTGCGGTGGGGCCCAGTGCTCGGGGTGTGTGTGCCACGAGACCCGGTGCCGTGGGCGGCGGGAGGTGCTGCGGGACCCCGGGGTTTGGGAGGCGGAAGGGGCGGCGGGATCCTGGGCTGGGGGAGGGGAGCTGCAGTGAGACCCGGGATTGGGGGGGGGGCGGGGGGAGCGGGGAGCTGCAGTGAGACCCGGGGTTGGGGGGGGGGCGGGGAGCTGCAGTGAGACCCGGGGTTGGGGGGGGAGGGGCGGGGAGCTGCAGTGAGACCCGGGGTTGGGGAGGGGGGGGAAGCTGCAGTGGAGCCCTGTGCCGTGGGTGGGAGGCGGGGGCTGCAGCAGGCCCTGGCCCCGCAGCGCGGAGCTCCGTGGGGTGGGGGTGCCATGCATTGGAAGGGTGGTTTTATGAAGCGTGTGTGTCCCACCACCACTGTCCCACCATGGGGTGCGGTGAGATGTGGGGCAGCCTGGTGGGTGCTGGGTGCAGGGCCTGCCCCACGCACTGTTCCCCAGGTGGGCCGTGCGGAGAGCTGTGCGGTGGGGGCCAGTGCAGTGTGGTGTAATGAAATGCTTTTCCCCTCTTCCATCCCCCCAAAGCTGTTTCACGGAGGCGGGGGGGGGGGGGGCAGGCTTGGACGCCATGAGGACCCTTGCGATCACAGTGTGACTGTGTGAAGGTGTGGCACCTTGTTCTCGCAGGAGGGGACAGAGGGGCCGTAGTGTACCCTGCAGTGAGTCAAGGGGTGTTTGCCTGCAAATTGGACACTGCGGCCTGTTTCCCAGTGGGGTCAAGGATGCCGTGTGCGATGCTGCGGGGTATGATGTCCAGCAGCAGTGCGAGCCTGTCAGCATGCCAGGTGGGCACCCCCAGGCTGTTTGCCCCCGGGGTGTGTTTGCGGGCTGTGTGCTGTGTAGTGGGGTCCAGCGTGGGGACAGCAGAGCACGGGGCAGTGTCAGTGTCATCACACACTGACTGTACTCCTCAGGCCACACTCCTGGCATGGGGACACACCTTTGTGTTGTAAGTACAGCACAGTACGATGTTACCGAGTGCGGTGTGATCACATTCAGTGCATGTGCCCCCAGTCTGTTCCTGCAAGTGAGGGGCACTGCCAGGCACTCTGTGGGTGCAGGAAGGAGCTCTGTGTGTGTGTGGGATAGCATTGCGGTGGGAGCAGGGCTAGCACAGGACCACCCCCCATGCTCCCCCAGGGCAGGACCATGTTGCTCCTGCTGGGTGGCTGCTTTCTGCACAGTCAGACCCACAGAAATGTGCCAGACCTCATCCCTGTCTCCTCGTGTGAGTGTGCCAATCTGCCTCTTGTTCAAAGCACTGGAAGCCTTTGAAGGAAGCTGCTGTAAATGCCAACAGGCTCTGCTGTGGCAGCTTAAATCCCTAGGGACTGATTTTGGGCCAAAGTATGTGGCATCCTGAACACAGGGCAACGCTGGATTGCATGTTTATGTGGAAGGGAGGGTGTTTGCCATATTTTTTCTTCTCCCACACCGTGAAGCTAAAATGTTTTGCTTCACCTTCTTTGCTTTGCTCTTGTTCTAGGATCCATTGCATTGGGCCATGTTGCAGTCATCCACCCAGGGTATTTTATGGGGTGTCATTTAAGCATGCAGGACAGTTGCAACAAGTCTGACGCATTGAGGGAGCAAAGCTTCTCCTGGAGCAGTCTGTGGGGGCAGGAGTGGTCAGGACTTGCTCATGCTTTCCTTTTGCACACTCAGAGCTTATGAGGTGGAGTTAAATGGACTTGGTAGAGCAAGTTTGACCAAGTGACCGGTTGTATGGGGTTCCCTGTGGAAGATTGATTATATGGGGATTCATCAGTAAACTTTTAAGTGTGTTTAGAAAGGCAGTGAAAGATAGCGGGTTTGTGTGGTTATTGGAAGAAGGTAAGCGAAATGCACTCAGCTTTGAGCCAAACCTTCCAAAGTGAATAATTTTGCTCGTGCAAAGACAATGATTTTGCTTGAAGAATCACAGAATGGTCAGGTTTGGAAGGGACCCCTGGAGCCCACCCCCTGCTCAAGCAGGCTCTCTTACAGCAGCTGCACAGGATCGCATCCAGGTGGGCTCTGGACGTCCCCAGAGAAGGAGACTGCACAGCCTCTCTGGGCAGCCTGTCCCCGTGCTCCGGCACCCTCAAGGGAAAGAAGTTTTTCCTGCTCTCCCCACGGAGCTCCCTGTGCTGCAGTTTGTGCCTGTTGCCCCTTGTCCTGTCGCTGGGCACTGCTGACAAGAGCCCGGCCCCAGCCCCCTGACACTGGCCCTTAAAGGTACCTGTGTGCATCGCTCAGGTCCCCTCTCAGCCTTCTCCTGCCCAGGCTGAACAGCCCCAGCTCCCACAGCCTTTCCTCCTAGGAGAGATGCTCCAGTCCCCTAATCACCTTTGTACCCTCTGCTGCAAAGAGGAAGAGACTAAAGAGGGAGACGCTTGTGTCTTCAGCCTGTTTCCAGTAGTGCCTGGAGGGGTTTGTGGTATTGCTGCCTTCCCTTTCAGTACCTGTGCTGTGAGAAGGGGGTCTCCACCCTCTACAGTTGGTGCTGGCAGTTGGAACTTTGAAGGGTCCAGGTGACTGCAGCAACCTTCTTGTTTATGTAGCAGGTGCTTCTGATGGGAGTGTTGCAGTTAAATCTATGAACAGAACCCTGAATGCAGAGCAGGGTGAAGAGGTAGATCCCATCTAGCCCATAAAGCACAGCATGAGCAGCATTGGCCACTTACTGTCACCAGTTACACTCTGGTGTTGTGTTTACTGGCCTTGGTTTCAGATGGCATAGGGCTGAATTGTGTAAGCAGGTCTCTGATAGAGGTACCACTCCCTGTACCAGCCTGGCACAGTTGAACCAAGAGGCAGAGGCCAATAAAGCTGCATATGCCCCGAGGTCAGGAGTGTGTTCTTACTGGCAGAAGTAGCTTTGCTTGAGAGATTGTGGTTTTACTGTGTCAACAGGGACTTTGATAAGAGTGGGCAGGTTCTCACCTGGCACTCAAAGAGCATCATTTCTGCCCTTTGCTGATGCCTCATCGTTGTGTACTCATCAGAGCTGTGCAGTGCTAGCAGTGTGAGCACCTGCAGGTGAAAGCGCTTTGCTGGGGATGGCAATAAGGTGTTTTGAGGAAAAACAATTCTGTAGGAGGTAATGAAGTCGGGTCTCCCTGTAGCACTCCTTTCCTACGTGTCTTGTTTGCTTGGGGAGCTTGTTTTTCTTTGCTATTTTAGCCTTGAGAAAGTGGCTGATCCAGGCACAAATCTCTGATACTGAGTCACATATTCCAGCCTTGCTTTATGCATTGAGGCTTGTTGTGCTCTGCCCTTTCCTTGCCTTGAGGGTGCGACTCTAGGTCCCTCACTTCTGTGATGATGAAAAGCCGGTTGTTCTGGGTTCGACTAACTGATTTTGCCCAGAAAACTTCTATAGCAGCATAAACTGTCATCCCAAATTCAGAGCAAGAAGGAGCATGTGGGATGTGTATGTATGGCAACGCAAAATAACAGAAGAGTAATTTAGCTGTTGCTGACCTGTTTTCTCTGCCTCATCCCCAAAGTGGGCCTGTGTTTTTAACCTTAGTGGAAGAGGTCAGTGTGTGGCAGCAGCACAGCAGGTCACCTGAGAAGGTGGCTTGTGTTATGTAACTTGAGTAAGTACCTGAAGCCAGGATAGCTGGAAGGCAGCTAGGACGAGCGATTGCTCTTAGGCAGGACCAGCCATAAAGGGGATGTGTGGTCAGAACCAAACCTGCTGCAGGAAGACTCTTCAAGTTCCTACTGCAAACAGCTCTGCAGCCTTTGACTCTGCTTCAGCCTTTAAGTTATGCCTGGCAGAAGCTCTGCAGCCTGTGCATGATAGATTTGGAGAAGAGCAAACAGATGTGGGGTGGTGTGTGTGTGTGTGTGTGGAGGAGGCAATGTGTGTCCAAGGGAAGGAAGATGTCCTTGGAGAGGAGATGGTGTCCCTGGAGCTGATACAGCAGGAGCGCAAGAGCTTCATGCAAGATGATCCACAGCTTTCTGTAGCCCTGGCTGGTTTGCTCCTCCCGTTGCTGCCAGGAGCACATATGGGAAGTGCGAGTCAGGAGTCCAGATGGTTTTAGCTTTGCAGCGTGCACATTTCTCCTGGCTGGGGGAGAGGTAGGTGTATGCTCCTTCTGTCAGAGCCTGGCTTGGTGCCATGGGTGGTAGGGGTGCAGGGGGAACCATCCTTTAGCTGCTCTTGAAGGGGCACCGAAGAGCTCCGCCACCTGAGGAAGCTGTGCAGTGAAAAGTGCAGTGCTCTCAGAGTTTTTAATTGTACCTCTAACAGTTCTTCAATAGGAGACTGTGTGATTTGGGTGTAGCGGGTGTACCTTTGGAGACAGTTTAAGTTAACCTAAAATAGGAAGGAGAGGTTTCTCTGCTAGAACGTCATTTGTATTTAATGTGTTACAGCCTTGCCTGGCAGCAGCGTGCAAGGCTTCTCCCAAGGGGGTGCTCTATGCGGCTGTTGGAGAGCCGGACAAATTCTGTGTCTGCTCCAGCACTTCCTCTGGCTTGTCAGCCTAGTGCAGATGATCGATGCTTCTAGCAGGGTGGAGGTCTTGATATCAAAAATAAAAGGTTTGTTTTGAGGCTGTAGAGCAGGATGCATGTGTCTTCTGAAGAAAAACAAACCAGACACTCTGCTGTTGTTAGCGTTGAGTGTCCTCTGCCAAAACCAGATGCTCCGTTACTGTTAAGTATAGAATGTCCTCTGCCAAGAAAGATGCAGCCGGGCACTGTTATTTTGGTGTGTAAACCTTGCAGTTGGATGCCAGAGGTCATGATCTGCTTCTTAAAAACCTGTCTGCAAATCGCTTTCTGGCAGGCTTCTGAGCAACCTCCTCCTATAAATTTACAGTGAGAGGGAAAATGAGACCATCTGGAACATTCACAGAGGTGTCTGCTCCTACTTTGCTTTCTCTAGGAGAAAGACCTGGCCCTTTCTTCCCTCCAGACTGCCTCTGAGTCCTGTTTTCACAGAGAAACCCAGACAGCTCTCCCTTGTGCAGGTTGTCTCTGCCTTTCCTGCATGTGAAGCCCAGAGCTGGATGCAGCGTGTGAGTTGCAGCATTGCCAGCGCAGTGGAGACGGGAAGGATGGCTTTATGCTTTGCGTACAGCACTTGTAGTACTTCTGCTTGTGTGTCTTGATGAGCTTCATGTTGCTTTCTGTAGCGTTGTGACTGTTAATGGCTCATTTCAGCGGGTCAGGTGGTTGCATTGGCAGCTGCCACAGTGCTAAAAGCAGCTGTGGAAAGTGAAAGCACTGCAACTTCAGCATTCTGTTAGTTACAGATGGCTTCGATGGTTTGTCGCTGTCTTTCTGTATTCCAGTCACGCGCCCTGCATTTTCTGTAGCCTTTCCTTGCCCAGTGTTGTCTGAGCTGCTTGTGATTCTGTTGTGTTCAGCTCTACCCTGTGGGATCCTGCGTTGTACTGGTGTCTTCTGGTGTGATGGAGTTGCTGATGACTATTCCTGGGGCATGTCTTACTGTCTGATGTGTGGTGGCTGTGCGGCTATTTCATCCAGCTCACACAGGAGCAGGGAAAGTACTCGAGTGACGAGTGCTCTGTGTGAGGCTCTGGCTGTGTAAGTCATCTCTGCTAGTGTGTTTTCCTCACTACATGAGCTGAGTGGAAGTGCAGGTGTGAGCCTCTGTTGTGATGCCGTCTGGACCTTGGGCTTTCCTTAAGGGTGCATGTTATCCTCAGGATTAATCGTTTGAGGGAAACACCAGCAAAGGAGGACATGGAAGTGCTGCTCCTTACACATGGACATGAGAGGGAAAGCAATGACGTGTCGTGTTTGGGTCCAAAGGTGGGACAGACGGGTGCCTCACCCCAGAAGCTTTGAGAGAAAGTGTGAGTTCAGTAAGAGGGAAGTGAATTGGGGCTTGGGAAGTGTCTTTTTGTAGCAAAACTACTGCACCTTAAAATCCTTCCATTTCTGTGCCCTTGCTGCCAAGGAGGAGCTGGTAATGGCAGCCTGTGGGTAACACACAGCTGGCAGCGGCACAGGGGAGGCTGGTGGCAGCCCACTTGCTGGTGGCTCTTGTGAAGAGGTTCTTTGTCCTGTTACCCGTGTGGGCAGTAAAATGAAGTCCTCTTGGTGTCTGCTGCCACATGCTTGCTGGGCTGAGGTTTGGGAGCAGCCAGCAGTGCTCACGTGCTAGAAAAAGTGTCCCGACTAGCTGCTCATCCCAGCTTCTCTTTGCAGCAGCCTGCACCTTGCTGTGGGTTTGGCTGGTGACATAGAGTGAGCTGGTTCCATTCTCCCAGCCCAGAGGGCAGCTATCTCAGAAGGTCCCAGCCTTGCACTCCTACTGAGGCACCCAGCATAGAGCTGCCCAGAGCAGGCATTACAGGATGGCTGCAGCAGCAACGGGTGACATCTCTTGTCTTGGGAAGGAAGGGCTCTTCTCCAGCCACGTGTTCCTGATGGTGAAGGCATCTGTTACTGAGCATAGCTGTGTGGCTGAGAGCATGGAAACCCTGTGGTGGTTTCATACCTAGCAAAGACTGTACCAGGAGTGCTGGTCTGTTATCCCAGTAAGAAAGGCACTTGAACTCTGTAAGGTGCCATTTAAAATGCTGTTTATTAGAGCTAACACTATAAGGAGAGAGTAATATAGATAATTTTGCATTCCTTTTAGATGGCGGGACCCCCCAGGCGGTGTAGCATCAATTGGGCCTCCAATCCATGTGCAGTGTGCTGAGCAGACCCTGTCCATGGAAGATATTTCCCATATTTCAATCATTTGAGCTACTACAGAATTTTCTTACAGGAAGACAACTCAATTCCTCATTTCCCGAGTCAGGTGGAATCAGTCAGATTCAGTTTCCAGATGGAGAGTGTTCACAGAGCCTCTTGCTGCACTCCTAGATAAAGGCAAGGACATGCAGGTGGCCCAGTCACTGATGCTGTGCCCACAGGCTCTTCTGCTGCAACAAAATGGCTGAGTTTATCCTGCCGCTGAGGGGTCTGTGCAGCACAGTGCAGGCCTGGGGACACTCACGCTGACTGCGATGTGGGTCACTGACTCTTGGGTGTACAGAGGTCTCCTGGTCAGGGTCACTACAACGGGTTGGATTTGCAGTATGTCACGCACAGTTGTCCTGCAGTGTCAGATGAGACCTTGACTTGGGAGACTCCGTGCACTGAATGCACCAAAGGGCTGTAGGCATCTAGCATAAAGGATTTCTTTTTATTGTGGAAAGTACTTTCCTCCTGGATGCTGCTCTTCTCTCTTTTCCACATCCTTCTTCCAGGTGGGAACCTCTGATCTCCTGGGCTGTCACCAGCCTGAGCCAGCACCAGCAGCAGACCTGCCAGGCACTGCAGATCCATGAGTTGTGTGTGTATCACACTTTGGCTGTTTGATTAAACACTTTCTATAGGTCCCTTAAGCAAACAGCAGGAAGCAGGACTGCTGGTCCCATGTGGGGCCCTCTCTAAAGAAGAGGACGCTTTTCCCCTCAACCAGCCTCAAGAAATCCTCTTGTCTTCAGACTTCCAAGTGCCATGTAGAGCAGGGCTACAGATGCTGCGCTGTAGGAACCAGATGGCTGGAAGCAGTCCCTGGCAGGCTTTTATAGGCTGCTCTGGAAATACAAGCCCTAAAGAGATCTCTGCAGGGTTTCATCTGCTGAGCAGAGGCACCAACGTATGCCAGTGGCAGTTCAGACCAGTGGAACAACAACAAAACTGGTTGTGAGAGCAGCAGAAGGGAAGGCTTTTTGATGCTAGCGATGTGGATGTGAGACTTGAGCCCATGGTGATTAAAAGGCCAGTCTTCATCACCCACAAACAGCTTGCCTTGTCCTTAGCAGGAAGGGTGTGAAGGAGGGGAAGCCTTTGAGCTCTGCTCGTGAATCAATTAACTCCTTCCCCAAGGGCTCTTTTAATTGCTCTGAGACTCTGTGTTCGTGTGTGTGTGTCTGTCTTTAAACAGCACGCAGCTTCCCAAGGTGCTGCTCAGCTGTGCTGTGCTGCAGAGGATGCTGTGATGAAGTCCAAAAGTCCTCCTAGACCCCGTGACTTCCAAGATAGGTAGCTGTAAGTCAGAGGTGTTTTTCTTCTTTCTTCTCCTGTTCTGTGGAAAGTTCAGGGTTTTGAACTTCTGCTCGGCTTGATGTGTCCCTTGCAGCTCTTGTGGTCTGAAAACTGCCCAGCTGCCATGGTTGGAGGAGATGGCAGCAGCACTTACAGGTTAACTGGAAATGATCTGGCTCATGAGCCTTGGCTGAGCTTTTGCTCAGGTAAGCAGTGAGATGAGGGTAAGGGATTTTTCTTGCTTTCTAGAGACACTTCTGATGTGTTGTAAGGTTTTGATGAATGATGAGCTAGTTCCACTCCCGGGACTTAGTCTGAATGTGTTTACATTTCTTCATCTTGAACAATCCTGAAATTGCTGCTGGCAGCTTGGGGTGCTGTTTGCTGCTGCCACAGGTCTGGTTTCTAAGTGGTGCCTTTACAGGTTATTAATGATACTGAACCATGTTTTGGTGAGGGATTCCCAGACTGTTTTTAGCCACACAGTGGCAGTGATGAAGTCCTTTGTGGTCGGGGACCTACTGCTACTTCAGTCCACAGTGGGTCCTGTAGGAGGAACTTTGAACCTCTGTGGGTTGGTTTATGAGAAGATGACTCTCCTGGGGACATGTGGCTTGGCTGTATTGGCTGCCAGACAGCACATGCCTTGGCACAACTGTCACAACTTGTTGATGTTCAGGGGGTGAGGCTTGTGTTGCTGCAAACCGCCTCTCTACCCCTTCCTTCTGGGGAGGGGAGCTGTCTTTGGCTCCGTGCTGCTGATTGTGTAGATTTTTTTACTGCAGTCCATACTCTTAAAAGTGTGAGTTGGGGAGCTTGTGTGTGACGGGTGCAGGTAGTGGGGTCCTTGTCCTGTCCCACAGTAGGAGGAGCCCTCCTGGCTCTTCTCTTGCTGTGCAGGTGAAGGATGGAACTCCTGCTCTGCCCAGCTGCCTGCTGCCTGCATCCCTCTGCATGCTTTGCCCCACCTGAAACAGGAGCTTGTGGTGGGGGACTTCTGCTAAAACCAGGTGCCTTTCTCGTGGGTGTGAGTGCAGTGAAGGAGTAGGAAGCAGTGCACAGCAGCCTTTTGCTGCTCAGGTTCCCTTTAAAAACAAAAAGAAAAAATAATGTTATTTACTCTGCATTTTTGCTTTGGATACCTGATAGATTTTTACATGCACCTTTCTCCTTTGCTGCCCAGCCTGGGCTCTTCTGTGCTGGTTGTGTGCACCTCCCGCAGCCTCTGCACAGAGCAGGCAGCTGGCTGAGCGCTCCAGCTCCGCTGTGCTCCCCCGTCCCTGTTGTCAGTGTCAGCACAGAGCCGTTCCCAAACTGAATGACCAAAGGCATGTGGAAAGGAAGGAGTAGCTGAGGTGGGTGACACTAAGTGTTGCTGGTGTATTTGGCTGTTTGACCCTTTTCCATGTGCTGGAGCAGCCTCCCCAGCTCTGTCAGGGCCAGGCTGGCAGGTAGCATGTGCTGGAGAGCTGGGTTGCAGCTCTTGCTTTGAGTGTTTGCCCAGTGTTGCAAGATGTGTAAAGCAGTCACTTAAAAATGGCGTAGGCTGCTTGTCAGTCCATCTTGGGTCTTTTTAATTGCACTGGAAGTTCACTGCAATGTTTATTGGTGCGTGTTGAATCTTGGCTACAATGAACATCACAAAAGTCGCTCTCTGCTAATTAGCAGCAAGTATTTGGCTGTTAGGACTGTTTGGGAGAGAACCGGAGCACATTGTGGAAGTTAAAATATCACTTCCCATAGCTGGCTCAGAAAATGGCCCTGTGTTATTAGGGCATGTATAATTGGCCTCACTTGCTGTGCTTCAAGTCTTGCACAAAGCAGAATGGTTGGGGCTTAGGAAGTAACACATCATTTTTCTGATAATTCTGAATTTTCTCCTGTTGGAGAGGTGGGACAAGGGATAGAGAGGCAGGGTGTTATCTGCTATAGAGGGTTGCGTGCTTTGGAAAAAAAATACTTAATTTCTGCCTTTCATATACTCTGTCGCAACTCGAAGGTAGTCTTCCTTCTCCTTCCCTGAAGTGCCTTGCTTCATCTGTAAACATCTCCTGATGTGCGTGGGCTTGTGTTTTGCTTTGATAGGTATACTTAAAAGTTCAACTTGGTTTCTTTTTCTAGGGATTGTAACAAATTCTCTTTTCTTGCACTGACTTGTGTATTCTCCTCGTTGGTGGGTTGACATCAAACCCAGCTCTTTCCTGAATTTGGCCCAGGTCTGCCCGGCCTTGTTGTCTTCTGGAAAGGAGACTGGGGCTGCGGTCTTGCAAGTGTCTGAGGCTTCCTGATGGCTCATGGCCTCTGTGAGGGGCAGCCCAGCCTCGAGAGGCCAGTTCATCTCAGTGACACAGCAGGAAACGGGTTTTGGGATAGTCTGCTGGGACCCAGCGACCTCAGGAGAGCACAGGGTGGATGTTGAAGTGTGCCTGGGGATTGCAAGTGGCTGCTGCCTTCTCCCTTACCCCCTTGGCCAGGTTGCACTGGTCCCTTCTGTTCTCCTTGGGCACCAGGCTTGCAAAACTAGTCTGACACACACACACACCCTTAGGTACTTCATGCATGTCCAAAACAGCTATGGCATCAGTAGCAAAGTCTTTTGACTGTCAGTGTTATTGTAATGGGTTTCCTGTTAGTGCATTTTTGCTTCTGCCTTTTCTCCCTTCCCCGTTTTTCCTTCCCAGAGTGGCTGCTCTGATCCTTCAATTCCCACTCCAGAGGTTTGTCACTGGCTGATCTTCCTCTAATTGCATCCTTGCCTTAGGTCCCTGAAGGTTCATCTTTCCCACTCCAGTGCTCACCATCTGTGCATCCTTTCTGCAGCTGATCACCTCGAACTGTAGCAGAAATGATGACCCATATTCATGGATATTTAATGCTTCCAAACAGAGAGAGCTCCTGGATGCAGCCGAAATTGGCAGGCTGCTCACTGAAGCCTGTCATCAACATCAGGTCTTGCTTCACATTACGTATCTACGGGGAAATGATTTCCCCCTTCACCAGAACGATGATGGGATGGGGTCGGGACTCTGTGGTAGGGTGGTGGTGGCTGCCTGCTTAGTCCCACTGCAGGGTGACCATGGTGCCAGCACAAGAGCTCCAGCCCTCTGTATGAGTTAGCTGGAGCTCAGGTAGCCGAGGATTGATTTGAGTGTGGATTCCCAGTCAGATGAGTCTTTGTAAGGTGAGCTCCTGGGGTACACCACAGGCAGGTCCTTTTGTGAGCCACGGTGCTGGAGAGCAGAGTGAGCCTTCACTATAAGGGTAGTTTCTTCACTATGAGGGTGGCGAGGCGCTGGCCCAGGCTGCCCAGAGCAGCTGTGGGTGCCCCATCCCTGGCAGTGCTCAAGGCCAGGCTGCACGGGGCTGGGGGCACCCTGGGCTGGTGGAAGAGGTCCTTGCCTGTGGTGGGGGTTGGGATTAGATGACCTTTAAGGTCCCTTCCAACCCAAGCCATTCTATGAGTCTGGCCTGTGGAGGGACCTGGGTTAGGCTGGGTGGAAGTGTGCTGTGTGTCAGCTCTGCCTGGGCCACTTGCTGATGCTTTGTATCCAGACATGCTTGTTCTGTCCCTCTGCGGTACCCCTGCTCTGAGGCAGAGCTGTTGCCACCATGAGCATTGCTATTCCTGTTGCTAGTTCCTCTGGCTGGAGCGGGGCCATTGCTGCATGCTCCCCAGCCACCATGCTGGTCATTATAAACATCTTTTCTGCCCCCTGAGCTGTGGGGAAGAACAAGTTTCTCCCTGATGCTAGTCACAATCAGCTTTGCTGGAGGTGTTGTCCCATGTCCGTGTTTGCAGAAGTCAGGGACAATCTCCCAGCTGTTGCCGGTGAGAGCTGAGGCTCTGAAGGTGAGAGAGTGTTGGCAGGGTGGAAATCTGGTTTTCCCAATGAATTTGCACACCCTGTAGGGCTTGGAGAGCAGGAAGGACGCTTCTGCTCAGTGTGGAGCATCTTGAATTGCTGGATGTCTAAAACCTGCACGGTGAAAAACAGGCAGGAGGAGGGAAGCCATGCTGGCACTGAAGCTTGCGCTGCTGGGCAGTGTCTGCTGGCTGCTCGGGCAGTCCCTTCTGCCTCAGAGCTGGCGGACGGGAATCCTTCGTGCTGTTTTCTGCCTGTTGGGCTGCTGCTGCTCGTGGTGGGAGCCAAACTTGTCAGCTTACGTGGTCATTGTGGGTTTACCACTGCCAATGTTCTTCATTCTTATGCCAGCTGAGAAATGACCTTAGAAATGATAAATAGGACTCGAGTTAATCAGTACCATTAAAGCACGATGTGACTTCTCATGCATCAGTGGAGTGTGAGCATGGTGCAAATGTGACTTGTTTGCGCTGGCATGGCTCTTCTCAGTTATGTTTGCTGGGGTTTGAGTTTGCTGCCTTCTGGCTTATCTCAAGCCTTGTGCCCTCTTTGTGCTTAAGGAGATTTGTAGGTAACAGCCTTATGGACTTGCTGGAGCTGCTCTTCTGAGGCTCCCTCTGCCCTGGTCCTGCCATCAGTGCAAGCAGTGAAACACGGGCTTGTGGCTGGCAGTGCTGGCTGCCGTGGACCTTGTTGAAGCATCTGTGAGCAAAATGGGGTGTACAAATCCAGCTTTGCTTGCTGTTGCTAGCACAGGTGCCCGTGTCACCAGTGCTGTCCTCCCCCTGCCCACCCTGGATCCATTTGAGTGCCTGACACTAGTGCACCCAGGGCACCCATGCAACAATGTTTGGTCTGCCGCTGGCTACAGGTAACCAGATTAGTTGAAAGTGGAATTGTTTTTCTGGACAGGAAGCCTATTAGTAGAATCTGAACTACAAATCTGTGTTTTTTCCCCTTCTTGGACACGTAATTGGATCTTTCAGAAACATCCTGGTTGCGTGATTAATGCTGTTTTTAAGCTGTATGAGCCATTTGTGTCTCTGAATCCCGTAACGATGCCAGTCAGCTCATGGCACTGTGGCAGCCGGGACCATCTGCCAGCTGTTGCGGTGCCTGGATGAAGTGGGAGGCTGAGCGACCCTGTGGTGGTCCTGGCATGGATGGGGCGCAGGAGAGGCTGATGCCACATGGCGTGAGTGATGAGATTATTGCTGTGAAGCTGGCTTTGGTCTTTTCTTAAGGAGTTTTAAAACCAAATCCCGAGGAGAGTGTCTGGGCTGGATTGGCTCCTTCCTGCAATTGTGAGGAGAAGCAGTGTCTGCATACACGGTGCTATTTTAGAGCAGGGGCCTGATAGAAATGCCTGTCTGCTTTGAGAAGGAGGCTTCCTTCTGTGCACTTGCACTTTTCCTTTGACCTCTCCCTGAAAATGAGGGAGAAATCAGAGTCCTAGCTGGTGGTAGTCATTGGTTGTGATAGAAAAATGACTTGGAGAAGGGTAATGGTGATATGTGTGAGTTACTAGACCAATATGTAGAGATCCATAATGGAAAAGATGATGCTAATCTGCAGTGAGGATGAGGTGGGTGAATGACAGAGCTGGGTGCTGTGCATGGTGGGCTAAAACACTGCTGTGTCTGTAGCCTCAAGAGTGCTTCTTTAGAGCAGCTGCAGCAGCTGCGTGTGAGACGAGCTCTGGGGGAGTACAAGCCCCCTGCCTCAACCTGGTGTGCTCAGGGGCTGTCGGGCCCCTTCCTCAGCTTTGTTCTGAGGCGTGAGCATGTATGAACAGGCAGATGGAGACGTATCCTGAGCCCACATTCCCAGAGAGGGAATGTTGGTCTCCAAAAATGTTGGCCACGGAGGGGCAGACGCAGGAATGAGGAGCCTGGATGAGGGCTTCCTTCAAGGACAGACTGCTGCCTCTGTCACTGGGATGGTGTGACCTGTTGTTTTCCCACAGTGTGGGCTGGAAGGTGAGCAGCCAGAGGAGTGAGCTGCAAGTGAAGTGTCTCCGCAGCTTGCTTTGCATTCAGCTCTGGCCACGCAGAGGCCCCACGCCCGCAGAGGTGATGAGCATGCCCATGTTGCCTGTCTTTGCCTGTCCCTTCTCCTTTGCCTGCTACCAGCATCCCTGTCAGCACTGCTAGCTTGCTGTCCCCTGCGGAGCATGTGCCGTGCAGGTTGTGACCCTCTTCGTGCTAGTGCAGAAAAGTAGTCATGTTTGTAGGAAAGAAGGCAGGTGATGAAAAGCAGTTGCTGAGAGGCTGGGTCTGGCAGTTTTTGAGTTTTGTTGCTGAAGATGCCTGGGCAGATCATTGGTATTCTGGCAGGCAGCTCTTCTTGGCTGGCTGGGAGCGCTGTCCCTTAGGGTGGCAGGCAGCCTGGCACCAGAGCCAGCCCCAGCTCGGTCCCTTCGGTCTGTTGGTGTCCTCTGAGCTGGCAGAGCCCCTACCTGCCTTGCTCAGCAGGCAGAGAAGCATCCCTTCAGGAGACCAGTTGAAGCTGAGGTGGTTGTATCTGCAAACCTCTCCAAAACACCTGCCCTCTCCCCTGAGAAACAGGTCATTCCAGGTCTTTGAGTTCTGCAACCAAGGTGGGAACATGTGGGACCATGGGGAAAAGCTGCTTATTGACTATTATCCCCAGCTTTTGTGGGGAGAGGGTAAAATTTCCTCAGACATGGGCCTGGGGAGACTTCCCTGAGGCACCTTACAAACACGAGCATAGAAACTCCAGCGCGCTTCCCCTGCTTTGCTTCCAGCGTTGTCTGTTTTCTTGTTCCAGGCTGATTTGGGGATAATGAGATTTAATTGGTCTCCAGCTCTCCTCCTCCCCTCACCAGTGGTTCAAATCCTATTACCTCGTAAAGCATTTGGAATTCTGTCTCCTGAAATTGCATTAAGCTAGGATGGAAATTCCTTGCGGCTTAAACCTTGTGTCCATACGGCATGGGCATGGACTTCGGGGCTTTGTTGCTGCTTGCTCTGTGGCTCCTCCGGGCTTGGTGGGGATGCAAGCGCTGGGGTTAACCCCCAGTGAGATGGACTGATCGATCATGGGGAGGGTGGGGAAGAGCTCGGCGGGGGTACAGAAATGCTTGTCAAGGATGGGATTCACCTAGTTAGGAACAAATGCTGTAAGCTTGCAGCCTGTGCGCTTAGAGCCCAGTGATGCCCCTTCCTCGAGCTGGCATCTGTCTTCTGGGGTGTTGGTTTGCCCTTTCCTACCGCTTTCTTGCCCAGTTTTGGAACGGACAGCCTGCCTCCAGGGGAGATGGGGTTTCCAGCTGAGGAGAGGAGCACAGAGGGAGGAGGAAGCCATAGGTGCAGAGGTGGTGCTAGTTCAAGGCCGTGGGGTGGGTGGGGACCTGGAGCTGCTCTCTGCTCATGGGTTTCCTTTTACCAGCCGAACTCCCCTTATATCCGTGGCAGCAGAGGCTTTGGTTGCTTCCCATAACACTGCTCATAAACTTGAGGTTACACTCACATGGGGTGGTGGCAGGCGCCAATGCTGGGGAGCTGCAGGGGTGTTGTCCTGACCGTGGGGACAGCTGTGGGGTGGGAGCTGCCCTGCTTGGCACTGAGCACATGAGCCGAGGAGTTCCCTACGCTATTGATTTCTTCTTGGGGCTCTTATCAAAGTGTTACTTGCGGAAGAGGACTTTAGACAGGGTAATCTTTGCTAGGAGGGCGCTGTGACCTGGAGAGCAGATAACAGCTTGTGGTGCTCTTGAGAGCCAAACAGTGTCAAATTTTAACTTTCTAGAAACTGTTTCGTGGCTTGTCTAGGTCTTTGACTTTTATTTCTGTTCTTATTGTCCCCCCTACATATACACCCCAGCCACCTCAAATGATCTAAGAGCAGTGGGATGGGGGGTAAGAGCTCTTCCTCCCCATTTCCCAAGGGCTGCAGCTGCCTCTGCAGAAATCTCAGCTCCTCAACAGGGAGGAGCCCTTCTGAGACCTGTCCTGCATGGGGTTACCCACAGGCCTCCTCCTGTTCACCTACCAGTCTTACCCCTCTGGAGATGCAAATTCCAGCTCACTGAGCTGGACGGAGACAGGGAACAAAGATGCTGATCCTTCACCAGGTCAGCGGGCAACTGCTTCAAACAGCTCTGCCCTGAGTAAGGAAAACCGACGTGGGTCTTGCCTCCAAACAGTGAAGTCTGTCACCCGTTCTACTACAACCACTTTGCTCCCTTGCTGGCCCTAGTCTCTGTCCCCACCTCCTGTGGTGGGGCTGTGGTGCCCATGAACCCGCTGAGGTCACCTGCATGGCTGCACTGGGAAGCTGGGGTGCCTCTGCCCCTCTCTTCAGTGTCAAATGACCCTTTATGCCTGAAACTGTGATGGGATGTGCGGGCTCCAGAGATACTTGTGGATGCATGGTGTTGTACAGGGTGTTCTGGTATCTGCAGGACAAGGGAGGAAGGGGTTGAAGACCTTGCTCATAAATACCTGCTCTCTTTTGTGGAGGAGAAAGTCTCTTCCAAGTGACTGGAGATGGGTGAGACGGTGATAGCTGCTGTCTCAATGGGCTTAGTCCTTGACTGAAGCACACCAGCTTTTGTGCAGGACCTCTGGGGTCAGTCACTGGTTGTCTCTGGGTCACTCAGAGCTGTCAGCACAGGAACGTGTACCTTGGAGCTCTCTGTTAGTATCCTGTCAGAGAACAGTCTCCTGTTTTGGGGACCCCACCAGGGGCACTGGCCTTCTGTAGCCTGTGGCAAAAGGGGTGCTGGGATGTGAAAGCTAAGGAGCCTGAAGACCAGCAGGGCTGCAGGAGTGGCCTCGGCTCTCATGGCTAGAGGGGAAGTCTCCCTCTGCCCTTCTGCATGGCACCTTTGGGTGCCGAGTCCAGAAGGTCCCTGGTCCTGCTCACCTTAGGGGACAGGACTTTGCAGGGTTGCTCAAGTAAGAGCATGCCAAGCTGTCCTCAGCGGGTCAGTCCCGTGGAGTGGGTTCTTGGGGCCATGGGACTGTCACTTCTTCTTTGGCTTGTCAAGAGTGCTGCCAGGACGGTCATGTGGCCGTAAGGGTGCAGGGCTCTGCTGGGAGTGTTGGCTGCGAAGGAGGTTGCACGTCTTTAAGTCTCTTCCTGCCTTCCGAAAATGGTTGCAGTGAGCATGCTACCCACTCTTCCCATGGAGGCCTTCCCTCCAGAGGGGAGGCATTGGATGCAGGCATGACATGTGCACCTGAGAGCTGCCTCTCTGGGTCCGTGGCCAGTGTCACAGGAGCTGGTGGGTGCTTTACAGGTTGTTCTGTTTAGCACCATCCCGGGTGAGACTCCATCCTTGACCCAAGTGTTCTTGCAATGCCAAGACTCAGGTAGCAGGTGTCCTCATGGAAAGCTCAATATTCTGGCCTTTTGCAAATGTTGGTGGAGCCCTAACTATTGTTTTCTGTTTTTCGCTTGTCGTTCACAGTATAGTGCCGTGGACAGCAACCCCCTGTCTCTGTATGTCATGCATCCCTTCTGGAACACGATAGTGAAGGTGAGACCTCATCCTGCCCTGAGTGGGACAGCAAAGCTCCAGTCACCACAAAGTCTCCTCTGTGAAACTGTCGACTGAAAAGCCCTGCTTCATTTGTGGTGCAACTAATTACGAAAGGTTGCTGCCTTGCAGCCTGCCCCGAGCTCACTGCATTGCTGCCTAAAGCTTCCTGCCGCCCTGTGGTATGCCAGATGAGACTAAACACTACTCTCTGATGCCCAGATGATTGTAACCAGGTCTCTGCCATGGCTGGGAGCAGCATGTGGTCCTTATTACACGTTTTAATGAGTTCATGTGTTCTTTTGCTGCTTTCCCATAGATCTTCCCTACCTGGCTGGCCCCAAATTTGATAACGTTTTCTGGCTTCCTGCTGCTTGTCTTCAACTTCTTCCTCATGGCATACTTCGACCCTGACTTTTATGCTTCTGGTAAGGCTGCATGTTCCTGTCTGGATGCAAAGCATCGGAGTGGTGCACTGATCAGAGTGGTGAAAACTGTCACCACCTCTGCTGTGACTCCTGGTGCTTGTGGATAAGGCCTCATAGTCTGGGCCTTCCCAGAGGCAAGTGACTGTGCCAGAGGAGGGACAGAGTTGAGGGGCTGAACTCGCTGGCCTTAGTGACAAGGACTTGTCTGAATACAGCACCTTCTCTCTGGCTGCTGGAGAGACATGCACCTGGCTGGCATCATGCGCGCAGGCGAGGGAAGAGGAAACAGCCAGCATCTCAAGTAGGAATTGGCTCTGCCTACAGAGCAGCCAACACTCTTTATTTTAAGATCTAATGGGATAATAGGGAAAACTGCTTCCCTGAAGTCAGCTTGTAGAGTACCTTGTTCTTTTCATCCCAGTTAATTGCCTTCTTGCAAAAACATGCCAGCACCACATTCAGACTAACAAAGGCAAAGTCCTCTTTCTCGGTTTCACCATTCTGTGTAAGGCAAGGGTATGCCCAGCTTTAAACTTTTTGACGGTGCCCATGTTCATCTGTTCGTGAATCCAAAGGTTCAGTTGTGTCTTCTTCCTCATGAGGGTCTCCCAGGGGAAAGATCAATACAGCATGATAGCTCTCAGTTATCAATAGCTATTTTTCTCTCCCTTTGCCCTTGCCCGGTTTGGTTTAGGTTGTCCAGAAGGTTTCATCCAGTTCTTCTAAAACTGGACCAATTATCAAAACAGTTAATTAGGAAAAATGCTGGTTTCTTGGGATCGCCTTTATTGGTAGGTAGACAAGCACTGTTCTTGATCTGCCAGGCTTTCAAAAGCTTGGGTGGCATCAGTGCTGTTAGTTAAAATTTGAACGGTGGTTTTATTCGTGAGCCATGGGAAGAAAAGCTGACAGTAGCTCAAGGAAGGAAGCTCAATGTGAGAATCCCCAAGACAGCAGATGTCCAGAAACTTGGTCTCTGCCAAAAGGATGGTGAAGCTCATGCTTTGGGACCCTTTTACACACGTGTTTTATGTGTCCTGCTTGTAAAGAGAACTTTTCATTGTGCTGGTGAGACCATCAGAAGCTTGTGCCTTGCCTCCTTGGGGGTGGTTTTGTAGAAGTGATGCTCTCCATTTACTGCTGGAAAGGCACCACCACGCTGCTTTAAGGAAACAGGAGGTGGCATTTCATGGAATCATTGTTTCCCCTAGGAGACCCCCATTGGCCCTCCTCCTTCGAGGCTGCTGCAAAGAAACTGTGCCTCTTCCTGCTGTTTTTCAGATGCACCTTTGGGCTCCCTGATTTGCAGACAGCTAAGCTGGCTACCTGCTGAAACAGTGCTGGAGATGTTATTAAGAAGGAACTCTTTTTCAACTGGCAGGACACAAGCTGGAGACTGGGTGGGGGATGCTGACAGGCTTCTACAGAGGCAGAGTGTCACCACATCTCAAAGAGGCTCTACTTAATGCTTTATGAACAAGTAGTTGAGGAGAGTCCAATCTGCATGCGCTTCTGTGGCATGCAGTTGGGCCACAGTTACTAGCTGCCATCACCAATTCTTAGATCTGGTGACTCTGGGGAGCTGGGGACAGAGGACAAATATGTCCTGGAAAGCAGAGTCCTTGGTGACCTAGTTTCACATGGTGTTGTGGAACAGCTCTGCCATCATGTCCTGAAAAGCTAATATCTCAGTTTCACTGTTTGAGTTATATAGGTGCTTTGTCTTGGTGAGCTGCCGGTCCTTGTTGCTGTGCCTCTAGTGCCAAAATAAACCCACTGAAAGTATGCCCTGAGCTGTCCTGACTTGGATCCTTCTGATCTCTGCAGCTCCTGATCACCAGCATGTTCCAAATGGAGTGTGGGTCATTGTGGGTCTCCTCAACTTCATTGCTTATACGTTAGGTAAGACTTTTTCGAGTTGATTGTGGGGGGCTGTGTCTGTCATTCTGTTCGCGCTGCGGCTGCATGTTGTCTTATCTCTGAGCCGGATGAGAGATTTTTTGATTCTGTCCTTCTGCCGTGCACTAGTCCAATTGCTACTTGGTCTGCTAGAGCAGTTTCTGGTTGCTGCTTTGCAAAGTGGATAGAAGTTGTCCCAGAGCAGCTGATGTGATGTTCCGATGCTGGAACTGACTTGGAGGTGAATTGTGAAATTCTGTCTTTGGTCCACTTTAAATAAATACAGTCTTGTCAGACTATTGCATTTTGCAGTCTCAAATAGAGCAGCTGGGTGGGCAGCACACTTCCCCTTCGAGCAGGAGGTAGTGAAAGCTGCTGTTTGCTGGCTGCATGTGCTTTGTTAGCTGCAGACTGGCCTGTTGCTTTATGTGGGGGTATCCAGCACAACTCCTTGTTTCCTCGTTTCTCCTTCCTCTTTTCCCAGATGGCGTTGATGGGAAACAAGCTCGCCGGACCAACTCCAGCACGCCCCTGGGAGAGCTCTTTGATCATGGCCTGGACAGCTGGGCTTGCGTGTACTTTGTCGTGACAGTTTACTCCACCTTTGGACGGGGCTCCACTGGTGTCAGTGTCTTTGTTCTCTACCTCCTCTTATGGGTGGTCTTGTTTTCATTCATCCTCTCCCACTGGGAGAAGTATAACACAGGGATTCTCTTCCTGCCCTGGGGATATGACATCAGCCAGGTGGTAAGTACCTGCCGTGACCGCTGCTCGGCTTCAGCAGAAGCTCAATAAACTGCTAGCATGCCTACTGAGGGTGCGAGGGATGCATGCAGCTCTGCTATGTGTCCAAAGCCTTGTAAATTGGTCATTGCAACGCTGTCTGGAGGTGGGTGTCTTTAGCCTGTCTCCAAGTGTTGTGGCAGATGAGAGCTGTCTGAGACTGCTTTTATGACGTCGAGCTATAATTGCTTTAAGGAGCTTGGGGTCATGTGGCACTACATTTTGACTGCTCAAAACTATTAAATCCAAGGAGGTTTGTGTGGTGTCATTTTTATTTTGTTCCTAGTAGCTTTTGTAGATGGACTCTCCACAAAAATACGAGGCTTGAAGAATGGATGTTGCCTTGCGTTTCCTCTACCTAGTTTCTGCTGTCTCAAGATGCATGTTCTGGTCACCTAAATTGTTGCTGTCATTAGTGTCCCACATTATAGTAGCGTGTGTAAATTCAAGTCTAGAAGTTTGAGGTGTCTTTTGGCACTAGCAGAATGTGTGCCAAAATGTGGCGAAGTAGCTAACTGGCGTGTTAATCACTGTGCCTGAAGCAGAGGCTCCTGGGGAGGTGCCCCTCTGTGCCACAATAACTGGCCAGTTGGTGTAGAGACTGACAGTGATGGACCCTTTGGTATGTTGGCATGTTCATCTCTCATTAAGGACTTCTCTGCAGGAAGCTCTTTCTGAAGTGCCCATCGCAACTGGGAGCAAGCTCTGGATGATAGAATTCACCTTCACTGCTGCCAGCTGTGCTAGCCAGGGTGCGGTCCCACGGCACCGTGCAGCACACAGTACTCCTTTGTCTCCTGGTTTATCAGATACTGGGTGGGAAATGCAACAAGTTGGAAGAGAGTTCAATTAATGCAGCTGTATTAATTGCAATAATAATTTCTGCTAGTAAAAGGAGACTGTAGCTGGTCCCCTGTGAATATGCTCTGACCCCTTTGTCCAAAAGCATTGCTTAACCCTAATGATTTCAGATCTCTGCCTATTGCATAAAGGCACTGGGTGGAGGGCTAAGCTACCCTGCAGTGTGCTTCACCCAGCTTCAGGGTTACTATTAAAACTGAAATATCTTTCCCTGTAATTGCTTCAGCTGGTGCATAAGAAAAGAGTCCCCACACAAACCCTCCAGGGTCATGGCGGCTTGTAGTATAAGACCTCTCTTTCGTGCTTCAAGCATCCATCTTGTGAGTTCACGGTGTGTGAGGGCATCTTTGCTCCTGCTGCGAGGAGCAGCTCCTAGTTGTATTCTCAGCAGCTCAGCTACTATACTTACTAGACCTGGTCTCGTAACATGGGATGTTTGTGGATATATATTTTTTTGTAAGTTTCTCTCCTTCCTGCTGGTGGGGAGAACCAAACGATTTTAGCTTAGAGTGTACTTCTCGAGCTGCCTTTCCCTGAACCTGCCTGGCATGTGCGTTGCGCTGCCAGACTTGCCTAGGCGATTGCTCACACCTGCTTGTCCTGTGTTTTCTTTCAGACCATTTCAATTGTCTACATAGTGACAGCCATTGTGGGAGTTGAGGCCTGGTATGCACCTTTCCTGTTTAATTTCTTATATAGAGACCTATTCACTGCAATGATTATTGGTAAGAAGCTCCATGTTGAAGCTTGTCTTTTAAACACCACCTTTTTAATGAAACCCAGTGTCTGAATTATATGATAATGCTGTTCTGTTTGCTGTAACGAGAGCTCCTGTAGGCTGTTATTGACGTGACTAATTGAGGGTGTTCTTGCAGCCTGCTTTTTCCCAGGATTTCAAAGCAGTGTTGTCTTCTGCATGGTTACCTTCAAGAAGTTAACTCCGGCCTGCCTGGGCCTGTGTTGACCCAAAGAGCAAGGAAGCTGAGCGCTGCGCTCATGCCTCAGATGTATTTTGTGTCAGTCTTGGGGGTACAGGTGCATGATGCTGCTTGGGGGGGGGGGGGGGGGGGGGTCAGCCCCGCTGCTGCCTACCTGGGGCTTGGGATTTCTACAGGCACAAGCCGGTTCCTGGCCTGGAGCTGTATAGAGGGCAGATGAGAGCGGCTGAGGGTTGCAGCTGTTGCTCACAACTGGGTGTGCCGGGGTGCTGGGAGGCAGCTGGAGCTGAGCACCGGCCCCTGGATGCTAAACAGGAGCCTCCCTCGTGCCTGGGACCTGCGAGCGTGTGAAGACATGTCTCCTCTGCATAGCTGTGTTGCCCGAGTGCTGGGGCTGTGTGCTTCACGTTGCCCAGGGGAAGCACGGCTTGTTTTCAGCGAGAGCTGTGGTGTTTTTAGGGGATAAATTGCAGCCTGGTGGGCAGGTGGGTGCTGGGAGCCAGGGGGGAACCCTTTGGCGCTTGGGCTCTTTGCAGAGCGGGCTGGGGGTTCTGTCTCGCCCTGCAGGACTCAGAGCCTAAATGCTGTCTGGGAGCCTGGGGCTGCTGCAGGAGGCAGGTTACAGCCACGGCCATGTGGAAAAGCACTCTGCTGTTTGGGGATCCTGCCCTCCATCCACCCATCTAAAAATTAAATGAAAAAAAAACCACAATGAATAAAAGCTTAGCCTTTCTCTCCAGTGGTCAGTCAGAACAAGCCACTGCAAAAGGGAGAGTAATGGAGGTGAAGCTTAGTGAGGGAGAGCTGTCTTTGCTTAATGCAGTTTGACTTAAAGTCCTTGCTCAGTGTAATTTTTCTTAGTCTGTGCCCCTTTCTTAAGGGAATTTTAAATTGTAACTTTAGGGAGTTGTTAATTGTAACTACTTAATTTCAAATGAATATGTCTTGAATTGTGCTAAATCTAATGCTTGCACTTAATCAGGTGGATATTCTGAGCTTTCCTTTGGCAACTGTAACTTAACATGAATAATAAATGCACTTTTTCTATATGAAAATTAGAGCGCAATGCCTACATTGGCTGGGTTTGAGCACTTGGATAGGAGTTGGGTTATTAAAAGCAGGAATATCTACAGCTTTGTTAAAATGCCTCCTGCTAGATGAACACGGAAGGAGTTGTGATAGACTATCAAGGATTTGTGTGTAGTTGGATGATGTTTCCTATTGAGGTCTAGATTTTTCAAAGTTATTTAGACTCTTTGTGTCATTTGTCAGGTTAAATGACAAGAACTTTTTTGCACAGTGGAAACTGAAAATGCTTGCTCACAGTGGAAGAAAGAGCAAATAGGTTTTATTAGGAAGACTGAAAACTGTTGTGCACAGCCATGTCACTTGTGGAGTCTGAACTCCCCTCGTGTCTCCTTTTAAGACAGTATTATGATTAAACTTTGTAACTGTTTAAAGCATTAATAAGCCCAGTATTATGCAACCTTTTAAAACTGAAATGTCTTTAATTTATAGCAGACTGTAACTTGTAATTACAGCTCTTGGACCAGAATTTGGAGTACCTACTTTTAAACATGCCGAGCTATTCTTGGTGCACCTCTGAGCTATTTTTGTTGCAAGCAACTTAAACCAGAGCACAACCACCTGCCCGTTCATGAGGTGCACGTGATGGTCTCCCTCTGTCATGGGGCAGTAACATGGCTCTTTCTTTTCCAGCCTGTGCACTCACTGTGACGCTGCCGATGAGCCTGTATAACTTCTACAAGTAAGTTTCTCCATCCTCAAGTCTCCCTCCCTACACTAGCACCTTTGCAAGAGCCCCCAAAGCCTTTATAACTTGGTTTCCTTAGTAGTTTTCAGGTGACTGCCTTCAGTGTGGCAGAGTGGCTCTGACACACCAGACGGTCCGAGTTTGCAGGGCGCACTGGGAGGAGTGAGCTGGCAGCCTGCTTGGCAGGCACTTGCAGGAGGGCTTCCAGTTTTGTCCTGTTGGCTGTAATCCAGAGAGCCAGACAACCAGGTGCTTCTGTAATTCAGGAGGTTTTTTGGTTAACAATGGAGATGTGCATCTTCCTCGTCTGACTCTGGTTATGACTGGTACCAACAGTTTTGAGTAGCGGGATGGCCAGTGAGATTTTGCAGCCCTCTACCGAAGGCAGGCACCAGGTATCTCTCAGCTGTGGTTCCATGTATTTTCATTTCTTTGTGTTTCAGGGCCTATAAAAATAACACCTTGAAGCACCACTCTGTGTATGAAATCATGCTGCCGCTGGTATCGCCAGTGTTGCTGTTCCTGCTCTGCACCACATGGATCTTTGTGTCCCCGACAGACATCCTGGAGGTCCAGCCGAGACTCTTCTATTTCATGGTTGGAACAGCCTTTGCTAACATTTCTGTAAGCAGCTTTTGCTTTATGCTCTGGTTTATCTCTTGGGGAGCATGAAGCCTGCCAGGACACTTGGGAGGCGGAAAGAAAAAGACCAGCTCAAATGTGAAAAGGCAGATGTAAAGATTAACTTAACAGCTTTTCTGTTCTGCTATGGTTGAAAGAACAAACAGAAAAGTAGACAGGATTTGGGGTCTGTGAATTTTGTGCTGCAGTTTTCACTCTTGAGAAACTAGACAATGAGTTAAGTTGAGTGTGTTTACACACTCATGCACTCTGTGTTGTGAATAGCAAACTGCCAACATGAAAGGAGTGCCTGCTTCCTTTTTTGGGATACATTTAAAATGGGAGGGACTGAAGCTTTTGTCAAAATCTCATTTAGCTGCTTATTGCATCTGTGCTTGCTTGAGACTTTTAACAAAGGTGCCTGTGCTCATCACCTCAGCTGTGAGCAGCGCTGTGTGTCCATGCCCTGAGTCCAGCAGCTCATGCTGCTGCTTGGCAGGGTTTTCTGCTGATGGTGCAGATAGTGCTGGTAAGTCTGTCAGCTCAAGGAAACTCCTTTTTCTTTTAAAGATGCCCTTGATGCTTGTTTCCCTATTACCTTCCTGTCCCATGAGGTTTTGCTCTGTGTCCCACAGGAATTCTAATGCAAAGAAAGATCCCGAGTGAGAAACTTGGGGAAACTGCATGATGGCAGTCCTAAGCGTAGACGATGGGTACATGTGTGACAGTCCTCTCTGCACTGTGGACAGACAGCTCTGAGCTTGCAGCGTCGATACTGGGTGTAAGCTCTCTTCCTGCTTTCTCTTCCTGCAGTGCCAACTGATCGTCTGTCAGATGAGCAGCACACGCTGCCAGCCTCTGAACTGGATGCTGCTCCCCATAGCAGTGGTGCTGTTCGTGGTGATGTTCGGGTTTGCACCAAACAGCGAAACACTTCTCCTTTACATGTTAACTGCTTTCCTCACCCTGGCGCACATCCACTACGGAGTGGTCGTGGTAGGTGGACTCAGCACATGGGCTTTGGGCTTGGCTGCTGTGCTGTGCCTGCGGGCTTTGCTTGGGAGCTGCTGCTCTTTGGGGCAGAGAATACTCTGCTTAAAAATGGGAATGTCGTTGGGAATGGTGCTGTGTCATGCTGTCTGTGACCATATGAAACCTGAGATGACATTCTTGCAAGAGGCTTGTGCAGGCTGTCACATGGGTTTTAAGCAAGCAACACGCAATGTGACAGGGGCTGTTGTACCAGAGATTAGTTTGAAATGAATACTTGCACCTCTGCTGCCATGTTTAACTCATCCTGGCTGCGGTTGCAGCTTAGTGAGCGGCTTGTGGGGTGTAAGCCAGCATGGGTGACCCACACCCTTGGGGAGTGGGAACAGCGGCTCCAGTAGATACCCTGAGCAGCAGATGCTGTGTCTGCACATCAGGCAGAAATGCTTAATTTGGGAGTCTTTGTATAAGAAGTTAAACTGCTGGTGGTGTTACTTTGGTCGATGAGTTTGATCTGCGACCTTGCTCATGTGCCCTGTGCTGGAGTCTCTGGGAGAGCCAGGATGGAGTGGGGATGTCCCTGCTAGGGGAAGTGGGACACTGCAGCTGCAACATCTTCGGCCCTGCTGCAGGGGCTGTGTAGACATCCAGGGACCAATTTGCTCCCCTTGCTCTGTGCCAGCTCTGCCTGACTCCCTGAGTTTTGGTTAAGAGAGAAAACTGGGAGACTGCGTCTCACTAGAAATGCCCCAAGAAGCTGCTGAGGAAGGAGGGTGAGGGACCTGATGTCCCCCGCAGAGCTGGCCTCTGCCACGTGCATACGCCCTCCTTGGGAAACCCATTGCTAATGTGGGGCCTCCGGAGTCGAGTTTGAACTGTAATTACAGCAAAGAAGTAATAGCCAGGTTGTCTTGTCTTTCCAATTAGTGTAATGAGGCTTCTATGCAAGAAGGATTTGGATAGCTAAGAAGCTTAAATAAATTTGGTCTTGGAATCGTAGCTGGAGAGGGACACTGGCTGGATGGTGTAACCATCCTTCCCAGGCTTGTCCATTCCCTGCAGTGAGCTTCTGAGTGCTCTGCTCCCCTGAGTTTATGTTCCCCTCCTTCCCCCCACCAGCTTTCCAAGGGCCCATCTGTGCAGTCTCCTCTGTGAGGATAAAAGAAGCTTTGAGCTGAAGAGCCTTTTAAGGCTCTGTGAGTGGGCTGTAATCCCAAACCGCTATGAGTTTGGGAGTAATGATGAGGAATAAACCCCTCTGCCCAGCTCAGCCTCTGGTGCTGCTCAGCTCTGCTTGCTCTTGGTTCTGCAGTGGCCATTACTTTGCAGGCAGCAGGTGCCAGTGCCATGCCATCCGTTTTATCCTCCTGCCTGCAGTTCTCCGTACTGTGCCTGAAAGCTTGTGTCCTGGTGCAGCTCTTGGCCCTCTGTAGTTTTCTCATGTCCTCAAAAGACGTGGTGAAAGCTTCTTCTAAAGGCTGGTGTAAAATGATGCAAAATCTGGTGTTGGGTTCCTCTCCTTTTTGTGACCTTCCTGTGTGTGTCTGCATGGTTAATGTGAAGTACCCAGCCCCCAGTTTTACTTGCAGGTGGATTCAGGGAGCAATCTTTCATATAGATAGCTGCGGTGATCAGATTGATTAAGCAAAACAATAAAAATATCGCTGGGAGGGGCAGAGAGGAAGCAGAACCGCAGGGTAAAATCGTGTGTGCCTGGGCTCAGGGCAGGTGTTTCAGGCTCCTGCCCCTGAGGGTGGCAGGAAATGTAGGTGAGTCCGCTCCTGGATAGCCCAGGCTGTTACTTGGGAAGGGAGCAAGACTGCAGCCTGTGGAGCCACGCACCTGGCCAGCCCCAGTGTCGAGCTGACAGGGACAGGGCTTGGCTCCTGAGCAGGACAGCCTGGTTGGCCCCGTAGCACAAAAGAGAGGCTGTGGTCCAGATCTGCTGTGCCCATGGGGAGCAGGTAGGGTGGGCAATGGCAGGGAAAGTGAGTGCAGGAAAGTGGCAGGGGCTTTGCTGGCTATACAGGGAACGGGTCTGGTGCTCTGCCCACATTCCTCCTTGTCCCTCTGAGCCTTGCTAATCTAGTCCTGTTGTCTGCTTTGTCCCCAGGTGAGCCAGCTGAGCAGGCACTTCAATATACGGCCCTTCTCACTAAAGAAGCCCACAGCAGATTGACTAGGAGTGGAGGAAGAGAAAATCAGCTTGCGGTCTGCAGAAGTACTGTAAATAACCGCTGGAAATACCTGTAAATACTTCAACCATCACCACAGATCTAAACCTATCCTCTGGAAAGACATCAGGGCAAAGTACGCACGGTATCTAGTGCAGCCAGGGCAGGACTGGCATGGGGCAGCCTCTGCTGCTGTTTGATGAATGTAAGCTTTCGGTTTTGGGTGAAACTGGATGAGGAGGGTAACCTTTCAGGTCACTATTACTGTATATTAGACCAGCTGAATGTTCCCAGTGAAACCTCGGACTGAGGCTCTTGGTCAGGTGGAGCTGATTGAGAGTGCAGGCGGTTTTACCTGAGCAAAGCATCTTGGCCTGTCACCAAAACCCACATAATGGCTGATTTCTAAAAGGTCAGGGGAACATCCTGGTGGTTGGGGGAGTTTGTCTGCCCCTATTCCTGCTAGACAGCCCTTGACCTGGGCTGGGACTTAGGGAGCAGATGGTGATAGTTCTCCCACATTCTGTCCTGCCTTCCTGCATTCACCTATTTGCTATTTGGGCAAATACTTGCACCTTTTTTCTTTTCTTTTCTTTTCTTTTTTTTTTCCCCCAAGAGGGAAAAAAAAAAGAAATACCACACAAAACTTCTAGTAATACTCTGCTTGGGGGCCTTAAAACATCAGGGCTCAATTTCTTGTAAAAGCAGGAAGGCAGCTTCTGCCTCCTCGGCTCGAGCTGTGGATATCTGGGACCACATCTCGACTGTGTTCCTGTTTGTGTGTGTTCCCCGCCTGAGCGTGGGGTCTGGGCTCTGGTCAGCGGCAGGAAGAGGCTTACACCAGCCTAACACAGAGCCAGACTCCCCCCCTCTTCCTACCACTATGAACTTGCTGTTTCAGGTTGGCTGTGCTGGGTCATTGCATGCTGCCTGAGCCTCTTCCTTTGTAGCAGCACAGCCAGTCTTGGTTTGCACATCGCCCTTCCCACTAGACCATCAACAGCAGCAAATCCACCACTTAGAGAAGCACGTTAATAAGTGTTGTGTTGGTTGTGCGTGCAGTTTCAGAAAGCTCACAGGTGTATGTGTGGTGGAGTCCTTTCCGAGTATCACTTCATTTTCAAAACAGTTGTCCCCAGCGGCTGCATGTCTCATCCAGAGATATATTTGTTTACTGTCCATTTGTAAAAGACGTTTGCATTGATTGTTTTTTTTTTTAATTTGTTTCTGTAATTGAGTTAAGAGTGGGGTGGTGAAGACTGAATGCTGATTTTCTTTTCTGTTCACTTTATTTAATGAAGACCTGTGCTTGAATGAAGAGTGTAGCTTAAACCCAGGCTCTGGAAAGGCTGCATCCGGAAGCGAACAAGCGCAGCAGGTTGTGCATATGTAATTTACCATGGGAACAAAGTCACTTATACACTGATAATTGTGCAACGTGGTTCATAGAAGCTTGGTCACAGCATTTTCCTTCTGCAGGTGAAGACTCCTCCTGCTTTAGGAAACCTTCAAACTGTAACTAGTATTTAATGCTTTTTCTTTTGTAAATTTGAGTCATTGTCATGCAGAGTATGAGACTTGAAATCCTGAGGCGAGCTCGTGCATTCACAGGGTGCGACATTGGGGTTGCTCGGTCACAGTACACCCTGCGAGGAACGCGCTGGTGCGTTCGTCTGGGCTGACATTGCGGGAGGGCTCGGCTGAACGTCTGCGTGCTCCTGTGTCTGTATGGCTATGGCATGTCTGGGAAGGGTGCCTAATCTGGGAGAGGGGGCAAATGGTTTTCAGAGTTTATTAAATAAAGTAGTTTACTCCTATATATTTTACTGACATTGTACAGAAAAAAAAAAACCCTAAGCGTACAAATGAATTGGGCTGTGCTTGAATTTTTTACTTACTATTTAATGAAATACAGTTATGAAGGGAGATAAATTTAAGTCACACTCACACAAGAACTACAGGGAATCTTAAAACGGGACACAACACTTATCTATGGGACATGTTCAAGTAGCAGATGGACCAGTACTAATGCTGTGAGAAGTTGTCTGATCTTAAATCTTAGGATGTCACTTTGTCTCCATAATACGCTGTTTGTCTCTCATCTCACCTAGCTGTGAGCTGGTGTGTATTACAGCACGTAATATACCCTGAAAAAACCCTTTGTGAAGTTACAAACATGGAAGCAGGACTTCCTCTCTAAAATCCTGCAAATACTTGTCATGCTGTAGGAGAAACCTGTCTCAAAAACTGGAACCGCTTCATGTCTGCACAGGCTTTATCTTTGGAGAGTCCTGGATTTTTGGTGCCTTAATTTATTGCACCTTAAAACTAGAAAAAATATCTCCTTGAATCAGTGCTGGTAAACAGGCTTGCTTGTCTCTAGTACTACCAGGCTTGTGCTGGAGTGAGGAGAGTGGGTCTGATCTCGGTGCACGTATGGCTCTGTTCCCAGCTCATGCTGCTGCGAAGCTGCAGGAGGTTCTGCTTGGGCTGTTAGAAATTCAGTGATTTCTGCTCCCACATTTTGGGAGGGGAATGGAAACACACAGAAAGACCAATCCATCGTGCCGTGGTGGGATGCGGCATGCTGAGAAACTACTTATTATTAATAACTGTTTTAAGCCTTGAGAATAAATATATTCCTTGTGAACAGCATCTGAGGGTGGTTGTGTCACGGTGGTGGTTGCTTTCCTTGTTGGCTAGACTCTGCACTTGTGCTGGGATGTGCTCTTTGGGGTGGGACAGGGTCATGCACGGTCTGGGTAGGATGTGCGCTTGCTCCTCAGCTCCTGCCTGCTATTTGAAGGCTGATCCGTGTTGCCTCTTCTTCCAGGGATAGTGTTAGTCATATTTTCTTAATTACTGATGGACCTGCTGAGTTGGTAACAGCACTGTCTTAAGCTTTCCTAAATCTCTTTTGCACATTTTATCTCAATACAGAGTGTTACCAGAAAAAAAAAAAACTGTTCAGGGAGGTGCGTGGTCTTTTGAGACCCACTGGGATGTCTGTCTCCTGGCCTCTGGCTCCAGGCAGGACTTTGTGCTGTGGGAAGAGGCGGTGGCACTGCCAGCTCCTCCTGGTCCTTGCCATGCTGTGTCCAGTCAGCCTTTGCTCTGAGGCAGGTTTTTGTGGGAGCCTGGGACACACCAATGTGTTGACGCAGGACTTGCACAGCCAAGGCAGAGGCAGCTTTGCTTGCAGGCCTTTTTCGTTTCGGTCTTGTGGTTCAGGAGCTGGGGCTCCTGCCTCTGCACCGTGCCATGGACCTAGAGCAGGAATTCACAAGCAGAGCCGGGGCTGAGGGTGAAGTGCAGGTTTTGGGATCTCCTGGGGTTTGGCCAAAAGTTGTTTTTAGTGCAACGACCGCATTTTACAAGTACAAATGCTGCAGCTGAGCTGTGGGCCTACAAACAAGTACCTATGCGCTGTGGTTTTCAGCTTGTTCCTTCCTCCGGCGTGTCTGTGCCACAGCTAACACGTCTCTTTTGTGGCCGGTCACTGCAGGGGCTCGGCAGCAGTCTCTCCACTTGTAAACATCCATCACCTGATAACAGGCAGCTTTACCAGAGCCAGGGGAGCAGCATGTTGTAAGCATGAGCTTCTGAGGCTCTGGAAACATGTATTTAAGCTCCTTAAATAGAGCTGGTCTGATGTTACCTCCTGGGTGTGTCGAGTACCTGCAGCGTGTGGTCTGAGAGCAGCTTTGATCTCAGTTGGGTCAGTTCTAGCAAGGCCTCTAAACAATTCTCCTCTGAGAGCATCTGTGTCTGCTTGCAATAGACCTGGCAAGTCTCTACTGAAGTAGTGTTTTTTTAGAAAGTGGCTCAGATATTTTTTTTTCATACACAGGTCCAAGGGAACAGTTGATTTGTGTGCAGCCGTGAGTGGAGCTCTGGTCACCTTAGGCCACAGCTGAACTGTCCATGGGGTTTCTGTATCCTGAAACCTGCAGGAGCTTCCCTGAAACAGTCTTGTTTCCAGTTGTCCCTTTTTGCTTAGCATGCGTGGCTTGCTTGAGAAGCAGGAGTCCCTCAGTGCACCAGGGTTCCCTTACAACCCCCCATCCCGAAATCTTCCAGTGCAGTGTGTCAGCCTTGCTGTGGTGCCATGGGCCAGTGGTGGGGATGAAGCTGGGTCGGCTAAAAGCTTATTTACTTTTTTGTTTTTCTAATGCAGATCCACAGCCTGCCGCCTTGGCTCCTCCTGCTTTTGCCCACCTGTTCTACCTCACCATGCTGTGTTGAAGCAGCAGCTGAGGTGACGTGGAGGCGGTTCTTGGTGGGACATAGTGATGATGGGTGCCACGCTGACCTCTTTGCTTTTAGAAGAGGTCACTGCTACTTAGTAGAAGACCCTTTGGCCCACGCAGTGGGGTCAGACTAGGCTTGAGAGGCTGCTAGGCTGGTCTTGAGGAGGCGGTCAGGGCATCACTGCCCTAGGAGCAGAGGCTCTCGGTGAAATTTGCTGCTCACCTTGTAAGGTGCTGTTCGTCTTGGCCAGTGGCATTCATGGTGGCCATTTGATGGGAGCTGGTGCTATGCTTCAGGCTGGAGACCTTATCCACAGAGTAGTTCGGGTTGGAAGGGACCTTAAAGATCAGCTAGATTCAACCCCCCTGCCATGGCCATGAATGCTTTCCACTAGACCAGGTTGCTCAAAGCCACATCCAGCCTGGTCTTGAACACTTCCAGTGGTCTACCCTGCCTTCTCTCCCTCCCAGCAGGGAGACTGACCTGCTTCTGTCCCTCAAGCTCTTAGTTGAAGCGGGTGCTGATCTCAGCAGTGGTCCGTGTTGCGCTGGCACCAGCCCCTCTGGAAGGAGGGTGGTGGGTCCCAGGCTGGTTTCGGCTCTGGTCTTCTGAGAGCGTGCTGCATGGCTCTCTTCTGCAGCTGTAACCCTGCACGTAAAGGCAAAGCAAGGCAGCAGCGTCAAACCCAACCTGCAGGAGCGGGGTGAACCCAGGGCATTTCAGACTCAACCCTTACCTCTTGAGTGGTTTTGCAAACAGTCCCTGCTCTCCGGCCCTCTGCTATAAATGCAGGACAGAGACCTTCTCTGCAGCCCTTCAGAGCATCTTCAAAGGCACCTCTCTGTGTGGCTATTCACTTTTCCTAGGCAGGGTGGGAAAGGAGTTAGTGATGCTGCCTAGTCCTTCTGGAAACAAAGTTGGAGGCACAAAGTGGGCCCTCCTGCTCCGTCTTCTGCCACCGACCCTCTGCGCAGTGGGGCTGGAGAGCCAGTGCTGCTGGCTGCTGTCCCAGTTCCCAGGACTGGGGGGGCTGTGAAATGATGCAGGGAAAGATGCGTTTGGTGCTTGTGATGGTATGGTGATTTGGTTCTGTCCCTTCCCCCCTGAGCCTTTCAGAGGAGCCGCTGTCACACTGACAGCAGCAGCCTGGCTGCCCTGGGACTCCGGGTGCTCTGCCGGGCTCCTCACCGGAGCCAAGCGAGCTCAGTCCCTTGACGCAGGGGTGCCCCTAAAGAGACATCAGGTCAAGCAGCCTGGCCACATTCCCAGGGAGCCTGATCACATCCCCGGAGTCCTGTCTCTGGGAGCTTAGGTACTGCAGTGATTTGAATTCCAGTCTGTTAAATGCTATTACTGAAATATTTATTGTGTTTAAACCAAACAAAAAACTATTATTCAGTAAAGAATAAAATTTTCCAAGCCTTTTAATGGTGTTTGCCTTCTTTTTTTTTTCTTTCTTTCTTTCTTTCTTCCTTTCTGCTGAGCAGGCAGCCCACCACACAGGGCAGGTTTGGGCACAGCAGTGCCCAGGCTGGAGCTGGAGCCCTGCTTTGAGTAGCTGTGCTTGTTGCAGCTGAGGTGGAAAAACTCCCTGGCTTGGAGTGATGGGTTTTATTCACCTGCTGTGTCAGGCTGCAGCTGTGGTGCTTGGCAAGGTGCTGCAGGGCAGGGAGTGAGCTGGCTGCAGCACCAGGGAAGACTTGGAAGGAGAAGGCAGCGTTGCCTTGGGCTGTGCCTGCCCCGTGGCACTCTCCTGGGATAATGGGACCTTGGGCCATGGTACAGGGATATGGGGGTCCATGGAGAGGTGCAGCATCCTCTTTTAGCTGAAACTCTGACATCCCAAAGGCTTCTTCCCTTTGCTCTGCTATTTCATGAGCCAGCAGTGTGTCCTCATGGTCAAAGGGCTAGTGGGATCCTGGGGTGCATTGGGAGGAATGTGGCCAGCAGGTCGAGGGAGGTGGTCCTCCCCCTCTGCTCTGCCCTGGTGGGGCCCATCTGGAGCTCTGGGTCCAGTGCTGGGCCCCCCAGTTCCAGAGAGACATGGACAGACAGGAGAGAGTTCAGGGAAGGGCCATGAAGGTGACAAAGCCTCTGGAGCATCTCTCCTGGGAAGAAAGGCTGCAGGAGCTGGGGCTGTTCAGCCTGGGCAGGAGAAGGCTGAGAGGGGACCTGAGCGATGCACACAGGTACCTTAAGGGCCAGTGTCAGGGGGCCGGGGCCGGGCTCTTGTCAGCGGTGCCCAGCGACAGGACAAGGGGCAACGGGCACAAACTGCAGCACAGGGAGCTCCGTGGGGAGAGCAGGAAAAACTTCTTTCCCTTGAGGGTGACGGAGCATGGGGACAGGCTGCCCAGAGAGGCTGTGCAGTCTCCTTCTCTGGGGACGTCCAGAGCCCACCTGGATGTGGCCCTGCGCGGCTGCTTGAGCAGGGGGTGGGCTGGGTGGTCCCAGGGGTCCCTGCCCATCCCCACCACCCTGTGGTGCTGTGAAAATGCAGGGCACGAAACATGGACAGAGGTGATGCGTTTCGCCGGACAAACCTTTCCTGCCCCATTGAAGCCAGGGTCATGGCTTGCTTCAACCACAGCTCATGGATGTGGTGCTCACCCCAACTGGGCTCAGGAAGGTGCCCCAGCAGAGGGAGGAGGTGAGTGTTGCTGGAAACCACTGTTTTCCTGGCATCAGTGTGGCTGCCCCAACAAGTCAGGACTCAGCTCTGCCCCAGCAAAGCCACCTGTGATCACAGCAAGCTCTTAATGCTGTCGTCTTTGGTGCTAATCAGGGTGATCCCTGCTTTATCCCTGTGTCAGTGTGGCAGGGGTTGCTCACAGGGGAATAAGCTGCTGCCGGTGGCTGCGTGCCCTGGACAGGAGACCACAGATACCCAATAAAGCCAAGGAAGCTGAGGTCAGGAATTAGGAAGAACGTCCTCTCGAGCCCCTGACTGACTTTCTTATGGGGTGAGTGGAGTCATGGCCCTTCTGGGTCACCCAGTGTCAGATCAGGAGGACTGTGCTGGGACGTGGAGGTGGCCAGGGACATGGTCCTTGCTCCGGTGGGTGGCCAGGGAAGGCTGCGGCAGGGGAAGGGAGAGGAACTGCCTTCTTCCTTCCAAACACACACCTTGGGCTGGGAGGGAGGGCATCTTAGTTTGTGGCCACCAAATCACATCAAAATTCAGCCAGACCTGGAGGTCTGAGTTGCTGCTCTGTGTGTGCAGCTCCAGGCATGCCCAGGAAGGCACACAGGTGGCACAGGGCTAAATGGAGAGGCACGAACTGGTGGGAGCTTCAGTCGGGGCCAATCTGAGGGCAGAAGGTAATGCTTCTACTCCAGAAGCTCCTGGGGGACCCAGCAGACTGGCTGAGAAGTGCTGGATACATATCCCATGCCCAAAGTTCCCTCTCTGTGCCCTTTTGTTGGCAGAAAGGAGGACAGGGTTGGCAGTAGCGGGAGTTTCAGCCCCAGTGCCACCCTCCTGCCGTTTGCACCACACACCCGGTGCCCTTCGGACTGATGCCATCAAACCCAGGACCTCTGCAGTTGGGAAATCTCTGCCTTCCCCCACTGGTGCACAGGGGCATGGGTGCTGTGGCAGGGGGGTCCCTACGCTGCTGCTCCTTCTCACAGCATTCCACACCCAGCACTGCAGAGACCTCCCCATGACCAGTGCCAGTCCACTCGCCGGCGTTTCTACCAAAAATAGTAGGAATTGCTCTAAACCAAGGTATGCGATGGGTGCTGCTGCTGGGGCAGGAGCCATGCTCTCCCGACTGTGACACTGTGGGTGTGGAGCAGCCCCAGGAGCCGTTTTGCTACCCAACAGAAGGGGTTTCTCTGCATCCTGCAGCTCCATGAGGCACGGCCAGCCCCCCCCACCAGTGGGACGTTGCAACAGGCATGGGCTCTGCTCTACCACAAACCTACCCAAGCTGCTGCAGAGGGTCTGATCCCCTCAGGCCGTGGCATCAACCCAGGCTCCCCAAATTTTGAGGGAGTTTGGCTTAGGCCAGGCAATGTGTGACCCACCTTTGCAGGACATGGGTGAGCAGCCACCTGGGCCTTGCACTTTCCCTCTGGGCTAAAGCTGAGGTGTATTTAAGCGATGCCTTGTCTTTTATCAGCTGTCTCGACGGCTTCCTCTAAGAGGATTGTTGTGGTAGGTGTAATATGCTTAAAGGATTGTTAATAACAATAGCATTTTGGCAGCACACCGTGTGCTGGCTGCGCAGGCTGCTGTCGTGGTCCATTTGGACCTCATAGATTTACAGGACAACTTACTCTGTAAATTCTTTTTTTATGAGCTTGTTAGGAAAGAAAACAAGCCAACAAGGACACGATCCCCTTTGTATGGATTAGGCTAACATGAGAATTCACTAATTCATCACTTCATTGGGAGGAAGAGGGGGAAGAGTGTACCTGCTGCTGGCACCACGGCTGCCTGCCCACCCATATTCATCCAGCTCTGTGCCCCTCTGTCAGCCCACAGTGCGCCGATACTGCAGGGATGGGCTCAGCCACGCTCAGCAGCTCCTCACACATCCCTCTGCTCACCCCCATGGGTGCGCATCACTTTCCTAAAACAGGACGAGGGGCCTTGCACCCTCCCCAGAGTCCTCTGGCAAGGAGGCTACCCCTCCTGGGCACCCAAAATCCAGGTGTAGCAAACTGGTTTGGCTGCCCTTGACACAGGAGGCAGCCACGTGGCACAGGAGGTGGCCATGTGGCATGTTTGCCCACCTTTGGACCCGCTGATGTGTGTCCAGGACAGTGGGTCCAAGTGCTGATAAGACCTGGGGCTGCAGGAACACTGTGGGTGGGCACCGGTCAAATCCTGCTATGGGCAAGCGACATATGCATGTGGGTGACTTGGAGCTTGGTCCTGCCCCAGGTAGAGATGTTTGCAGCCCTGGGGGAGGCAGAAAGCAAAACCTGTGACCTCCTGTCATGATTGTGAGGGAGGGTGAGTCCAGATGAAGCCACAAAGGTGATGAGAGGCTGGAGCAGCTCTGCTGTGGGGACAGGCTGGGAGAGCTGGGGTGGCTCAGCCTGGGGAGGAGAAGGCTGCGGGGAGACCTTAGAGCACCTGCCAGTGCCTAAAGGGGCCAGCAAGAAAGCTGGGGAGGGGCTTTGGGCAAGGGCAGGTGGCGATGGCACACGGGGGAATGGCTTTACATGAGAGAGGGGAGATGGAGATGAGAGATGAGGAAGAAATTCTTCCCTGTGAGGGCGGCGAGGCGCTGGCCCAGGCTGCCCAGAGCAGCTGTGGGTGCCCCATCCCTGGCAGTGCTCAAGGCCAGGCTGGACGGGGCTGGGGGCAGCCTGGGCTGGGGGGAGGGGTCCCTGCCCATGGCAGGGTGTGTATGTGGACTAGATGGTCTTTAAGGTCCCTTCCAACCCACCCCATTCTGTGGTTCTATGACAACCCTGTCTCTGATAACTACTTGATGTTGCGCCAAGAAACAGGGTCAATGCACAGCCCCAGAGCCCCATGCCTCCTGGGCCACACAGCCTGTGGGACGTAGGTGATGTGCCGGTGCCAGAGATGGACCAGTCCACACACACAGGTCCTGAATTTGCCCAATTATGGGAGTCATTTGGTGTGCAGGTGAATCAGGAACAGTATCTCATGGGCTGGATGAGGCTGGGGAATCATTTAGGTTGTAAAAGACCTGTAAGATCACCAGGTCCAACCATTAACCCAGCACTGCCAAGCCCACCACTAGCCCATGGCCCCGAGCGACACTTCTACACGTCTTTTAAACACCCCCAGGGACAGTGCCTCCCCCCCCTCCCTGGACAGCCTGTGCCAGTGCTGGACACCCTTTAAAGGTGGTGTGAGCAGCCATAAAGGCAACCTGGTTGGAAGGGAAAAATTACTGAACAGAAGAAAAATGTCTGGTGAAATATGGACTGATATGGTGCCTGCCAGCCTGGGCTCTGCCGGCCCAGGAGCTCAGCCTGGGAACCAGGAGCATCCCTGAGAAGGGCACCTGGCATCTCTGAAGCGCAGCTGGCTACAGAGAAACCAGAGACAACCTGAGATACCAGCAGTAAGTGCAAACCCAAGGACCTGTAATGGCAACTTATGGTCTGGAAAGGTGAAAAATAGCCTGGGAAAATGGGGGAAAACATCCTGAGGAAGTAAGAATCGCGAACTGCCACTGGTTATTCTAATCACAAAAACAGGAAAACAGTCTGAAAAAATAAAAACTGGTCAGAGAACAGAAGACATCACCATCATCTGTCGGCTGTTCGAGATGAAAACCAGAAAGTAACAGCATATACTGGCTGCTCAAAGTGGTGGTGTCCTACGCCCTCTTATGTCTCTATGATAGAAAAATGTTCATATAAACATGACATTAAAAAGTTCTCTGAGAGAGGAAAGTAAGAATGGGATGGTTGGGTTCCCCTCTGGGATCTGTCTAATGTGCTTGCTATAGCAAACATATATAATATATAGATACATGTGCTTATAAGTCTATCAGAAGTATATCTAACATTACATTAATTATAAATTTGCTCCACTAGCGATAAGATTGTAGTAATCCATAATACTATATATATTTGATTGCTGCGATTATTGATTGCTGCTTTTATGAATGTTGCTATTAATTGCTTGTTGCTATAATTAATTACTGCTATATTACCGATTGCTGATAATAGTGTTGTACATTGTAATAGCTTGATACACCACAGGTATACTTGCTAGCAGTGATTTTTGTGGTATTTGAGGCAATGTGTAATGAAGTAGAGAAATTTAGTGCTCAAGCTTCCGTGTCCCTGTGTATTACGGAATCCTACGGACCCATGGCCATGAGGTCTACACCCCCACACGCCTGGGACCCTTTCGATGGTGACATGGGGTCAGGCTGGGTTTGGGGTCCAGCAGCAGGGTGGGCTTGGCGGGGGCATGTGCTGTGTCTCACTGAGGCTGGCTTTCAGTGACACAGCTCCTGCGGAGCATCTTGAGGTACGGCCTCAGTGCAGGAACCCGTAGCCATGCTGGGGGGCTGCAGAGGGGGCTACATGCCCTCAGCGAGCCCGCGGCAGGACAGGACCTGCCCACACTGGCCATCACCCTCTACAACACGGACATCCTGGTGCACGAGGAGGACCTGCAGCTGGACCTGCGGCTGCGCTTTGAGCTGGCCATCGATGGGGAGCCGCCCTACGTGTGGGACACCACCCAGCGGCTCCCCGAAATAGCCCCTGAGAGGTGCTGCAAGAACTGCAACGCGCCTCTGCCCAGGAGCCCTGGGGACAGACGGAGCTCGCAGGCATCACACCCCGTCCTCAGGCCCCGGAGAACACAGAAGGGACAGAGGAGACGGGACAGGCAGGACGCAAGGGCTCCTGAGCGGGCAGAACGCAGTGACACCAGCAGCACGGACCTGCATCCGCATGGCCAGGAGGACCTTCTCCCCACCGCGGTCCCCACATCTGCCCCATCCCTGTCCTCTGCGGTCAGTGCGCCAGTCCCCATGAATGCCCTGTTCGTGTCCTCGGCAGACCTGGAACCAGTCCCCACAAGTGCCCCGTCCGTGTCCTCTGCGGTCCTGGAGGGGACGCAGAGTGTTAAGAAGCAGGCCCTGCCCCACACGGATCAGAGGGGCCTGCGGCAGAGGTCTGCTGTGCAGCGCGTCGTGCAGTCCTGGCAAATGCTGAAGGCCAGCATGCAGAGGAACATCGGGGATAAGGTGGATGAGCTGTTGGAGCCAGAGAGCCCGGAACCCAGCAGCACCACGGAAGGCAAGCAGAGGCTGACATTCAACCTCTTGTCTAAGGTCGACACACTCTTCCACGCTGCAGATTTGGAGGACTGAGGAGCACCGGCAAGAAAAGGTGGGATGGGAGAAGCGTCGACAGAGCTAGCACTGCACGGGAGGATGGGGATGGTCTGGGCTGCCTTGTGCAGCTCTCACAGCTGTGTCGTTCGGGAGGTGTTTCTGTAGGACAAGACACTGCGGTCTGGGAGCGTTGGGATGCCGGTGAGAGCTGCGATGGCCTTTCACCGATGCTTGGTGTGGGCAAGAGGAGACGGCCCGCTGGGCACCCACCCAGTGCAGGTGGCAGACGATGGAAAGAAGTACCTGGAGCCCCTCTTGGTCCCCAGGATGTTGCTGTCTGCCCGCTGCCACCCTGCCTGGAGGGGAAGGCAGGACTATGCCTGGTTTGCTGTCCATGCAGCCCCCCAGGACAGGGGAACTGGAGGGAGGCAGCGGGAAAAGGGGCTGCAACTGGGAAGCATCAGGGTGGGAGGATGGAAGGAGGAAAGGGCTCATCTTGAAAAGCAGCCAGTGACGAGCTCTGTCCCCACAAATGCGAGACCTCGACAGAGAAACCAGAAGTGAACGCCAGTTTTTATTGACTGATTAAAACAGTAGTTTCCTAAAAACATCCCCGAGATCTCCTCAATTACTCAGTGAGGGTCTTGCACACCTGAAGCTGAGAAAGGTGGCTTTTCAACAGCTGAGTATGGTAGCAAGCTGAGAAAAGAACCCTTCTCCAATATACATGGCAAGAAAGATTCCAGCCGCAACACATACCAACCCAAAGAAAATAAACTGAGAATCTAGAAGGCCAGGGGGAGCTCACACTGTGCCAGGGAACCTGGCTGCCTGTGAGCCCATCGGGATGCTCAGCCACCACCAGTTCTGGGTCGGTAACCTCAGGAAGATGTCTGAGCTGCTGGACACTTCCCTGCCTCTGCCAGAGCCATGGGGGGGGGGGGGGGGGGAAGGACAGGGCCCCCACCGCTGCAGGGCCTTGGTGGCTGCTGGGGCATGATGTCCAGTGTCCGCCGGGGTGGGACAGGCCCCTGCACCGTGGAAGCAGTGTCCTCCAGAGCTATGAGTGGAGCAGGGACAGTGCTAGCAGGGGGGACAGGTACTGGGGCCGCTCTGTGCCATCCTCATGCTGGTGGGGCTGGCATGTCCCCAGCTGTCCCAAGTCCCTGCTCCATCCTCGTTTCAGACTGCCCCTCCAAGGAGCCTTTTGGGAGCACTCCTGTAGCTCCAGCCATGCAGCCCCAGTTGTCCTTCCCCTGGGGCCAGGGGCTGAGCTCCCCACCAGGGCACTGCCCATGGCCCCAGTGGGCACAGGGCTCTCAGACTGCCAGCCTGGGCAGTCCCGCAGTAGCCGGCTGGGCACCTCTGCCAGCCCCGGTGAGGGATGCACAGCCTCGGCATCGACACCATCCTCCAGCCCCATTTCTCTGGGACATAAGCCGCAACGAAGACCCACAGATGAATGTAAAAGAGGAGTCCTGGCAGCAGTAGCAGCAGCAGCCGGGAGGTGCCCCCCGAAGCTGCTGAGAGGCTGCAGGGAGGAGAATGGCATGGAGCCTGGGAAGGTTGTGCCACGGGACTGGGTACATGGGGGAGGCTCCCATGCTTCATGCTCCCAGCAGCTTCTTGACCATGTAGCCTGGCATGCTGTAGAGGAAGAGGGCGACCATGATAAGGAGCAACAGGGCCAGCAAGATTTTGATGATGAGCCACTTGTAGCGTGTGCAGATGAGGTATCTGATGGACTTGAGTGGGTTCAGGAACCAGAGGAAGGCTGTGTCCGGGCGGCTGCAGGGGAAGCAAATACCCATCATTAATGCCACTGCCACGGAGCAGGGATGCAGGGCAGGCAATGCAACATGGGCACAGTGTGCAAAGGGAGGTATGGGATCCCCTTCCCTGGGTAAACCTGCACAGAGTGAAAGAGCCCAACCAGGATGATCAGGCAGGTGGACATGGGGACTCTGCCCCACACATTCCAGATAAAGTAATGCAGGTTGGTGATGGAGTGTGAGGATGCCAGTTGACACTGGAATCTGGTGGTGAGGACTGGAGGGGAGGAGAACGTGGTGGGAGGCCAAGGAAGGGGACAGAGCCAAGAAGAGAGGTAGAGGAGGATCAGAGTAAGGAAAAGCAGTGGGACTGTGGATAACAGGCAATGGGGGGAACCAGTAGAGATGCCTCTGCCCCTGATCCTTGTTCCTACATCCCCCAGTGTGACCCCTCCTCACCTCCCCATGCCTGGCTTGCTCCCCGGGGCCACCCCACAGCATGTCCCAGAAGCCCAGGTGCCTGCTGAGGAGTGGGGTTTCCTACTTACTTGGGTTTCTCCAACGGATCAGGCTCATTGCGAGCCAGCCCAGCCGGGGATTTCTCTGCCTCCTCTTCTGTCAGAAGGTGCAGCTCAGCCTCGACTTTCCCCTGCATGGAGCAGAGACTTGTGCTGAGACCTAGGCAATGGTCCCCACCCCATTCCCCCAAGACACGGTGACAGAGGGGACCTGAGGGAACATAGGCAAGTGGGGGTGGGGTGTGGGGTGGAGGGTGACTGTAAAGCATGCAGTCCCCAGGATGTAAAATCCCTCCCTTTTTCCCATTCTTACAGTGACCTCCAGCTCATCATTCTCATCTCTGGCCACGAACGGCCACCAGCCCTTCACCCGCTTCTGCTTGAAGATGGAGATCATGGGCATCTCTGCCTCGTTCGTCACCATCTCCAGGCTGCACTGTTTTGCCGTCTTGGCTCCCCGGGGGAAGCGGTTCAGGTCCAGCTCAATGGCCCCTGGCAGAAGAAAGGGGAGCACAGATGCTGGCATTCCCAGAATCTGGAGTCCTTGGCTGGAGGTGGGCTGAGCCAGCATCTCCTGCCCTAGAGAGCAACTTTGAACTAGATCTGGGAACCAGAAAGCTGCTGTCTTTGCTACAGAAGCAGCCTTTGAACAGCAGCAGTGGAGACAAGGGCTCTCATCTTACCAGCAGCATCTAAAGGAGTTTGTAAGATGTTGTGGACCTGAGAAGTAGAGCTGCCCTTCCAGGTTCTGTTCCTACCCAGGCTTTGTCTCAACCCACACTGCTCCCTGCTTGGCCAACCACGGGCTCCTTGCTGGCTGCCCCATTGCCCCAGCACAGCGGACCCCCTGCTTACCAAGGAAATCATCAGCTGAGAAGTGGTCAGCATCCCAGACCTGCAGGGTGAGGCGAGCCGGGATCTTGTACTCTGTCTCATCCCAGGAGAACATGGACTCCTTCTTGGAGATGACTATCTTCTCCTCTGCCATCAGGTAGTCAAAGGGGAAGATGTAGCGCCAGTTGAAGTTGCCTTCACCAGTGAGTGAGTGGTAATGGACATCTGTGTCTTGCTTGTCCTCCTGCTGACCCTTCAGCCACCTGCAAGACCCAGAGGGGTGGCAATGTGTTACAGGAGGAAGGAGAGGGCATAGGACCATCCCACCTGTGTAGCCAGGATGTCTCCAGGACAGACTCAGAAGGACCTAAAAGGTGTGAGCAATGGGCTGGGGCTGCTCCATTCACCACAGCAGCACATCCAAGGGGCAGAATAGGCATGAAGGCAGGAGGACCCTAGAGGGAAGAGGGAAGTTTGAGAGCCAGAAATGCAAGCAGGTTGTCAGAGGTCTTTCTCTGGGTAGGGAGATGTTAAAGAGATGGACAGGAGCAGGGAGCGTTGCTGGGGAGTCTGGAGTGGAGCATGCTGGAGGGATGTCCCCATCCTGCACTGGTGGAGTGGACAAGTCCAGGGGAGGTTGTAGAGACCTTCTCACTCTACCACAGGGTAAGCAGGTGTCCCCTGATGGCAGCTAGGTCTGTGCTAGTCACCGCAGGCTCCCTGTGTCAGGGCATATCTATCTGAGCCCATCAGAGGTACTGAGGGCCTGATGAAGGCTCTGCTTGAGGGTAGGGGCGTCTCTGCTAAGCCAGTCTCCAGCAAAGCGAACTGAAGTGCCCAGCTCAGCTAGGCGTCACGGGATGGATGATGGATGGGTGGGATCCACCATCACTGGAGACAGTGCGGTCCCAGCAATGCCACCCTGGGAGACAGGGTGGCCACATCGACCTTGCCATCAGATATGCTTGTACCCCCAATTTTCTGGCTCCAGTGAGCAGGATTCCCAGAGAAAAGGGGACACAGAAGATGTTCCATACCTGCAAGTCTTGGCCCTGGGAAAACACAGCTTTGATTTAGATTCTGAGTGCCCCCTGGAGCCTTTCTCTGATGAGCCTAGGTATCTCCATTCCCCAGGGTGCTCTCAGGGTCTTTTTTGCACATCTGTTCCGAGGGGCTGCAGCCAGCACAGACACGACCCCATGCTCAGGCACCCAGTGCAGTGTTGTTTGCTCAGACTCTGAGCGTGCCAATGCCCTGCTCTACTTCACAAAACACAAAGGTCAAGCAATCCCCCACCACACAGATGGGGAGGGGCTGGAGCATCTTGGATTCAGGGCTGTTGCAGAAAAGCCACTGGGCTAACAGGACCCAAGATGCCAAAACAAACCCATTTTTTTTCAGATCAGCATGAGGTGCAAGTAGAGGAACCCTGGTGTGAGCTGGTGAGGCTGCAGAGGAAGCACTGAGCAGTTTAACAGACTGGTAGGGCATAGCCAGCCAGCAGCCTGAAGCACCGCTGCATTGGCTTGAGGTCCTGTAAAGAACTGGGATGTGCATCCCCACATCTCTGTACAGGCCCGTTTTGGAAGGGGCTTTCCCTTACTGCTGGGTGAGAGGGAAGTGGAGATGGAAATCTCCCATTCAGCTCCAGATGCTAGAACTGGAGGTTGCAGGGCTGAAATGCCAAGTGGGGAGATCAAGACAAGCTCAACAAGGGGAAGTGGGGCAGACAGGACCAAGCAGCGAGGCCTTGGCCATTACCCCCTGACACAGATGTCAGACATCCCTCCTGCCAGGAAACATCACCTTCCAAAATCACCTCATCAGTGCTCCAGATAACAACCTGCAGCTCAAAGCTGGGCAGCCAGGCCAGGCACAGCAGCGGGTCGTGCAGCCAAGAGAGAGGGAGAGGCAAGAAACACAGCACAGAAGACAACGGCAGCATTGGTGCTATCTGACCTTGCACCACAGTTCATGTTGTACCCCCACATCCCCATGCCAAAACCAGCCCAGGGACCCCAGCAAGTGCTCTCACCCACCCCAGGGAGAAGCAGAGGAAGTGATGCTGGCACGCCACGCTGTACCTACCCCCTGACAAAAATGTCACTAGATTTCTCGCCAGTGAAGTAGTCATCGTCCTCCAGGATGACCTCATCTGTGTTCCACACTATAACTCTAAGCTCATATCTGGCAGGAGAAAGGGAGACAAGGAGGTGAGGTGCAGAGGCAGGGGAAGGAGCAGGAGGGAATGGGGTGATGCTGCCAGAAACCAGGGGCAGGCACTGAGAATCTTATCTGAGGGATCAGGACAAGAACAGGAGGGGGATCCGCACAGGGGCTCAGATCAGCCTAGGCAGGGTGAGTGGAGCAGCGCAGAGAGCTTTATCTCCCTCCACTCTGAACCTCTGCAAGGTCCACACCAAAGGCTCAAGGGGACACCCTAGGCTTGTTCTTAGGTAGGTCTGTGCCTAAAAACGGGGTCTGCAAAACAGAGTCCAGCTCTCTGCCTGGTTACACCACCTTACTCAGCAGGGCTGTCGCCCCTTAGAAACGGGCGTCACAGTCCCCCTTAGGTCTCCAGCAGGTTCAGGGGCTCTGAGAGGTGCCCAGCACTGTCTTTTGTGTGAAGCAGCTTGGGTTTTCTCAGTCACATTGGGTTTGGTTGGGAATTCTGGTGGTGGAGGAAAAGCAGAAGCCAGATTCCTTGCAGGGTGCAGCTGCAACGTGGAAAGGCTGGAGGATGGTGGAAAGGCAATGCAGCCATGTGGCCACAAGCACAACACATTGCTGAAAGTACCAGGGAGTCCAACAGGTGAGAGGAACGGGATTTACAGCTTCCTTAACCCACCTCCTCTCTATCTCCTTCTGGCATTGCCCTGGCTGAGTCAAGCTGTGGGACTACTGCCATCTCTTCCAGCCCCCTCCTGTCTGCACCCATGGGTTGGCACTTGTCCCATGCACTGCCTCTCCAGCACCTAGCACTGCCTGCTGGTGTCAGGTGCTCCCAGCAAAGACAGGGGAGATGGATTAAACCCCTAGGACAATAACCAGGCACAATCTTGCTTGAAACAGGCTATCTACCTGTAAACTCTCTTGTCAGCCCATCAAGAGGAACATCTCAGCTCCAGCCCATGGGTCATTGATGAGCACAGCTCTCCTGGGTTGCACTTTAGACAGCCTCTGCCTTTCCAGTCCACACTGCTGTCTGGAACTTGCCCTTGGCCTCAGCTTTCCTGCAGCTGCCTGCCCTGCTGCTCAGACCCCAGCTGCAGCCCACTGGGGTCAAGGCACATTCTCTCCATCCAAGGCATTGTCTGCTGGGCATGGATATGCAAGAGACTCCTGCCAGGATGCTCAGTGCCATCCCTGTATCCCAGCTCTGGAGGTGGGAAAACAGGCCCAAAGGCACAGAGTAGCACAGTAAGGCAGGACTAGGAGGGATGTCGAGGGAAGAAACTTCTTTTTTCTCTCTAAATGAGTTGGTAGAGGGCAGGGTGGGGAGGAAAGAACTCTGTATCACAATGTCTGTTGGCTGCTCTGAACTGCTTGGATTGACCAGCTCTGTCTCAGTGACCTCTTCTGTCCCAGGCTCCAGCCATCACCTCCTGGAAAGGGCCTGGGGATACCTTTGCCCTGGGCCAATCCTTGCCCTGGGCTAACCCTGCCCTTTCCCAGGAGGGGGTCAGGACTGGGTGCACAGGTCTGCCCTGGCTGGGGACTGGGTAACCATTTAATTTCCTAGTCTGTACAGATGAGAAAGATGGGGAGCTGCAGGGAATGGAACAGACAGGATAACACCCTTCAGGAGTGGCGCTGGAGGGGGCAGACATATCTCGATGCCTCCAGTCTCGGGATCAAATGCCAGCATGGGCAAGGTACCCAGGCAGAGGGCTGGGCCGGGCCATGGAGCATCAGCAGGAGAGGGGAGAAGCAGGGCTTCATCCCCAGCCCTGAGTTTTCCCTGGGGTTGGCTGGCTAGGAGGTTCCTTACTTCTTTGGTTTCCTGGGAGAAATATCAGTGGCAGGGCCGGGCGCTGGCATGTCCATGGGGAACATATCCACCCACATCTCCAGGCGACCCTGCAAGGTTGGAGAGGTGCAGTCAGCTCCCCTTGCCCCTCCTTGCCCCTCATCACCCAGCAGTAGCCCCAACTCCAGCATCTCTTGCCCTTCAACACCATTCTGGCTATGCCAGATGCGGAGCAGGGCAAGGTTCCCCCATGCCTGTCCTTTTCCTTGCAGGAACTTCCTTCCCTCCCTGCAGAAGTGTCCCATGGCATGGCATGATGCCAAGATGCATGGGCATGGGGTCAGGGGACCAAGGGACTTGGGGATATGAAATGAATCATAGAATCATTTAAGTTGGAAAAGACTTTTAAGATCGTCAAGTCCAACCATTAATCCAGCACTGCCAAGCCCACCACTAACCCATGCCCTTGAGTGCCACTTCTACACATCTTAAAAGCTTCCAGGGGTGGTAATTCCACCAGGTCCCTGGGTGGCCTGTGCCAGTGCTGGACAACCCTTTCAGTGAAGAAATTTTGCCTGATATCCAATCTAAACCTCTCATGGTGCAATGTGAGACCAAAATGGATGCAGGCTGGAGCATGAGTGGCATTGAAGATCTGCTAGTGTCAACAGGTGACTGTTAAGGGCTGTTGATGCCCAAATGCTTCCGCTGCCTCCACTGCCCACAACAAGGTGGGTTATGGGTGGCCTGCCCAGCTGACATCTCTGCTCTGCAGCATGGGCTGCCTCCACTTCTGCTCTGGGACTTTGAGGACCTGCTCGATGCCTGGCTTGTCAGGGTTCAGCAGCGGACGCGTCTCCACGTGCTCCGGGACCAGCTTGCAGCCTGCCCATGGGATGTCTTCCCAGTGGCGCAGAACAGTCAGGGCCAGGTGTTCATCTGTCTGCTTCTTCTGACCTGTGTGGACAAAGGGAGGGCTGAGCTTGGAGAACCAGGGAGAGACACCAGGAACAGCAAACAACCCTGTTCCTTTAACCCTGCTCCAAGGGTGCAGACCTGCCTGCTAGCTACTCCTCTCCATTTCCTTGTGTACAATTTTTCCTCCAGCCAACACTTCCTAACTCCTCTCTTTCTCCCCTCTCTAACCCTAGTCATTTACAGAAGGCCCAAATCCCCTGTCAGTCTATGTTTTGCCAGGCTGAACAAGCTCCATATCCATTGACCATGTTCTCCTCCTCTTCTGCACTCCTCCTGCACCTTCTGCACCTGTCTTCACCTCTCCTGTGCATATGCAAGTGCGCTGGGACACAACTGTTATTTGGGGATGCAGTTACATGGAGTAACCCTTCCTGGAAAGGCCAGGGTGGGCTGTCTTCATTGCTCTTTGGGCATACACTGCCAGGAGAAAGTTTTCAAAGGTAGCTTTGGTGGTGCTATGCCACGGATGCCCATGAGTGATTCTGAGAGCAACCTGCTGGCCTAGGTGGTCTATAAGACTCTAACTGGTCACACACTTGAAGGTCCATTTAAGGTGGTGGATGAAAAGTGCAGTGCTGCTTTGGGGTAATGGGGCCACTACATCCATCTCCAATCCTGGATGATAAGGGGTACCCCAGGCCCTTGCTCCCCTCCACAGCCTTCATCCCACGGGGCAGATACCATTTTCATCCTCAATCTCTGTGAGGCCGGTGAAGACCCTGTTGGCAACTTTCACTCTTCCTCCTGGCCCAAAGTGTGGCCCATCCACCTTGCCATCTTTGCACAGCTTGGACAGGATTTGGGAGGGCTTCATGGGGTCACGCCAGGTGTTATAACCATATCTGTGAATAGGAGGGCAGGGTCAGTGAAGTAGTAGCAAGATTTAGAGGAAAAAGCTATTTTGTTCCCCTGTGCCAGCAAAACAAATGTTGCTGCCACAGAGGACCCAGGATTCACAGGGAAAGGATCTGAGGCAGCAAATGTGAAACTTAGAGCAGACTAGGTCCCTCGGTGCTTCGACTCTATACTTTGCTAACACCATTCCACCCCAGCCCCTCTACTCTGTGCTGACTCAAACCTGAAATTCCCAGCACACCCCACTTGACTCCTGATGCTCAGCATTGCTGCCTTGGCCCTGCTGCTATTTCAGCTCAGGCCTTACACCTCAACCGAGTCCCACCAGAGCCCCTCATTCCCTTCCTCCCTGCCCTGGGCTCCTTACAACCCACTCCACTGCTGCTCTGCCCTGTGGGTCACAAAACCTGTCTTAAGAGAGAGGGTAGAGCACAGACTCCTCCATTAGCAGGCAATAAAGGAGGGAGGTTCCTACAGGAGATATAGGCTGGGTGTGGAAGATGAGACAGGCATGGGTCCAGGCAGAAGGTTGGGCAGAGAAGGCTTTGCTCATACATGGAGTAAGTCTGTGACATCCCACAGGTAGCTCGGTGCTTGCTGTAGTAGCGGTTCTCCAGATCAATCTTGGTCTCCCCAATGAGGTCGTCAGTCCCCACCAAGTCCCAGTCGTACACTGCCACTGTCAGCATGGACTCCATGGGGAAGGTGGCCTCAATGTCAAAGGATCTAAGCCAGGGGAAAGCAGGTGAGGGGAAAGAGAAAAGCTGTTGAAGGTTTTGGTGGCTACTCAAGACAGACACATGGGTGAGGTGGGTCTGTTCCAGTCTTAGGACAGCGTTTAATTTGAACCTACTGATGCAGGACGTTTGAGGTAGGGGCTTTAACTCAGTCTTTGCACGGGCTGTTTCAGATCCAGCAGCCCTAGACAGGAGGTGGCACAGGGCAATTGCTTGACCTGGATGTCTCAATAGCCCTGAAACTAAGTTTGTGTGTCACTGGCTACCAAGCCACACTCCCGCTTGAGTTTAGGCCTAATGGTTCCTGAGGTAAATACTTAACCTTGATCAGATATGAACATCTCTTAAATAGCCTTTACTACATTGACCATACAGCTGGCAAAGAAGGACAGGCAGCTGAAATGAAGATGCCTACACTGCTTGTAAGGAAAGTTCTGTGTGATGAGTCCCATCTTTTGAGCTCAAGCAGCAGCTGTGGGACAGCAGGTCCAAGGCTGGCAAGCTTGGCTCAGGCTTAGCTCATCACCTCCAGGTGCAGACAGGTAACAGGGCTGGGGCAACTCACTTTCCAAAGACAGGATTCAGCTGCTTGGAGATGTAGTTCTCCTTGTCTTTGATGTCCGTCTTCCCCAGCTTGATGGCAATATAGGGGTCAGCTTTCCCATTGATGTCAGCTGGGTGAAGGTCTGTGGCCTGTGCAGAAGAGATGTGATAGATCAGTGCCATGCACGGTAGTGGAGAATTCAGAGATGGCCCCCTTCTCCATCCCTGAGAGCATCTGGCCTTGCCTGGCCTCAGGCATGTGGCAAAGCACTTTGGTCCCCCTAAACAGTGTCTTCATTTAAACCGGGGGTAAATCCTGCCTTGTGTTAACCCCTGTCCTGGTTTGGGGAGGGGCTGGGGCTGGCTGTGTCTCCTCAGAGAGACATAACCACAGTCTCCTTTGTCATTTCTTTCATCTATGGAAAGAAACGAGCTCCTCTAAAGAAATACCCAGAGCAACAACCTGACCAAGATGTTGACTGTCCCCTTCCCCTCTTCCACTCACTACATTCAAGCCGAGGGCTGCTGGCTTCTGCCTGTAAAGGGGGTGATTATCCCCAAACTCTCCAGTCCCAACCTCCATCATGGCACACATGGGCAGATGCCTATGCTAGGACACATCCAACCAGTCCTGGTTGTTGGTGGTGCTGACCAGGCTAGTGTCTACTATTGCAGCCTCAGTCTGTTGGTGATGGATGGGAGACTCGCTACCCCATTGGGCAATGGGATGCAGCACTAGATGGAGAACCATGCTAGCGGGAAATGTAGCTAAAAGGAGGTTGCATTTGTAAAACACTGGGACAAGGTGGTGACAAAGGGCAGCCCATGTGCTTCTAGCAGGCCTGAGATCTCTCTCAAGTCCCCAGCTACAGCACCTTGCTCACATGCTTGGGGACACGAGGATGACCAGTTTAGGGGTCAGGAAAAGACTTTTTCCAGAGCACGCTCCATATACAAAGAAAAGTGCATTAGCTAGATCTGATCAATAATCATGCAGTGCATGTTCAGGGAGGTGCCATGCCCTTTAACTAGATCTCTTAGATCCTGCCAGCTCCCATTCTGCTCCACGGTGAAGCATCACTGAGGTGTGGTGGCTATGTAAGGAAACAGCACCCCCCAGTCTGGACTGATCAAAATTATTCACTTAAGCACTAGGACAGACACACCAATCCATCCTGCATACCAGAAGAGAAGTCTCTGGATCTAGCAGTAGCTTGGATTTCTCTTGCTCCCAATGCTTGGAGCACAAAGCTATGGAGACACTGTTTAAGTCCCATCAACGAGCTGCTTCAGTCCTCATGCTGCATCCTTGGCCCTGATGCACTGAGAACTAAACCCCAACATCCCTACAGCTCTGGGACCACCTCCCCAAGACCCTTACAGCTTTGGGACCACCTCCCAAACATCCCTACAGTTCTGGAACCAGCTCCCCAAAATCTCTACAGCTCTAGGACCACCTCCCCAACATCCCTACAGCTCTGGGACCACCTCCTCAACGTCCCTACAGCTCTGGGACCACCTCCTCAACGTCCCTACAGCTCTGGGACCACCTCCTCAACGTCCCTACAGCTCTGGGACCACCTCCTCAACGTCCCTACAGCTCTGGGACCACCTCCTCAACGTCCCTACAGCTCTGGGACCAGCTCCCCAACGTTCCTACAGCTCTGGGACCAGCTCCCCAACGTTCCTACAGCTCTGGGACCAGCTCCCCAACGTTCCTACAGCTCTGGGACCAGCTCCCTAACGTTCCTACAGCTCTGGGACCAGCTCCCCAACGTTCCTACAGCTCTGGGACCAGCTCCCCAAATCCCTGCAGCTTTGGGACCAGCTGCTGGGCATGTGCCATGGGAGGGAGCGCAGGATCACGCCTTACTACACCACACAGTTATACTCACCCGCACAACATAGACTCGGACCAGGACATTGATGGGGTCATTGCTGGGGATCCCCTGGAACATGCCGAAGTTGGGGTCATATCCTGCCTCCTTGGTGATATCATCAGGGAGCGGCACTTTGTAGACACATATGGAGCCCTAGTGCGAGTTCACAGCCCAATGAGTCTGGCTGCCCAGGGGCTCAGGGTAAGCAGACCCATCCCAAAACACCTTCCTGAGGACTCAGCCAATATTCTTGTTCCTAGCCACGTGCTGGAGCAGACAGGCCAGATCTGGAAAATTCCTCCACCACACAAGCACCTCTTCAGGGATTGCAGCCATGAGCAGAGAAATTGGACAAAGGGAAGGAGGCCTGCAGAGGAATCGGCCTAGCAAGGTGCTCATGGACAGGGATTTCCAAGAGTAAAACTGGCAGGAGGACAAAAACAATGGGAATACAAGGGTTGACAAAGAATGGTCTGGGAAGTCGTGAACTACCAAATGAAATACTGCTTGGTTTCTGTGCTCTCAAAGCATCTGATCCTAGCTAGGGGTGGAACTGTCTGCTCATCTCCTCTGCTAAGCAAACAAAGGGCAAAACTGGCATCAACAGGCTTCATCTGGCCAGGATCACACCCTCAAAAAAGTTCTTGTTCAAGAATCTTACAACTGATAGATGTGCTCCTGCATTGCCTGGGGACTGGCAATGGTGCAATGTGACTGTCAGCCCTAGGTGACCAGTGTTGGTGAAAAATGGTTTACAGACATAACCCAGGGCACAACTTAATTCCACAGTGGGCAAGAAAGAGAAATTGCTTTTCCCTTGGCCTTCTGTAAGAATCATCAAGGGTCTGTTTGCCTGCAGATCACCACCGCTGTGGATGTGCTCTTTAAAGATACCTGATCTCCGGGGCTATCCTTGGAGGCTTTCCCTCCCTGCAAGGGGCTGCAGCTGGGTCAATGCAAAATGGCTTCTATGGCATCCAACCTCTTCCTGCTAAACCAGCGTTAGCAAGGAGAGAAACCTGCTGGCAAGGGCTTCCCAAGCTCAACAACCAAACTCACTTTGAACCTTCCCACTATCCGCTCCTCTTCTGTTGCATTGTCATCGTTGTCCCCAATCTTCCCACGGAGCAGGTTGAAGGTGTGCAGCCAGTCCTCAAAGTTATCAAACTCTGCTTCCAGCTCTTTGTTGAAGACCTGAGATGGCAGAAAGTTAAAGGACAAGAATTAGATGGGGGTGGGAAAGGTGATGAAAAGATGTGGTGACTACCTGAGTTAACTCAGAGGGAACATGGGCTCCCAGTGCCCAGTTCTCTAAGGAAGGGAAAGGACCTCCAGGGTCATTAGTTTGGACCTTGATGCCACAAGCACCTCCCTGAATGGGTAACGTACAATAGGGAAGCTCAGCTGAATGAGGCAGCTGTCTGCCCTCTGTGCAAGACCCAGGTTCAAACTCCTTCTGAATCCCAAAATCACAGCCTTTAATCCTAATAAACACCACGGGCCAGCAGATTGAGCCAGAGCCCATCCCCACTCTGAGTCCTGGCTGGGCCAGCCATAGCCAGGCTGGAAAACTCCTCCCTCCAGCCAGGGCACATCCAAGCTGCTACAAGGATGATTCTATCCCAGGGCACCTCCTTTTCCATACAACTTGTTACCTCTGACTCCTTCAGTCTATGGTGAGAAGCTAGCAGTCCCAAGACACATCTCACCTAGGGTTTAGCTAACCCTCAGATAGGCAAGGTGCCTCATGCAGGGCTGAGCCATCCTCCTCTGATCTCCAGGTGGCTGGCACTGCCATCCTGCCAGACTTCCAGCTTGCCACTGATCAGGCAGTGCCTTCTCCTCCCCTGCTGACACACGTACCTTCAGTTCATCAATTTTCTGCTTCTTCTTCTTCTCGGGAAGCTCAGGGGCTGACGGTTGCTTCTTTTTCTTATCATCTTTGGGTGTCTTGGACTTCTCCTTGTTCTTCACTTGACCCTTGAAGCCTTTCATGGGAGAGTCATCAAGTTTGATTTCTGAATCCAAGGGGAAGCGGTGGGGAGGGAGGAGATGGAAATGAGGGTGAGGAGGGGTGGAGGGAACAGGGAGGGGGAACTTGATCAAGGTCCTTCAAACAGGAGGAGCATGAAAGCTGGCAGCTGCTACTGTCTGCAACTTGCATCCCAGCCCTCTCCTGTCTTTTCTTGACTCTGCCCAGTGCTGCCCAGGTCACAGCATCTTCAGGGGCCCAGAGGTCTCTGCACAGGAAAATTCCAGAGCTGACCTGAGCAGGAGGCATTTGGAGGACTACAAAACATGGACAGAGTGGTAGGCTCTGGGTAGCTTCAACAGCAGTCAGAAAACCTGATCCTGCCTACAGCATCTCCTTTTCTTCCATCCACTGGAGGCTTTTCCTGCTGTATGCAGCCTGCAGAAAAAAACCCCAGCCGAGGTATTGCGGAAGGGACAGTTCGTGATGCTCAGCACCAGAGTACAAGCTGCTGCACTGAAAGAGGTGTTGCTCATGACCAGCTGCAACGACAGGTTGTTTGGGTCTCTGTTCAGAGCAACTGCCAGGCATGGACTTCAACTGCATTGGGAACAGGCTGCCTGGAAAGGCACAGGACCACAGCATCACAGAGTGGTTGGGCTGGGCAGGGACCCCTGGGACCACCCAGCCCACCCCCTGCTCAAGCAGGCTCTCCTACAGCAGCTGCACAGGATCGTGTCCAGGTGGGCTCTGGACGTCCCCAGAGAAGGAGACTGCACAGCCTCTCTGGGCAGCCTGTCCTCATGCTCCGGCACCCTCAAGGGAAAGAAGTTTTTCCTGCTCTCCCCACGGAGCTCCCTGTGCTGCAGTTTGTGCCCGTTGCCCCTTGTCCTGTCGCTGGGCACCGCTGACAAGAGCCCGGCCCCCTGACACTGGCCCTTAAGGTACCCGTGTGCATCGCTCAGGTCCCCTCTCAGCCTTCTCCTGCCCAGGCTGAACAGCCCCAGCTCCCGCAGCCTTTCCTCACCAGGGAGATGCTCCAGTCCCTCATCATGGTGGGATGTTCAAAGAAAACTTCTCCCACCCCTCTACAATCCCCCTCCCTCACTGCCTCTGCCAGCTTTCATAACTGCTGGGCAATGCAGATGGGGACAGACAGGTGATGAAGACTTATTGCGGAAGAGGAAAATGAGGAAGGAATAGGAGTGTCAAGGGGAAATGGATCCTTCTGAGAAGACAGAAAGAAAACATTGTGGGGGGACAAAAGACACTCTCAGCAGCCCTGTCATGACAGCAAGGTTAGGGAGAAGCTACTTAGAGCTGTCTCCAAGTTTAGAAAGATCTGGACTCATCTTTCTCATCATACGAAGACTAGTCTTCCAAAAGAAACCAGGTTCTGTATTTTTCTCAGCTGATGGATTTTGCATTGCCCAGGCATGACAGCAATGTGCTGTCACGGGGACATGGAACATACGGAGAACAGAGGTGAAAGTCCTCAGGGAAACCTGTCTAAGCCCCGCTGGTGGGACTGGCAAGGAGCCTCTAGGCCGCATATGGACAAAGTCACCCTTGACCAACATGTCCCAACTCACCGGTATTCTTGGCCCACATCACTTGTGGTACAAAATCCATCTTGCCCAACTTTAGATATCTGCAACACCCCATCTGAGCTACAGACCCCTGACTTCTGTCAGAGAAAAATGCATTTAGGGCACAATTCATCTTATCGTAACAGTGTTGAAAGTAGGTCAGAGAACTTGCCCTAAAAATGCCTATTTTTCTTCAGTGCCTGTGGTAGAACAGCAGGCCAGGAGACCTCTACATGCAGGTAAAAGCAGTCAGATTAGATAAATCCCAGACCTTTTATCTGGTTCAATCCTCCTTTGTAAAACTGGAGCAAAATTAAAAAAATAATAATTTAAAGTCTCTTGCAAAATGAGGATGGAAAACCCTATGAAGGTGATCTACAAGTTTCTGTTAGTTGTGTGCTCAATGGACTTCAAGCACACAGTCCTGCACAGCCAAAGCGACAGGACTTTTAATGACATACTGACTTGTGGTTGCACAAGAATGTCATAGAATCATAGAACATCTCAAGTTGGAAGGGACACATCAGGATCATCGAGTCCAACTCCCTGCTCTTCACAGGACTACCTAAAACCCAACCATGATGTCCTCTGACAGTAACACAGATCCTGGTCAGTAGTCTGCATTACTTGCATGTGGTCTTCCTGCCAGCAGAGATGGGTCAGAGGCTGCCAGAATACCATGCTCTGGTTTGAGGTCAGCTGGCATTAGCGTGTTAACCCAGTGCAGCCCACACCGGGCCTGCATTCACAGAAATTTTTTCTGCATGGGGATATACAACAAGCTGCGAGCACCCGGTTTGGCAGGACAGCAGCAGCAGGCTCTGACAGGGATGCCCAAGCACTGAAAATTGTCCTGGTCCCACCTTTCTCTGCCATGCTCCCCCTCCCGTTCGCATCCTGCTTACCCTCTGCAATGTCCACTTCCTCCTTCTCCTCCGCTTCTGCTGCAGCTGCTTCCTGCTGCCGGAGTTGCTGGGGGAGAAACAAAGGGAAGAGGAGGGGGGTGTTGTGCTGAGGTCTCTGCTCACTGGAAATGCCTAACTCAGGGTGACAGCTCTCTCTTCCCATCTCAGCTGCGAGCGAGGTTCTGGCAGTGCTGGAGAAATCAAAGATGCTCAGTGCAGCCTACAGCACTGATGCTGTTAAATACCTGTATCCCAGTACAAACCAGCCACAAAGTCCACCTGGAGTGTACTCAAGGAAGAGGAATCCTGCTTGGTTCTTCCAGGTAAAGAAAAAAACTTTTGCCAACAGTCAGGCAAGGTTAGTACAGAAAGCAGCACAGCCCCAAGCCTTTGGAAGTAGCTGGAAATAGATGAGACCTCACAGGCAGGAAACATTTTCCTTTTCCCTACTACATCATCCCTCCTCTGCTCTGCACCCACCTCCTTCATCGTCTCAATTGAAGCAAAATACTTGGACCACCAGTCCAGCATACTCTCGTCCACCTCCTCCTCTTCTAGTCCCTCATCTTCTCCTCCTTTCTTCTTCTTTTTCTTTTTCTCCTTCTCTTCCTCAGACTGCTGGGACAAAGGAAGCAAAGACAGAGAAGAAGAGAGAGCAGATGAAAGTGAAATGTCTCTTCAAGCACAAAGGTGGTGGGTGAAGTGTCCAAGAAAGCAGAACCCTCCAGAGTGGATGGCCTCATTAGCACTGTCCCTTTTACAGCCAGACATTGAGGCACAGAGCAGCAAAGCAAGATCACAGAACGGGTTAGGTTGGAAGGGACCTTAAAGACCATGCAGCTTCCACACCCCCTGCCACTGGCAGGGCCCCCTCCCCCCAGCCCAGGCTGCCCCCAGCCCCGTCCAGCCTGGCCTTGAGCCCTGCCAGGGATGGGGCACCCACAGCTGCTCTGGGCAGCCTGGGCCAGCACCTCGCCGCCCTCACAGGGAAGAATTTCTTCCTCATCTCTCATCTCCATCTCCCCTCTCTCATGTAAAGCCATTCCCCCGTGTGCCATCGCCACCTGCCCTTGCCCAAAGCCCCTCCCCAGCTTTCTTGCCGGCCCCTTTAGGCACTGGCAGGTGCTCTAAGGTCTCCCCGCAGCCTTCTCCTCCCCAGGCTGAGCCCCCCCAGCTCTCCCAGCCTGTCCCCACAGCAGAGCTGCTCCAGCCCCTGAGCATCTCCCTGGCCTCCTCTGGCCCCACTCCAGCAGGTCCATGTTCTTCTTATTTGGGGGCCCCAGAGCTGAACACCCAAGGCTCTAGAGAGATGCAGCATCAGAGTCCTGAGACATCTTCTCCTTTCCATCATCCCTTTCATCCATGCATTTCCCAGGCTACAGCACCTGGATTGTACATGGTAACAGTCCTCCCTCTTCCCAGTGAAGTACCCTGGGTCTTCTTCTTGGTACAATAAAGTCATTTGCAATTGATATCTGGTTGTGGTGGGAATAATCTGCATCTCGCCCATGGGGTGCTATCTGTTCTGCTCCTCCTGGGACAGCTGGGCTGAAAAGTGCTGGCCCAGAAGAGCTTCCCAGTCTGCAGGAACCAGGCCACTGCCATATCTGCTGGTGAGACAGCACTGTTCTGTCTCTGCTTCGGGATGATGGGGAGTAGGACCCTGCCTATCTTGGGGTTGGTGAGGATGCACGGTCCATTGAAAGCCACACAAAAGGGTGGGATAGGGAGTGGAGGGGTTAGGAGCAGGGATGAAGAGCAGATCCATCACTTACCACATCCACCTTCACCACTGCATCGGAGTTCTGTCACCCGGGGCGGAAGGGAACAGGGAGAGGGAGAGCAGGTTAGCAGCGCAGCCTCGGCCGAGTACAAATGCACACTGGCACATGCATGCGTTAGAAGTCACAGACAGCTCCCCAGCGGTGAAGGAACCAAACACCTTGAATGAAGAGCCCTGGCTGGGAAAGTTCTGACACACCAAACCCATCTCCATGGGGGATATGTCTCTCTGACATATCCCCCATGAACCACAGTCCCAGACAGTGAGGGACTGGGTCTGGAAAGATACTTTGACCTTCAGCATGGATAACATCTCTCTGCTCTCTTGGAGCTCTTCTTGTCTACCTAGGACAGTCTGAAACCTACTGGGGTTGATTTCAAGAAGCATGTGGATGCTGGGGCATTCCAGACGTATTCATGAACACGTATCCTGTAGCTCCCGCAGAATGAAGCTGTGTGAGCAGATGTACATGATACAGCCCATACCAGGAACTCTACGTATAGGTCCATATGTGAAAGCACCTTGTTAGGGTGTGTATGTATCTGTCCACGAGTGCTTGTGAGGCTTTGTATGTGCCGTAGCCTTTCTGTTAATGCGCACATGCGAGGGGCCATGCATATCTGGAGCCTACAACATGCCTGTAGGCACATGTACGCACATGTGCTGCTTGTCTGGGGGTTGTGTGCGCACATTGCTGCAGAGGGCCTCCTGCAAAAAGAAATCTGTTTCTTTTTTGTGAAAGCTCTGGAGCAGAAGGGTATGAGGAGGAGCTGAAATTCCTGTTCTGGGCAAGAAAATGGGCGCAGGCACATTCAGTGTGTGAACAAAGCCCATTGCCTCCGGGACACATTGCCTGCCCAGTGCATACAGTGCCAAGTTTTCAGGGCCAGCACAACCGGTCTAAAGAGCTTTGGCTGCCTCAGACTGACTCTGTGTGCCTGGATCAGCTCCATGCTATGCACATCTGCTGTGTCCCGTACAGCTCAGACTTGCTGTACAGCGGCTGTGCAGCGACACAGCACTAACCACCCGTCTGGGCTGCTAGATGGGCATTTCAGAGAGGTGAACAGGCATTTCAAAGAGCTGACGTAGCCGTCTGAATATCTCAAATCTATTGTAAAAAGGAAAAAGTACTGGGGAAATGTGCGTGACCCTGGCTGCTTGCAGGGACTGCATAGCGTGCAGTGCTTCCAAAGGGCAGGATCGCTGCAGCTATGCAGATGGGGAACTTCTGATGGGTCACTTGTGTCTGCATTGGTCACAGACAGGGATAGGGTTGTGCTAATTCCCATATGACTGTTTTTGAAGGAAAATGTAAAGCTGTCTAATTCGCATAGCCCAGGACAGTCCTTGTCTGGGCAGCAAGCACCAGCTAATTTCAGCCAGGACAGAAAGAGGCCAGTTTGTAGCACTGATAATGACCCAAGGCCCTTCATTTCAGGCATCAGCCCATCTCCATGTTCAGCAGGACAAGGCAGCCTCTGCCTGGGTGGAAGCCCTCAGAGACTGGCAATTCAGCAAGGAAAGAGATGCTAAAGCGATGCAGACATATGGATACTCACAGCATCCAGCTTCACCATCGTCTCCATCTTCTTGATGGGAACCTCAGGTTCCATATTGACAACAATCTCCCCTGTGGGGCGAGAGCGATGGGCCCTGTTGGTCATTGCCAGATAGCCATTGAGGTGCTTAGCTGGACAGAGGACAGAGAAAGAGAAAGAACAAGAGAGAAGGATAGTGTAAAGGAGAAACTGAGAGCTCAGGTGAGATCCTACAGGGTTCATGCAGGAGCAAGGTGTGACCACCTTGTTCAGAGAAAAGCGACAGTGGAAATGAGCACAGACCCTTATGGCATGGTTAAAAACCCCTTCCATAGCAAAGGAAAGCAGATGATGAGAAAAGATTGGGTTTTTTCACCTGCAGAAGAGGCAGAGAAGGTGATTGCCCTGGAAATATCAGCTGGCACAAACACAACCACAGGTCCAGACCTCTGGCTGGAACCAGGGATGGCCCTTGGCAATCCCCCCACAGATCTCCTGTCCCTGCCCAGCCAAGAGTGCCTCCACTTCCACCAAGGACTGGGAGGAGCTGAGTAATTTCAGTGGTTCATCAAGCCCTCAGCTGCTGTGTTGGGTGCAGGACAAGTGCGTTTGTGATGTTGTTTTCTGTGGGTGTGGATAGATGGGGTAGTGGTTGGGACTGAGAGGGTGGCCTCAGTATGTAGCTTTCTAGTCTTTACTCAGATAGTAGCAGCAGCAGGCACCAAGCATGGCAAATTCAATTCCCAGTCTTGAGGAACATTTGGGGAGTCTAGACAGTCATGAAGCCGCAGAGATGTCAGAGGTGAAACAGTCTTTCTTGTCTTACAGGTATCTGGGGGAGCATGGGGTTATCATAGTGAGACCCACAAACCATAAAAAAGCCAAAGGGGAATCATGGCCTCACACCTTGTAGCTTCTCACCCCCCTTGGCCCAAACCCACAAGCATGGTTTGCTTAACCAACAAGCAGGCAATATCCCATAACCCTTACAACCCTCTACCCATCTCCTCCTCCATGCGCAATACCCCACCAATGACCCACACCAGCCAGGTCCCCATGGCCCAAGCCTGGTACCTGTCATATTCCATTGCTGGGCTTTCTTATCTGGTGGGCGGTAGATGAACTTTCGGAGGGAGCTGACAGCGTGGGACCCCACCAGGGTGTAACGCCCAAAAGCCCGGCAGTCCACCACCCGGATGTTGAGGGGTGGGTGGAGCAGCTCATTTTCTGGGAGGTCCTGGGAAGCAAAGTGTGCTGGTTATCAAGGGCTGGGTGTGGGCTGTGGAATATCTGCTTGGGTGGTTGGAAAGCCCAGTAGGGACTAAAACAGGGATCATGCTGGAGGAAGAGGTCTAGAGCAGTTCCAGTAAAGCATGGCTTGGGAATCCTCAGGGAAAGACCATCACTAACTGGGATGGTGCACACGTCCTCCATTGCTGTGGGGAAACTGAAACAGGGGGCTAGAGGCCATGGTTTGGGCTCCAGAAAAACGGGTTTCAGCTGAGGGCTCAGAGGGAAGAGGAAACACTCACCACTTCAAACCACTTGACCAAAGTGCTGAAGTTGGGGTTTTTCTTGTAGTTCTGGATAAGGGATGACTGGACCCCCTTCCCAGCACACTCAATGTCCACACGGGGCCGGTCCACCTGGGCCAGGTTCACTCTCTTTAGATCTCTGAGCCCCCAAAACAAGATCTAGGGCAGGAGGAGGAGAAGGAAGAACATAAATATGAGAGGGACTGCTCCTGGCTGGAGCCAGGCTGGAATCAAAGGAGTTGGTTCACTGTATCTTCCAGGAGCAAGGAACCTACTGCAAGTGTCATTGCCTGGGCAGTAGTGGATCCCTGAGGCATCTTCTCTTCCTCCACATGACTCAGGGCTGTAGCACAATCTCTTTCTGCCACCCCACACCTGATCTACAGCAGCTTAAGATTTCCAGCCTGCTGCCTTTGACACTCCCTTTTCTGCCTTTGCAGCCTTTTTCTGCCATGGGACTCCATAGAGCAGGACTAGACCAGCTTGGTCCATCCACAGTGGCTCTTGATTCAGCACCGGCATTGTTTTGTCAAAATGGTATCAGTATCACTGGGGAAACCTCCCTCTCCCTTCCTGAGAGAATAGACTTCCACCTATTATAGAGTGGAAGTCTATAGGGTAAATAGATCGAAATTTACCGTAAACTGAAATTTTTCCACCTCCTGATTTTCTGTGGGTGCGTTAACCTTGCCTGTCAGAGGAATACAATTTGTTTGACTAGATGCAAACGTGTGGAAGATCAGGAGCTAGGACCCCTTTAGAGACCTTGAGATGTGGTCAGCAGCATCTCACCTGAGCAGAGACACCTACAGCCATGGGTGAATTGTGCACTGAACATTGCTGACTGTATTGCCTGGATCACCAGCTTCTACCAAGTCAACCAAGGGAGAGAGACCTGGATGGGATGTATCACCCTTTAGATATCTACAGGTACATGAGAGGCACCCCATCCTTGATGCCTGAGATTGGTGGGATGCAGCCTACCTGATCTATGTGACAGCTTTGGATGGAAATTACATGGGTCTCTCTAAGGTGCCCTGCACTACATCTCAGCCCAAGTGCCATCTACTTGCTACAGTGCTCACATTTAAGATGGCAAGGAGTGATCCAGTGTCCTGTTCTTTTAGGGCTGCTGCAGCCCTGCTCCCTGTGTAGCCAGTACAGGCAGATCCTTCCAGTGCGGACACCTGGTCTTAGTGCCCAGCTAGCCATCCAAGCCTCAGAGATCCCTCCTGGCCTTCAAACACCCATGGACAGCCTCTCCTGCCCCACGCAACGCTGAACATTGACATCTAGTGCTCCAAGGCAGTTACCTCCACTCTGTATTTACTCAGCACTGGCCGAATCCCCAGTGGTACCGGCAGGATGGGGCCCCGGTCCATGTCTGTGGGGCCGTCAATTGGGGGCAGGTCTGACTTTCCCCCAGGACCAATCTGGAAGAGATGCAGTGTGGATTAGGGTCTGTTCCTTTGAGCCGGTGCTCAGCTGCTGGGAAGCAATTTTTTGTCAGTCTCGGCTGTAACTGGCACACCCTGGCCTCATGCACTGTGTCTGTGGTGTCTCAGAGGGTGCAGGAACAACAAGGGCTGCTGAGCACCCAGCTGACTGTACGGTGCAGGTACTTTGGGAAAAGGCACACACGCGAGCAGAAGGTGCTGGGCAGAGCTGTGCTGCTGCACAGGAAAGACCCAGCAGCAAAGCAAACTTCTCAGCCCACCAACGTACCCCAGCCCCAGGGCTGTCCCTTTTCTTCCTGCAGGGAGTTGCATCTGCCTGGGCTGAGTGCGCAGAGATGCAGAAATGGTCTGAGAGCTCAGCCCAGGAGCAGGTTTCAGGTCCCATTTCAAACCCAGGGTATGAAGGAGAGCAAATATCCCATGAAAGCCTTTTCCTAGAGAAACCACCCCATTGCAAAGAAAGTTGGAGGAAGAAAGGGTTTGGATGAGCACCTGCCCTGGCAGACAAAGGAGATGGGAAAAGCACCTTGGGGAGTGGGACAGCAGGTTCAGCAGCTGCCTGCAAGGCTGCCCTGATCTCGCCACTACCATAGGCCATCTGAGGACATTGCAGACAGACAGGCATGTAAAGCAAAGTCTCCTTTGAAATAAAGGAGGACTCAGAGGTGGAGGGAGCACATGGTACCCAAGGGTCCACCTCCCCAGGCACTGCCTGCTCCTGGCAAGCACAGATGCCAGCCTTGGGACCACTGCTCCTGGCTGGTGCCCAGCTACATTAGAGATGTCTGCGGCAGGTTGGCCCTTGCATACTTAAACCCACCAGCACAGTGCTGAGTTTGCTGGGGACTCTCTTTTTTCAGCTGGGACATCTCACACCCCCTGCACACCAGGAGAACACTGAGACATATCCATACAAACACAAATTTCAGTGTATGGGAAAGGAGGCACAAAAGCAGGAGAGTTTCTCTCTGCTACCTCCTCACAGACCACAAGGCTAAAATTTCACCGTATTCCTGAGATGATGCTATGAATTCACACCCTTTTTTCCTGAGACCTACAAATTGGCACCTCCAAGAACTCAAGAACTTCCATTGGCATCGCCCATATCCTGGTGATGATAGAGTCTGGGCTAACATAATGATTTAGGCAGGGTGTCCTGTTCAGCAGGGTGCCTGGGACTCATGACACATCCTGACCAGTGTAACTGGGCAGGAGCTTCCTTCTCACTGGGTTAGCAGCTGTGCTAAACCCTTCTAGTCTTTCTAGGATGTATGTGCTACCTGCTATTTGCAGCAGCTAAGATACATAAGCATGGGTTAAGCCTTGCTGCTTTGCAAACCTCCACCCCATCCTTTCCCTCCCTCGGTCTGAGGTGGCTTTGGCCAGCTGGTACCTGGAGCAGCTCGAAGGCAGCCAGCAGGTCACCTGCTGTGGAATTGCCCCGGTAGATCTGGTAGTACTCCAGCTGCGGGGGGAAGCGCGGGGGACAGTAGTGCTCATCTGACATCTTCACCACCGGTTTGGCAAAGGTGCGGCCCATGAAGTCAGCTCTGCCCTGGACAGGCAAAGAGAACATTTGGGTTTGCTTACCCAACGTGAGCCCCACATCGTGATCAGAACAGGACCAGCCCACTGGGCCTGAGACACCAAAGCTCAGTGACAGCTTTCACTCCTGGCTTCTTCAAATAAGGATGCCCCAACCCTGGCAGGTTGGATCAGGCTTGTAGCAACCTGGTCTAGTGAAAGGTGTCCCTGCCCATGCCAGAGGGGTTGGAACTAGATGATCTTCAAGGTCGCTTCCCATCCAAACCATTCTATGAGTCTATGAAATAAGGTGAAGGAGGTGGCCCTGGGCTAGGACAGCAAGGAGGCAAGGGCTGAGCAGCTTTTTTAAAGGGAAAGACTCAAGTAACATGTTCTTGCCTCCAGACTCACAAAAGCTCTTGCTTAACTCTCCAAAAATAAGATATTGAGTCTGAGACGTAATGAGCAGCAGAGGCCACTCATGTCATGGGAGATGTCGGGGGGACCATCTTCCAAGGGTCAGGAGAAAAGCTGCTTCTCACATCCTCTGTACTATCCACCTTGCCTCCAACTCAGGAGTCATCACAGCATCTAAATTATAAACATTTTCCTTTGCTGGCATTCATCTTACCACTGTGTCCTGGTCATAGATCTCAATGACAATTATGGGAGGGTCATCTCGCATCTCATGAACTTCTCCATACAGCTCCACGTTGTCAAAGACCAGTAGCTGGTCCCAGGTCGGGCAAAGGGTCTCATTGAGAACCTGGAAGAATGGGAGAGAGACCTACTGCTCCAGACAGGAGCAAAGGCCCTGTGCAAGGGCAGAAGACCAGGCGCTGGTCTCAGCTGCCTGGCAGCACTAATGGGCTGCTGCACACATTTCTGGACCAGTGAGGCACAGGGTATCTCCCAAGGATCTTCTGAAAAAAAAAAAACCAACCACCAAACCCAACAGCTGGCAATCAGACAGAAATTACTCCCAGCATCCACCAAGCTTGCTAAAACTTGGCAGTCCTCAGCCTAGGAAGGGAAAGACACAAAAAACATTTCAACATGCTCCAGTTTCTCCTAACCAGGCAGGTGAATCGCAGCCACTGGGATGCGGGGTAGCCATGTGTTGGCGCGGGGGGAACATGTCATGAAAGTGCTCCTAGGGAAGGGGCTCCTGGAGACAGTCAAGCCCCAATGCCACAGCTGTCTTCCCACCACAGGACCCCATGATCAACCTAATCCTTGATTCACTAGCAGTCACAAGACCTGTGGCAGGGGAGCAGGATGGAGAGCTGATGGGACACACAATGCCAGAGCCCAGCCCACCAGGTCAGAGGATGGTCTTTACCTCGGTGCATTGGCTTTGGGAGATGAAGAAGACTCGTGCAAAGGGGTCTGAAAGGCCACTGCTGTCGGCTGCAAATAAACTCCTGGCTTGGTACATGTGGGCTCGCAGCTGGAAAACCTGCTTCTCTGCAAGAGAGAGGGGAAGTGAGATCACTTGATATGCAACCTTGGAGCTCAGCCGTGGGGCTCAGCTTGCAGAGCGAGGTCTCAGGGGCATGCTTTTGCTCAGGGCCAGCACTGATGAAGGGTATAGACTCAAAGCATGAGTCCAAAATGGATAGGGACCTCCTTAGCATCCTGCTCACCGTGTGTGGAATGACAGCCACAAACAGGTTAGGGAAGAGAGTGCACAATTCCTACACCCCTGCTCCCCATGGGACCAGTGGGTAACCTCAAACTGGGACAACTGGAATTATTTTTCCCTTAGCTCCTGAAAGCCCTTGGTGCAAGTAGTGTCCAGCCAGGCTCCCTCCTGCCCTCTCCATGCCTTGTTCCCAGACCTACTGGAGGCAGGTAGTTCTTACTGGTATAAAGGAGGCTGATGGGTGGGAAGGATGGCAGGTTTTGGCCTCTGGCAGTCTTCTTCTCCTCAAAGCCACAGGGCAGGCCACTCAAGAAGTCTTTGCGCTGTTTGCTGAGGCCCAGCCACAAGTATATCTCCATCTTGGCCTGAACTGTCCAGCCAGCAGGTCCAAACCCCCTCTTCCCAGGTAGCTGGGTAGAAAGGACAGAAGAGTTTACATGGATATAGGGAAGGCCTCAGAGATTTGCAGACCACCTCTGCAGCATTCAGCTCCTTTGGTGCATTGCTCTTACCACTGCCCCTTAAAACCAGGGACCCAGACCTCATCATTTTGAATTGTGACACTACTCTGGTCATGCATTATCTTCTTCCCACCATGCTGGTTTCCTCTTTCTAAGCCAGCATCACCTTTTGTGGCCAACTGGATCAAACATCTCTCTCCTTCCCAAACATTTCTCACTTACCAACTGGGTAAAACTAGTGTTTTACATCTCCTAGAAGCAGACTTCTATCCCTACTGGTACAGTATGGGTCTGTTCTGCCTAGTATTCAAGCCCCAGTAAAACTGGATACACAGCACACTCATCTTCATCTCCCATCCTCCCAGTCTGTCCTTCCTCCACCTCTCTCCTTTGGGCTGCTGTTCTCCCAGGAAAGACAGATCAGCACCTTGAGGAAGACTGTTTTCACTTTGGCGCAGTCCTTGCCCATCTCCTCATCCACAATGGAGTAGAGGATATCCTTGGAAGGGATGCGAGCGTAGGCAATGCGCTTGTTGTTGCTCATCATCCAGATGAAGACGTCAGGAATAGTGTGCTGAGGCTGTGAACACCAGCAAAGGGCCCTGTCGGTGTCTCAGCTCTCTCTGACCACTGAGGCACCGGCGGGGCTGGAGACCTTCTGAAGGCAAATTCAACAGATGCCGCAGCAGGTGGATGTACCTATTGCCGCACTAGGGCCACTGAAATGGTTTTGAGCATCCCACTGCAGAAGCTTATCTGCTTAAGAAAAGCTGCTCAGAGCTAAACTCAGCAGGGTGAAGCCTAGCAGAAAAGAAACTGGGATTTAAATTTGTTCTAGCTAAAAAAATATGTATTTGGATTAGAAGAGTAAAGATTTTCCTTCTCTCTTCATTCAGCGGCCATGGGAACTGTAGGGCAGGGGCCATACCTTCATTCCTTACTATGGAAGAAGTGCCCTGTCTGTACAGGAACCATCACACCTTATAGTCTGGATTATGTTCTGCTGTGGTGAGTTACAGCCAAGGAACGCCTTGTAATGAAGGGTATGTGGTCAAGGCTGGGAGCCTGCCACAGGATGCAACAGCTACAGTTCCCATGAGGGCAAATGACCCCCGATGGCTGACCCAGTCCTAAGCTGCAAAAATATCAGCGGAATGGTGTATTTTTTCTGAAGAAAGGGAAAAAAAAAATTGCAGATAGAGCATCCCTTTGGAAATGCTCTAATTTATTGGGCTATTCTCCCTTACCCATAAGCTGGAGTGAAGCAAGAATACACTGCGGCAATAAAATCAGATGGTCTGAATTCTGCAAAAGGACAGGGATTTAGCCTACAGCCATTAGAAGGGCCAGTTTAACAAACCCCTACCTAGCCAGGCTCAGAAATGGCTCCCTGCCGCTGACTTTAATGCTGTGTGGACATGTGCCACCTTCTGGTGACTGACCCCCCAGGGAATGGCATGGCCTTGCCATGGCTGAAGCTGGCAGAAATGCTTTCAACTCAGCTGCAGGAGGACCAAGCTCTGATACTGGATGGGAAGAGCTCTTAAATCTGTTTTAGCACTGACTTGTTCCAAACCAGCTGTGCACGGGCAAGCCTGGGAGGCATGGGACAATGTGTAGGCTTGGAATGACTCCCAGGATCCATGCTACCAGGGACCTCTCCTACCTACAGCATTCGCAGAGATGTCTCCATCCCAGGCTGCTGTTGCCATGAGATGACCCAGCTAACACTGTCTCTAAGTGCTGAGGAACTCACCTCGTCCACCAAGAACCGGAGTTTCTGCAGGAAATTTTGCACCAGCTTCAGCTTGTCTTTCATGGTGTTCTTCTTCACTTGCGACCGCAGAGTCGTGGCTTGTTGCCCCATGTTCTCCTGCAGATAAAGGGGAGTGCAGGACATCATGTGAGCAAAAGAAGAATGGAGCACACAGAAGGGAGCAGCACCAGGCAGGTCCCCAGTGTTTGGGAAGGGGTGGTGAGGAGGCAGTTGTCTTAATCCCACCACGTGCATCCTGGCAATGGTACTTCTGACACCTGCCCATTAACCTTGAGATGTATGTCCCAGGAGAAAATGCAAGGGCAAAAACAATCTCCATAGGTCCCTTCCAACCCTGACCATTCTGTGATTCTGTGAAAGGTGTCACCTGTGCTTAGGGCATTCTTGGGTGGCTTCAAGCCTAGTGTTAAGGATAGTCTCTCCCTTTCTGCTGACCCTGCTGTAATTCAGCATCTGACCATTCAGAAAAGGGGATATGGAACTTTTCACATGTTAAATTCATCACTCTGTAGGATGTGGTTGGCTACAGAAGCAGGTGTCCTTGGCTGTGCCAGCTGGAGAAGCCAACTGCTCTTTGTACATCTAACTTCGGCACATCTAACTCCCCTGAAAGGAGCTAGGCTACTGCGGGATTCCCCTAAATTATTCCTTCCCAGTTTCCTTGGGTGTCTGACAGCACCATAGCCCCTCTGTACTCCCAGATTTGTTTCCAAAGCAGAGTGTGGTGGAGGGGAGGCAGCACCATGGACCCAAGCGTCACCTGGGACCCACGCAAGACCCAGGTGGTCTTGGGCTCCTCTATTCAGAAATGAACCTCAAACCCTCAGTCCACAGAGACGGGAAATCAGCATGCCTATGGACCAAAGCTCCCCCATACAAGATCCAGCCCCTGCTTATGAATCTTCCTCCCTGCCTGGCTTGAATCCCACTTACCAGCTCCCGCATGCAGGACTTGAGTCTCTCCCGGTCCAGCCTTGTATGGGAAGAGTGGTGCTGGTCCTTGTCAGCCAGCGTCACAAAGCGCCTGGTGGAAAAGGTCAGCAGCATGAATCCCATGGGAGCCTGTGGGTTGTCCCCAAGGGGCTGTGGCAGGCTGGATCTCTGCCAGCAGCAGGGCACGTTACTGGAGGGAAACACCCTCATCCCCCCGCAGTCTGCAAAGCAGTCGCGGCCAAGCGGCCCATTTGCACCCTATGTTGAGTGCCATGCATGGGAAGCAGGTGCCAATCAGGTACCAGCCCATGGAGGCCACAGGACTGAGATTTCCACCGCTGGTTTGGGGTCTTTGGGGTGCAGATGTAAGCACCCCTTCACCCATGCTGCAAACCAGAAGGTGGTTGATATGGCATTGTGTCAATGCGGTGAAATGCTTGCCTGTCATCCAGAGGGTAAGGCAGGGTGAGCTCACCCTTGCAACCTTGCCTATAGCCCCATATGAGCAAGGATCTGCAGTGTGCCACCTTTGCCCATCTTTTACTCACAAGCACCCACTGCTCAGCTCCTCCAGGACCCCTCGGAGCCGGCGCTCCGGATGCGGCTTCTCCGTCTTGATCATTTCTTGCACGTCATTGAGCCCTTCCTCCTGCAGCATCAATGGGGGAAGCAGTGAGGGGCAGGGGGGGCAGGGCAGAACCCTACTGTGGGGCAAGGTCCCCCTGACGTCCAACCCCCACGCAGAGCTGTCCTTTGGGGGCTGGGTGAGAAACATCTGCCGGCCTCAGGGCTCAAGTCTGGCACACATTTGGCTACAGGGACCTGGCTCTGGGTGATGGAAATGGCTCCACCACTCTCCAGGAGACTAGTTGGCCAAGGTCCACACTGTGTTGGCTGGACCTGCCAGGCTCTCCCTTCACAGATCCTGCTGTGAGCCAGCCGATGTGGAGCTGTCACAAAGGCTCCTTGGGAGTTAGCTGAGACTATTAAGGAGTCTCTGCCACACAAGTGGTTCACCCCTACAGTCCAGGGGGACAAAACCTCCCCACCCCAGCTCCCTTTGGTGGGAACACATGGGTCTGACCCACAGAAAATTCAGTGAGCTCCTAGGATTTGGACATTCAAATTGTGGAGCATTTAGCACTGGGAAACTTCCCCCTTTCTGGCACAAGTTTGTTAGTGGGCCCTTGCACTGGTTGTCCCTGCTTTATGAGAAGCTGCAGAGATGCACAGCGAGCCTGGATGTGCCTCAGGCCAGTCCCATGCCCCAAGATGTCTCCCTCCCCAGCACGTCCTGACCAGCTTGTCCGCAATCTTGTCCATGATGTTGGCATTATACAATCGGCGGCGCTGGTCCTGCCACCAGCTCTTGATATAGATGCAGGGCTTCTTCTCAAAGTACGGCAGGTGGAAGTAGTTCCTGCAAGAGGAGGCAGAAGAGATGCTCCATGGTGGTAATGCTCCCAGACAGGAACAGTCCCTGTCCCACCACCTCTCCAAGGGAGGCAATGCTGTGATGGGGGCCGGGGCGGGGGGCGCGGTTTACAGGAGGTCAAGCATGGGAGAGAGGGAGCTGAAGGTGAATTTCACCCTGAAAAACAAAGGCTCCCCCTCTTCTAGCATCCTTCCCAACACCAGAGCCAGGGTGGATGGGTGCAGTGCCCAGGGATCGCAAATTTACCATCTCAGACCTGGTGACTCAAAGAGAAACGGCCTCACCCATAGTCCGGCAAAGAGGAAATGTCTCCAGCGTGGCAGCAACGTGGGCAAGGGCACAAAGGAAACCAAACCATTAACACCCTTTTCTGAATGCTGGTGAGCATCTCCTAGTCTCCTGGCCTTCATGGCAGGCAGAGGTCTCTGTATTTTTTTTCTAGGTTTCCACTTGCTGGTGGGATGGAGTGGTAATAGAATCACAGAATGGGTTGAGTGGGAAGGAACCTTGAAGATCATCCTGTTCCAACCCCCCTGCCATGGGCAGGGACACTTTCCACTAGACCAGGTTGCTCAAAGCCACATCCAGTCTGGCCTTGAAATAGTTGTGGTACAGTTAAAGGAAGGATGAGGCTGAAGAACAGGTTCATGCTTCTTGGATGCCTGATCACTGGCCACGAGCTGAGATCCACCCAGTGTAAAGCCACTGCAGATCCTGCTACACCTTAATTAAAAAGCAGATTCAGCTCATCCTTTGGAAGCCATCGGGGTGTTTCCAGCCAGGAGATGTCAGCAGAGCCCCACAGTTGAACATGAGCCTCCCAGCACCCAGGGGCTGGAGACATCTGGGTAAAGAGCAGGAGAGACAGAGCCCAGGGGACAGGCTCAAATACCATCAGTGCTCCTTATCTCCATGTGGCATTCACCTTGACAAGGAGCTGGTAAACAAGTGAGGGAACTCCAAGGGGGACATTTTTCTCCAGAGTGCAAATACCCTCGCTTCAGTGTGGTTTGTTTCATTTCCCAATTGAATTAAGTCAGTTAATTCTATTAACATCCATCTATTAGTATAACACAGTTAAGACCCACTTAAAGCATATCTCATCAGGTTAAATCCAATTAGCTTTCCTTAGTACTAGTCCTTTGTATTCAAATCCAGGCTGTGGCTGAAGCCCAGCCGCCATCTCAAGACACACGTGCTGATCCTGTTCAGTTTGGGGCTTCCTGATCCAGCTGCTTGGGGTGGAAAGCACCCACCAGATTCATACTTGCAGCTGTCTGAATCTTGCCTGTATTTTAGGGTGACTGCGACCTGCACATCACAAAGCAATTCATAAAGCAGACAAAAAAAAATGCCGGAATTTTATAGCTGGAGAAACAGAGGCAGAGAAAACAGAAGCGATTTGTTCACTGACAGACCCAGGGTAGGACCCAGTTTCCCAAGTTCTGGTTCTGTTAAACACCGGAGTGTGGCTGCCCACGACTGTAAGCAATGGTGACAGACAGACCAGCCAAGAGTGATGCTGCAAACCAGGGAAAGTGAGAGGATGTAACGTCTTTTACCCCAACCTCCTGCCTAACATACTCTCACGAATTTTTTCCAGCAGTTTTTACATCCTCTCCTGTGTGTCAGTGACCTTACCAAGCTTTTAAGATCCCAAGTGATGAAATAATGCACCTCCTTGTCTCAGCACAAATTACCCCACTTCTGAAATCTAGCCTCAACTCTAGATGGAGCTTTCCCTTCCTCCACATGGTGCTCACGACGTCTTGTCGGTTCCTAATTCTGTTTCCAACGCCAAATGGATTAAAGTTAGGCAGCTCGTGATGTTTTGTATGTTGGGCAGCTAGAGAGAGAGCAGGAGCAAAGCCCTGACTTCTCCTTCCCGATGTGCAATACTGGGTTGTGCCACCAAGCACGGCAGAAATCCTAAGGATCTCCTTATAGACTTGTCTCCAAAATGTATGAAACTTAAACATACAGAAGTTAATCTGTTTTTTCCAGTGCTCACCAACGATTTTTTTTAATCCACTGGTTAACTCCATCCCTATTTGCCATAGGGCAAGAGCACTAAAGTTATCACGTAGCCTTGAGTTTTGGGTGCAAATCTGGCCAGGTGGATTGAAGGATGTCTTTTGCAGGGTAGCTTGAGAGGTGAATCCAACCATTATTGGACATCGGAGAACCCACAAGAATTCTCAGAACTGTAGGGAATGGTGTGTGTGTGAGTCAGACGGCAGACTGGAGTATCTAAGACAACTATCTACATGTGTGTAGTGGAATGAAGCTGGGTTAATTAGCATTGATAATATACAGCTGTGGGCTGGCTTCGGGGGCGGTGGGCTGGCTTCGGGGGTGGTGGGCTGGCCGATGTAGATAAGGTGCAGGTGTGGCTGGTTAAGTTAAGTGGTTGAGACCCAATGAAGAGAGAGCAGCCAAGGAAGAAGTGAGAGGAGAGAGGACACATGCCCTGGAGGAGGTGGGATGAGGAGAAGGCAGCAGAGGGACTGTATGAAGAGTATGCTGGTATGAGGTGGTGAAAGACCTTGTTGCAGCTTGATAGTTTTGAGAGTGCTGCGACACACCTGGTATCTAATCTCCCTTTACATGGAGATCTCATCCCTGCTGCTGTTCCCAGATCTGCTGGGCTGAATGAACCCAGGCCCCACGACAGCACTGACTGCAGCTCTGCAGATAGTGGTGGGAGCTCAGACACCCAGAGCCGTACGGCAACACGTACAGACCATGTCTGAATTGAGAGCCACATCTCTGCCCAGAGGCACTTCAGTGGCCAAGCAGTCATGCTTACCTGTCTGTGACCAAGGGCTTCACAGGTTGAGATGAAGAAACAGACACCAGCTCTCCATCCTCATCACCTTCATCCTCACTTGAGTTCTGGAGAAGCTCAGACTCCTCCTCATCCCCATTCCGTCCCTCTTTCTTCCTCTGTAGGATGGGTTTGGTCATACCATCAATCTGGTTCCCATAGTTACCTCAAGGCAAAAAAGGTGAAATAAATTCACAGGACTGTAACTCCAACAGGGCTCGATCTCTTGGCTTTAATTCAGGTTGGGGAAAAGTTTTCTCTGCAGGAACCATGGGGGGCAGTGGAGTTGAACTCTCTGAAACCATGCCCAGGAACCATAAATGAGTGATGGGTGCCTGTCTCCTGCTCACATCCCCTCTTGAGCTAGTAGGAAGACACTCCCTCCATTTGGTGGTCAGCCTTGGGAGGCACGAAGCCAGGGTGAGAGAGGGAGCAGCTCCACAGGCCACAGCACAGCATGAACACAATAGATGATTTGGGGCCCCACATGGCTTGTGCCAGGAGAGTAGCCATCACCTTCTCCCTAAACTGAGCGCCCTTTGTGCTCTAGCATGTGTTAGTATAGAAAAAGGGGAAGAAATCCTGCTCTCAGCCATGGATCCTGCATTCCCCACCAGGCATGCTTCAAAACCACCCTCCCCAAAAAACAACCAACCTATTGTGACCTCAAAGTTGATGGGTTTGTCACCAATCTTCCTGTCGATCATGGTAGCTTCTAGGAAGGCTCCAAAGAGAAAGAACTCCTCCATCTTCCCAGTGCAGTTCTGCAGGAGAAATCATGGGGACCAGGGCTGAGGTCATCTGGAGGGACACCTGGCAGGGCAGGTCCCCTTGGGCAGAAGGGTGCATCACCTAGCACCTCTGAGCACCCTCATGGGCAAAGATGAGGTGCCACTGCTCAGGCTTTCAAGAGGACCATGAGAGTTCCTCTTCCCCAGACTAAGCCATCTCCAGGCTCACTGCAGAGAGAGTTTAATTAAAAGATTTGCCCTAATTTTTAAATGGGTTGAGATCAGTCATTTTGTTTCCCCTTGAGCTGAATTAAGGCCACTTTACTTCTGCAGGAGAGTTTTCACACAGTCACACTGCCGTCAGACTTCTCCATTTCTACTCTACACCCTTGGCTCATAGAGGTTGACATATGTAGGCACCCCCAGCTACGACAAGCCTGGATGTGTCTTTTCATGCAGAGCACAGGCAGCAGCCTTGCAGGCTCTACATGTCAAGACTAAAGCTGTGGGGCTTCTCTTGTCAGGAAACAGCCCTTCAATTTCTCTGACCAGTTCCATCCTGCCAGAATTGGTTGGGAAATATATTAGTCTTGTCTTCTCTTTGAAACCCATCATCAGGACAAGAGTGAGACATCTGGCATTAGGAGACGTCTCTCTTCTCTCTTTGCCCTGTCTAAATCCCAAATGGAGAAACATCTCAAAATCTAGGATCCTCCTTCACTCAGATACTCCTTCTGCCCAGCATTCCTAAGAGAGGTAAGCATCTGAATGACTGCAAAACCTGAAATCCTTGTCAGATTTGCTTTTATTGTGCTGAAGGATCCAGAACTCTTAAGAAAACACTAAACAAAATCCTTGGTTTGTGAGACCAAATATAAAAACCCCAAGAGGCCTGAGACCCAAGACTCACCACTGGCAGCTGTAGGGTTAGGGGCGACTTACATCAGCAACTGATGGGGCCTGCTCAACTTGCACCTCGGTGGAGCTGTTGATCTCTGGGTTGGTGGTGTCCAAGATCTCCACAGCAAGACTCAACAAAAGCCTGGCCCGGAAGGAGACACCTTCACCCAGACCCTCGTTCAGCTCTTGGTGCTCATCCATCAGGGTGTAGTTCCGAGTGGAGCCGTACATGTTCACCCACGCAGGGCCAAAGGTGGGAAGAAAGCCTGCAGCAGACCAAATATGCATGTAGGGAAGGGGACGTGCAAGAAGGAGGGCAACTCTTTGCCTCAGGGTACAAACTCACTTATGGATTAACATCACTTTCCTGGTCTGTACAAGTTGATGCAGGCTTGAATATGCACACGTGTGTGCATGAGAATGCATGCTTGCAACCATACATGGAGACCATTTTGCAGTGAAGGCAGCAATGGGGACTGTGCAGTGCACCAGTGAGTCAGAGGTGCAAAGACAGAGGTTTGTTGCCCATTGGGCAAGTCACCCAATGTGAGTCAAGAAAAAGGAACATCCTATTAATCCCCTTTCTAGAACCATCCTTGGTTTCACATCGGTCCTGCCTATGTGTGCTGGTGTGTTCATGTGTGCGTGAATGGGGGAGCCTGTCAGACATTCATCCATTCATAGCAATTATTTGGAACAGCAAATTGTTCTTGGGTGTCCTTGCTTTCAGGTATTGGATTGGAGTCTTGTGATTGGGCTTGGTTTCAAAGAGTGTGTGTCCGGTGACCTCAGAAGACCACTGCAAGAGAACCAAGGTCTTTCCAGCCAGGCACCAAGAAGCAGCTGTCTCCAGGGGTGGGGGAGGGAGCCTAGGCCACTGTGCTAACTCTCTGCCAAAGGGATGTCTCTCTACCTTAGTAGAGTAGGTAGCTCAGCCTGCTCCCCACCTTAGCTTTACCTTTGTCTCCTTCATTAGAGATCTTCCGCAGATCAATGAAATGGGTACCAATGGCCACATCATTGACTTTGTCTGAGTCTCGGATCTGGACCTTTATCCGCTTGCACAACGGGGGGAACATTTCTGTGAAGATTATTTGCTCATTCCAGAGAGGCTCATAGCTGCTTTTTTGTACGGATGTCTTCCCCTGCCAAGTGAGAGGAGACAGATGTTAGACAAGGGTTTGAGCTCCCAAGCCATCCCTCACAATGTGAACTGCTTCCTTGCTAATCACCACTGAAACATGCATTCTGCCTGGCCACTCTCCTCTCCCAAGTAACAAGCTCCTTTCCTCAGCTGAAGAGTGCTGCAAACCCATCACAATCTGCACAAGAGAGGGGAAACATAGCAAACAAGGTGGCTTTGCCATGCATCTCAGCTTCTACATGCCAGGAAAACTAAGATCAGGCCTCCTGTACAATGGCTGGTCCTGCTCACGTTACCTCCCAGGGTCACCCTGGTACCATGCACAGCTTGCACACCTTCTGCCCTGCAAAGACCACCTGCACATAGGGGTCTACCAAGTCCTTGTTGTCCCCAATGAAAGCCTTCTTCACATTGGCCATGATGCTGGTGTTCATACGGGGCAGTCCCTCTGCTCGATAGATCTTGACGTAGAAACGAGCCCATTGCCTCTCCGCAGGAACCCCATCTGGGAGGAGGAGGTTCCTGCAAAGTCAACAGATAGGTGGGAAACAGCTGCTGGGGTCGGCAGGTTTGTCGGGAGAGGCTTACCAAAGAGGGAGAAGCTCCCCACTTTCTGAGCACAGGCTCTGTGGAGGAGGAAAGATGACCATTTCCACAGCCATATGTTTTATTGCTGTTCTGTTTCTGCCCATCTTCCTGTTTTGGGATGTGGAGTGATGGTTTTGTAAGGAAAATCTTAGAGAAGCCCCTTGAGGTGCCTCTGGGCATTCCACAGAAGGAACATAATTATTGTCAGTGGAGTCTAGAAGACAATTAAACTCAGCCTAATTTAGACATTTAAAGCAGGCCAGATGAACGGGATGTTAGAAGAGCCTTTTTTCTTTGTCAGGGTACAAGGGGAGCTGAGGTGATTATTTTGGGGGGAGAACTGAACTCCATTAAATTGTTTTCCTCATTGTATGTGGCTTTCCCCTTCTGGAGGAAGAAATGGGAGCCACGTGGGACGCTGTGAACAAAACAATTTCTAGAGGAACTGCTGGACTTGTCCATGAAAAAGTGGGATAATATCACCACTACAGCATGGAACGATGGCCCAAAATATTTCAGGTAGTGCCTCAAGCCCTCCGGTTGCCAGCAAGTCAATAGACCCGCACTGGTATTTTGCTACCAGTCTGGGTTTCTGACCATGTGGCAAGAGGCTGAGGGGTAGATTTGAAAGCCCATGGTTGCACTCAGAGATATTGAATTAGCCTGAAACGCTTTGGGGCTGAAACCTTTTAGATGCTCTGGGGAACCAAAGAGTCCTGCCCATGCAAGCAGCCTCATCCAGACCACCCTGCTCTGCCCTGGCAGCGGGTGATGAGACCCCATCCCATCCCATCTTGCCCACCCAAGCACCAACAGGAGCATTAGGTAAACAGGGGGGACATCAAATTGGTTGACATCAGGCTGGTGTTGGTTGTTGGTATAGAGAGCTCAACAATCAGGAGACGGTCTGACCTAACAGAAATGACTTGTCTCTACTTGATATGACCTGGGTTCACACCAGTAATCTGCCATGTGTTCTCTCTCTGAAAAACAACTTATGGGTCCCCCTGGTTTCATTGCACAAGGTAGGTACGTGTACTAGAGGGGCTGTCAGCCTGATGTGTAGGGATGCTGTCCTCATTGTAGATTTCAAGGTAAAGAGACATGAAAAGTCATTCCCAAGAAAGTTTGTCTGAAGCTGGTTCTGCAGATCCTTACCCTTCAATATCCTCCTCCTCCGTCTCATTGGATTTGTGTGGAGTCTTGATGTTGTCTCCTTTCCCTACGACAGCGATGTCACACTTCAGGTAACCTTTCAGCCCAGCAGTGAGATCCTCAGGGTCAGAAAGGATGGCCCATTTGTGGTAGAACTGGTGCTCTGGAAGCCAGGGGACAAGACAGTCATTTATCAGAATGAGACACAGCAATAACCATGAAGACTGGAAACATCCTTCCACTCAAGTGGGAGGACTTACACATACAAGAAACATCTTCAGGTGTGAGGAATTCAGACAGAAACCTCTGAAAAATTCATTAGGAAGATGTGTCTCATGTTGAAGACTAGAGAAGCAATGGGATAAATTGTCTGAAAGTGGGTGGAGTCTCCATCACTGGAGGTCACCAACCCTGGAGGTATTTAAAAGTTATGTAGACGTGGCACTTAGGGGCATGGCTTAGTGGTGGGCTTGGCAGTGCTGGGTTAATAGTTGGACTTGATCTTAAAGGTCTTTTCCAACCTAAATAATTCTATGATTCTAAGTCTTTAAGGTCTCAGGTGCCTTTTGGATGGTGTTAGAAAGATTTCATCCTGCTTGGAGCAGGGAACCAGATTAGATGCTCCCTTAAGGTCCCCCTCATCATCTGCTGACCCCCCTCAGGTGCAGACTCTGGAGGCTTCATTCACATCTTAGCTCTCAGGCTTATTTATAGAGGCAGAATGTTGCACTAGGTGTGACGTGGGAGCACAGGAAAAAAGCACCTTGAGGTGATTTTGGGGGTATCTCTTCTGAAGGGGTGTTGTGTGTGCAGCTTTAGCATAGGGTGAGCACCAGGCCCTCAAATGGGCATTGCTGTTCTGTTTATCATCAGTGATCAACATGACAGCAGCACTGATCAACCTCTCTCTCTTTTACGTTGCACACCAGACATCTTCCTTTCTTGGTTCAAACGCCAACCACAGAGGACAAGGTCCAGCCCATGAGCTTCAGCTATCTGGAAGGTTGATATCTTGCCTGAGCAAGTCACCTTGGGCTTCTTTCCTCAGGTGGTCAGTGGACAGACAGCAGCACACCCAGAGAGCATCTCAGCCTCTGGCTGTAGCACCTTATCTCAGGATGGGATGTACAACTTTCCTTGAAGCTGCTGAGTGTGGTCTCTCCTGACTGCAGTGGAGCCCAGGTGACTTGCTTATGTCCAGGATACTACCATTAAGTTAGATAAGCATCACCCATGGAACCTAGCACCCACCCGGCTACTTGGCAAGGATATTTGTCCAGTGGTGCAGGTCCTATGCACACAGGACTAGTTGCAAACAGCATTTACGTACCAGGTTGGGTATAAACGGTTCCAACATCCATCTTGAAGGAGCCTACCAAAGTCCCACTGCGCAAGAGGTTTTTTGAATGGATCACCTGGAAATGGAGAGGGGAAAATCAGTCAGACTTTTTTCCAAGCCCTGAGAGCCAAAAGGCTCTTTCCAGAGATGTTCAGTGTCAGATGGGAAAAGAGCTGATGCATTTTCCATGGTCTGTGCAGGACCTTGGTCTGTATAAGGACACTAACAGCCACAGTGGAGCTGGCAGTTCTTGCTTAGTAGTACTGCAAGCAAGTGTATACTTGGATTGAATACAAATAACTGCAAAGAAATCAGTCTTTGAAGCAAGATGCAGTCTTCCAGCCACTATGGCAACAAGCACTGGGATGTTCACCTGAAGGAAGGGTCTTTAGGATGCTGGAAATCTATGGTCTAATTCCCTTTGTGGGAGTAACTGTACAGCTGGTCTGCACATAGGAAGGATATGGATACTCCTAATTAGCATGCTTTGGTCAGTGAACTGGCAAATCTTGTTCATCACCCTCCTCCATGGCTACGGGGAGGCCTGCAGCCCCTGCTTTGCTCTCAGCATCTGCAGTCCTCAGTTTCCACAATAGCTTTGCCAGTCTCGTACCCCAGGAAACCCTCTGGCAGGCTCGAGGAGGTCTGTCCTCCTCGCCAAGCCTAAACACATCCCAAGACAGGTTCAGTTCTGCCTGGCTCTGAAATATCAGAGATCATCCATGGAGGGAGAGAGCGAGTGCAGGAGTGGAGCTGTGTCGACCCAGCAATGAAGGTCAGCAACAGCAAGAGGGACTGAGCATCTGCAAAAGAGGCGAGGCTCGTAGGACTGAACACCTTGGCTTCTGTTGGGATCTCACATCAAGGGCCTTAAATCCATCCCCAGTGCATACATAAACCAGGTTGGTTTCTCCCAAAGCCCCACAAAAAGGACAATGCAACCATGCTCACTTACAGACAGCTTGATGATCTTGTCGAACATGACATCTGGGGGGACGTGGAAATCGAAGACGAAGTACTGAAAGGGAAGGAGCAGTTGTGAAAGCAGGAGAGCTGGGGTGGGCTCCTTTTGGGTTGAGAGAGTTTGAATTTGGATTTTTATTTTTTCGATTGAAGAGACAGTGCACAGTCCAGCTGGAGAAGCTGTGACTGCCTGGAGGAACATCCTGCAGCACATGTCACAGCAGGGATGCACCCATGTGAGCCCCAACACTGACAGCCTCTGCAGTCTGGGGAACTAGAAGGAAGCACTGACCTCTTAGAAAAACCAAGACGACCTTAGCACAGATCAAGTGAGTGTACTTTTTACCATTTTTGCAAAATACCAGAGGGCAAAGGCTTCACTTTTCCTTCTGCGTGGTTTGAGATTTCATCTTATTCCAACAAGAGGTGACAGAAGAAAAAAAAAAAGGAAAAAACCCCAAAGTGACAAGAAACTACATTTAATTGACTAACAGCAATGAAGACCCTGAGGAGCAGGTAGCTGTGAGCGTCACCAGAGGACAGACCCACCTCATTGTAGTAAGGGCAATTGGTTGATTCTTTCATGGACGTGTATTTCTTTTCCTCTCCAACCTCCACGCAGACCATGGGGTCCATGTTGAGCCCAACAAGCTGCCGGGCCTCGATGATAGTGATGCTGACCTGGGGAGAGGGATTTGCACACCTTCACCTCCTGAGAGCAGCATCAGATGCCACTCATTGCCTTAACCCCCGTCTTCCCAAATCTTGGGGAAAAACAGAAGTTTGTCATTCAAAACTCAATCCACTTTGTGACATTAAATTAACATTACGTATTTAGATCATATATAAATTCCCTCCTTGCAATATTAAATTTCTATTAGGAATTCCTGCTCAGATTATACCTAAATTTCTTAACTTAAAGAAAAACGTAAGGTGTAATTCTGTGTAGGTAAAAAATCTTTTCAGTTCCCAGTAGCCATTTTTCTAGAGTCATCTCTTTAAAATCTATCCCAAGTTGGTGGTAGGACAGGTAACCTCCAGGTTTCAAAGCACAGTGAATTTGGGGTTCCTTTAAAAATTTTTTAAAATAATGTGAACTCTCAGTCCTGGCTACCTTGAAGCCCAACATATGAGTTAATTTACACATGCTTTCTCTAGCTATCATTAATTACTTTTGTACTTGAAGTCAGGTTTATCTTAGAAATCCGTTAAAAATTAAACTATTATATTTATGAGTAAATTCGGGGAAATTTCATTTTGGTAACATATTAAGAGACTTGACTTTCAATCAGATTTCTTTAAAAAAGGTTCAGATTCTAGCAAAAAAAAAACAAAAAACAAAAAACCCAAAACCCAAAAACATCAAACAAACAAAAAAACCCACCAAATCACCAGAAGTTGCTGGGATGCTGTGATAATTTAAGCTGAAATATTCTCTTCTAAAGTACTCCTAAAAGGCAGCTGAGGAAGGGGGCAAGGCTGCCTGGCATTTACTTAGCACAGGGGGGCCGAGGTGCAGGCACCGCCGCCAAGCCCATGGCCAGTAGTGCAGCAGCTCATGCAACCTGGCTCGGGCTCGCTCTTCACATACAGCACAGAAAAGTGTGCAGAGACATCCCAAACGTCTTCTGAGGAGTCATCTCTGCACCCAGACCCTCCCTCCACCCCTGCCCCAACCCACGCCAGCTCCTGGAGGTGGCTTGGCTGGGCACCATCCTTCATTAACACTGTGTCCCCCCCCTCCATCCCCTCTGCTGCCACAGGCCGAGGTTTCCCAGGGATGCGGTCTGGAAGATAAAGCCCTTTCCTCTTTAATTCTCAGATGTCCCACAGAAGCCAGTTGTCAAAGGAAAACAGACGTAGGGAGGTCAGCCAGGCATGTGCCTTGTTCACGAACCAGCCTAGAACTGCAAATCCCATTATACTCCAGAAATTAGCCATTCCCCATGAACACCAACCTTGTCATCCTCCTGTTTGCAGTAGCCAAATAACTGGACCTCGTGTTCCTTCTGCCTCTTGGATTTCATTTGTTTTGCACCTTCCCCCTTGCCTTTATGTTCTTTATGTTCCCCTCTCCTGAACCAAGCGCACTCATTCCCTGTAAGCCTCAAACTTTGATCTGCAGTGTATGCTGCAAGTGTTCTGTAATAAATCTCTAACAGAAATCACTATATGCACTGTTCCAAGATATCCCCAGGAACATGTTGCTGTGCTGAGGAGAGAGGACATAAAAGCTAAATCACTGCTGAATCAGCACAACCTTGTGAAAAAGAGACGAGAAGCCAATTTATGAACCACGCTGGCACAAACTAGTAAAAGGGAGCAGCACGCATCATCTGAGCCTTGGGAAATGAAATGTGTCATTCTTCTAATGCCAGACAAAGTGGCAGGAACATCACTTGAGCAGGACCACAGCAGCCACGTACCAGACTATTCAAGGAAATGTAGTGAGCAACCTACTGCCAGCCAGCACTCACCCATCTTGAATACTAAGCAGCACACTGGAAGCTCTTAGGAAGTAAGAGCAACATATTGGGGACAGCCTGCGCCAATCACAGATTAATTGGGGCTTTCTGGGCTTCACATGATGGACAGCAAAACCAGTTAATTACTTATTCTTGAGTTTATTGCCTCGACCATTTAAATGTCAGCTCTGGGGAAGTCATGCTTGCCGAGTGCAGCATGTGGAAACTCAGCACAAATTCACTCCCTGTAAAACTGTCCCCCCATCCCTTGGGTTGTGACCCCTGTGAGCTGAGGTTGGGAACACAACACTGTCACCTACCTGGTAATCCATCGGTCTCCCAGCGCTTGGCTCCATTTTGATGTCAGGCTTGGACCTTTGGAGGAGCAGAAGAAACCCTCAGTAAAACCACAGATGGACTCAATCATGGAATCATAGAGGTTGGAAAAGACCTTGTTGATCATCGAGTCCAACCATTAACCCAGCACTGCCAAGTCAATCCTTAACCATGTCCCTGAGCACCGCATCTATGTGTTTTTTGAACACCCCCAGGGATGGTGACTCCACCACCTCCCTGGACAGCCTGTTCCAGTGCTGGACACCCTTTCAGTGAAGAAATTTTTCCTAATATCCAATCTAAACCTCCCCTGGCAAGTATTGACTTGCTGCAAGCTGTGACACAGCATTGGCAGGGTCACCCCTCGAAGCTCCTGCCATTTTTCAATCTGAGAAATATAAACCCTGAGGGCTATCAAACACCCCTGAACATTGGTGCTCTTTGTAGTAGGTCAGGTATTTCCAAAAAACCCAACAGCCACATGGGGCGATGTGATTTCCAACATACCCCATCTCAGGGGACATCTGGTTGTGGGGTGTTTGCCAGCATGCCCTCATCCCCCAGCTTGCACAAGCTCACATCTGGACCTCACCTCTTATTTGAGACATTGGTGGTGACAGCTGTGACAGAGGCCAAGGAAATGGTGTCCGGTTCCAGTCTGCCTCCCTGCCTGATGGCTTTTTGGTCCAGGTCTTCTGCCTCCAATACAGCAGGTTCATCTGCATAAAGGAGACAAAACAATGTCTCTTATTGTTTCCACTCGGTGAATAATTAAAGGCAAAGAGAAAGGTAACCAATACATCCCATCAACCTCACCTGATATACAAAGAACAATGGTCACCGGGTCAGGTCACAGACAACCTGGTCTAGAAAGGGACTAAAAAAAGGTTTGCCTTGCATGACACGTTATTCCGCCTGGGCAGTGTGCCTGTATACGGTTTCATGAAGGCAGAAAGAAAACAAAAAATGACAAATGCCCCAGACTTCAAGGGGTGAAAGAGCGCTTGAGCAAGTGTGGCAGCTCCAACTACCAGCGGAACAGTTGCAAAGACAACCAGCTGTGTAGCTTTGGGGTAGAGGGGTATGAAAAAACAGGAGAAAAGGGTAATTTTGGGGCCACTCACTCCAAGAAAGACCTTGAGGTGCCAGAGCATGTCCAGAGCCGGGCAGGGGGCAGGGGCTGGGGCACCAGTCTGATGGGGGGGCTGGGGGGTCAGCCTGGAGAGGAGGGGGCTCGGGGGGGACCCGATCGCTCCCTACAGCTGCCTGGGAGGGGGCTGCAGCCAGGGGGGTCGGTCTCTGCTCCCAGGTCACAAGCGACAGGACAAGGGGGAACGGCCTCAGGTTGCACCAGGACAGGTTTAGGTTGGAGACTGGGAAACATTTCTTCACCGAAAGGGTGTCCAGCACTGGGACAGGCTGCCCAGGGAGGGGGGGAGGCACCGTCCCTGGGGTGTTTAAAAGATGCGCAGATGTGGTGCTCAGGGCCATGGGTTAGTGGTGGGCTTGGCAGTGCTGTGTTAACGGTTGAACCTGATAACCTCAAAGGTCTTTTCCAATGTAAATGATTCTATGATTTTATTTCCCAAGATGAAAAATTGCTGCAGGGAGAGTCAAAACCTCAGATCCCACCAGTACTGAGCCACAGCTGCGTTGCCCACCAGTCTACCTTTCTATTGGTAAAAGTTGCTCAGAAACTACTTTCCTTGCACAATCCCTGTGTGTGTCATGCCTGCCCCTCCTGCCTTTGCTCTGGTAAGGAAATGACCACAAAGCAGCAATAATAATTTGTTTTTTCTCTTGGGCCAGAAACACCAGTATAGCTGTTGGATCACTGGCTTGCTTTGCTGGCACAGGAGGGTAGCACCAAATCCACTCACACAGCACAGGCACAGCTCCTGGGAAACAGGTTCCCTGTCTCTTTGCTAACCTAAGACATGGAGATTGGCGTGTTCCAGGAGACTAGAAATCAGGTCTGGTCTGGTTTTCTGAGATGACATGGGCTAAAGCAAGGGAGATCTAGGATGGGTGTCAGCAAAAGCTTTCCATCAGGATGAAGAGATACACTGCTGCAGGTTGGATGGGAAAAGGGTATCCTCAACTCAACTGGGAGTTTCTGAGTTTGAGTTAGAACCCCACCAGCTGGGAAGGACCTAAGCAGGTTTGATCCTGCAATGTGCGGGTGGGCAGACAGACTAGCACCCTCCCAGCTTGGTTTTTGGTGATTCAGTGAATCTATTTGATTTGAGCAGGACCAGCAGTCCATACAGAAGGAAAGCAGAGCATGGCACAGGAGGGATGCTGACTTGGCCAGCAGGCACATGGTTCAACACACCCACCCTGTCCCATCACCACCTGGCCAGACCAATGGTAGGAAGCACAGCCAGAACAGCACTGAGGCTGAGGAGGGTGGTGTTAAGAGAGCAGAGCCCTGGTGAGGTGTGTGAAAGCCAGGGGTACTTGGGGAAAGGGGAAGAAGGAGCCCCATGGCCATGGAGCACTGACTACACCATGCAACATAGCAGCTGTGTTGCAACCATTCCCGACCACGGGTAAATCCTGATCTGTAAGGGCACTTCACTACCTGACTGCACACCCTGTTCCTGCCTTTGCATCCCAGCTGCTTTCTCTGTGGTCTTGCATAAAGCTTTAACCATGAGATGAATGCCCAGGCACTGGGGAGAGAGAGAGCCCACCCAGGTTTCCATGCCATGCCTTCCCAGTGCCAATGCCTCTACCTACACTGGTGTCCCTGTCCAAATTCCCCTTTTCCTACCCTCAAACCTGGCTGAAGAACAGTGGAGATTTGCCCAGAAACACTATCTAAAGCAACACTTCGCCCTTGCTTGCAAACAGCATTCCTCCATTTCTTTGTTGTTGAAACCCAACCCTTTGGTCTGAATGGAAACAACAACAAATTTCCAATCGCTGCCCCTCTTGTGCATTTCCAGAAAGGCATCTGATTTCAGCGGTGCCGAGCTGGGGGGACAGGCAGCCCTGCAGCAGCTAAGCCCTTCCTCTCATGGTGCTGCTGCACTGTGCACCCAGCAAGGTGCAAGGGCTAAACCCTGCTTTGCACTGTCACATTTGCAAATCAGCCCTTAAATATAAGCCAGGAGCAGCCTGCACAACTCACAGGTGTTGCCACAGGTGGGATATCACAAGGTGGGGGAAGACTGGCCAAGCCTTCAGCAGGAAACTCTTTCTGTCAGTTCCTACTTCCCATTTCCCCATGGAGACCCTCTCTGCAGCTCTCCTCCAAGCATCCAGTGCTCCCTGTCTAATCCCCAAGTTACCAGCTGGCTGTGCCCCATGTGAGTCACTTTGGGGACAGACTTTTTAGCAGGGCCTGTAGCGACAGGACGAGGGGTGATGGCTTTAAACTAAAAGAGGGGAGATGGAGATGAGAGATGAGGAAGAAATTCTTCCCTGTGAGGGCGGCGAGGCGCTGGCCCAGGCTGCCCAGAGCAGCTGTGGGTGCCCCATCCCTGGCAGGGCTCAAGGCCAGGCTGGACGGGGCTGGGGGCAGCCTGGGCTGGTGGAAGGGGTCCCTGCCCATGGCGAAGGGGTGGGACTAGATGGTCTTTAGAGGTCCTCTCCCACCCAAACCATTCTGTGATTCTATGGCATCTCAGGTGCTTTCCTGGGATGTGGAGGACAGCCAAAAAGAAGCCCTGGAGCAGGGAACAACCTCCTCCCAGGAACAACATACCTTGTTTCCGATGGTCATCCTTGGATGGACGCGTCTTGCCAAGCTTCATGGCTGAAAAAACTCCTTTCCCAGCTCTGGAAGAAGAGACGAAGAAAAAAAAGCCCAAACCCATGTCAATTACTGTATTTTTGTGCTGTTTTCTAGGATGTGGGGGTGGGAACAGGAGGAGCCTTTCACAGCTCAAAAGCAAGAGAGGAAATATCAGCTGAAAGACTGAGCAGGGGCTGCTGCAAAGATGAGACACGGCAGGGTCAAGGTCACAGCTAAATGCACAGCCTTTGAGTCTTGGATATTTTTATTTTTTTTTTTTCCCCCTCAGGGAATGCCTCAATTTGGGATAAAGCACAAGGCTGGAGCACAGCGTTAGCAGCCAAGGAACTCTTGCCCACAGCACGTGCCTCCCATCTCTGCTGCTGCCTGCCACTGCACGCCGAATTCTCATCTCTCCCGACTCGTTTGTACAATTGCTTCCCAGGGCAGTTACCTAAAGCCATTTACTAAAAATCAAAACGTCCAACCACTTTCCCTACCACCTCACTGTGAAAAAAATCAATAACCTCTTCGGCTTGACCAGCAGCAAACCTGCGCAGAGCCTAAGGTTTTTCAGCAGCCCATTGCAGCAAGACGGTTTTCACCCTTCCAGCATGGTAAACACCATCACCAGGCCAGTCCCAGCTCTGCACCTGAACTAGACTGGGATCAAATTAACTCAAGGCAGTTTGGGCTGGATTGGCTGATCAAAATAATGGTTTGCAAATTGCTCTAAAAATATTCATTGTTTCAAGGCAAGTTGAAGAAGTTCTAGCTCCAACTGCTTCAGTGGGGCTAGGATCATTACTCCAGCTCCAAAATCAGCCCATGCAACACAAACGCATTGACAACCTGGACTCCTGTGTTACTTGGCGTTCATTATGAACACCAAATAGACACAAATACAGCATTCTGTAAACGATAGGGTCTCTGCACTGCAGTCTGGATTGCTCTCAAATGCAGGGCTAGCAAATGGGCAGAGACTGTTAATAACAGCCTTGCACATATTTTCAGGAGATGGCTCCACATTATTTGGAGGTAAATCCATGCTGCTGTTGCAAAGAGGTGGGAGGTTCTAAGTTACTCTGGTGTAAGTTGTAGAGTCCGGATGTCATGGGGATTTTTAGCCTGAAGATTCAGCTGAAAACCTCAGTAGGAAAAAACCTCCATGGCATCTGTAAAACTGAAACCAGCAAGAAGCACAAGTCAGATTGTGCGATAACCGTGTTCTAATATTAAAGAGCAAACAACTGGAGAGAGACTTGAAGGCAAGGGCCTGTGTCTGTCCCAAAAGCAGAAGGTGGTAAAGCTGAAGGGGTATTATTTTTTTACTGGAAAATTCCCATTACCTGAAAGTGTTGCTCTTTGCAGAAACCTTGCAGGTTTGATAGATGTGTTCTTGGTCCACCTTGGAAGCAAGGGGGAACCTCACCTCCAAACTAGCTGCCAGGGCAGGGGAGCCTGGTCTCAGCTCTGGATGCTACAGGATTGGGATGCGCTGCCCATGAGCCAGGTGACAGCACCAAAACTGCAGGATGACCCAGTCTCAGCTTTGATCACATGTGGCTGAGGCCAAAGGATGAAATTGCGTAGTGTTTTTTTTTCAAGAAGTCTTGGCATTGCAGCCAGCCTGATGCTTTTGTCGTTTTAAATAACTGGAAGTTTGGTTTGCATAGCCAGAGCAAATGAGAAGAAAATTAAAGAGACTAGGAGGATAATGTATTCACCAAGGGAGGGGGAATTCAGTCGGGGCAGAAGGTCAGCATAAGATACAGGAACTACTTATAGCTGAGGTTTAATTGGGACTAAACCAATGCTCAGGCCTCAAGGCAGTCTCTGGTAGCTGTGATTAATCCATGGGATCCTCAGTGAAAGGACAACTTAAAGGAGGAGGAAAGATGAGGGCTAGGTTTCCATATCTATAATCACGCCAGAGAACAACTGCCTTGAGGTACTGCAGGGAAAGTAAAACTTCTAAGTTATTTGCAAACTTTTTTTTTTTTTAATTTATTTTTTTTTTTAATGAGCAAACACTGTAATAACAGCTCAGGCTGTGAAACCCTGCTCTGAGACCACGCTCCACCACTAAGTTTCCTCCATAAGGCAACACACCTCCAGGGTCGGTTACATTACATTCTTCTTTACAATTAATTTCTTTAAAATGGAGGGGGAAAACATTAATTCCCACCAGCCCTAGAGCTGGCATCCAGGCAATTTGCTTGCAGATGGTTAGTGATAAAATCGCTGTATCTGTCCTGGGAATTTCTGAGGTTCCTTGGGAAGTAAAAGAAAGCAGAAGAGCAACCGGTGACGAAGCCAGTAGGACTATGCAGGGAAGACACTGGCAGTGCTGGTGCTTTACCAGGACCCAAAATAACAAGGTCCTTGCACAGGCACCGAGGATGCACTGGGATCTGATTAGCACAGCATCTCATACCCCATCAGTGAAATGACAAAGCTGGTTTTGGGCTGTGTGGAACAAGACTGGGACTAAGCACCAGGTCCAAGGAGCACGCACTGGGATCCATCCCAGCAGCACCAGCCCAACCCAGGTCCTTCCAGAGGGATGCACGTGGGAGCCAGTGTCACCCCACTCCGCTCCTGGGGCAATGACCTCATGCTGCCAACTGAGCCTCAGTAAATGTGCTGGGGACATCAGCTGCAAGAGCCTCTCGCGTGTCCCTAAAGGCAGTTTTACTGCAGAAGGGGCCCCAGAAATGGGAAACAGCCTCTAGCACATCCACAAGATGAGCCTCAGCTCTAGCTGGTTCAGAGACCAGAGTCCAGAGGGCACAAGGTCCCTCAGTGGCATAAAACTTCAGGTGCTGTCACCACACCTGCACATCTCCCTGCTGCTCTTCTCAGCCCCAGTTAGGACAACTGGTACTGCCTCCTTCCTTCTCACTACCCTTGCTGGTATTATCACAGTGGACTGGAGCCCTAGGGAGGCAAATATCTAGGAAATAACAGAGTTTGGAAGTCACTAAGAAAAAAAAAAAAGAAAAGAAGAAAAAGGGGGGGGAAGGAAAAAAAGGGAAAAAATTGATTTTGGTAGCATGCTTGGCACATGCCGAGGAGAAGGGAAGGAGGATGAGGAAGGAGCTGTTGCAAATGCTTTGGAGGCAGATGCCCAGAGGCTCACCCTTGTCCCCCAGCCCCTTCCCAAACCCCATCTGTCACCTTTTCCAAGTCAGGTGAGCACCGACACATCCCACACATACCCCCTGCCCATCCCTGGAGGCACTACCTTCACCTGCTGGCTGTCCAGGACTTGGCTTCCCCCAGGAGGAGATGCTGGAAGAGCTCAGTCGAGACAGGAGAGCTGCCAGCAGCACGTCTAGGGTGGAGCAGCCATCCCGGTGCCGAGCTGTGTCCCACATGCAGGTCGGGACCAGGCAGGGATGGGGACCCCAGCCAAGCCTCTCTGGGCACAGCAGGGTCTTTGCAGCATTAAACAAAGGTCGTACCAACCCCTTCACTTCTCCTGCCAGGCATGCGGCAGTGCGGATGGGAAGCCGGTGCTGGTGGAGAGCTGACACCATCCCCACATGAATATTCCATGAGGACCCGTGAACCTGAGATGTCGACAGAGGCTGCACGGCAGCACCGAGAGCCCCCCCTTTGCCAAAGCCTGGGTTTAGCCTGGTTTCCTAAAGAACTGAGATGCCAGAGAAGATGCTGCTGCCCGCCTGCCTACTCCCTTCCAAAACAGCGCAAGCTCCTGGCCCTTTGCAACCCAATTTGGCAGCAGGGTCAAGACTGGGTTCCTGCAAGTCCAGGGGTGTGGACCAAACACCCTGACTCTGTCCCCGAGTAGGGACAAGCCCCTGAGCAAAGCTTAAACCTGTACTGGACAACAGAGCCTCCACCCAGCCTCCCATAGCACCGTCCCCTTGGATTTTCTAGTGGTAAAATGGGATTGAGCAGATGAATTATATTCAGTTGATGGCAAAGCATACATCCTCCATTTCACTGCTCCCAAAAGCACTTGGCTTTGTCCTTTAGGATTCCACCCGTGTGGCTTTCCAGGAGGGGAGCACGGAAGGACAGACAGGTTTTGAGACATGGGCAGGGAAGTGGAAGCAGTCTCTCTCCTGGCCAGCTTCTAGTTAAAGACACGGTTGCAGGTTACTGGTTAATTATTCATGGCTAAAAAAAGGACATTTTAATCATTGCTTTTTACTGGGGAGCTGGAAGCAGGGAGCGGGATTTTCATGGCTCATTTCTTTGCAAAAATTATGCCCTCCATCACCTCTGTGCTAACAAGACTTCCAGTTCTGCCACCAGTACCAGGAACAGACCCCACTGCCAGCCCCACCTACACACACCACCCTTGAACCCAGGGAAGACCCCAGTCCTCAAACCCAGTTTTCCTCTTCCCCCCTCCCTGCACAGCCGAACTGGGGAAGGGAGCCAGAAAGAACCAGGCTGCTTGGTTCAGGGAGATCTCCTATCTTTTCCTGAGTCTGCCCTCTCCTCGCTCACTGCTTGAAGACATTTTTCCCCTTTCCCCACCTCACCTCTGCCTCCTCACTTTACACCCTTAACTAGGAGGGTCCATCAGTAAGATACTGTCATAAACTGGTCCTTAAACTGCAGTGTGATAAACATGAGCCAGAAGAGACCTCACAGATGGGAAGTGCTCTGCAGTGGTTGCAGGGATTAGTGCCTGGACAGCAGGAGATTATCTGGAGCTGCAAGAGACTCAAGCTTAAATTTCAGCAGATCTGCTAAGCTGGAGGATGCTGCTGTTAGGAGGGAGCTCAGACACAGCCTGGTCTGGTATCAGTGCAAGCAGCTGGGGATACAAGGCAGGCAGAAGCTGAAGAAACTTGTCTACATGGATGATGTGGCAGCCTGACCTGTGGGCAGAGGAGCTGTAAAGCTGGTGCCAAGTTCCCTCTGCCCAACCGTGGGCTGATTACCCACGCCCAGACCCTGTCCTGCCCTGAGTCCTGGCTGGACTGTCAGTGCCCAAGCTGGGAAACTCTCCCCTCAGCCAGGACCCATCCAAACCTGGTGGGAGACAGGCTTCCCTCCAGACCTCACAGTTGCCTTCCAGTGCTGCCAAGGACCTGCCAAGGACAGGCTTGGCCCTGTCTTTTACATTTAGCTTTTGTTGTAGATAAATATACCCTGCAGGCTCTGAAGCCTCAGGCCATACATCCAAGAGACCCGAGATCCTCCAGGGCTGACAGGCTCAGCTTTAGAGAAAGGGAGAGCACACCACAGACCAGATCAGCCACAACATGAGCTAGGAAAGCTGGAAACAAGGAGGAGGAGGAGCAGGGAGAGGAAACCTACTTGTGTTCCTTTGTCTTCTCTTTGCCTTTGCTGGAGCCAGTGGCCACGCACCAAGGGAACAAAAAGCAAACAAGCTTCAGTGCACTTCAAGTGCTTCAATCAGACCATAAAACCAGAAGAGGCTGCTCAACCCTTTGCAGTTTCCCCTGCTCCTCATGAGTGCCCCATCCCCAGGCGGCAGTTACAGACAACCTTCCTCAGCAAGGCTGACCCCAAACACCCCTGTCCTGCCCACATCTGTAATTTTAGGTGGACAACATCACTGCATGACCCTCTGCTAGGCTAGAGGAGCTTAGGAGAACCACAGCTCCCTGCACAAGGAACTGAAGGTGGTGAGTATTCACTGGGTGCATGTATGGGGCCAGTAAAGCAGCTACAGCTGTGCATGCACATGTGTGAGTAGGTATGTGCACAGACTGGGGATGCTGCCAGGGCAGGAGATAAGGCTTCTGCTACTTTTTGATAGAGGGGAGTGGTCTTCATTACCCTCCCACAGAGGTGTACTCACATCCTCCCTCCAGAGAGGACTCAGCTGAAGGAGATGGGCTGGATCTGGGGGCCCTCATCCCTGCTCAGACTGACAGTGCATCCTCCTGCCACGACACCATGCAGGAAAGCCTGACTTCTCACCTCCCTGTTTCACTTTGCAGATCCCTGCTTTGCTTTGTGGCTTTTCAAACCTGTTTTCCTTCCCTCATGGCTCCTACATTTCTCTGCCTGGGTCTTGCCTCCCTGTTTTCCTCCCCAGTCACTCTTTCTTCCCTGGCTAATCTCCCCTACTGCACATCAGCAAAGTGGGGAGGAGAAAGCAATTAACTAGTTCTAGAAAGTAATTAGGAGGGCTGTTTTTTAATTACAGCTTGTTACTCCACCCTATGGCCACATCTGTGCTGGGAACATAGGGCAGGAGAGTAGCTTCAGGGCATGAAGCTCCAGCTCTCTGTGTACTCAGCTGCTGGAAAACGACCCAGATGAAAAATATTTTTTGTTTGATGTGTTGCTGAATAGGTTTTAGAGAGGTGAAGTCTAAAAGACCAGTTCTAGCACAATATCCATCACTGTGTGGGCATCTGGGAAAAGCAGGGTTCTCCTGTTCAGCCCAGCATGGGCAGAGATTAGCTCAGAGTCTGGGTTGGAAAACAGCCAAGGAAACCCATCCAGAAGCTGCTTCTGAAACAAGTGGTCTTGCTTTCTCCCTGCACCAACACTTGCTCTGGGAGCAAACCAGCAGAAATTATTCCCTTGCCAGCTGAGCTTGTCACAGGAGCAGGCAAACACCAATGCCAGCAGCTCAGCTGGTTCATCTGCATTGTAAAAGCTGCCCTAGTGCCCCTGCCCAGTACCAGGAGGAGATTTAAATCACTCCGTGCTTTGTCCTGAAGTTCATGGATGTGGTCTGAGCTCCCTTCAAAGCCATGGCTCACCACCATCTCACCCCGAGCATGGCTGGTTTGACTGAGTCTGAGTGCACAAGACCTTTGCATTACTGTAGGGACCAGTAGCTGCATCTCCCCAAGCAACTCACTGGTGCAAGACTCTTCCCTGCCCCAGCCAGGCTGGGAAACTCTCCCTGCCCACCAGTGCCCATCCCAGCTGCCCCAGGGCTGCAAGAGTGTCTGGTCCTGGATATGTCAGGATGTGGAGCAACATCCTCAGGTGGATGGGACAGGGTAGTGCCTGAGCCTGCATCCTTTCCCTGCTCATGTCACTGGTGGAAATGTGGCCTGGATGAGGGATGCGAGAACCTAGTTGAGGCTGCTCTCTTGCTCTGTCTCCCTCCTGCATCTCTCTGCTCTCCTGGCTTCTGTGTGCAGCATCACACAGTGCTGCTGGTCCTGGGCACTTGGATCACTGGTGCCTGGGTGAATAAGGTGACTGCACTACGTGAGAAGTCCAGAGATCTCTCTCCAAGGGTGTGGTGGAGCAGCTAACATCAGATTACTCTTTCTCCTTCCACTCCCTTACCCCTTGCCCACCCCTTCCAACCCTCACTGCAAAAGGTGCCTCTGACTGCAGATAGCCACAGCCTGGGCTCTGGTTGCCTGAAAAGGGCACAGATTTCCCATTAGTGGCACTACCAGAGAACTCTTGCTTTATGCCTTCCAGCAACTTGGTCTTAAGCACTCTCACTAGCACAGATGAACTTGTGGTCCTGCCCTGCAGCCGTTGCAGGGGGATGCAGTAACAGTGCTGCGAAGGGTTGGAGGCTGGAGGCTGGAGCTGGAAAGTAAACCTGGGCATGAGCAGGGGCACGGGGAGTCAGGGTACCTGAATGGTAACACGATGTGTCTTTTCTCTTTCCCCTTAGTCTTAGCTCTGCAATCACAAAGCACAATTCATTCAGACGTGATTCATCCTCCTGCAGTGACAGAGACCCTTGCGCACCTTCTCCTCTCAAAACCCCCATCAGCAGCATGCACCAAGCAATCAACCAAACCCAATTCACAAGCATGCCAGAGGGAGATCTTGCTGCAACAGGACTTCCTAACCCACTGTCATCCAGGGAACTGGGTACAGAAACAGTGACAGTACTGGTGGTGCTGGAATGAGAAGGGAGGAGTGAGGGACTGCATGAAGAAGAAAGAATAACTGTCAGAAAAAGAACATGGATGGATAAATCATAGGGCACTGGGCTGGCTGGTGTTGTGCATAGATGTGTGGGCAGATAGTACCACAGTAGGATGGATGGAATGGCATTAGCATGAATAGACAGACTGACCTATTCTGGGACGGATGGATGGATGGGTGGGTGGATGGATGGATGGGTGGAGAGAATTACAGTGATGGATGGAAAGAAATGCAATGAAATGGATGGATGCATAGGATTGTACTGAGATTAATCCTTGGTGGATGGTGGTAACTGCATTGGGATGAACGGATGGATGGGTGGATAGCTAGGTAGATGGACAAATATTATCAAGGCTCCTTTGGAAGGCCCCTGAGTAGAAGGAAAAGTGTCCTTGCTGGGCAGAGGGGAGAACAGGATAAGTACAAAGCAGCCCTGCTCTTTGGGGGGTGGGGGGGTGGTGTGAATACAAGAAAGCCCTGCCCGTCTTGAGAAGGAAGCAATTAGGACATTTCTCTGGGTCCAAATGCCATGCAGGGACTGGTACACCAACACGCATGTCACATACATGCACACACCATGCCCAAAGGGCCTAAGCAAAGCATGGGTACCATGCCCAGTACCTGGGATCTTCAGGGTCTTCGCTGTTTGGAAAAGACACAGCCAGGAGAATGAACATGAGGGAGAAAAAAACCCACCCAAACAGACATACCCTCCCACAGCCCCTGGAAGCTGGCTAGGCCAGGGGAAGGGGCTATGGCTGCCATCACACCCGGAAGGATGCTCCTGGGCTGATGCTGAGAAGGTTCTTTCAGGGCACACCGGAGGGAAAGGTCGTGCTCTGGCCTTAGCCAGAGCATGTGGCAAAGTACTGAGGAGACGTTGTGCCACAGCTCTTTGTAGCCACCCAAGTCCTGCTTGCCAGCAGCAGGACAGCAGTCTTCTGAGGTTTATTCTGCACCTTCTCTACCTACCCCCAAATAGTGAGCAGCAGCAGTGAAGAACAGACTTACAGGGACAGGTTGGGGCTAGGATCATTGTCCTGGCCTCACCCACGACAGATAAATTTACTTATACAGCTGTATTCTTACTGATGGTGCCCTTGGAGTCCACTAGCCCTACAGACAGGGTGATCACCATCATATTATATGGGGTACGGCTGTGGAAGGACCTGCCTCTCCTTTGCACTGTGACATGGAGGAGGTTTGCAGGTGCGGCTGGGTCTCACAGAAAACTGCTGGAGCACGGGGTTCGTATGCAACCATACAGCTCTTCCTCCCTTGCAGGCTTCAGCTCCAGCTTCAGGACATTCATGTGTGCTCCTGCACTTGCAGAGAAGAAACTGTAATGCTGATGCATGAAGCATTGGCTTCACCCAGGTCTGGACCACATACTCTGCTTTCCTGGCTTAAGATTTGGGAATCAATTTGAATTAAGAAAGATTTGGAATTTAAACCAGACTGGCCTGTATCCAAAATCCTGGGTGTATTTATGCCTGGACAGTCACATACTTGTGGGAGGTGGGGTGACTGGGATGAACTGGGATAAGAGCAACCTCCCGCCTCCAGAAGCCAAGATCCCACCAGTCATGACATTTTGGTACCTTGCTACTGACTTGTATCCATCGTTAAAGTGAATCCTGAGTAAGGCACCAAAAAGAAAGAGAGAAAAAAAAATTACCAGTGTCAGCAACCCACAAGCAGCAAGGGCAACATTGACCTGCTGAGTGCAGGGACATCCCTTGCAAGGAGGGGTGGTGCTGTGTCAAGCCACAGGGTCCTCCAAGACAGCTAACGGGTGGTAACCTCAGCTGTGTGCATCCAGCCTAGGGTGCTCCACTCACATTGTCCGCAGGAAAAACATGGCTGGTGACAGGATCTGTGCTTCTGGCACAAGGCACAAGAGCCATCATCACCCTGGCACAGCCAGCATCATCCATTGCTCCTGCTGGATCTGGAAGATCTCCTGCACTGGAACAGTTTGGGGTCAGTCTAGATCAGAGGTGCTAACAGCCTCCAGGAGATCTCTCAAGCTGCTGGAGGCTCCTCTGCCTTGGGACTCACAGCAGCACCCAGTCCAGTGCTTTGAACACCTTTTCCTGGCCCTTTTCCTGATCTTCAGGGCCCTCAGGATGCATTTCTTCCAAGATGGGGACCGGTTTTTAGTAGGGCCTCTAGCAATAGCAGAAGGGACAATGGTTTTAAACTAGAAGAGGGGAGATGGAGATGAGAGATGAGGAAGAAATTCTTCCCTGTGAGGGCGGCGAGGCGCTGGCCCAGGCTGCCCAGAGCAGCTGTGGGTGCCCCATCCCTGGCAGGGCTTCAAGGCCAGGCTGGACGGGGCTGGGGGCAGCCTGGGCTGGTGGGAGGGGTCCCTGCCCGTGGGGGGGTGGGGGGGGTGGGGGGGCTGGAACTAGATGGCCTTTAAGGTCCCTTCCAACTTAAACCATTCTATGATTCTATGATTGGAGGGGTTGCAAAAAGGATGGGGGAAGCTTGACAGGGACTGATAGCCTTTGGGAGATCATTTCATTATTATTTTTTTTTTTTGCTCAGGATGCAAAGTACCCCAGACTTGTCTGGTTATGCTGATGGCAGCACTGTCTGGTGCATGGCATCCCTAAGATGTGTGCCCAAGTGCCACACCTGAGTTAGCAGTTTCAGACCCTCCTTATCTACTTGGACACAGATGTTATGAACTGGCCACACTGGTCTTCCATCACAACCAAGGATGGAGACACACCCCCCCAAAGGCTGAATCAGACCCTATGTGGCAGGATTCCTCTTTCCTTTGACTACAGGGGCAACCTAGGAAGGCTGGGATCATAGCAAGGATCTTGATGAGCTTCCTAGAGCCATGCAGGATGGTGCTGGAATGCACCTCACTGCACTATCTAATTTCTACCTCTCTATCACCACAGCAGCTCTGGGAAGCCACCATGAGCAGCAGCAGTGTTTGCAATGTGTTTGCACCATTGACCAGCACGGGCTGACTAGTGAGGTGCCCAGACCTGATAGAAGCAGGGAGTCTTGCCTCTCCCAGACTCCTGTCACAGGTATTTTCATCACCAAGCTCAACTCCAGTGCTTGGCAATGACCCCAGCTTTGGAGCAAGTGACCCATGGGATTAATTAGTAGCAGGCAGAGGGCTGAACCCAGTCAGACATGTCTTGGATCCACTGGGTACACACAAGAAAAGACAACATCAATAATTCACCATGACCAGGTTGCTTTCGGCTGCAGAGCTCTGTCCTGTCCATGAATATTTCAAGTCAACAGCTATCAGGTGATGCTTCCTGGGATCTCAGTTTCAAGGTGGTCAGGAGCCATGGCATGTACAGCCCTATCCCATGCAAATTTTGACAGCCCAGTGGGGTCCTTACTCACCCTGAACCACCTCTGGAAGTGCCCATCTGTCTTTACTGGCCACAGAGGGAATCTAAGGATGTCTATACTGGTAAATAAATGGACCAAGGCTCATTCTCTGACCTTGGCATGGTTTGTGTCTGTATAGGTCAAGTCCTTTCCCTCCACAAAACATATCCAGGCTACCTGTTGGAGGTGGTCCATCATATGGTCCATCAGGTGGTCTATCATATCGTATCGTATCATATCATATCATATCATCGTGCCTGTGCCATCATAAACCATCCCAGACATGTACTGAACCAAACCCATGCCATGCCAGGGACCATCTTAATGACCTAACAGACGGGAAGGTGCTACCACCTGTGTCCTGGCTTGCTTTATCAAAGGGATGTTGCGTAGGGTGAGCAGGCTCCTAGCTGTGAGCCCCAGTGAAACACAGAAGTCTGTACTTAACAGATCTGGGCCTGCAAGCCCAGACAAGCCTGGGTTTAAGGAAGCGCTCTCTGGAGAGCAAGACTTTGAACGTGTCTCAGCACTGCAGAGGCAGAATTGCAAGTCCACCACCAGAGCAGGGCTGGTGTGGGTATTTACCTGGTGTGATGGTCTTCTGTGTCATCTCCAAGGCTAGGGCATTGTACAGAGAGAGAGGGGGAAAACCCACTGTGATATGAAGACAGAGGGCTCTTCCATTGTGTCAGCATTTTAAAATTTGCTTCAGTACACGAAGAACTTCAGAGCATACCAACACAGCAAACCACTCCATGCATGCCTGAAAACCCTCAACCACCTTGCACGGGGCTGATCCTCCCCCTGCCACCCACACCACTCCTGGCTGTGCTGCAGGGTCCATGTGTGACCCAGACTGGTTTTCTGTGACTATTTACTGGCCGAACTCAACATTAGGGTGAAAGCAACCTGGTGCCCTCCACCCTAATCTCCTTCCTCCCCTCCTGCCTTCTGCTCAGCGTGAATTTGCTCAAAGAGAAAGGATGCTTAGGCTGGAAAAAGCTGCCCTGGGTCGATGCTGTACCCTGTGCCAGGCAGCCTGATAGAAGGTAAGGTGCATTACTAGCTGCTTGTCCTGTTTTTGAAATGCAGATCTGGCAACACCAAAACTTTATCTTTTTGTTATTCTTTTGGTGCAATTTTGTCTTGGGTCTGGGATCTGTAACTGATGGAAAAGGAAAGACCCTCCAAAGAAGACACGACAACTTTGTCTGTATGAACAAAAAAAAAATTTAAACAAAACGAGTCCTTTTCTTTGAGTCAAAAGGATGGTTCACATCAAAGTGCCCTTTGATTCTTTTCAAAAGCCTGAATGTGAAACTTCTTTTCCCCTTCTTTGATTCAAACTCCAGCACAGATTTGCTACATCCCAAGCCAGGCTCAGCTTTGCAGTGTCACAGACATTTCTCAGAGCATTGTGCCCTCCCATGCAAAACCCTCCTGGCACCAGGGAAGCTCAGTGAAAACAGTCAATGGTAAAATGCCACTAACACCTTCAGACGTGCGGCAATCTGTCTAGGGATTGATCTCAGGGCAAACTGGGGTGGGGGCTAAATCCTTCCCCTCCCAAGGATGGGACAGGGTGTACCAGTATTTCCTGCATCTTCTCCTTCCTTCTGCAGGCTTGCATGGATGCATTTAGCCTCATTATCCCTGAAAAACCTGCCTCATTTAAACAGGTTCACTCGGCTGCTGCTGTCTCCTAACTTTTCTTCACATACTCACAGGGACCCCAGCCTGCCAGAGGAACCTCTCCCCTCCCAGCCAGGACCCATCCAGACCAACAATGGGGTGGCCCTGCCTGGGCATCCTGGGGCAGATGATCAAGGTCCAGCTCTTGTCTCCTGCCCTGCTATGCAGACAGAGCCCCTGGCCCCAGCCAGGCCAAAAGCAGAACAGGATAGGCTGGAATGGAATGGAAGTGCAGAGTCACAGCACCCCAGGGAGGTGGGGCTGGGCAGGGACGCCTGGGACCACCCAGCCCACCCTGCTCAAGCAGGCTCTCCTACAGCAGCTGCACAGGATCACGTCCAGGCAGGCTCTGGACGTCCCCAGAGAAGGAGACTGCACAGCCTCTCTGGCCAGCCTGTCCCCGTGCTCCGGCACCCTCAAGGGAAAGAAGTTTTTCCTGCTCTCCCCACGGAGCTCCCTGTGCTGCAGTTTGTGCCCGTTGCCCCTTGTCCTGTCGCTGGGCACCGCTGACAAGAGCCCGGCCCCGGCCCCCTGACACTGGCCCTTGAGGTACCTGTGTGCATCGCTCAGGTCCCCTCTCAGCCTTCTCCTGCCCAGGCTGAACAGCCCCAGCTCCCGCAGCCTTTCCTCCTAGGAGAGATGCTCCAGCCCCTCATCAGCTTGGTAGCCCTCTGGAATGGAGTCAATGGAAAGGAATAGGATAGGATACGATAGGATACTATACGATAGAATAGAATAGAACCGAATAGAATAACTTCAGTAGGAAGGGACCTACAATCACCATCCAGCCCAAATGCCTGACCACTTCAGGGCTGACCAAGAGTTAAAGCATGTTATTAAGGGCATCATCCAAATGCCTCTTGAGGGGGCTGACAGGCTTGGGGCATTGACCATCTCTCCAGGAAGCCTGTTCCAGTGTTTGACCACCCTCCTGGTAAAGAAATGCTTCCTTCTGTCCAGTCCAAACCTCTCCTGGACTGTCTGCAGGCACTTCTGGGATGGGAATTGTCTCGCTAACCTTGAGCCATTTAAACTTTAGGTGGAGAACAAACCTCTCTTCTAGGATCCCCCACATCCAAGAATAATGGAATCATTTAGGTTGAAAAAAACCTTTAAGATCATGAAGTCCAACTGCTAAAATTCACTGGCAAAGTAAAGGCAGAGTGGATGGGGGATCCTCCACCTTCCTGAAGCCTGGGTCTGGCAGGGAGATGAACTGCTTTTTTTTAACATTGAGGGAGCCTGGGAAGGTAGCTTAGAAAAGATATCGCACATTTGGATGGCAAAACTTAAAAGCTGTTCCAGGGGTGGAAAAAACCCAGAGGTGGGGTTGGACTATGTGGATACCAACAGGTTCACAGTTTTGGCAAGGCTAAATGCTGATAATGATTCTGTCACTGCATGAAAGCACTGTGTGTGCAACCAGAGGATGAGCCCAGGCTCCCAAGAGATCCATCAGCAGGCAAAGGTCAAGCCATGAGGAAGCATGGCTACATTTTAAGAAGATTATTTCCAGTCAGGCAGCAGCCTCCAACAGCCTTCCTGCAGGTCTATCGACTGCAGACTTATTTCTCGGTGTGCTATTTGTCTCTGCCTGGATCATTGGCGGGGAGCCAGGGAGCTGCTCCAGGCCCTTGGGTATTTTTCCTTGTTGTGGAAGAGAAATAGCAAAAAGAGTTTTGCACCTGCAATTCTTTGCCAGGAAACCTGCTGGGACTTGATGGGGAGCAAATGGCCATCCCTTAAGGATTTGCCCTACCGCTGAGGGCGGGCTGGCCCCTGCACTGCACGCACTGGGGCAGGGCTTTCAGGTCTTGCTTTGCTAAGGGAGATAAAGCACTGACTGGCAGAGAGAAGGCAAATCTGGCATCCCTTGCTCATTGCTGCCTAACATCTCAGTGCTGTGACATCCCAAACAGCCCCACCAGCCTTCCCTAGAGTGCTGGGTACCTCCTTGGGCAGCCTGTGCAGCCCCTGGACATAAGGACCTCCCCAACTCTAAGCCACTGGAGGGAGGTGACCCTGGCTAGTAACCTGGCCAGACCTCCACATGTGCCAGCACACAGATCTGAGCTCCTGGGCCAAAATGCCAAGTCCAGGCAGAAGTTTAGCAAGTTTCAGGCTATGGGTAAACAGCAAAGGTGGTGCAAGGTTTGGAGCTAGCTCCTTTGGTGGTCAGCGTGTGGATCCACTGTGAACTGGACGGGGGAAGTGATCCAGTTTTGAAAAAAATAAATAGCAGCCCAGAGTGGTTAGTTATTTACTGCTTGACATTTCATTGTCAGGTGGATCCATGCCCTGACCTGGCCATTGGCTTGGCCAGGCAAAAGGAGGTGTTTGGCAGAGGAGGGGTGATAGGAGCGATGGGGGATGCTGGCAGCAAAAGGGCATCACCTGACCTCCCTGCACTACAGACTCCAGCCACAGCGATGCTCAGGGGCCACTCCTCAACCCCTTGCCCAGCACAGTCAAAGGATCTGGGCAACCCTTTGACAGAAACAGTGAATTCTGACTGTACCTACAGTTGTTTCTGCCTTTTACTGTCTCAGAGCACAACCCTCACCCATGCTTCTATTTGGATAATTTATTTACCCCCGCACAAACTTGTGCCTCCCCGTCTCATTCCCTCACCTGAGAGTTTGTCGAGAAAACAAGACTATTCACCCTGTGCAAACATTTTTGATGAATTGAAGACGTTGTTTTGGAAACAGGGGAGTTACAAAAGCAAATATGGTATTTCCCTCCAAGGTGTCTGTCTACTCCTGACAGCACAGGGACTGAGCCTGGCTCCAAATAACTCTGATATAACCCCCACTGCCAGCACAGGTTTCCAATGTGTGTCTCATCAGCATTGCTGGCACCTCTATTAGGCTGCAAGCAAATGGCTGAGAAGTGCTTGGCAAGCCCAGCTATATTCATATATTCCTTGTTGTTGCTGCTGCTTTTCCCATTTCAAGGTCTGTTTGTTTCTCCTGCCTTCTGCACACCCTCAGGAAAGGGAATCAGCTGAATAACAAAATAATGTCCCTAATGAGCCAGGGGAGGAGGTAAACAGCTTTGCATTGGAGATGACACTGACAGAAAGCCTGTAGAAATCCAGGGAGACCTTTCCACTGCCTTCATTCTGATTCCAAGCCCCCCTCAGGGGGGCACAGACGATGGAAACAGACTGCAAAGATGCACAGAATTAGAGATTTCAAGTCCAACTTCTTCCCCAAGGAGGATCAGCTCAGCCCAAGCCACTCCTCAGATGAGCATCCAGCTTGTACTTAAGCATCTCTAGGGAAGGGATCTGAGCTCTCTCCATCAGACCTGGAATTTCTCTCCCCTTATCCCTACAATACATCCCACTGCTGCCTTGCAGAAACCTGACTTTCAGCTGTCCTGTGCTGAAATGATGAGCAACTCATCCCAAACCTGATCTAGCCCTCAAAGGCAAGGCAGGAGCTGGACTTGGCTTTGAACTTGGCTTCCCTGGTGTAGCCAGGTCCAAAGGTTGCTGTGGCACAGCAGGGCTGCCCATGTCCGTCCCCACACCAAGCAGCGATACCCTCGGGAAGCTCCCAAGTGGCATTTGAGCTTTTGGGGGACTCCTAAGTGTCCTGGTTTAACCCCAACTGGTAGTTAAGTACCAGCAGCCACTCACTCACTGCCCCTCACCCAGGGGGATGGGGGGGAGAGCTGGAAAGGAATGTAAAGCTCAAGGGTGGAGATAGGAACAATTTAATAACTGAAACAATAAAAATGAAAGAGCAATAATAACAATGATGACAATAACAGTTATAATGAAAAGGGGAAAGGAAAGAATAACATCCAGAGGGAAGGGGAGAAAGGAACATGGGGTGCACAATGCAGCTGCTCACCACCCGCTGACTGATGCCCAGCCAGTCCCCAGGCAATGATCCGCCCGCCCTGGCCAGCCCCCCAGGTACATATACCAGGCATGCTGTCCCATGGTATGGAATACCTCTTTGGCTAGTTCGGGCCAGCTGTCCTGGCCATGTCCCCTCCCAATCCCTTGTGCCCCCCCAGCTTTTTCACTTACAAGGCCTGAGGAACTGAGAAGTCTCATATCAGAGCCAAAACACAGCACCGCACTAGCTCCTAAGATAGTTAACTCCATCCCAGGTGACACCAGGACACCAGGCATCCAGCACCCTTGTCAAAACATTATGGCTGTCTCTCCATCTCCAGGTTCCCAGACATGCCAGATGCATCTACAGCCTGGGGCATACACAGGGACAGACATGCCTTTGGAGTGCCTTGCTCCCTGGGCACGTGCTACTGCCACGTACCTCTACACTACAACATTAAAAGTCCAAGGGCACAATCCCTGCCTTTGAAGCCCAACTGCCTGGCATGCATCGCACCCATGCCAATGCTTCCCATCCAAAGAAAGGGTTTGGACAGGCAAGCCTTAACCTGCCCTTTGGGACTGGCCCATAGCTGTTGTACCTCCTGATTCTGCTTGAGTATCATTTGGGTCAGTGCTAGGTAGGCAAAACCTTCTCAGAGACTGTCCCAATAATTTAATAAGGTTACGGGTTCTTCAGGTGCTTGGACTGACACAATCTAATCAACGAGACTTGACAGAGGTGTTTACCAGTACAGATGTGGCCATGAATTCCAATGATACAGTCGATATCTTCGTGCTACTGAAGCTTGAGGCACTCAGCAACAGGCTGCATGGAGAGCTGCTATGAGAAATGAGCTCCCCAGAAGAGCCACGTGCATGAAGAACCACCTTCATGTGTTTTCTGCCATCACTGTACCTACATGAGTTGAGGAACCCACCAAAAATGCTCCTTCCTTTGGCTGAGCTGCTCTCAGAGGCATTGTGTTGGTCCCTGGGTTTTACCAAATCTCTATTTTTTTGCAGCTCCTCCCCAAACTCTTTCTGGCACACGGTGGGGAACAACTCACAGCACCACACTGCAAGAAAAGCCACTGCAAACAGAAATCAGATCTTCATGCACATCACAAGGAGCTCTTCCCCATGCACTGGACATGGCTGATCTCTGGTTCTGGGCATGGCTCTGCCTGATGCATGGTGGGACCTGGAGAAGGAAGGGAGACCCAAAGGCAAGGCAGTACCCCAGCTGCAGCTTCCCGCAAGGCCCTTTCTCCATCCTGGATCCCAGAACCCCACCTTGATCATCTTTTCCAAGGATGCTTTTCCAGCTGCTCCATTGCTTCTCCCCACCAGCTCTTCTGCAGCCAAGAAATGGGAATCCAGGGGTGATACTTGCAGGACATCCACAGGGCCAAGGCAGGAGCAACACAGCACTGCACACCTCACTGCCAGCAGCACGAGTGGGTGCTGACTGGCTCCCCTACCTTGTATTGAGGGATCCCTGGCTAAGGGTGTCCCCCTCTCCCAGAAGTTCATCTTCACTGTGGTAATACATCTCGTCCTCTTCCATGCTGTGAGGGTGGTGACAGTAAACATCAGCCCTTTCCCTCCTTGGTATTCATAACGGTAATGGTGGTGACATTAACGACCATGGCCCTTGGAGTAGGCAACAAGACACAACCAAACCTGACAGCCCTCCTGCACTCAAAATGACCTGCTGTGGAGCAAAACTCCAAACCAGAGGACATGGGGAAGCTCCTTGGGACAAAAGCAGCAGGTGAAACCAGTTTTTGTGTAATTGTCCACATTCAAACTTGCTTGGGACAGTGGGACTAGCACTCTCTGCCTGCATGTCTGCCAAGGGATGCCTCTCCCACACCTCCTTTAAAACTGTTGGGTCTTTGCTTGCTTATGATGCATGATTGCACAGCCTGCTCCTGTGGAGCAACAGGAAGGGGCTACAACAGTTCTCTTGGCTGTGCGGGGGCTGATGGGGCACCTGCGGCACTTAGCCTCGCTCAGGATAAGCCCTATGTACAAAGAGATTTTTTTATAAAGCATCCTGGATCTGAAGGAGAAACTGAAGACAAATAGCAAGGGACTTTCACCAAATTGTGACCACCAAGAACCACTCTCCCACATGCTAAGAGGCACTGACCTGGATAGGAAACACAGCACAAGGATCATTTGCAGTGTGATTTGCAGATGCCACAGTACAACCTGCAGATGCCACAGTGATATTTAACCTCCACGTGTCCCTGCTGCCCATTTATAAACTTGCATTTACTTCAGTTCCCCAATTTTTCCCCAACCACAGACAAACCAACCTCAGAAAGTCCTTCTGCTCAGCACTGCCTGCACACATCCAGCACAGCTCTATGTACCCAGCAAGCCTTCAGCTACGATGCAGTTCTATGTACCCAGGCAAGGGTGCTCAGCAAACCACGCGCCTCCTCTTAAAAACTGCCTCCAGGGTGGGATCTGTCAGGCTAAATGTGGCTGGCCTCAACCTCCAGCTCAGCTGGTCATCTTAGATTTACTTTACAGTCCCTGGAGGCCTGATACAGAGCCTTAATTCATCCAACCGCCTGCCGGTATCTGCTGTGGGCGATGCATCAGCCACGCAGCATCAATTCCATCTACGATGAGAATAAAGTCACATTCACATCATGCCGCTTGCATCTCCTAAGTCCCAGTGGAGCAGGCAGGGTGCTGATTTCCCAACACAGGGGGCTGACAGACAGACTGAGACCCACCCTGCAAGCTGGGCTGCACCTGGTACGCTGCCCTGCCATCCGCCTTTTAAACCCTTCGGCATCTTCCCCGTTCAGCAACATCACGGTCCGCTGAACTGTGAAACGAAATCTGCACTTTATATTTGCTTGAAAATTCACAGGTTTCAGCCCAATTCACACAGTTAATTAACTGCCTAGGAGTGATGCGAGCGACCGGAGAGATCTTCCCTCAATCTCCAACCATGGGGAAAAAGAAATTTTCCCCTTCTATGGCCAGAATTAAGTGCTAAACCCAGACAGAAATCAAGTGCTGTGGAAGCACAGAATTGCATAAACCCAGCAGGGGGGTGATGTATGGCTGCAGCAGCACCTCAGATATAAATGCTGTTTAAAAAGGAACCGATTCCTAGGGATATGTTTGGATTCACACCTCCAGGCTGGGCTTCCACATGGATTTGGACACACGAGGGCTGTCTGCCTTTGATCCACCAGCAGCATGCAAGCAGTTGGGCTGTAGCCTTCAGACAAGGACTGTGTTGGTGCCAGGAGAGCAGTGGGTGATCTGAGGACCCAGCTCTGCCTGGGCTGCCTGTACTCTCTGCCTGTCCCACTTAAAAAGTCTCTGCCCTCGACATCTATCTCTTTCCATGAGACTTTTAGCAAGCTCAGGACTTGGAGGTCTCCACTCTTCTAACTGAAAGAAGCCAATGGGTTCAAGAGCTACTGGACTGGAGATGGACAGACAAAGTCACTACCCGCGGACAGCACAACTACATAAACTATGTAAAGCTGCCTGAAAATCTGGCTTAGCAGCCTGTGAACCCACTGTATTTATACACAAGTGGTTTCACACTTACAAAACTCCCCTGTTGCCTGATGAGCTGGGTGAAGATTTGAGCAGAGTGTTCAAAGCCCCTGTGATGGAGTGGGCTGAATCTTGGCCAACAGCACTGGAGCCCCACTGTCCAACCGGGCCTTGAACCTCATGGCTGCATATGACCTGGTAAAATGGCTGTTCCTCCCAGCAGGGTCTGAGCCCTGAGCATCCGTAAGCCACAGCTCATGGCAGAACTGGTCCCAGCTTGCACTACATGCCAATGGACAGCCAACTGCAGTGTTCCCAGCCTTGAGCCCTCTCCACCCATCCTAGTCACCAGGCTGGGTTTGCAACTGGTTACAGCAGCTTTGTGTCAAGAAATGGAAGGATACAGTCCCCAGGCTTGCCTTCATCCAGTGTCAGGGCCCATGGGCTTAGAAAGAGACAGAGGTGATGCTAAGGACCCTTAAATGAATAGAAAGCCAGTAACAGAATCCTTTAGAAGACCTGGAGGTGTTCCCACCTGCCATCACAGGGTGAAGCATCCCTCATAACCCAGCACAGGCACTGCCATTGGTATGGGATTTTACTTTAGCCCAGTGAGGTCCTGGGGTCCCAACAGACCATCATGAAAGGAGTTTTGACAATGTCTTTGAGAAGCTATGTGCTTGTCTGAGGGTTAATGCTACAGGGGAGGTGCCAGGGCTTGTTCCCTCCACTTAGGCCACAGCATCCTTGCTTTCTCCTCCAGTCTCTGCCGTGCCAACTCCCTTGCCATGGGATGTGCGTGCACTCATGGTGCCCCCCAGCACATGGACATGGGTCAGAGGCACTGTTGCTGTCACCTTCCATCCCAGAAGCACCCACACTGGTGTGGTTTTGAGGCTGATGTCCTCCTCCCCCTGCCCCTGGCTGCAGCTGCCCTTGGCACGCCTCCAGCTCCTGCCCCAAAGGCAGCTCAGTCCTGGGGGCACCTCAAGCTCCATCGAGATGCAAGACTCCACACAACGGCACATGTGGCTCTATACCCCACGCATGGCTCTAATCCCATCCAATATGAGGCCTGACTAACACCCAGACCCTTAATCCTCTCCAAATCTGTACTCGATTACATTTGCTCTCCATCATCTGCTGCATGCTACAAAGCTCAGTGCTTGCTGGAAGGTTCAGCTTTGTGCTGGGCAGGTGTGGTGGAGCACCAGGGTCCTGATGGCACTGGTGGGTGGACACTTACAGCCTATCCTCACCTTGGGCGGTGATAATGGGTCTTTTGATAGCCAGTAGATGTGATGAACCTTAGAGGAGCACTGGGGCAATGCCACCCTCTCACAACAAGCCAAGCCCTCCTTGGTCCCGCTGCCATCAAGCATCTCCAAGCGCTGAGCATCACATTACCTCCTGAAGGTCCTCTCTGCAGATTGCTGGTTGGATTTACCCGGAGAGATGTCCAAGCCCTGCCGGTGGCCGGAGAGGAGGCTGTCTGTCTCTAAGGGGTACCTGCCATCCCCTTCTGAGTGGACACTGGGGGTCTCCAGGAACTCCTTGTCATTCCATGCACCGACTGTCCCATCCAGAGCCTGGTACCTGATCTCTATGGAGATGCTGGTCTGCAACACACAAGGGAGACACATTCAGCCCCCAAGAGCAGCACAGAGAGGAAGGAAGGTCCTGAAAAATCTGAAAGACAGAAAAAGCTGTTGCATTAGCTGGCTTGATCTCTGAGCCTTACTGACCCCAAAGTCTCTTCTTTCCTAGTGCATGGGACAGCTGGAGAGCAGGTCTTCAGCTTCAAGAGGTGGTCCAACCCAGCTCAGGCATGGTGCTGCAGCCTCCCTTCTGCTCATGGACCTGATTCACTTGGAGTTGCTGGTGCATCTCAGACCAGCTACGTCAGATATGAGAGACATAAAAAGCCCTGAACAGCAGACAAACCCAAGCAGCTGAGCACACCATGAGCAGATGAAGCCATGCCACATTGGTAGGTTTTTCTCTGTGGTGCTTCACCTTGTTAAGAGTTTCTGACCTGCTGTTAAGTGCTGGCCTGCCAAACCCCATGGAGGCATGATGTCTTGCTCCTGTGTGGCCCCATCCCAACCCTGGGCAGGGTTTGTCTAGCCTTGGGCATCCTGGGGAGGTTTGGATCAGTCCATCTTAGCGATGCACACAGGTACCTTAAGGGCCAGTGTCAGGGGGCCGGGGCCGGGCTCTTGTCAGCGGTGCCCAGCGACAGGACAAGGGGCAACGGGCACAAACTGCAGCACAGGGAGCTCCGTGGGGAGAGCAGGAAAAACTTCTTTCCCTTGAGGGTGACGGAGCACGGGGACAGGCTGCCCAGAGAGGCTGTGCAGTCTCCTTCTCTGGGGACGTCCAGAGCCCGCCTGGCCACACAGGGGCTGCTGTAGGAGAGCCTGCTTGAGCAGGGGGTGGGCTGGGTGGTCCCAGGGGTCCCTTCCCAGCCCCACCGCCCCGTGTGCTGTCCTGGCTTGGGAAAGGGGTCTCTTAGAGTGGCCATGACCAGCCTGGGTGGGAAGGGACTGGCAGTGGGTCTGTCCAAGCTTGATCTCAAGCCTCTTCTGGATGAACCACGTATAAGTAAGGTATTCTCCCTCTTCTGCACAGTCTTTCCCCACTTACACACACAAGGTTGCACCAGGCTGCTGCAGCAAATTCAGGGTCGGACCTCTCAACAGTTTCCCCAAAAAAATCTTTCTCTGGATTTAAAACACAATCAGATATGTAAGAGTTCATCTTGCTGCAAAGAGCTGCTGGTTCTACCCTCGCCCTGATGTCCAAAGTCCTTCTAAAACCACAATTTTGAAACAAGCAGCCAGAAAAATATCTCTCTTAAAAGCATCTCTATTTTGGAAGGCAAAGAGCTGCTGCAAAGATTAAAGCAAAAGCAAAAACCGTTCTCCACTCCCACTCAGTCTTCAATGCAAAGGCAATTGATTTGAGACACAAGGACACACCAAAAAGGCTAACAAACCAGAAGCAGGAAAATATATGGTGAATTCTTCCTTTTTTCATCTATATGTTTAAGAGGAGGCACACTGTCCCAACTTGCTCCACCCGCAGCTTGTCAAAGGGATGATGATAGGCTGGAAAATGCAAGGTAAGATATGGCCTGGAAGAATTTAGCAAATGAGAGCTAAAGGGTGACTCAAACCCAGCTGGAAACATTATGGAAGCTTTTCACTGACATTATTCTTCATATGGCAAAATATAAATTTGAGTCAATCAAAATGACTTGCCACACTGTGCTGACCTCACCAAGCTGTTTCAGATTGTTTAAAAAAGCAAATGCAGAGGATAGATGAAGACACATGTTGGAACAGTATTTTTCACATAATCAAACCACCACAACGCTGTTGTGAAACATTTGATGAAATATCATTTTAAAATTATATTTAAAAGTTTAAAAATCCTTGAAAAGTAATAAAAATTATGAGTGTAATAAACTGAAAGATTTTGGTTTGGGCTGAATAAAACCCTCTCTTGTTTGAAGAGAAATCAGTAGGCGTAAGCTGAAACCAAGAGAAATTCACACTGGAAACAAAACTCTCAATTTAACAGTAAAGAAAATTAACAAGCAGAATGATTGACTGAAGGGCTGGTGGATTGCTCTGTCACTGGACATTTTAGAATCATTTTTATTAGTTTTTTTTTTTACATCACTTGAGATAATAACAAGTTCTGAGACATCCCAGAGCCTCTATTGCAGGAGGTCAAGATGACACCATCATAATATCCCTCCTGGCTTTACAATTTCTGGCTCTTTTAATCTCTTTACTAAAGCAAGTCAATAATGTTAATAGGGCTTGCTGGGAGCTGCCAGCATCGCTTTGCAGTCAGCCCAGAATAAAGAAAACCATTTTCAACACTTCTTTTGCATTTGATTACAGAAAGATGAAGTTATGCCTGGAAACTGCCATCCAAGAAATGATGGCAGTGAAGATGCACCTCTCCCTTCTCCCCAGAGATGGGAGCTGATGTTGGGAGCTGGCCCTGCTTCACCTGAACATGCCCGCAATTTGGCCACCCCAGGGTGGGTTTGGAGGTGGGATGGTTGTGCAGGGGTAGGACCTCAGTCTGCAGCAAGGATCCCTGCTGCCAGCTTGGTACCTTGCAGAAATGGAGCTGCATTACATCACCTTGAGCATCTGTCCCGTGCTTGCCAGCAGCCCTTCTGGAGGTAAGGCTGCCCAGAGCAGCTGCGGATGCCCCATCCCTGGCAGTGCTCAAGGCCAGGCTGGACGGGGCTGGGAGCTGAGGGGTGGGTACGAGATGGTCTTTAGGTCCCTTCCAACCCAACTGGTTCGGTGGTTCTCTGATTCTATGATAATGCAATGCCAGAACTTGCTCAGGTGCCGTTGTAGAGGAAACATACCTTTAAAATCACAGCTTTCAAGGAGCTGAGAGAGGCAAGGTTTGTTGAGAGGGGACATATAGAGAGTGCTTTCCGTCCTAATTCTGGAGGGGATTTTTTGCAACCCTTGTCTTCGAGTTTGCTCAATGCAAGGAACAGGTTGCTTCCAAGCAAAACCTTTCTCTTTGCATCTCAAAGGACAAGGAAGCGCAGTCAGCTAGTTATCCAGTCTCAGCTCATGGGCAATGGCTTTCCATACCTGCCCATCTCTGCCTCCTCCATATGTCTGATCATTTTTCAGTCCCTCTCTCCTCCTGCAGCAGCCCTCACTGCCCACAGTCCACCCCTATGCCTACTAAAAAGATCAGTATATTCCAAGCCTGGGAAAAAGTGGGTCACCTCTCCAGGAGGGCTGGCTCTGCTGCGCATCAGGGGCTATTCCAGATTTATATTGCCACTAATATTTCTCCATGCAAAATGCCTCAGGTGTTGCCCTCTGGATTCTCCCTTCTCAAGGCTTCCTCAGTCTAAATCTATCATTTTGCTGGAGCAAAGGCTGGGACCAGGTGGTTTGGAGAGGGAATTGATCAAGCCGAGTTGTCTCTGTGCCCCTGAAGTTGCAATGAATCTGAAGGGATCCGAAATCCTGCCAAAAGCTCAAAATGCAAACACACACCCTCACCTCCCAGCTCTGGTTTGAACAGAGGATGCTCTAGAAATGCAGGCTAAACAGAGGGATGTGGCATTTCTGCTCACAGCAGGCTCTAAAAATCCAGAATTTGAGCATGTGCATCCATGTGGCTTGTGGTATGCAGAACATGGGGGGATTTATTGTCTTGCCTAAGGGGGACCTCTGCTGTCCTGGTTTCAGCTGGGATGGAGTTAATTATCTTCTTAGGAGATAGTACAGTGCTGGGTTTTGGCTCTGATGTGAGAACACTGTTGATAACACGCTGATGGTTTTAGTTGCTGCTGGGTGATGTTTATATCAAGTCAGGGACTTTTCAGTTTCTCAGGCCTTGTTAGTGAAAAGGCTGGAGGGGCAGAAGGGATTGGGAGGGGACACGGGCAGGGCAGCTGGCCTGAAGAAGCCACGAGGTATTCCATACCATGGGACAGCATGCCTGGTATAGATCCCTGGGGGGTTGGCTGGGACCCAGGATCGTGGCTGGGCATCGGTCAGCGGGTGGTGAGCGGTTGCATTGTGCATCACTTGTTTATGATTTCTCCTTTTCCCGTTGGATTTTATTCTCTCCCACCACCCTTTCATTATAACTGTTATTGTCATCATTGTTATTACTGCTCTTTCATTTTTGTTCTGTTTCAGTTATTAAATTGTTCTTATCTCCACCCTTGAGATTTCCATCCCTTTCCCACACTCCTCCCCACCCCTCTGGGTGAGGGAGAAGCGAGCGAGCAGCTCTGTGTGTGGTATTTAAATACCAGCCAGGGTTAAACTATGACACTGCTCCTGTAAAATCCGCCCTGCCCAGGATGCCCCAATTTTGCAGCAACAGACAACAGTCAGTATTTGTGTTTTCCAGAGCACCCTGCAGATACCAACTAAAACAGCTCCAGCAGAGCTGCCGTGACACAGGGTTAGATGGAGACATGAGGTCTTCAGAGGGGAGGTGGTGAGTGCAGGTTATCCAGCACCTCAGGCACAGGCTGGGGAAGCTGGTTTCTCCTCCCAGTGCCTCCTGTCAGAAGCACACAGCTTATACAGAGGCGAAGGGTACCAGGCTGTTTGCTTTGACCTGCTGCGCAGCTGCACCAAGCTCCTGGCCGGGCTGCAAGGCACCAGGCAGTGCAGGTACCTCCTCAGTCCTAGGTTAGTTCATTCTACAAATGTCATCATTTTTGACATCAAGAAGTTGCATGTATTTAATTTTCATCCATTAATTTTCCTCTCTCCTCCCTGTGACACTGAAGGGCCTTAAAAATATGGGATTGTCTTCCTTTGGAGGGTCCCACGGACTTTCATCAGGCAAACTCTCAGTCTGATAAACCAAGGAACAACAGGAGCTGTTATTTCCAACCCTGGTATTATTGTTGCATGCCAGGTCTGCACCCCCTCGATTTTTTTCTCCCTACTTAGGACTGTATTCCTTGTACTTTTATTGGTTTCATTCCTTCTGTCCCCACAGGAGAAGTCACCTCCTGTCTCCTCCTAATGAAACCACTCATCTTTTCATTGCTAATTGCTTGTTGTTAGCACCAAGGGTTACATGCGATTGCTCTTTTCCTTTGTGCTGAGTGTAGGAAGCAGTTTATAGAGGAATAAGAAAAGGAGGGGAGGCTGAGGCTTTATTTTTTAATTAAAACACTAGGGTTTTGATACCCAAAAAGATCAGAAGTAACCGTATTTCCAAGTGTGTTATAAAACCCCGTCTCCATAGGAAACAGCTCCCATGAGATGTGTTAACCAGATGGAAACGCACTGAGTTACGCAGCAGCTGCTCTGCAAACAGGGAGCCTTTTCCTTGGCACTGAAGGCTCTGGAAGAGGGGTGCAGATCCAGACCGGGTGGTATTTCTTATCCTGATTTTCCCCAGAGGGGTATAAAGAATGAGACTTCAGGTGAGCTGCTGCATGAGGTATTTCTCATGTGCTACAAGGGTCAGAGAAAAGCAGTGTTGAGGTCAGAGACAAATACTGTAAATGTTGAGCTTTTCAGAAAACCAGTACTACTGGCACAGATCAAAGCTGACACACTAACGGCCAGGGCAGAGCCAGGGCTGCTGTGGTGCAGGAGAGCACTGGGAGCAGAGCTCGGTGCGGGACTGTGGTCAAAGCAGCTGCTCAGCTCCTCTGTGGGGATCTGAGGACCACGCTGTGCTCTGAGCTGCCACGAGTCTCCAGCAGCAGGACATTTCATTGAATGGTTTGGGTTAGAAGGGACCTTAAAGACCATCCAGTTCCCACCTCCCCGCCACAGGCAGGGACCCCTCCCCCCAGCCCAGGCTGCCCCCAGCCCCGTCCAGCCTGGCCTTGAGCCCTGCCAGGGATGGGGCACGCACAGCTGCTCTGGGCAGCCTGGGCCAGCGCCTCGCCGCCCTCACAGGGAAGAATTTCTTCCTCATCTCTCATCTCCATCTCCCCTCTCTCAGGTAAAGCCATTCCCCCGTGTGCCATCGCCACCTGCCCTTGCCCAAAGCCCCTCCCCAGCTTTCTTGCCGGCCCCTTTAGGCACTGGCAGGTGCTCTAAGGTCTCCCCGCAGCCTTCTCCTCCCCAGGCTGAGCCCCCCCAGCTCTCCCAGCCTGTCCCCACAGCAGAGCTGCTCCAGCCCTTTCATCATTTTCGTGGCCTTCTCTAGCCCTGCTCCAAAAAGTCCATGTTCCTCCTTATGCTGGGGACTCCAGAGCTGAACGCAGTGCTGCAGGGGGTGTCTATTGCAGGCTTTTTCTGAGCTGTGGTGCCTGAGCAATTGGAGACTGTGTGTAGATTAAACCTGACCCATTCCTGCTTTTCCCCCATCCTAAACTTCTCACGGCGTGCAGAACAGCCAGCCTTCGCTGTGCACCCTCAGGAAAGTCCTGGCTGCCTTATTCCTTCAGACCAAGAGTAATGGGATGAAGGCAAGGTTGAGGATTCAGGTGCATAACACAGACTTCTCTGTTCTCAGAGAGTCAGCAGAAATATGGACAGATGGACCGACTGAAGGGCAGCAGCAGCCGCTTATTCCTCATGACCTACCTGAATGGCTGAATTATTGTCGTCTATGAGTGTGTCCGTCACCTCTACCTGCCCCTCCTCCACCACCTTTTGCAGGACCATCCGGAAAGTGCCAATGAGTCTATAGAGGAAAGAAGAGAAAAGTCAGGCAAGCTCTAGTGAGCACCCACCAGCATCTGTTTTTAATGAGAAAGGGCTTTGCTGGCCATGTCACCCAAGCATATGTTTTTGGCTGGTTTTGCTTTCCATTTGCCTTAAGAGGAGGTAGATGTGAGACGCAAGATCAGAGCATGGCCAAGGTTTCTGGCAGCTGCAGCAAGTGACCACAGCTCAGTAGAGATGGTGGTCAAAGAGGCCAGGAGAGAAGCCATTTCAAGGTAACACTGTTGGGATAAGAAGAGAAGGAGGCTTTGGGCATCATCAGTCTTGTAGTACTGGGAGGCAGTTAAGGGAACCCAAATTGGCCTTTTCCATCCTGAATGTCTGCATTTATGTCTGTGCTAGTTAATCAAACAAGGCAAGAACCAGGGCACTGTTCCTCACCTATCTGCACCAGGACATTGTCAGCACAGGTCATGACATGGGGAGGTCCCAGGTCAACATGCCTGACCCCAACCTACCCCCTCCCAGGAGGGTTTATCCTGTGGCAGGGCATCCCCGGAGCAGTTCGGATGTGCCTGGTTGTAGGGGGGATGAGTTGAACAGCCCATCTGGGCTGGCCCAGGATGGGAGAGCAGGGCTCATGATGGTTAGTTTACTTGGATGGAGATAGTCTGAAGGTTCTGCATGAGACTCTGAAAGCTGCTCAGAGGAGACTGACTCCCTTCTCTAACCATAACTGATGCCTGAAGGCTTGTGTCCTTGTGCCAGACCACTCTGACCCTGCTAGATATCTTCAAGCAACACAGAAGAGACCCAGGGAGGTTAGGCTGTCTGCATCCTGGGGGATATCATACAATCATTTAGGTTGGAAAGGAACTTTAAGATCATCAAGTCCAACCACTAGTTTCAAGACCCAACTGGAACAAGTCAAGAACTACCCCATGTGAGGTCAAGCTGACCCAGCTTTGAGCATGAGATCGAGCTAGAGAGCTCCTGAACTGCCTTCCAGTCTGAATTATCCTGTGATCCTTTGATATGATCCTACGATCCTTGATCCTATTATTGCTGTGGTCTGTAGTGTGTGAGGCAAGCTGCCTGCCAAAGTTCAGTCCCTGCGTATTTGTCACACGCCGGTGGAGTTGGTGACAGCCTCACCTGGGCCAGGACCACGTGACCCAGAGCCACAAGAACTTTTGCGGCTGAAGGGAGACATTTACAGCATGCATGGAGCAATGGTTTAACACATTATTTCCTCCTTCCCAGGTTGTCCCCATTATTGCGCTGGATGCTATCGGCCCGACAGCAGAGCATTCCCATCTTTCCTTCAGTGGAAAACAAGCTGGTTTCTCCAACCCCACCGCTGCAACAAGCAGCCTGCCCGACTGCACAGGAACACACGCGGAGGGCTCACATCTGTCCCACCGGCCCTGCATGGGCTGACTCCCACCATGGGCTGAGATGAATGTTGAGGTGAGGGTGTATAACACCTTCTAACCATCATGGCTGTTTCTCCCCTGAGCTTCTTCTCACCACCTGAACTCCCCCAAGATGAGCAGGATGACAGCATCTGGTTGCTCTTAGTGGTTCTGGCCTGGGCTTGCTGCAGCCTGCCACTCGTACAGCCAGGGAGCGCAGTACTGTGTGACCTAAAAGCAGCCACGTTTGTTAAATTACAGGTCTGAATAGATACCACAGAGTGTGGAGAAGCCTGGCACTCTCTAATAAAAGTCATTACTTATTTGCCAGCTCATGGCTTGTCAAGGAGCTTTGTGTTCTTCATGTTCTGCTGTGGCACCAGAGAGACCTTCCCAGGCTGAGAAGAGCCAGCTGTGAATCAAGTGACTCCTGATACAGAAAAAGCCCTGAAACAGTGAACACAGAGCTGCCTTACCCTGTCTGCCTTGCATGTCATCTCCAGTGCTATGATCCCAGATGACAGTGAAGATATTACACGGCACACCAGGAATATGCCTGCAGTGCTCTGCCAGCTGGGGCCAGCGAGAAAGCTGCTGCTGATTAAACTGCTTCCTTGCCAACCTTAAGGCATCACTTACTGCGATGCTGATTTATGGAGACGTGATTTCACAGAGTAAGACAAGAACTCCCCGTGCTGTGTGGTGGGGTGCTGAGGGCTCCTCTCTTGCCTCTGCCCCTGTGTAACCCAAGCGCCCAATGCTTTGCCTGCATCAGCAGCCTGGAGACCCACGGTAAAAGCAGGGCAAGCAGATTTACCCTAGGTCAGCCTGCTGCAGCGCTGGAAATGGGCTTTGACTTTCCCACCTTTCAAGCCATCCATCTCCTTATGCTTTGAAGCACCCTCTGAAATGCAGCACAGCACTGGATGGAAGAGCAGGGTCTGCTCAGCTCCCTGGGGTCCTGGGGGTGTGATTTGCCTGGGTCCTGCCCCTGCCAGACCTCTTTTTTTTTTTTTTTTCCTCTTTTCCCACCCAAACGTCCTTTCTTTGCACTGGTCCCTGTGCCTCCTTGTGCACGCACCTGCATGCATGGGGATCAGACAGTGCCTCTGTGGGTATTTCTCTGACCAAAGAAATCAAACTGTGCTGTGTAGATGTCCCACTGAACACCACCCATTTGAAATAATGAACTACCTGAGGAAATTAATAAACCACCTAAGCAAAACAGAAAAATGACATTACTGTTGCTCATCCACTTATCTAGCTCTGACTTGCAGTAGCAGCAGGGATGTCCTGCTTTCCAGCAAACCTCTGACAGGTCCTGCTGTAGCTTGCTGGTCATGTTTGATGCTCTAGGAACAAAGGAGAGCTGTGGCAGAGCTTCCCCAGTGTGCTGTGCAGGATGGGGCCTCTCCCTGCAGGACTTTCACCTCCCCTCCTCAGCTCCCACATACTGTGCATGGCTGGGTCCCAGCACCGAGCTCCTTTAACTCTGTCTCCAAGGTGCCATGTAGGTCATCAAAGATTAACACCTCTGTGTGCTTCACATCGCTTCGTGCACAATGAATAACGCACCACCGGCCCCCATGGAGACCTGCTTCTTCTCTAAGACAAGCCTGTCGGGGAAGAAGGCTCCCTATCAGCCTGGATTTCAAGGTTTGTGAAATAATACTTGCTGTTTGCAAGAGCAGCAGCTCTCCTGTTTTGGGAAGTCTTCCTTGAGGGAAGTCTGTGGGATGTGAGCACAGGCTCTGCTGCAGGGATCTGGAGGGCTGTCCTCTGCCTATGGCTGGATTTGATTAAAGCAGGTCAGTTTGGAGGGATGCTCTTGTGGCTTGAGCTCTAAAATCAAGTTATTTTAGTACAGTTGCTTATGGGTTAGATTTGTGAACGTTGCTAGGCTCAGCCGGCAACACACTGTGCAGTTCTTGCTCTTACATGTGTTTGTAGGTGTTGGTATTATTCAATCTATTTGCTGATGGCACATCATAAATATGCAGCCCCTTGGAAATGCCACATAGCTCTAAGCTGTGGTAGTGGCTTCTCTGCTCCTCTTAGATCAAGGTGGATGCAGGTACCGGTGGCTCACATATGCGTATTGCTCCAGAGCGGCCTGATGAAGGAATGGGAAGCTTCTTGCACAGAGGCAGTGATGGCTTACGCATCTGTAAGTGGGAATAACCCTCAGTGATGAGCAAAGTCCTTACTGCTGTGATGGGAAATGCAAAATAACCTGGAACCAGCCTCACCTCCAGAGAATTTACCCTGGACCCTGTCACCCTCCCAGGAACTCTGGTTTACTGAGCTACCCTCAGGGAAGAGCCCTGGTTTCAAGGCAAGGTGTGCTCCTTTGCCAAGGGACATGGTATGATCTCTTAATGAGAAGACACCATGGTCAGAATTTTTTTTTTTTTTTTAACCTAAAAGCTAAGAACACAAGGAGTACTGTCTCAGCCTGGTTACAGACAGCATAATCTAGCAATTTCATTCAGGAGGCCCAGGAAAATCTTACCATGGACTTGGCAGTGCTAGGTTAACATTTGGACTTGATAACCTTAAAAGTCTTTTCCAACCTAAACAATCCTGTCTATGGGACTGAGGAAGAGCTCAGCTTTTGCTTGCCTTTGCAGTGGCCTATGAGCATATGGAGAGTCTTCAAAGCTCAGCTACCATAAACCAAGCATGTGTCTGACACCAGTGTGTTCACCAAGTTCAGACAGATCACTGAATTTTCCTGATCGATTTAATGCTCTAGACTGCAATCCACTTCAGTATCCTCAGGCTGATGGAGGATGCATGACAGTACTGTAGCTTTGGGCACTTCTGCTTTCTATTTCAGCTGCAGAAGCTGCTCTAAAGCGGTTTCGAGCTGCCTTGCCTTACTGTGCAACTGCAGGGGGTGGGAATGTGCCTGTAGCCAGTTCTCCCTGCCCAAATACCTCTCAGTTTCCCAACTGAAATCTCCAACAGCCCAGTGCTCACAGCTGCTGCTTTAGCAACAAATCAGCGTGGGGATGAAATGTTTCCCAAGAGATCTCACAGCAGGGCTTAGAGCTTCTTGTCCAAGGGCCAGCATATCTGAATCACACACCTGTTGTGTAGAAGGGACCTCCTGCACTAAGCAAGACCATCACCAGCTCTGGATGAGTTTGGCCATGACTTCACCCCCCCAAGCCTCAAAAACCTCCATGGATGGAGACCCCCCACCTCTTTGCTGACTTGCTAAGGCTGTACTACCCTCCAAGGGAATAATATTTTCCTGATGTCCCAAGCTGTGCCTGTTGCTCCTTGTTAATTCATCTGTCACTAGTTAGCTCTGTAACTCCCCTTCAAGTAACTTCAGGCTGCTCTTAGGTGGACCTTGGTGTCCTTTCCACCAGACCAGCCAAGCCCTACTCCCTCCACCTTTCTCTGCAGGTAGCATGCTCCAGGCACTAGTCAGCTGAGAGCTCATTTGTGGTGGTGGTGGTGGTGGTGGTGGTGGTTCCAGCTGATGGCTGCTAGTGTTGACCCCACCGAGGAAGCAACTGAAGTCTTAAATTAGTCATGATGAGACTTTGCCATTAATTGGTGCCTCCAGGGAATTCCATTCCATGGGAAATACCTAAAGGTATCCTAGATGGGGGAACGAGGATTCTTCTGGTTCCTCTAAACCCCCTTGCTGGTGGTAGTGGGACAGGGCACAGGCGAGGCTGGTCCGAAAAAGCATGTTTCTACTTCATAGCACCAACGCACATGCGCTTCCCTGGTGCTTCCCAGCTAAGGAAGCCCCCCACAGCTGGCAGCTCTTGCCATGGTCCAGCCCGTCTCACAGTATGTCATCTCTTAATATGAACACCACCTCTGAAACAAGAGGTAACTGGGGGATTTCTCCAGTGTAGCTGTTGTGGCTTTGCCAGGAGGGGTATGAGAGCTGTGGCAGTTTCTGTGCTCAAGGCTTTATGGCATGGTAGCTGCCACACACCCGTATGGTGGTTCTCCCTGAGCACATCTGGATCTGTCCCTGTCAAAGCAAATAGCAAAAAGAGGGGGAAAAAACCCCAGGAGTTAACAGGGTGCAAGGATCTCCAAGAGGCATTTTGTGCACAGTCCTCCCTTGCCTGCTCAGGAGCATGGTTGGGGGGTTGGGGGGGAGCTGGGGCTGATAGGGGTGACCCTAGAGCCAGGCAGTATCTCCGCATGAGAACAGAATAATAAGATGTCCCAGACAGAGGGACCCCTCAGGACAGCACATGCCCCAGCTGCAGCAGAGAGCCAGAGGCCCCTCCTGAACCCCCAGACTGATTTTCCAGACACCTCCTGCTCCTGTGACTTGCTGCAGTGCTGCCTCTGGCTGGGACAAAATCACTCGTGAGAAGCCCAGAGGCTGCAGCATCACGTACATCTCCATCACGTTGATGTTCTCCCCAGCTGAGCTACAGTCAAAAGCACACGCTGCTTCTGAGTGCTTAGAACTGCAAGCTGTTGCTGCTGTGGGAGCAGATGAAAGCAGGTATGTCAGAGCCAGTCCTAGCCCTGCAGCAGCTTTTTCCCAGCCACAATATTTGGATGGTGGTAACAGGCAAAGAGCAGATGCTTCCACCTCCTGAGAAGATGGTGAGATGCAGGCCCTTTCACCATCCTCTTAGCATGTCCTTGCAACCCTTCCAGCCTGGCTTCTGTGTTTCTGCACTCCCCTGCTCTGCTCACAGACCTCGGGCCAGCTCATCTGCAAGCGTGTGACTTATTGGGAAGATACATCTGCGTTAGGCTTGGGATAACATGCTCCTTCCTCAGACCCCTCCCTTGACAAAAGCCAAGCAAAAGCGAATAAAATATTCAGCACTGTCTACACAGCCCTTCATTTCCAAGTGTTTCATAATTCATCAAGTGCCCTGCTCCCTTCCCTGGCATTTCTGCTGATGGAAAGAAAGGGAGTTTTTCTGGGTCACTCGTAATTTTATCAGACTGTAGGAATAGCTCTTGTTTCAAACCCAGCCTGGCTGGTTCAGTGCTTAGAGCTTGCTCAAAGCCTTGGATCAGAGCAGTCTGGGATGGCTGCACACCCATAACATGGCATGCTTTGCTCTTTGCCCTTGTTTCCCCTTCCCTGCTAGCTCAACCCTTGGATGCTGTTTGCTCCCTGGGCAAATTCTGCTCCTGCAGCTAGGGATAGCCTCTGGTTGGTGGGTGGCATCTTCATCTATCCATCCATCCATCCATCCATCCATCCATCCATCCATCCATCCATCCATCCATCCATCCACCCATCCATCCATCCACTCACCCATCCATCCATCCATCCATCATCACATTCTGGGAAGTGACAAAAGGTAAATCACGACATCTCTGTCCTGGTTTGGTCCCCACCTCCAGGCACCCCTTGCAAGGTAGGGTGGGGAAAGCAGAGGGGTGCTACTGCACTTAACCCATTGCCAGGCCTGCAAGAGCCCAGGAGAGTGGAATGAAGGTTCAGCTGCCCAAGGGAGAATCCAGCCTGTACTTAAAGACCTCAGGGAGAGCTGATATCATGCTCCTGAACCACTTGGAGCTGTTGGATCCATCTAAGTTAGGGAATTAAGTGTTGCCTGGGCACATCCCTCACCCATCCACACTGAGGTGCTGCCTGCCAGGGCTGGCCAGGCCAATGCACTGTCCCCAGCCCATCGCAGGGATGCAGGGGCAGGGGTCAGCCCAGGGCTGGGCAGCCTCAGGGTACTTTGGAGAGAAAAGCTTCCCCCCCTCACCACGACCAGCCCAGCTGGGGGCTTGGGACAGATGCAGATTGATATTAGGATTTTAATCTGATATCAAACAGGGAGGGGGGAGTAGAAAAACAGAAGAAAAGAAAAAAAAAAAGAGTTGTCACACTAAACCACTATAGAACCCATCCCTGCAGCCTCGTCTGCTCCCCACCCAAATTTTCAATGCTCATCATACTCCAGCGTGTCCAAGAGAAACGAGGAATATTGTGTGGGAGGGAAGGGCAGGCAGGAGCAGCCATTGCATCTTCACGCCCCTGCCCAGATGCCTTCCTACCCCAACACTAAGAGCTGCAAACACTGAAGGATTTGGTTACACCCCCAAACCCAAAGCAACATCTCCAACCTCCTCAACCATGGCTACAACCCAGACTCTACACTGAGCACTACCTTGCCCAACCTGGCACCTGCCAAGAGGGCAGAGGAGGTCTGGGGGCTCCTGGTCCCTGGGGATGGCTGGAGGGGGGCACAGCTTCCAAAGTGGTGGCATGGTGGGGAAGGACAGCAGTTTTCCTAAACACCTGCGCAGTCTGCCCTGAATTAAAGAGCTTCTGCAATGCAAAACAGGCAGCATGGGGAAATGACAGATGCCCAGAATGCTCAAAGAAGTGATCATGGGAGACGTTAGTCTTTTGGACCATCAATGGGGCTTAAGCGACCATGCAGCTCAGCCCTGCTCAGCTATAATCTGCTGAGGTAATGAACCCATGTGAATTTGTCAGCTCCCAGAGCCACCAATTTCCCGCTTCTTGGTACATGACCAGGACACCACTTCCTTTCCTTACCCATAAGCCAAACAGAACTGTTGATGACTTCAGTGTAGGTGGCTCTGCTAAGGTTTTAATGACTCCAGCTACTCCTCCCTAATCAACCCCACTTTTCCATCACCTTTCTGAAGCAGTAGGCTCTGAAGCTAGACACTTTTTTTTTTCCCCAGCCCGCGCTGAAGCACATAATGCTGTTAGTCACGGGCTGCCAAGCAATTGCAGAAGCTCCTTGCCAGCTTCCCTAGACACAGCTTCCCCACGCTCAGCATCCCTGCCCGTGCTGCTAGCCGCAACTGCTCCCTGTGTGCAGGGAAATGCAAAACTGCTGCCTGACAAGGTCTGGTCCCCACCGGGCTCTGCCAGCTGCCAGCATCCTCAGTGACAAATTGAGTGCTGCTCGTGTGTGTAACACCCTCAGTGCCCGCCATGTCAAATTTTTGCAGAATTTTTCATTTCTTAATCAAAATATTGCATGACACCAAGTCAAACACCATGCCAAAGTCTTAAGTATACCCAAATTACCACTTTAGCAACCAGACCTGTAATCTCATCCCAAATTAGTTACCTAGTACCTAGAATATGTTTTGATACAACAGGGCTGACTGGCACTCATTATGCTATTCCACTTGTCTTCCAGGGTGAAAAGGAAGTCCATTTCTATTTAATGAGAATTTTTGCAAGAGTTTGCTGGAAGAAAAGAAGTTAATTCACTGAAGCAGCTTCTAATATCTAGAGGCTGCTGCGCTGGAACAATTGGTGTGTCCCACATTGCACCAGGTTATCCAAATGATAACAAAACAATAATAATTACATGTGCTTGCAAGTGTAAGCTCTGACTTGCCTACTGCACAGGCTCGGTGCAAAGGGGGTAATTAGGAGGAAAGGGATTTAGGAAGCTTTAACTTCAAGTGTCAGATGATTACAGATGAAGCTGCAATTTGGCTAAGACAGTGGAAAAGGCTCTTGGTTTTGGTCCAAGCTTCAAAGCACTCATCACATAAGCCACAAGAGGAAACAGTTTGCATTTACCCGTATCTTCCAAACACAGGTGTGTACATAAATGCAAGCACTGCATCTTCCAGACATACCATCAGACCCCCAAGTATCCAACAGCAACTCTCTTTCAGCTCGTTTACTTTCTGCTTTTCCAGCCTGAGCTCCCAGAGAGTTATTGCCTCTCCCCCAGGTACCCCAATGAGCTTCACAGACCAACCAGACCCATCCAGCTGCTCATCAGAGCAGCCCCCTGGTTTCTCATCACCCATTTTTGGACCCCTCGCACATCTCTGGTCTTCCAGCCAGTCCTGCCTGCTTGCAAGGCATCACAGAGCCAAAGGACAGGTTGCTGGTGTGAAGTAAGAAGGTCCCACAGCAAAGAAGCCTTTCTTGGAAGCAAGAGGGCCACAGCTTAGCCCCTGGGACATGTCTTAGCACATGCATCCTCACATGCTGGGAGACAGGGAAATTATAACCCTAGAAAATGCTTTAATGGCTAGAAAAAAAACCACTATTTTCAACTATTCAACCCACTTCTTGCAAAGGAGGGCTTGGGTTTTCAGTTGCATGAATCTAGAAGCTATATGGAAACCACTGTAAGCCATGAAGGGTCATTTTACGAACCCAGGTCTGAAGAAGCAGGGGAGGCTTTGAGGCAAAATGTTCAGCACGTGTGAACACTGCAAGGTGAGAGAGATGGGACATGTCGGGACAAAGAGGGAAAAGCACAGGCAATCTCCACGTGACAGACCAAATCGTGTCTGGCACATTGCTGCTGGGCTGGGACTGGGACTGGGGCAGGATAAGCCCAGGGCCGAGGCTCACCAACCCCCTCTGTGTGACTCTGCTGCACAAGCCTTCTCCATGTGCACCTCCTGCCTGGCAGGGCTTTGCTCCACCCTGGAGGCAGAGCTGCCAAGGTGGCCATCTCCAAATCACAGAATTATGGAATTGTTTCGGTTGGAAAAGACCTTTAAGATCATCAAGTCCAATCATTAACCCAGCACTGCCAAGCCCACCGCTAAACCACAACCCTAAGTGCCCCATCTACATGTTTTTAAACACCTTCAGGGACAGTGACTCCACCACCTCCCTGGGCAGCCTGTTCCACTGCTGGACACCCTTTCAGTGAAGAGATTTTTCCTAATACCCAGCCTAAACCTCCCCTGGTGCAACTTGAGGCCATTTCTTCTTGTCCTGTTGCTTGTGACCTGGGAGAAGAGGCTGAGCCCACCTCACTACAGCCTCCTTTCATGTCTCAGGCTGCCTCCAAAGGAGAGCTTTAGGCTCAAGATCCCACCAAGAGATCATTTTAAAGCTACCCTAGATGTGAAAAATAAGATGTCTGCAATAACAGAAGTGCTCTCTTCTTTTCCTGTTTTCCCTTTTCCTGACACCCAAGTTGCCCAGGGATATCAGATCTGGTCTTCATTGCTGTTTGCGGGAAGCCCACCTATTGCTTTCTGTGCTTTTAAAACTTAAATATAAGGCTAAGAAATCTTGAAAGATTTCCTTTCTCCAGAACAGACTTTGCCTAATGACCAACACTGTGTTAAACAAAACCAAACAATACCCCAAAAGGCAAAAAGCCTGGATGCAGCTCAAAATCATCAGGGTTTAAAATGCACTGATAATTGCTTGTTTTCCTCTCTCCCTGGGGAAGGGCCCATCCCACCTACTCATAGCTGTCCTGCAGTTCACCATCGATCCATGAGCTCTCTGTGCTCACATGAAGAGACTGCTCAGCTTGAGGGAAATCCATCCCATATGCCTTAGGGGTATCCAAGGTGCGGAGAAAATACTCATGGGAGTTTCTGGTCAGTCTCTACTGACTGTTGGGCTTAAACCCCATGCCCAGGTTACAGGCAGGCAAAGCTAGGTGGTGGGAATTGTCCTGTTGCTGCAGATCTCAATATGATGTGTTTTCTTGGTGATGCAAGATGAGTTTGGTGGGCATCAGTCCAGAGAAGGAAGGTCTCCTCTTGAAAGCACTCAAAACCAAGCCCTCCAGACCTCTAGGCAGAGGATCTGAATTGCTAGCATTACAAGAAGCAAGCAGTTGGAAAGCCAGCGAAGTATCATTTCACTTAGGAGCCGAACATCCAGCCTGCCTCAGGAAGTAATAAAAAATGAAAGAAAAGGCTCAAACCTCTTCCTCTGCACAGCCTGGACTACAAAAGCCACATCATCACTTGCTGGCCATGTCCAACTTGAGCTGAGCCAGTTGTCCCCACTGCCTTCTCCCCTGCTCGCTTTACTGTGGCTCTTGGGTGAGCCACGATGATCTGCAGCTCCTCCAGGGAAGTCTGGATTCTGCTCATCTCTGTATCAGTGGCTTCCCTTCTCCACCGGGCTCAGCGTTTCAGCTCTTTTTTCACGTGCCAGCCTTGCCTGCAAAACTGGACATGTTGTATAACATGGTATCATTCGCAGAAAGGCTGAGCTGATACCTCTGTAGACATCTCAGCTGATTAGCTTGTGTCTCTGACACGGTATGGAAACTTTTGCCTTTCCAGGTTCCTGCCCCTGGTGACATCAGTCCTCCCAGGTCATAACGAAGCACACCCTGTTCATCTATCTTTTACCTTCCGTGGAAGCTGATGCTAGAAAGTCTTAATGAGACTTCAGACTTGCTTGCTGCAGTGATCCCATTGCAATGGGTTTTGTGGAAGAGGAAGGTTTCAGGTAGATGACACATCTGCCTGTGGACTGGGCAGCTGTAGGTGTACCACAGGCACCAGTCCTTAGGACTAGGAAGCTAAGCTGGGCTTTATAGACCTCATGGTCTGGAGCATTTGCCACTCGCCCTACTTTGTGGAAGGGCATGTGGAGGAGACCCTGCTCACTGGACTGGTCCCCACCATATCCATTTTGCATCACCTAGAGGAGAAGTTGGAGCAGGACCTCCTTCTAAGGTGAATAATCCCACAACTCAGGAAGTGCAATGGAAAATGGAGATGAAAATCAGTGCTGATTTAAGAAAAAACATGAAAAGAAAGAGTGCAGCCCATGGATCAGGAGGATGGGGGACTTGGGCTCTCAGGACGACAAATTTAGGGGCATGGGTTAGTGGTGGCCTTGGCAGTGCTGGGTTAACAGTTGGACTGGATGATCTTAAAGGTCTTTTCCAAGATAAATGATTCTATAATTCTGTAAATTCATTTGTAATGATTACCCAGATACATCATGAAGGACCATGCTTCATCAGACCTTGCCGTCCAGAGTATGACTCTTCTGGCCTACGTATGGTGTCCACCTTGGGACTCCTGGGGCCAGAGGGGGTGTCTTTGTGTTCAATAAACTCACGCTGATTTTTTGTCCATGAAGATGACAAATTCAGTTTTGAACCTGTAAACTTTCAGTATCTACCAGGTCTCGTGGTGCGGCTTGCCACAGCTCACCCAGCATCATCTGAAGACCCACTGCACCCCGAGCCTCCCTCCCGCTGTCTTCATTTTCTTGTCTTCCAAGTTTTTCTACTGACACAGATGATAAGTACCTGCGTCCTCCCCAGTTTAACCTCGTGGCTATTCATTATGTTCTCTGTTGAATTGAAGAGGGTTAGTTTAATTTATAGTTCCTCATATAAAAGCTGTTCCAGAGCTTTTATCTGTTTTATTGGATCCCTCTGGCTCCTGCACAGCCAATAACACAAAACCAAAGACTCTTGCAACCAACAGTTTGTTGAAAGACAGCCCATAACAGCACTGAAGAGCAACTTTCAAGCCAGCACTAAAAGGATTAGTAGGAGAACTTGGTTCTATGATGTTTAGATATTCAAGGTTCCTGGATTGCTCCCAGCTACTAAGACAGGTGTAAGTTCCCCTCCAAGACACATATGCAGTCTGGACTTCATGTAATAAAGTTTGAGGATCCAAAACACATACAAAAATAACAAAAAAACCCCAACAACTAAATTGTGCAGGTGGCCCCCAAATGCTGTCAGATCCTCCCATTATGATTTTTTTTTTTTTTTTGTCTTCCTGGTGAAATTAGAAAAGAACTCTAAAAAAATTCTTTTGGACCAAGACAAAAGCAAACCAAGCATGAGACCAGTGTGCAGTGATCTTATGTGAATATTTTGTCTGGGTTACAAGCATACTCAGTTGTATTTGAGATTTAATTGTTTTCTGCCTTTTAGCAATTCTCTAGAAAAAAATAACATCTTGATGTGTGCACCTGAGGCACCACTCATCTGGTGGTCTGGTGAGTCAGATAGAGAACCTGGGTGTGATACCTCAGGGTATCCCTGGGATCTTCCACACTGAAAGGGACGAAACTAGGGAGAAATTAATCTCCCACATCACTGACAATGCTTCAAGGTCTGCAGCTCAGACCTCTGCAATGTTTAAGCAAGCCGGGCAGCCAAAAGGCTTGCCCAGCTGTGGTCCAAGCACTGTCTCAAGGAAACTCTCATGGCACTTTCTGATTTGCAAAACGTAGCTCTTACAATGTCCTGCTTGCCCAGTGCCTGCTCTCCAAGTGCTGCTCTGAGTGGGGAGGGCAATCAGACAAAGACAAGAGAGGAAACCTAATGCATCAGCATTCATAATTTTTTCCATTATACCCTTTCTATAGCAGTTCCGCAGTGGATTACTTTCTGCTTTCTGAAAGGTGGAGACAGTTTCATACAAAAGACTTGAATTCTGCAAAGATCTTAATTGCTGGAGAAGCCGGAGTACAAAGGACAAAACAAAGCTCTATTTTTATCCTGCCAGAGCACGGTGCTGTATTAAAAGCCTTTGGTATTAGCCTCTTTGTGTCTCTGTCAGGTAAGGAGAGCCAGCTCCTGCCCCTTCCCAGTGGGTATCCTGTTTCTGCAGAGGGATGTTATCTGTGCCCCCACCCCTGCATCACCCATTGGGCCAGCGGGGAGCCAACGGGTTTGTAAAGTGGCTTTCAGCCTTTGGCCAGATCCCGTTACGGCTTCTTGCCCTGGTGAGGAAAACAGTGACATGGAGAAAAACAAACCACCTTGAAGTTTTTGGGTTTGTGCAGTGTTTCTCATCCTTAAGGGCTGTGGTCGTTGACTAGTATTATCCTTGGTTTATGCCCAAGGAAAAGATGTGGCTAGGAAAAGGCTTGCCCAGGCTGTCCCAGCAGGTCGGGAATAGGAACGGCAGCAGGGACCCGACCTCCTGCCTCAGGGATGATGCTCTGTGGCCACTGACCACACAGCCATTCTCAATGAGGTTTCACCAGCACAGCATGCTGCCCTGGCTGCTGCCTCCACTTCCTTCTTGCATCTCTGCCCTCTCCTGTGCATATGTTTCCTCCACCCCACATCACTCATATGTGTGTCTTCTTCTGCTCAGACACGCTCAAACCCACGTCTGGGGCCCCACATCACACACCCGTCTCCTGCATATGTCCTCTCCCAGGGCCCTTCACCATCAGACCACATGCTACAAATTTTCACCCATCTTGAAAGTATTTTGCATATCTCCCTATGGGGACTAGAAGGCAAAGGACAGAGATGATCTGAGTTTCAGCAAGATCTCGGTATTTCTACCCAGCTCATCCCACCATGCAGCAGTTACTTGGCTTCACCATCTGCCTTCCAGGATGCATTACATGGCATCAGAGGAGGCATCTCATGTCTTCAGGATGGGTATGTAGGACCCATGATTATTGGTCCTTCTCTTGTCTGGAGTATTTTCAGTCTGCATCTACACTAGTAAATTAGCCGCAGGCAGGACGTGGCACTGCCTTTCATCCACCTGCCCTGGGACAACCCTGGGGTGGTTTGGAGGTTTGGATGGGTCTTGGCTGGAGGGGAGAGTTTCCCAGCCTGGGGATGCTCTACCTGCTCAGGGTGTGGAGGTAGGTTTCTGGGCTGGTGGCACTGCTGGTCTGGCCCATTTGAGCTGTCCTCATGAACTCTCTTCCCACGTCCATGCTCAGCCCCTTTCTCTGGACACTCAGACACAGCACCCTGGGGAATAGCTACCAGGGACAGCCACCATCCCAGAGCCGAGACCCACTGGAGCCCAGAACTCCTCGAGAAGTCAGCATGCAGTCAGCTGCTGAAAGGAGGCTGAGGCGCTTGGCTGGGGCCAGGAAAGGATTATCTTACCAGATAATTAGCTGCATGCTGATGGCCACTGAGGCAAGAAATAAAAGCAACTCAATGAGCCACGCAGCCATGTCTCAGCACTGGTCACCTCCATTATTCAGGGTGGATCTGCATCAGGTGTCATGCCTTTATCTGGGGCTTTGATAAAAAGCATTAATCAGCTGCATGTGAATTATTCAAAGAGATCATGGCTCACCTTTCCAAACCCCAGTGCTGAGGCTCTACTTCTCCCTACTCCTCTCCCTCCTCTCCAAGATTTATGTCTGTCTTTCCTCCCCCTATAACTTGTTTCTGTGCAGGAAGGATGGGCTGTAGTTACAGCACTAGCTTGTGACCCTGGGCTTTAGTTTTTGTTTTCTGCCACAGATTCCCTGCATTTTCTTGAGGGAGGTGCTCAGCACCAACTGCCTGGGGCCAGGATGGGGCCAAGTTCATTGCCAGTGCCTTGGCACTAATATCCTGGTGTAAACATTTCTTAGCCAGCAGGAGAAATGCTGTGAGTCTGAACAGAAATCCCTCGATAATCCCTTTATGACTCGGAGTAGTCTATTCTGCAGGTTTATTCCTACCACTGATGCTCAGATTTGAAACATATTCCTTCCTCTACTACCAGGAAGCTTATAGGGTTGGAATAGGGCTCTCCTGTCATTGCCTCCTTTGGGCTCCTGGTTGTCTTCTGCTTCAGGGAACTTCAGCCCACCCTTCAGCCATAGCTGAAGTTCTCAGTTCCCTGTGCCCAGCACCCATTGCCCTGGGGTAGGGCATGCCTTGCTGCCTCTGGCTCTCCCAGACCCCTCTCCAGGCACTGGTGGTCCATCTCCATCATGTAAACACGAGTACCTGCTGCCGTGCAGATGTCCTGGGACGTCTGAGACAAACACAGGGATGGTAGATACAACTTTGGATTTACAGGAGACACGGGTCCTTCCAAAAGTGGATACTCAAAGGGCACCTGATCTGAGCCCTAGCTCCCCATGGACACCTCTACTGCTGTGAGAGGAGGTGAAGCCCTGTTTTGGGATTCTGCTTCCCACTGCTGTCAAGGCAAACCCAGGGGCAATGTCTTGCTTGGTGTTTGCTGATGGAGCGCTCTGATTCCGGCTCCTTTCCTGGGACAGGCTGCAGAGCTGGGTTGCTTCTGGTGCCTCAGACCAAAGATGGGCAGCAAGGAGAGCACGCTGTGCTGCGTCTCTGAATTGCTGAGGGACCAGCTGAACACTGCCACAGATCTGGGGTTCATTTTACTGCTGTCTGTAAATGCCAGCGTGAGGAAACTGTTTCTAACTGAAGGGCTTTTTAATTTAGCAGAGAAAGACGGAACGGGTAATTAACTCTGGAAAACTTCTACAGGGAGATGCTGGATACTCCGCCACTGCCCTGGGCAGCTGATCCCCACAACAGTGAGAGGAGACCCTAACGGGTGTCTGGCTGCTGGGGAGACCAAGCTCCACATTTTGAAACTTAAAGGGGGCTTGTAAGAAAGATGAGGACAGACTTTTTATTAGAGCCTGTAGCGACAGGACAAGGGCTGATCGTTTTAAACTAAAAGAAGGAACATTCAGACTAGATACAAGGAAGCAATTGTTTACACTGAGGGCGGCGAGGCGCTGGCCCAGGCTGCCCAGAGCAGCTGTGGGTGCCCCATCCCTGGCAGGGCTCAAGGCCAGGCTGGACGGGGCTGGGGGCAGCCTGGGCTGGGGGGAGGGGTCCCTGCCTGTGGTGGGGGGGTGGGACTAGATGGCCTTTGAAGGTCCCTTCCCGCCCAAACCATTTTGTGATCTATGATTCTATGATTTCAAGGCAAATGCACCCCAGAAACAGGAGCAGCAGCTCTTGCTCCAGCCTGTAATGATGCAAAGCAGGTGAACATGCTGGGTAAATATTTCTGTTCGTTGTTGCAGGCCAGGGGTAGTTTGTGGGTAATCATCACAAAAGAACCAGCAGCTTCTGATGCACCAATATAAATTTTTAATGAAGTTAGAATAATAGAGAAATCCCAGCACAGCAAAGAGTTCATACAGGGTGAACAAAGACAGCCTGGCTAAACCGGCAGCCATCCTAGGGAAAAAAATAGGAAAGCCTGTACAAGATTCAATGAATACGCAGTTATTAATTGGAGTGTAATCAAAGACATGCAAGGTAGGTTTATGAGGAGATAGAGCCTGTCAAAACAAGCTTGGTTTGTTTCTTTGGAGTCGGTTTGTTTGGTAACTGCATGAAAGGAGCAGGTTCCTACAGAATGTTTGGTTTAACGCTGCCTGCTATCAGTGCCTCACACTAAAAAGAGCAGATTAATGGAGACAAACTCTAAAAATAGGACATCAGCTGAGAATCATCTTTGAATGACAGTGCTATGGTGCAATTTTGCTATTAAGCTCATAACTACCACATTAGTGAAAGGAATGTAAAAATAACTTACAATCAAATTTTCAAATAATATGAAGATTGACAGAGCAGTCAACAAGGAGACAGGGGAGGCAGCCACGCAGAGCAGTGGGGACCTTGAATGTGCCTGAACCAAAAAAGGGGCACTCACGTGCCAAAAACTGCCAAGAAACAGCATCTGCACCTCAAGCTGGCAGAAAATAGAGCCGACTTCCATGAAAGCAACAGCTCCAGACAGCACGGTGCACCAGCAGCCCAGCACGGTGAACAACCAACCCATTAATCCATAACTGCATGAATGGAGGAGGGATGGGGAGAAGGGAGGTGCGACATCCTCACTCTGCAGCGCCGCAGAGATGCAGTAGATGCATCCCACCTGTGCCTGTATTTAGAGGGAGGGTGCTGCAAGTTGAACATTAGTGGGATAAAGAGCTGCGAAGATGATTTGAGACGGAAAAAAAAATGCACAATGAGAGGTGCCAAGAAGGGCCTTCTTCAAAAGAAGACTGAGAAGTACTTTGACTACAAATATGCAAGAGCTTTCAAGGGCAGAAAAGACCTGGCGAGCAATGGGCATAGAAGCCTCTGGCTTCATGTGCTCTGGACACCATGATGGGGGAGCCCAGCTGCCTCAGCTCAGGCTCCTGGGTCCCTGGGACAAGAACCACAGCATCTGGGGGTTTCTTTGTACTCAGTGGGGACTAAATTGGTGAAAGAAGCCAATTCTCATGGGGCACTGGAACCAGATTCCTGTTCGCTGAAGATCTGGCCATCCCTTAATGGTGAGGAATAAAGTTAATGGCACTGGCCAGCAGGACCAGGGCAGTGATTATCCCCCCACACTCAGCACTGCTGAGGCTGGACCTTGAATCCTGGGTTCAGTTTCCAAGAGGGACCTTGAGGGGCCGGAGCATGCCTAGAGCCAGGCAGGGGGCTGGGGCAGGGGCTGGGGCACCAGTCTCATGGGAGGGGGCTGGGGAGGTTCAGCCTGGAGAGGAGGGGGCTCAGGGGGCACCTGATCGCTCCCTACAGCTGCCTGTAATGAGGGACAGGACAAGAAGAAATGGCTTCAAGTTGTGCCAGGGGAGGTTTAGGTTGGATATTAGGAAAAATTTCTTCACCAAAAGGGTGTCCAGCACCAGAACATGCTGCCCAGGGAGGCAGTGGAGTCACCATCCCTGGGAGGGATTTAAAAGACATGTAGATGTGGCACTTAGGGGCATGGGTTAGTGGTGGGCTTGGCAGTGCTGGGTTAACGATCAGACTCCATGATCTTAAAGGTCTTTTCCAACTGAAACAGTTCCACGATGCTGTGTTAAAGGTGAGGCTGCAGCACGCAAGCATCAGTTGAGCTGGCTGAGGTCACAGCAGGCAGTAACTGGAACATGGCTGCAGCCCGCTCCTCCGCACCATCAGCATCAAAGGTAAGGCTGCTCCTCTGCGGCAGCCTAGGCCCTCGCGGAATCAAAGGCAAACTGAGGAAAATGCCTACCGTGATTAAAATTCTACTGGGAAGTAGAAGTGGCTCTTGGCTGGCTGTGCAGCGCACCAATGGAAAAATGCACTTTAAAGCAATTTGGCTGAACTAGCTGGATATTTGTGTTGGGCATTTGAAACATTCTAAGAGACATTGGTCACCTTGAAAGTGGAAGGAATTACCTGAGTGATCACTTTCTCAGCCTCTAATTAGTGCAACCTGATGCTCTGCCTTTCCAATTCCCAGTTCCCTGGAGGAACGACAGTTCTTCATTTCCAGACACAGAAACACCACTTTCTGCTTTTTATTGCACCTTTCAAGCGGATATTTTTTTTAGATTTTAAGACAGAGAAAGAATTGCTTCTCTGTGTGCAGAGTACACAGGATTGCTGTCCAGGAAGCAAATGGGGTAAAACCTGAAGGGCAGTTTGTTAGGGCAAAAACATCTGATTCAGTTGGCGTGTTTTTATTCACTTCTGCTGGGTAATGAAGATAGGAAGCTTGGAGCCATCATGAACGGAAGGATGCTCCATCCAGTCGTCCAGCTGCTGGCTGCACTAAGCCTGTGCAAATGCAGGACAGTATACCCGCTGCTTGCTCACAGCAGGGGAGTAGAAAGTGAAGGAAAGCACTGAAGGAGCATCCAGCCAAGGAAAAACTGCTGCTGTCATGGATGCAACATGAAGAGCAGGTTCCAGAGGCTGGAGCTGACACTGGCTGGGGGAGGAGGTGGACCTCCAGGTCTAGCATCTTTCCATCTCGGTCTCCCACCGCCTGTCAGCTGCCCACAGCCCCTGAGAATTCCCTTCTCACACGGACCCTGGGACAGGTCAGGGCTGCAGAAATGATTCAGATCTCCTGTTCCACATGCCCATCAGTCATGAACTTAGTGATCACCACAACTGCACCACCTCAATGCAGGTGCCCATAGGAGGTGGTCTGAACACAACTCAAAGTGGCTTGTACTACGTATGGCTCCTGTGGGTGAGCCAAGATCTCCCTACAAGCCCTGGACCGCTCATCTGCCTGTCTCTGCCATCCATTCCCCACCCAGCTCATCTGCCTGGGCTGGGACCCTCGGGAGGCTCCTTGCCTTTCTCCTCCCAGACAGCAACTGAATAAAGCAAGTCTTTTCAACTCTCCTTTTGCTGCTCAAACTCCTACATAAAAGCAAGACAAAGGTAGGTATTTTTTTTCTGTTTGTTGCTCGGCAGGCTTTTTTGTTTTGTTTGCAGGTTTTTTGGCATTTGGGTTTGGGGGTTTTCTTTTTAAATTATTATATTTAGCATGCCTGCCCTGCATGCTGTCTATCTGACTCCTCATTTTTTTGACTCCGAAGCAAGGTTTTGCATGAACACGTACCTGGGAGATGTTCAGGGGGCCCTGCTGACTTCTAGCTGGGGCACACACTGGATTTCAGTGCAAAACTTAGTGCAACATCCAACCACAAGCAAAAGCCCTTCCTCAGTTCTCTTTTTCCTCTCCCCTCTTTAATGTCAGTGTAAATGATCTATAAGACAATTTAAATATGCCAGTCATGTTTTTGTGAAAAGCTCCCATATTTTTGCAATGACAGCATGGCTAAATGCATGAGATACACTAAGGCTGACAGAAAGGACAGACAATGTTTCCTTCTCTCGTGTTCATTATTTACATGGTGGCAAAACCTAGACTGTAAGAAACCTTAAAAAATGTTCATTGCAGATAACACATAATAAAAAATGTAACATTGCAGATAATACATAAGGCATGACAACCGTGAGAAAAAATTACAGTAAGACAAATAAACAGGGGCAGAATTTGAAAAAGCTGGGGAACTACATTTGTCTTTTAACTTCCACCTTGATAATTAACCAAAAGATTTCAGTTTCTTTGAAACACATGCAAATTTTATAAAGCCAAATAGCAGAACCTTGGGAAAACCATGGCATAGCCCTGGTGCTGACTACCACCTAGACGCTGGTGGTTAGCAGCCTCGCACACTGAGCTGTACACACTGCATCTGAGCTTCCTTGCCCCTCCCAGCAGACATAATCACCAGCATCTTCCTCACCCTCCAGATTCCAAACCAAGCAGGAATGTGGCTCCAGCTCAAGCAGGAGCTGTGTTTTCCCACTGGAGAGGACACAGGGGATCAGTGGGAGTGAAGGACAGACCACGCTCTCACCTGTTGGTGAAGACTTTGCTGTAGTTGAACACCTGGATCTCCAGGATCTCATTCCCATCGATACTGCTTGCCACTGGCCAGCGGAAGGTCTGCAGAGGAAGGATGAAAGGGGGATGTCAGGCTTGTTTCAGGGAGCTGCTGCAGTGTGATAAGGGTGGAGCTGAGATGACCATGGGAAAAAAGCTAACTACCCCATTTCCCCAGCAAAAAGGCAGGCAGGGCTGTTTTAAAGGGGTCTCATTAAGAATGTACCTCAATGCCAAATATCTGATAGATAGATAGATAGTATATATATATATACATAGTATAAAGGGGTGTGTGTATATATATATACATATCATATATATAGCAGTGATGAGTGGCATTCCTCAGGGGTCTGTACTGGGACCAGTGCTGTTTGATACCTTTGTCAGCAACACGGACAGTGGGATCGAGTGCACCCTCATCGAGTACCAGTTTGCTGACGACACCGAGCTGTGTGGTACAGCCGATGCATTGTGGGGAGGGATGCCATCCAAAGGGACCTTGGAGGGCTTGAGAGGTGGGCCTGTGCAAACCTCGTGAAGTGCAAGGTTCTGCACCTGGGTTAGGGCCATCCCCAGCACCAATATTGGCTGCGTGGAGAATAGATTGAGAGCAGCCCTAAGGAGATTGAGAGCAGCCCTAAGGAGAAGGACTTAGGGGTGCTGCTTGATAAGAAGCTCATCATGACCCAGCAATGTGCACACGCAGCCCAGCAAGCCAACAGTACCCTGGGCTGCAGCCAGAGCAGCGCGGCCAGCAGGTCAGTGAGGGGGCTCTGCCCCTCTGCTCCACTCTGGTGAGACCCCCCTGCAGCGCTGCGTCTGGCTCTGGGGTCCGCAGCACAGGAGAGACACGGAGCTGCTGGAGCGGGGCCAGAGGAGGCCAGGGAGATGCTCAGGGGCTGGAGCAGCTCTGCTGTGGGGACAGGCTGGGAGAGCTGGGGGGGCTCAGCCTGGGGAGGAGAAGGCTGCGGGGAGACCTTAGAGCACCTGCCAGCGCCTAAAGGGGCCGGCAAGAAAGCTGGGGAGGGGCTTTGGGCAAGGGCAGGTGGCGATGGCACACGGGGGAATGGCTTTACCTGAGAGAGGGGAGATGGAGATGAGAGATGAGGAAGAAATTCTTCCCTGTGAGGGCGGCGAGGCGCTGGCCCAGGCTGCCCAGAGCAGCTGTGGGTGCCCCATCCCTGGCAGGGCTCAAGGCCAGGCTGGACGGGGCTGGGGGCAGCCTGGGCTGGGGGGAGGGGTCCTTGCCTGGGGGGGGGGACTAGATGGTCTTTAAGGTCTCTTCCTACCCAAACCATTCTGTGATTCTATGATACACACACACATTAACAAGGTAAGAAGCAATAGGACAAGAAGAAACAGCCTCGAGTTGTGCCAGGGGAGGTTCAGATTGTATATTAGGAAAAATTTCTTCACTGAAAGGGTGGTCCAGCACTGGAACAGGCTGTCCAGGGACACGGTGGGGTCATATCCCTGGAAATGTTCAAAAAACACATAGATGTGGTGCTTAGGGACATGGGTTAGTGGTGGACTTGGCAGTCCTGCATTAACGTTTGGGCTTGATGATCTCAAAGGTCTTTTCCAACCTAAATGATTCTATCATTCTATGACTTTATACATATAAATACATTTTTCTATACGTATGTGTATATATATATATGAAATCACCTTCAGTTGTGGGGTTTTTTTACTTCCCGACGCAAGAAATCAGCCTGCCAAGCTAAACCACTTGAACTGCCTTCAGTTTTCTAAGTCACAGGTTTCTTGCGACCTCCAAAAGCCAAGCACACCCCTTTGCCAAGCGGCTCTTGGTGCACCAGATGGGATGGGAATGAGACATCCCAGATGCAGAGGCAGCGGGGTTGAGCCCTGCATCACTTACAGGAGCAGCAGCGCTGCACTCAAAGTCTTGAAAGGAAAGTGCTTATCAAGCAACTTCACAGGAAGAAATTAGTGACTCTGCAGAAATATGCCAACACCTGGTTTTAAGCTATTTTTTGCCCCTTTTACATTTTCTGCTGTGACTTAAGGAAGCAAATGAAAAAATTCCTAAAACAGAAAAGAAAACTAGAAATGGCCCCATGACAGTGGTATCATTTTTCGTACAGTCCAGCCTCACTTCTCATTCTGCAGCCAGATTTACTCTGGGCTCTTCATCATGGGCATGTAACAGCCCTTCCCCTTACAGCATGTGCACTGCCGCCTGCTCACTCCTCCCCACCGCTTCGATGCTCCTAATGGTTGATAAATGCAACCAGCAGTCCCAAGATTAATTTTGAGCTGCCTGTTCCCTCTTGCCACCTCCATTCCTCTCTGTCCTGAGAAGTTGTCATGTCCTCACCGTTCAGGGCTCTGCAGTGTGTGCAGGTGGAGATTCATCAGGCCGGTGCTCCTGCCCACAGCTTGTCCTCCCCACCATGGTCCTCAGACAATGCTGGTGAAGGGGACAGATCATGACAGAGTCCACCGTGTCATGAGCACAGTAGCAGCCCATCAACCTCTCACAATGTGCTGGATGTTAAACTGGTCCCATCTATTACCTGCAGTTTCAGTGGGGATGCTTTACTTTGGGATAAGCTGCTCTTCCAGGAACAGGACTTCTGGTTGTTTCTGAGACAGAGACAGAAAGCTCAAGTGCAAGGGACGTGATTTCTGCCTGGATCTTCCTGGTCCTTCCTGATATGTGGTGTTTATGTGTCCTCACCACCTCAGCAGAGCCTCAGCTTTGATCCATCTCTCCTGAGCCTTGGCCAGTACAACACAAACCCAAACCTCTGCTGCCACAGCGCTTATGGACATGGGTTAGTGGTGGGCTTGGCAGTGCTGTGTTAATGGCTGAACTCAATGACCTCAGAGGTCTTTTCCAACCTAAATGATTCTGTGATTCTATGCTCTCCATAAAAGAATAAACCATGCTGGTCATGGCCTCTTTTAGCTCACACACAGAAAAGAGTTTAAAGAACTCCAGAAACACATCCTGAAGCCCCAGCAAACTCTGTTCCTAGACACAGACAGGTCCTGGTGGGTTTTTTTCCTTCCTTGGAAATACCATTCTCTGCTTGTTGTGTAGGCATGCCCCCCCTCTGTTAGAGGTTTGTCAGGAAGCAAAATAACACATAAGGTCACTTGAAAAGTGTGGTGGCCTAGAGAGGCTCCCAGGATTCCACTAAACAGCCTTGCTGACAGCTTTCCGCACCGAGAAGCTCGTCCGGGGATGTTCGTGCCGCAGCACATCCGCTGCTGCTGCAGTAAACCCCAGGGGTGGCCGGCCAGCGATGCACGGCATGGAGGAGCATGCTTCCATCTGCTGTGCTCTGCAACATGCTGTATCATCGTGGGAGCTCTCCTTGCACACTTGCTTGCACACTTCCAGCTCCAGAGGGACCCACCTGTCTAGGGCCACTAATGCAGTACGGTTAAAGCACTTGGATTTTTGCCTAAAATCCTGGGGCATGCAGTACAAGTTACCATTTTCCGCTGTCAGGAGTCTTCCCTTCATGGTGTGGCCCCTGGTTTCTTGGGGTTCAGAGCTGAATTCTGCTGCAGATCCCCTGAATTTGGCTAAATCGTTCAGGACAGAATGCAGCTGCTCTCGGTTTGGAGCTTAAAAATAAGGGTTAGGATTCCTCCACCTTGACTTAGCTGCTTACAGGTTAACCACCTAAATCCACACCCCTTGTCTGCAATCTCCATCACTAGAGAAACTCTGGCATGTCCTGGGTACAAACCAAGCCATGGCTCACCTTTGGGAGGGGGTCATACACTCTTTCTATCCTTTGTGGACAAGACTATCTATCCATGACTATATTCCTCAGATTAAAGAAGGGCACCCTGCTCTGGAAGCTGTCCAAAATCCCCCCCAAAAAACATTAACAGGTCAAGTCTCCTCTTGGTTTTATCTTAGTGCATGGAAAACCACTCAAATCGACTGGTAGCACCCAGCCATGAGCATTACAAACTTATTTCCCCTACTCCTGCCCCTTCATTTTACAAACACACTGTCCTGTGCACTAGTGAATCCCTAGGCATTGCTCCCCCCGAGGCTGCTGTCAGCTTCTCTGAGCATCCTTTGATTTTGAGTATTCTGGAGAGGCAGGTGGTTGATCTGGAGCAGCCAGACCACCTCTAGCACCTTGTGGGTGGAGGTCTGATGGTGGCAAGCCAGCCCAGCTGCGAAATGAAAGTGCAAGCCTTTGTGCTTCTCTCTCCCAGTTACAGCCATTTCAGCCTCAGCAGACGAAAAAAAAATAAAAAAAATAAAAAAAACAAAAACCAAACCAGCAGCTCAAAAGAACTAAGTGATACGCTTTCCCTCCTAAGACAGATTTTTTTCATTATTATTATTATCTTTTAAGCCTGGAAAGCATTATTACAGTCTCACAGCCTGACCTCTTAACCCAATCCACAGGTTTTCGTGTTTCAGTCAAAGACTCCTCAATCAAACACAGATATGCCTTGTAGCTCAGTCACAACATATTTTTAACAGGGAAAAAGGAAAAGTAAAAACCATCCCAGAATTCAAGCAACAACATTTAATTACATTTTCAGGTAAGTGGTTTCCGCAGCTGATTGCTTGCAGTGATAAACACCTGCACCACCATTCTGCTTTGAATTTATGGGCTTCGGCTCCCCAGCCTTCACCCTGTGTCCTCTCACCAAGCTAAAGGTGCTACCTAAACTCTTTCATTTGGCTATTTAGATTTCATTCAGCTTTTTGGATATAATTCCTCACTGCCTGTGGAGACTAACAAAGGGAATTGCCCTCGGGCTGAAGCCAGCACTCACACTGCAACACAGAGTGGCAAAGCCATGTCCCAGCCCAGACCACGCACCTCCAGAACAAAGACTGGAGATGGGCACCCTGCTTTAGCACCTAGCACAGGCTCTGCCAAGGCAGGCATCATCCCCCTGCAAACTCCTGCTGCTCCCACTGGCACTGAGGCAGCTCACCCAGGAGCCGTGCCCCACTGGCACAGCCTGGCCCTTTGCAAGCAAGTTTTCCTTCTCTCAGCACCCTTGTGCCCTTCATGCAAGCGATGGAAGAGGGCAAATGTTTTGGAGCTGAAGTTTTCTCTGTTAATTTATAACACACCCTGCGGGACTACTTGCTCTCATCAATTCCGAGTGCCTGGGCTGAAGGGAAATGCTGTGAGGCAGGGAATGTGGGCTGGGGAGTGAGCACAAACCATGACATGCCATGGAGAAAATCAGTGGTGAGGGATGCAGTGCCTGCAGAGAGTCCCACACCTGCCTTCCGAGCTGCCTTCCACCAAGCTGCTAAAAACCAGCAGCACCAGGATGCACCCCCAACCCTAAGGTGCTCCCCAGCTGTGGCATGCATGGAAATGACCTGTCTGTCATCTCAGACCCAGTGAGTCCAACTTTCGCAACAGGCTGCACTGAATGGCTGCTCTTCACGGTGTTTATCCATGACCCTATTTATCCATGACCGTGACCATGGCAGAGGACTTGTGGTGCGGGGGCAGGCTGGAAGGCTGCTGCTAAAACGTGGCTTGTATCAGTAGAGAAGCTCGCAACGGCCACTTGGCTTCAGGATGAGTGCTGGAGTTAGCTAGCAGGGTGAAAACCGTGGACTTTACTTTTATCCAATGGAGCTATGCGGTCTGATGGGCCACGGCGCTGAGGAAGCCAAGGGAATGAGACTACAACCATCCATCCCTCCTCCCCTGGCAGCAGCAGCAGCTCCACTCAACCTTTCAAGTCCATTTTTAAAGAGAGATGAACATCCAAGGATTTTGCAAAACATCCATGCCATGTGGACGCCAGCTAAAAAACTCACAATAAACCTTAACTTCACATCTAACTGAGGGACACATTCCAAGAGGTGCTGCATGCTGCCATGGGGACAGTGGCTCATCCCAAATCATCCACCTGTGAGGTTCTCCATCTCCTTCCAAGTCAGAAAGTTGCTCATATGTCACTGTGGTAGACATCTGACCCTCACAGTTTCCCCAGCTCTCCAGTTCTCCATAGCTCATCTCCTGGGACTGATGACCTCATATCCATCAAAAATCCCTCCAGCCATGGCATGATCTCAGTACTACATCACTATTAAAGTAATAGTATAATCGGCAAACTAGTTTCATTCCTTCTCAATAATCTGCCTAGAAACTGGGGGACAGACTCTTTAGCAGGGCCTGTAGCAATAGGACAAGGGGTGATGGTTTTAAGCTGAAAGAGGGGAGATACAGATGAGAGATGAGGAAGAAATCCCTTATGCTAAGGGCAGCGAGGCGCTGGCCCAGGCTGCCCAGAGCAGCTGTGAGTGCCCCATCCCTGGCAGTGCTCAAGGCCAGGCTGGACGGGGCTGGGGGCAGCCTGGGCTGGGGGGAGGGGTCCCTGCCTGTGTGGGGGGGGTGGGATTAGATGTCTTTAAGGGTTCTTCCAACCCAAACCATTCTGTGGTTCTCTGATTCTATAAACTTGCTCTTGCTTCACATTTCACATAGGAAAAGGTATGGGGGACACTGTCACGGGAGAAAAGATAAGTGTGATGCACCAAACGAAGAGAAGTGGCAACCAGACTGTATTTAAGGCTCAAGCGAAACACAGAAAAGGAAGAACAGGATCCTGGGCAGGAGAAGGCTGAGAGGGGACCTGAGTGATGCACACAGGTACCTTAAGGGCCAGTGTCAGGGGGCCGGGGCCGGGCTCTTGTCAGCGGTGCCCAGCGACAGGACAAGGGGCAACGGGCACAAACTGCAGCACAGGGAGCTCCGTGGGGAGAGCAGGAAAAACTTCTTTCCCTTGAGGGTGCCGGAGCACGGGGACAGGCTGCCCAGAGAGGCTGTGCAGTCTCCTTCTCTGGGGACGTCCAGAGCCCACCTGGCTGTGATCCTGCACAGCTGCTGTAGGAGAGCCTGCTTGAGCAGGGGGTGGGCTGGGTGGTCCCAGGGGTCCCTGCCCAGCCCCACCACCCTGGGGTGCTGTGGTCCTGAGCTACCAGACATTTGTGATGACTGTGTATTATAATGGGATGGCTGGAGGAACCCCTGCTCCCCCCTGCTGTATCTGCTATATGTCAGGAGAAAACCAGCCCTGGGTGACAGCTATGCCTGCTCCCTCCATCAGGGCTGGGTCCAGCTGTGTGCCAGATGTGGAAGAGGAAGGCTAGGGAGAGGATGTACAGCTGGAGGAGCATCTCAGAGTGCCTGCACCACTGTTCATAGCCAAGTTGAGAGCAAGCAGCTCTCAGCACGGGGACTCAGCACCATCCTGACCACCTGTGGGCTCCCTCCCCACCAGCCCCATTAGGGAATGCCAGCAGCACCGACCCGGCAGCAGGTCCACCACAGCACAGTGCCATGGCCGGGGTCGCTTCCACAGGCTGCCGCGCTTTCATTGCCCTTCCTCATTCCCTGCCTGGCTGCCTGTTTGTTCTCCCTACTGGTTTTATTGTTAAAAGCCTTTTTAAGAAAAGCCCTGTGCAAAGCTAAGCAAGCGATATCTGCTGGATCAATTTTAGCTGTTTTTATCAACAAAGGGAAGAAAAAAAAGAGGTGGAAGCAGAGAACCGTTTTGGCAGAATGCAGAAGCCAGATTCATCCAGCTAGACAGCTTTAAGGAAGCTGGGAGAGCATCTTTGCAAGCCATGTTTCCCCTTGTTAAGCGATGTCACCCCTTTTCAAGCCATTTCTCCCCTTTTTAAGTCGTATCTCCCTTTTTTCTGTAGCATCTGGGAACCTTGGCTGGATGCTCATCCTGCCTGTCATCTCCAAGCCTGACTAATCAGGGGCATTTCCAGATGTTCAGGTCAAGGCTGTAACTGTGGGTCTTGACTGTACTGGCAGCAGCATCTAAGCCTGTCCTGGTCCCTTTAGGAGAGACTGAATGCAGGCAAGGAAGACCACACAGGACTCATCCACAGCTCTCCATGCCCAACACCAGCACTGGAGTCCCCTTCCCTCCTGTGCTGGGTGCCTGCAGGACAAGCCCCTCCAGGAAGAAACCCTTTGGGGTGCTGGCAGTTCCTGGTTAAGTAAAATACAGCCGTAGTGCCATACAGACCCTTCGGAATAGCCAGCAGCTCATCAGCCCCAGGCTCTGGAGAAGCACAGGTTTTGCATAATTCATTAAGCAATGAATAAAAATAATTGCAAAAGAAATAGAGTGAAACCAAACAAATGGAAACTACTGGTGCAGCCCAAATTCAGCCTGGTAGCGGGCCCTCATGAATGTTAAGCGGTGGCAGGGAAAGCCAATGCCCTCATTAGTGCTGTCAAAAGAAACTTTGGCTTTACATGAACCTAATGTGAATTTTCTGTTTGTCCTCAGCTCTGAGATGAGGCAGGGAGCATCTTCTTCATCCTCACCCCAATTTGTCTGCCCTCACTGAAATGAGAGATCAGCCAGCTCAGCTTCCAAAGCCTTCCCCACATGGGGGATGAGGCATCCCCCCAACCAAGTCACTCCTCAGACACAAGGTCACCATTTTACTCCATTTCAGGGAAAAGCAGAGGGTAACAAGGTAATTTCTGAAGCTTCTGGTTCATAAATGATCAGTGCAAAGAGCCACCTGAGCACTGGGAGGGCACACAGGTAACAGGCGAGTCGCGTGGAGTAACACCCCACCTCTCACCCCACTGGTACTGAATTCATTGCAAAACTGAAGAACTAGGGAGCTGAAGAGGGAATAAAACTGCTTCTGCAGAGGGAGGGCAGGCAGACCATCCTGCTCATCCTTGACTGTCCCAGACTTGCAGTGCCCCTGAGCAGACCCCGTGATACTGCTCCAGCCATCAGGGCTCATCAAGAAGACAGATCAATTTTGGGTATCACAAGCATGACAGACCACATGGACCCATCACCTCCCTGCAAACTCTGCCTGTGGGATATCCCCATACAGGGGGAACAGCTGGGGAAGCATTGAGTGCTGCAGTGATGCAATAATAAAAATTTATTCAGTAAAATTTTCAAACTGGGCTTGTCATCAATGGCATGATGTCTTGCCTTGTGTGTACTCTCAATGGGAAACACCTGCTTTCCTGGATAGCCCCATCAGCTAATTACTCCAGGCAGCACAAGACACACTCCTGAGCTCAGAGCAGGTTGCTTGTCCGTGGCCATTGCACCAGGGAGTCATAGAATCATAGCATCGCTTAGTTGGAAAAGACCTTTAAGATCATCAGGTCCAACCATTAACCCAGCACTGCCAAGCCCACCGCTAACCCATGGCCCTGAGTGCCACATCTACACATTTTTTGAACACCTCCAGAGATGGTGACTCCACCACCTGCCTGGGCAGCCTGTCCCAGTGCTGGACACCCTTTCGGTGAAGAAATGTTTCCCAGTCTCCAACCTAAACCTGCCCTGGTGCAGCCTGAGGCCGTTCCCCCTTGTCCTGTCGCTTGTGACCTGGGAGCAGAGACCGACCCCCTGGCTGCAGCCCCCTCCCAGGCAGCTGTAGGGAGCAGCAAGAGATAACAAGAGATTTAATAGAGGAAGAGGGAAAAGGACTGCATCTCTGCCATCTTTTGGTGTGGCTTGTGCTCTGCCCTACACAACGAGCAGCATGCACCTATGCGAGGACCCAGCCTGTTCCTCCTAAAGGCAGCTCCCTCCAGCTGTGGAGGGGCAGGGACTGGCATTCAGCCTCCCAGTGTGTGCCAGTAGTACTGCTCTTACAGAAAAGGGCAAGCAGCACCCTCCCCATTCCCACCCGTACAGGAGGCACGGCCCACAGGCAAATCTTGCCAATGTGGCTGAATTCTCAGCACGCCCCCAGCAAAGCTGGAAAGGTGAAGCCAGAAATGTAGGCTTGCCTTCCCCTCCAAACTGTAGCAAGGCAGATCTCACCGGCAGTCCCCTGCTGTGCTTCCTGTGTTTTCTGTGCATTGTTCACTGCATGCCACTAGAACACACCAAACTGTTGTGGTTTGGGCCAGTTGGGATAGTGTCAGGTCACGGTGCTACAGCAGGAGCTGTGTCTCACCTGGCATTAGTACACATTTAGGTAACTGAACGCCTTGTGGAGCGGCTACGCACATCTCAGCTCATCTGTTAGATGCTGTGAAGACCTCGCTTGACCCAGAGGATCAAAGCCTGGCTGGTGGGGCAGTTGTTCAGGGCGTGAGCCCTCTTCTACTGGCACAGGAAAGACTTAGGAATATGTTTAACTTTAAAACCACTCATGTTTGGGAGGTCCCAAGCCCCGGAGTAGCCAGCAATTGCACACCCTCATGTCATCTCTGCCAGGGCTCCATGCTGATCTTGGTCCCCAGTGCAAAGTAACCTCTGATTCATGCTGGAGTTTCCTCTGGCTGGAGCCAAGTGCTGATGAGGAAAATCAGGGTATCTGCAGTGTGGGTGAGCAGGGGGCTGTACAGCCTAGCTGCTGCATTTGCATCACCTATCACCCAGCACAAGGAGATGAGAGAAGCCCAAAGATTGGTCCGGACACACAAGATTGCTCCAGATCAACTTGCCTCACCCTGCTGCAGTTCACTTTGTAGATACTACCAGGCTCTCACAGCAGGAATTGCAATAATCATGATCTAAACAGAGAGATGGGGACAGCCTGAGGCTCATCTACCCAGATGCAGTAAGAAGCACTAGAAGAAAATATGGTGCATGCTGATATATACACCTGTGGCTCAAGGGTCTCTTATACCTGCTGTCTGTTAAGCTTTATAGTCCTCGTCCTCCTGATATGCACCAATGCCCATCCTCTCCTCCACACTGCCTGGGACTGCAGCGGGCTCCAAGCTTGGCTGGGATGCTCCAAGATCACCACGCAGCACCAAGCACTCAAAGCAGCCAGTGTCTGGCATCCCACTAAGCCTGAGAAAGCAAGTGGAGCCTCCAGCCCTTCAGCCTCAGCAGAGAAGGATTCAAATCACAAAGGGTTTTGAGATGCAAGCAGCTCTGCCAATGTGCACCTCCGTGGTTGTTATTCAAATCAGTGATTATATTAACAGATTGCTGTGTGCAGACCTATAGAAATCTGCATACCATTAACATCAGCAGCTTCCCCTGGCTACCTCAGCTTTGTAGGACCGTGGTTGGAGCTACATCTCTAGCCACCTTCTCTGTGCTGCACCCATCCCGTGCAGCCCTGGAGCTATCAGGGGCAGATCCCACCCTGTCCCTGCCCTGGACTTACCCTGCCCCTTAAGCCTCCCTGGCAGTTTAGGACAGCCTGAGTTTAAGCTCTCCCCTAAAACCAGGAGCAAGGTCTAATGTGTGCCAGGGCTGCCGAGGAGCAAGGTGGATCTGGGTATGCTTCTGGCTGCACAAGCTGGCAACACCACGGGGAAAATCACCCCACAAACTTACCCCATGCCTAGAACCAGGATGAAACCTTATTTCCTAAAGGTGGAAAAAGCTATATAAAGCAATAAACAGTCTAAAGATCCCAATATTCTTCGTAAGCCCTTGTATTTTTCCACCCCTGGGAACTGGTTATCTTCTACGAGAAACACAAAGCAATCAGAGGAAACATCCATTCTCTTTTGAAAATATATTTCTATTTTGAATGTGACTTCTTAGCAGCACCTCTATTCCCTGCTTGTGTGGGTGACCTTATTTCAATCATCTCAGAATATTTCATTGGTAACTGCTTAAGAAAAGTCTGTATTTTAAAACCACCCAGAACTCGGGTTTCAATTCCTACTCTGTCCCTTTCCAAGCCCAAAGCTGAGCGCTGAAGGCTGGCACAGCACCCAACCAGCACCCAAAGCAGATCAGTGGGGCTGTTACCAGCATGAGCGGAGAGATGCAGGTGGGTACGGAAGGCTGGCAGGCTGAGCATCAACAACTGAGGCACTGGGGACATGAAAAAAGTTTTCCCCCCTGAGGCAAGAAAACTGAGAGCCAAGAGCCCAGAAGGATTTGCCCAGTGGGGACAAGCATTTTTCCCTGAAACTTCAGTGCCAACAACGTGGATTTTTATTATTTTTTTAATTAATCACACCCCAGGGAAAGACTGTAGGGCTGTTTCCACCTCGTGGGACACCCTATGTCCTCAGCTCCAGCCAGGACACAGACAAGAGACCCGTTTAGTACCTGCCAGGAGAAACCCTGGAGCAGACAACAAAGATGCCAACACACTTAAATTGGGGAATGGGGACATTCATCTGGACAGGGAGTCACAGCAAGCAGACCAGATGTGTGAGGCAGACCAGGAGGAAAACACATCTCTTACCTCATCAAACCTGGCCTCGTCCTCACAGTTTTCAATCACTCGGGTGTAGAATGAGAGACCTGGAGGGAAGAGGAGAAGCAGGTTGGTTGCAGTGAGGAGTGAGGCAGCTGGGGTAGCAGGGACGAGTAGGGGCAGCAGAGACCGTAGAGTCGGAGTCTGCAGAGGTGGCCTCTGCACAGCCTGTGGGCATTCCCTGGGGTGGGGAAAAGGCATCTGCGAAGGTGTGAGACCACTCAGGCAAGAGGGTGAATCCAGCTTCAGCTCCTCCATACCGGCACTAAACACCACATTAACCTGCTTAATAGCTAATTAAGAAGGATTTTCTGGAGTGCACTTAATTGGCATATTGAAGTCGTGCTCCATCTATTGCAGAGCAGATGAAACAGAGCAGGGGGATGCGGACTGCGGCTGTTTCAGCAGCGGCTTTTAGATCAGTTGAACCAGGGCTCCTCAGGCTTAGGGGTATTGGTATGCCAGTCTACACACCCCAGAGGCATGCACGAACCCTAAGGGTAAGATTTAGGACCGACTACCCCACGAAAGCCACCCCAGATCCTGCACAGAGCAGAGGATCTTCATGTTGGAGTCCAACCACCCTGACAGCAGCATCCTTGCACTGCCACTGCCCCAGCTATGCCAGCCACTGCCTCGGGGCAGGGATCCGGGCAGGATGAGATGCTCAGACTGCTCTGCCTGTGCAGGCAGGGGAGCCTCAAAAGCCTCTGGTCAGCTGGGAGCAGGGACAGGGTAAGAGGAGGAGCAGCTGCAGAGGGAAAGCCCAGAGAGCAGCCAAGCATGTGCATTAGTTATTGAAATAATCAGGTTTTCCCAAGGATCCCAGCTCCTAGGTTGCCCCATGCTTTCAGCTGTTCTCTGAGGGATAACCTCACCCACCCACACTCCCTGGAATCAATATTTTTAGTTAATATCCAGTTCATAACACTGCAGGAGGAAAAATTACAAAAATGCTAATATTTAATCACTGAATCATATTGAGGCTTTCCCTTCCCAGAAAAGTAACTATCTCCTGGGTAATTTAAAACATCTCTCTCTGTGTGTCAGTCTGGTTTGGGACCAGCACTGCACAGACAACCTGAGGTCAGGGTACATGGATGCCAGGGTACCCCTTGCTGCTGCCAGGTCAACTTTTACTTTATTTTACCAAAGACTGAGGTACCCTGATGACACAGCCCTTGGCAGGGAACGCTCCATCCCTTTCTAATTTAGTTCTTACACAAGGAGGGTCAGAAAATCATTTTGTCAGACTTTCTGCTGCCTGCAGCAGCTGACCTGGGTAAGGCAAACCCAAAAGGTGCATCCTGTATCGCAAACCACTCTCCCAGTTCCCTGCCATGAATCATGGCACCCATGGATGCATGAGTTTCTTGGGGATATAGGCAGAGCACTGTATCTATCTCATGCCAGGCAACTTCAAGTGAGGGTGGAGGAGACCCATGAGCTTCATGGGCTATGGGATGGCTGCCCACCCTCGCCCCATGCACGTTACCTGCCTCCCAGTGCCAAGCGACACAGTGATGGCTCCCTCCTTGCTTTCCGTGGGGTGGGATGTAAGGTGCAGTGGGATGCAGCCCAGCCCCTCCTCACCCAAGGTAGGGGAGCCTCGGTGGGAAATAAGACCATGACTCCACTGGGATGGAGCCAGCAGGAGGAGGGCCACAGAGATACTCAGAGGCTGGAGCAGCTCTGGTGTGGGGACAGGCTGGGAGAGCTGGGGTGGCTCAGCCTGGGGAGACCTTATTGTGACCATTCAGTACTTAAAGGGGGCTTATGAGAGAGATGGTGGTGGTCATTTTAGTAGCGATGGGACAAGGGGGAATGGTTTTAAATTAAAAGAGGGGGGATTCAGACTAGATATAAGAAATATTTTTTTTATATACTGAGGGCAGCAAGGCACTGGCATAAGTTGCCCAGAGAAGCTATGGATGCCCCATCCCTGGAAACATTCAAGGCCAGGTTGGATGGGGCTGGGAGCAACCTGGGCTGGTGGAAGGTGTCCCTGCCTATGGCAAGGGTCTGGGACTAAATGGCCTTTAAAGGTCCTTTCCAACCCAAATCATTGTGTGATTTGATAATTCTAGGACCACACAGCCTCCTAGGTGATGGGACAGACACCACATGCCAAAGGCACAGCCAGCATCTCAGCTTTGGTGTGAGCTCAAGGGGCAGCTGCTGAGCACCCTCATGTAGGTATGGGAGCAAACTACCACAGGTCAGGGGGTGAATCAGCTGTGAGCGAATGCACGAGGAAGCAGGATCTGAAAGACGCTCCAAAGGAGACAATCTGCAACCCGAAATATTTCTCCTAAGAGCATGACTTAAGAGAAGCCAACCCGGTGGGACCCCTCTGCCCTGTCCCCTCCCAATCCAGTGAGCATTACGGTGATGTTTCTTTCATTACAGCAGTATCATTATCCATCTTCCCAGTGGTGCTCCAGGAGTATCCATGAATGATCTCCCTCATTTACACACACTAATCCAGAGACAAAGCCTCGCCAAGAAGCTCTTTATAACCCCATTTGTGATCAGTTAGCTGACAAGCGTTCTAATTGCACCAGGGCACAGGCCCCCTCCTTCACAAATGCAATTAGGCTGGTCTAAGAATGCTAAAAGTGCTATGGGCAAGTGACCCTGTAGGAGCTCAGACCCTGCTAGGGGACAGCAGCATACACCCCCAAAATGGGCACACTGCAGAAAAATCATTTTTCTGCTCTTCCCCTGAAGCCAGCCTGAAGAGCAAGTATTTGCAGAAAATCCCCTGTCACCCCTAGCTGAGTTGCACCTGCAGAGCAAAGAGGTTGAGAGCAACAGCAACTGATCTGGGGCTTTGGAGCCCTGGTCAGCATGCATAGAGCGGCTGCTGTGGAATGATGGGTGCCCTAGAGTCCCTGAAGTCCAAAACCAGCCCCAAATCTGCCTCCTCCTGGGAGGGTCATAAAGGTGAGGGATCCTGTTGATTAACACAATCCAACGCCACAGTGGGAGACAACTCCCTGATACTTAGGGGTGGGAGTGGATTTTGGCCACAGTGCTGGGACAGAGCCTACTTCTCCCCTCCACTTCCAGAAGAGGAGCTGGATAACCTGGCACCTCCCCCTGGCTGCTCCCAGCGGTCCAGAACTGGGAGCTCCTGTTCGTGCCTCAGTTTCTCCTCTTTGCAAAATGCAAATAGTGCAGCTATGGCTCATGGGGGCTGCTGGGAGTGCAGGGATCCCTGGGAGAAGAGGAGCAGCGTTATTCCATAGTCATCCCACACGGCTGTCAGTCTCAGCCCATTCTCAGGAACGCTTTTATCAAGGTTGTGATTTATTAATCTCCCACCTGAGCTGAAGTTGAGCAATGTTTCGGAGCACTGCCCACCTGCAGAAACACACATGGCAGCCTGTCACAGTGGAGTTGAACTCTTTTTAACTTCTTTTCACTCAATAATAGATGTTTTTGGCTGAATGAGCAAACACACACTCGGGGAGCTCTGCCTGAACCCCCCAGGCTGTGCTGCCAACAGGTGAGGAGAGGGAGAAGGCTGGATAGCAGCTTGACTAGCAAAAAGCATCCCTCTCTGTGGTGCTCAGTAACTCCAGGAAGGCCAGGGTGCTGAGAAGTATCAGCACAACACTCAACCTTTGAGTTGCTGTGAAGAGCACTGAGGGATGTGAGGCTGGTGGAGGTCACCTCACTCCACGCTAAAGGGGTCTAAAGCTCTTCTAGAATCACTGGAAAAAGGCAGGAGACTCTTCCCTCTGGAGACTTTGGTACCACAACCCAACTGTCCACAGCTGGATGCTCTACCAAGCCTGGGACCAGGCTCTAGGCCAATGTGCCTGTCTCCATCCCATCCCATCCCATCCCATCCCATCCCATGGCAGGGGTTAGCCCAGGGCTGGGCAGTTCTAGGGCAGTTTGGATGGGCCCTGGTTGGAGTGAAGAGCTGTGGCTAGCCTGGGTGGGGATCAGGGCAGCAATGGCACAGCATCATTTTAATCAAACAACAAAAATGCAGCCAGGTGGTTAAAGAGTCAGCCAGAGAGGATGAGGCAGTCAACAGGACAAATAATGCAACTTCATAGCAGCACTGAACTTGCCACACCATGACTCTGCTGCCCACCATTCCCAAAGTCTCATGAGCCAAGGGGACAGCAAAGCATTGCCTGAGCCACAGATCCATTAAACACTGGAGAAGCTCTGCCCCATCCACACGCCAAGTGCCCACAGTGCTGGGATGCTTCGTGGCCACCTCCAGTGTGGGACCAGGTGGGGAGCAGATCCTGTTCCCAGCTCCAGGTGTACTTATGGACCCACCAGCACAACAGCATCATAGCCATGTCCTAAGCACCCTGGAGGCAGGAAAGCCTTCACGCAGAAGGCAGTGCAGTACATCCTCAGAGTTGAGTGTCACCTGCTGAAACCCAGCACTGAGACCCACCTGTGCTGTGCTGAGACCTGACTCAGGCACCAGCAGAACCCAGGCCTGCTTCATCCAAAGCAATCAGCAATCCGGCATAAACCAATCCTCACACGCACCACCAAGCATGCCAAGAAAAGACCGAGAACATGCAAGAACTCCTAGCTCACTATTAATACAACTGTTGAAATCCATGGTGTGTCAGAAAGATCACCTTTCCATAAGGATCATACTGCTTATGTATCTTCACAGTGTGGTAATTCCAGTCCCCTCACCCAGAACGAGGTCCTGTCCCCCATGCAAGGTCCTGTCCCAGACTCACATCTCACGTTAGCCAGCACCCCAGGCTCGCTGCTCTTCCACAACCCAAAATGATGCTGCTACACCTCAAAGAGGCATCCAGGGGATCTGCCCCTGGACTTCTCTGTCCACAGGGCAGACATGGAGCTGCCTCTGCTTGTTCCCCTTTTGGGGCAAGGAATTTGAGTAAGATGTAGAGAGGCTTTGGAGCTAAATGATTACATAAGACACTAAACTGCTGTTCCACGTACAGGCAAGTTTTCTGCAGTTTTGGACACAAAGTGAGTGGCATGAACAGGGAATGAGCCCCAACCCCTCTCTACCCACCATTCCATCTGAGGGATGGGTTGGTCCTGGCCCTCCTGCCTGCTGCCTTCACTGGCCCTACCACACATGGGATCGCTTCCTGACCCACCTCCACCACCCTTTTAGCAGCAGGACATTGCTACCCATGACCTCAGGATCCAGCCCTGCTGGGTCTGGTCACCAGGAGCCTCTCCTCTAGCACCAAGCTTGCAGAAGGCAGCAGCATCAGGTGTCCCAGTCCTGAGCTCTGTGCCTGCCCAGCATGAGCAGGGGAAGAGGCATCCCTGCCTGCAGGTATCAGTAATACCGCTACAAGCATAGCATGAGACTAAACCCCCTCTTTGCACAGAAATCAATTGCAGCAAGATACCAGGAAAAAAATTTCTGAATCCTGACCCAGCCATCCTTGAAGATGAAACCAAATTTCTCCCCTGGGAAAGAAATGTCCATGGGAGACCAGCTTCTAATGGCTCAGCACCGGGGAAGGAGACACAGCTGTGAAGTTTAGTGTCATCCTCCCAGGATGGTGTGACAGCAATAGCAATCCTGCAACACACAGAAGTCAGCTCATGCCTGGGAGGGGAATGGCAATGGCAATGGGATCATGGGGGGGCCTGGAGAAATGTCCTGGCACCCCGTGAGGGCTCTGACAAAGGAACTAGCAGGAGCATGAGAAGGTGGGCACAGCAGGAGCACAGTGGGTGCAGCACTGATCTCAGAGCATCTCAGAGTGGGTGTCATTCCTTTGCCCATTGCTTGGACCATAGGGTCTCACAGTGGCTCTTAAGCAAAGATGTCTCTGCTGCGGGGACAGGCTGGGAGAGCTGGGGTGGCTCAGCCTGGGGAGGAGAAGGCTGCGGGGAGACCTTAGAGCACCTGCCAGCGCCTAAAGAGGCCGGCAAGAAAGCTGGGGAGGGGCTTTGGGCAAGGGCAGGTGGCGATGGCACACGGGGGAATGGCTTTACCTGAGAGAGGGGAGATGGAGATGAGAGATGAGGAAGAAATTCTTCCCTGTGAGGGCGGCGAGGCGCTGGCCCAGGCTGCCCAGAGCAGCTGTGGGTGCCCCATCCCTGGCAGGGCTCAAGGCCAGGCTGGACGGGGCTGGGGGCAGCCTGGGCTGGAGGGAGGGGGCCCTGCCTGTGGTGGGGAGGTGGGGGCGTGGGACTAGATGGTCTTCAAGGTCCCTTCCCACCCAGACTGTTCTGTGATTCTGTGTCACAGCAGGGACAGATCCTGCCTGTTCAACAGGATTAGGTGCCAGGCTCAGGGCCAGGCACACTCAACACGGGTTCTCCTCACTGGGAGCACCCGTGGTGGCCTTTGGCCCTCCTGCAGACCCCCTTGCCCCACTGCCAGGGGAGGAGGGCGGGAGGAGGGCGGGAGGGGGGCGGGGGATGCCTAGGGTGGCTTAGGGCTGGGGCCACTCCAGGCTTCAAGCCAGCGGGGGGGGCACGACCTGTTCCCAGAGATGCTACTTAACTGCCCCTGTGCTGATGTGGGGAGGCAGGGACAGGAAAGTAAAGGGGTAATTGTACCTTTTTAATGACTTTACACCCGCTAAGGCAGTGCAGGGAGGGCCACTTCAGACAGTGCTGACTGCCCTGGCTTGGAGGTGATGAAAATACCTGCTCCCCTGCTCTCCTGCGGCTATTCCCCACTTCTGGCACTGACAAACCACCCCACAGCTGCCTCTGCACGCTGGTGTGCTCCCACATGCGGGAAGATGGATCCCGTGGGCTCACACCCAGCCTGCCCCAAGCCCCCAGGTGCCTGGAAATGGTTTGGCTGCTGCTGAGGGTACACACTGCTGGAGAGTTTTTGTGCTTTTTGCAGCTTGCTTCGGAGCTGGCGTGGATCCAAGGAGAAGAACCAAGGCTGCAGCATCCTTAGAAGAAACCCAAGCACACACCAGGTTCCCGCACCAGGCAAGTTCTCCTCCTGTCCCTGCCAGTGACACTTTCTTGGGGACACAGCTTCATGACCAAGCCCGTGACCCTACAGCAGGAACCTCCGGCTGGGGCTGGGTCCTGCTCCCGGGGAGGGGGGAGTTTGTCACCCCGGGACTTGCCCCTGGATGAATGAATCCCCCTGCCCAGGGGGTTAATGGGGGACCTGCAGTGTCCCAGGCCGGGTGCAGGCGGGCAGGGGGACCCCAGGAGAGCAACTCTGGTGAGGGGGTGCTCATGCCCCAGTCGAGGAGGGGTGGGCAGCCCTTAAGGGCTCGCATCCCCCCTTCCCAACCTAAGCACGGCCGGTGGAGGGGAAAGTGAGGCGGGGGGGGCGGGGAGGCGGCGGCAGGGAGCAACCCATCCCGGGACCCTCCCCGACAGCCCCCCCCTCCCCGCTACCTCGGAAAGCCGCTTTGGCGATGCGGTCGGCTTTGCCGCGGAGGCCGGAGACGGTGCGGAGCTGCAGCAGCAGAGCCATGGTGCGGAGCGGGCTGGTGCCGGCTGGCAGCGGGACGATGCGCTGTGTGCGGTACGGGGCGCGGGGCGCTGCGCTGCGCGGGGTGCGGTACGGTGCGCGGTGCCGGGCTGCGCTCCGAAGCGCGGTGCGCTGAGCGGGGCGGGGTGCAGTACGGTGTGCAACACGGTGCGCGGGGCGGTGCGCGGAGCCGCGGGGCGGTGCCCCCCCCCCCCCAACAATTCGCCGTTGAACCCTCCCCACCACCACCCACCCCCCGGGGAAGCCGGGTGGTTGGGGGGGCGGGGGAGGGGGCGGGCTGCAGAGAACTTCCCGCTCCGGTTGCAGGCGGTTGTGAGTGGGGAAACTGAGGCAGCGCCGCATATCTCCCCGGCCCCAGCACGGCATCTGCAAGCTGGAGCCTCTGGGACAAGAGTGTGCACCCACAACACCCCTCTCCCCCCCCCCTCCCCCCAAACCGTACCGCACGGTGCGGGGTGCGCAGGAAGACCTGAGCTCAGCCCACACTGCCTGGGACCACCAAGGGCCAGCCAGCGCTGGGACCCGGCACTGTGGGCTATTCTCCGTGTGTGTGTCCCTGCCACGATGCCCACCGGTGGCACACGTTGCTAAGAGCACACGGCAGAGCCCATGGCTGTGGCAGTAGGGCCGCTGGGGCACAGCCCTTCAGCTGGACCATGAAGTCTGGAGCAGAGGGTGGGACGCGTCTTGCCGCGGTGCTGGATGCAGGAAAGTCCCTGGCAGTGTTGGTGGCATCCCAGCCTGGAAGAGCCGCTGCCCAAACGCCAGCAGTGCTGCGCTCTGCTGCATGCTTATACGAGCTGCAGTACGCTCCGCTCGGCACGTTTGCCATGCTCTACGCTCAGCCTCAACAGGACACAGTGGAATTTCCAGATATAAGTGGTTTATAATCAGCTTTACAATCTGGACTCGGGTCCTGCCTGTAGGGTTGCACGTGAACACCTTTCCTGGGGTCTTCCAGTTGTCCTTTATTTCAAGGATGATGATTAATGCATGCATTTAGGAAGAGGAAGAGCACAGGGACAAGGGTCTTCAAGCCTCATACATCTTCCTTTCCTGCTTGGGCTCTTCCAGGAAAAATCCATCTGTGGTCAAGCATGAAATCAAGAGAGCTTCAGCATCATCAGAGAGAAGCGAGGGTGAAATCTTCACAAATAAATAATAAAACACTGGAAATAAGACATCTGTTTCCACCTGCCACATCAGGTTCTGTTAGAGAGGCTGGATTGCTGTCGTCCTGCCAGCAGCAAACATCACTGTGCTTGTTCATAAGTGCATGAGAGAGAAGAAACTTGTGGGGATTAACAGCGCGTGCCATTTCTCATTAGGTTTATAATTAACTCCTGGCAGCAGGGAGGGAGGAGGTGGCAGTGTGCAGGGTGCCGACCGGTGCTGAGGGATCCGGGAAAGGCAGATTTGTCATAACATTGGGAGGGGAAGGTGCAGCCCTGCCCAAGCTGGTCCGTGACATGCGCCCATGTCAGAGTTCAGGAGATGAGGCCATGTGTGACCCGGAGATGGGTCCAGTGTGTCCCATACTGCTAAACCAGCATTTTTTGGTCCCTAGTTGGCCTTTTTCAGCTGAGCCATCCAGACTGGTGCTGCTTTTGCAACCCCCTTCACCCTTCTGCCTTCAGCCTTGCTAAAAAGCTGGATTTTGGAGGCAATGAGGGGGTTTTTTTTGTTTATCCTGATTGTTTGGAGGGGATCTCATGCTTTTTGCAACACATTTTAAGGTGTTTGGCTCTTCCCTGCTGTGTAGTCAATGCTGCATGAAGGTCAACGCAGGTGCTGCTTTGACCCTTATCACAGAGCATCTCTAGTGGGACAAAACAGCCACATGAAACTCTTCAGTCAAACACTGCTCATCTTTTCTGGTGGCCCAGCAGAAGATGTCCTTGCCTCCATCTCCCCCAGTTCTGCATCCTAGATTCACTCAATTCGAGAGCAAGCAAATCACACCAGCAATTCTAGGAGGCACCTTCCAAGCAACCCACATTGCCCTAAAAGGCACAAGTACCACAGAAAACACCTTCTAAATCATGTAGTTAATTTTAAACCTCTTACTTAATATGAGAAAGTGGATAACTAAGAAACAAAAAATCCCATGTAAGTAGTGTTGACTAAAGATATTCATTGCAGTAGGATGGATCACTTAGAGCTGCAACTTGATCAGGTGAGTGGTGCTAGATGGCCACCACATAAACACCAACCTGAAGGACCTGATAAGGATTGTGATTTCATTTTTCCTAATTTTCTATGAAATCCCAGACATGATTTAGCTGTTCCTACTCTAAAAGCACAAGTGGAGGGTTCCTGGGGAGTGGTACCCTGTAGTTTTACAGCCAGACTTAAAGAGACACAGCAAAGCAAGAAAGAAGAAATTAAGGCTGAAGATGATAAACACGTGGGTCTTTAATACGGTGCATTAAATCTGACTGCAATCTGGCAACTGCAGTCACTGAAGGCAGTGCAAGGAACTACTGCCCCTCGGCTGCTGGACATCCTCTGAGGATGCTACAACCCAGCAAAGTTTGCTCATAACTAAGAGACCTCTAGAGCTCAATGCTCTTCTGGTTGGTGGAAGATCTACACTTGCCTCCCTAGTGATTTATCCACCCATTATACCCATAAATTGGATAATGAAGATGAGCAGGAGCAACTTAGGAACCCAACAGCAAAGTCATCAAAAAACCACAAGGATTGTCAAAGTATGGTGTGTTAAAAATGTTCTCTCCAGCTTAAGAGCTAAAGTGTCCCGCCTGTGATTAACAGAGCAAGATGAGAAAATGCCCTTTATAAACACTAATTTCAGTTTTTCACAATATCTCTGCAATTTTCACATCGCTGCCTGTGAATAAAATTACACACCCACCTCTGAATCACTGATGATTGCTCTTATTTACTATGGGTTTACACCACAGGCAAGCAGGAAAGAACTACTTGCCATGGCAGAATCAGGCCCTTAACCAGTCCCTCCACATACACCTCCCACAGCACCAGTATTCCCATTTAGAAAAAATCCAATTGCACATGCTGAAGCAATAGATGATGCTACAGAACATTAAGCCCCAAATTAATGAGATTTTCTTTTCTTAAGTCTTCCCTACTTTTTTCCAGCTCTTCTCTTCCCACGCTTGGAAAAATTGTATCAGCCTCTCCATTTGTCAAACCACTAAAACTCTATATTAATTACAGAAAGTTGCTGTGTTTTTCCCATTTTTTTTGTGTTGCTAGAGAGTTAGACAAAGGCATTGCCTTTGGGGGCTGATTTTGACCCCTTTCATCAACAGGGGGGGACAGGCACTGAATGATGTTTAAATGCTAATGGGGGCAATAATATATAGTGTAAGCATGCGTGTGTGTATATCAAGATGTATATTTTCCTCTTTATGTTATGTTTCTCTTCTTGTGCCATCCAGGCTGCTGCTTAAAATCCCCAGGAGCCTGATACCTTGAGCAGATCCAGGCTGCAGTAACACAGCCTGATTCTAGTAACATACCCACAATAACTGTGCCAAATAATCCACTCCAAATTTTCTTCCCAGTGCTAGAAAGCCTTGATGGATGCCTGAACCAGCCCTTGTCATTGCGTCTGCAGACTGGCACAGTGATGTAAGGCCTGTGGTGATGGGACAAGAGATGATGACCTGAAAGAGGGGAGATGGAGATGAGAGATGAGGCAGAAATTCTTCCCTGTGAGGGTGGTGAGGTGCTGGCCCAGGCTGCCCAGAGCAGCTGTGGGTGCCCCATCCCTGGCAGTGCTCAAGGCCAGGCTGGACGGGACTGGGGGCAGCCTGGGCTGGGGGGAGGGGTCCCTGCCTGTGGCAGGGGGTTGGACTAGATGGCCTTTAAGGTCCCTTCTAACCCAAGCCATTCTGTTGTTCTGTGATTCTTGAGTTCCTCCAAATGAAATTCACAATAACTGGAGGGTTTCCTCCTGCCAGGTGTGGACAAGGAGATGGTTCTCTGCTGGATGTGCAACCATCAGGTGTCCCAGCAGGTTGCATTTCACCCCATTGTCCGCTCTCCTCGCTCCCAGCAGGATGCAGGCAACGTGGGGCAGAGCCCATCAAAGGGGCAAACAAAGCCCAAAGGAAGGCTCTGGTGCCACGCCAGCTGCAGGCAGCATGCATTGGGGACAGCGTGCTTTGGGGACAGCATGTTGGTAGGGCAGCAGTGCTGGCAGGGCAATGCAGCAGCAGGTGGAGAGGGGAAGCAGAAAGCAATTATGCAGCTCTGTCTGATAGGCCCCTTTCAGATGTAGAAAATATCCATATGGGAGAGCTCTTGAGCTGGGATATGCAGCAGCTCTGTGCGAGGACAGAGAAGATTTCATTTTCCAGTGGGTGATTTTGCTAAAAGAAATATCACCTGCCCTTTCCTCCAGGCTGCTTCATTTAGTTTTCAAAACCTGCAGCACTCAGCTCTGCAGATTCCTATGCTGGGTCCACTGGCTGCTGAGGTCACCGCTGGTCCTCTCTCCCACTGTCAGCTAAAGTCCCAAATCCTGCAGAACAGGAGCAGCACCTGAACCAGCTTTTCCATCAGCATCAGCCTGGAGGGGAGCCCTGCCAGAGGGGCAAAGGGGCTGCTGCTGGAAGCACAACAAAAAGGAGCAGAAAAGACCCTTCTCCTGCAATGCAGATGTTCCTCAGACCGAGTCCAGGGGCCTTGGTGACAGGTAGCAGGTGAACCTCCTTGCCCTGAGGGACAGCGATGTGCATTTCATTTCCCATCAGACTCACTTTTTTTTTTGGCCCCTGTGCAGTCCCTTTGCCCCAACAGCAAGAACTGAACTAGACCCTTGGAGGATGAGTAAGGACACCCTCATGGGGGCACATACGCAAACTAAAGCACCTTTCTGGAGTTTCTCCAGACCTTTTCTTGGGGTGTTTTCAAGTGCTTCACAAGTATTACTTACACCACAGCTTCCCAGAGAACAGTCACATTCATTCAGCCCCACTCAGAGGGAACTGAACCCCCCATTGATGAACTGTCCTGTGGAGCAGGGTCTGTGTACTGTAGGTGCATGGGAAGCATCCAAGATACTCCTGACTGCTGTAATTGGGGCCCAGGAATGAGCAGAAAAAGGGCTGGGAGCAACCCTTGTCCCCCGCTGTCTTTCATCACTCCACTCACAGACTCCATCTTACAGATCCCAGCTCTTCCCGACCTTGACTCTGCCACCATCAGCCTCACTCCATCTGCCATCATCCCTCCTGCAGTCAAACCTCTTTCATTTTAAAGAATTTCAGGGATGCAACTGTCATGAATGAGGCTTTGTGGGATAAAGCTGCCTCGTAGCATCATCTGTGATTCTCAGTGCTCTAGTGGGTGGCTCTGCATGTGTGTATCAGTCTCTGGAAAAAAGGGGAGGAAATGCTGTGGAAGCAGTTTCTGTACATAAGCAGAAGCGCAAGCAAGTAAAAGGGCTTGTTTAGAAAGGAGGAATGCCAAATCCCAGGCAAACCAGTAAACTTTCCTGTGAAAATCAGTGCTTGCAAGGTGTCCTCATGTGATCTTCTGGATTGAGTGTCCTACTCCAGTGCAGCTGTGCAGGGAATAGTGTGAGCTCTGCACTTTTAGTAACAGCAGGTCCTTCTGGCATAGAATCACAGAATCATTTTGGTTGGAAAAGACCTTTAAGATCATCAAGTCCAACTATTAACCCAGCACTGCCAAGCCCACCACTAACCCTTGTCCCTAAGTGTCATGTCTACACATTTTTCAAACACTTCCAGGGATGGTGACTCCACCACCTCCCTGGGCAGCCTGTGCCAGTGCTTGACCACCCTTTCGGTGAAATGTTTCCTGATATCCAACCTAAACCTCCCCTGGCACAACCTGAGCAGGTTCTTCACCCCCTTCAAGCCTCCCACCAGTTCCCCTCTCCTCCAGCTGCATCAGCCACCCACCTGCCCTGCCCTGACTGCACTAACCCCAGCTAGAAGAGGTCTAGTCCCCTTCCCCAGCCAGAAGATCAGCAGTTTTCAAAGAAAGCAACCTAGTCAGTGTGGTAGAATTGTCCTTTGGTAAATCCGTTTGGCCTTTTGCATCATTTTCCGTCTATTTTATCTTCCCATCATATCCTCCAAGACAGGTTGGAGAGCCATGGGGATGCTCAGCTGAAAGCCCATGGTGAGCCAGACAACCTTCTCACTCCTTAAATGCCAGAGCTGTACTTGTTACTCAGCAGCTGTAGCACAGCTCTCAATGAGTGGATTTTTATTATTTTCTTTTTAATTCTAACATGGAGGTTTTCACGTTTTCTTGAATTCATGGCAATTAGCAAACCAAGCTTTCCTCATCTCTCCACCCTGCAGAGAGAAGCCAGCTGTAAGGACACGTGGTGGTTTCCTGCATGAGGTCTTCTGTGCCCATAGCAAACTCCTGGTGATGGATCCCACCCTCCCCAGTTTCTCCCCAGTCCCATGGTGGCTGAATCCACATCTCACTAGGACCTAGAGAAGATAGCAGCAAGGAGCCTGGCCAGCTCAGGCTGTGGTGTTGGCCACAATGTCCCACTCATGGGGATGCACAACTCAACTCAGGAACACCTCATCAACTCCAGAGCAGAACCATCCTCTAGGAAAGCAAAACCACGTGGCTTTTGGAAATGCTGCAGCTCAAGGCTGTGCAGTGTGGTGAGACCAACCCATGCCTCTGCAGCACGACTTGACCGTGTGGGGAGAGAAGGTGGCTGGGAGACCTTCTCCAGGACCCACACTGTAATGTCCTGGTGTGAGGTGGGTGCTGAAAGCCCCTGAATTTCTATTTTCTTTCCTTTTCTTTTTCTTCTTTTTTTTTTTTTTTTAATTTGAAATACCTCAGAGCTTAGATGGAGATGCAAATAAGGAAAAGCCCCTCCAATTTCCAGTGCCCCTTACAAGCAAGGACTCATTTTACAAGGATTATTTTAATAGAATTCTCGGATTTCTGTGTGCAATTACATTGGTTCTTTACAGGCAACTGACCCTTCTTAAAGCCTTTCCAGGACAGATCCCTGGTTGCCCTCCTGGGGCAGGAATGAAACCCACTACTCCCCTTAAATAAGGAGTTGGGGGGAAAAAAAAAACCAAAAAGCCTAAAAAATGCAAAGCTGGGGACATTTCTGCATCCCCTGCAGTAGGAAGGTTGAGGGAAGGGGGTGCAGGGGTGGATGCAGGCAGTGGCTCCAGGGTGGGTGCAGGCAGAGGGTGCTGGGGTGGGTACAGTGGCGAGGGCTGGCTGGGTGCAGGCAGTGGGTGCAAAGAATGGTCAAGAGTGGGTGCTGGGTTGTGCAGGGGGGTCTGGAGGGGTGATGCTGAGCTCCCTGCCTTGTTGTTGGTGTTGTTTGTGACCTGGCTGGGCCAGGCAGAAGCAAACAGGACAGGTCTGGAGGCAGCTGCAGCACAGGGATGCTCCACACCCCCAACACAGCTGGAAGCAAGTAGGGGCTGAGCATGGCTGGACCGCACTCTGGGGACCCCCACCCTGCCCTATGGACCCTACACCTTTCATGGGTCCTGCACCCTGCCCCACCACCCTGCCCCTTCCTGTTCTAAGACTGCATTTAGCACGGGCTGTAAGAGCCAGGAACTGTAGAGACCCCATCTCCCACCTGCTCTGCCCTTGAGCCCCATGCCTGCCTGTTTCCTCAGGCTGCTTTACATGGGTCAGGGGGTGTCTTTTTTATCAGAGATTGTACAGAGACAGAAGGGTAGATTTTCTCACCTCCTCAGGAGTATCACATGAGGGCAGTGAATGATGCATGCAGCAAAGAGTGGAAAAAACCGCAAAAGAGCGAGGCAGACCTCTCCCACACATCCTGCTAAAGCACCTGCCTGGTCCTGGAAGGACTTTGGGGGGTTTTCCTCTCCCCATTAGACCCCAAATGTCTCTCACCCAGATGAGCTGTGATGAATTTCAGCTTACCCTCCCCCTGCTCTCTCTAGTGAGGCAGCTTCCCCAGCCCCTTCCTGACGTCTCATATTTTTTCTGCTCTTCTCTTGTTTTCTTTCATGTCTCCTTTTATTTGTGTAAGCAAAGACTCATGCTGCAGCCAGGGCTGGTCCAAACTGCCGGGGAATGCCCTTGCCCCAGGCAGCCCTTGCCCTGGGTGGGCAATGCCTGTTCCTGGCAGCTTTGCCCTGGCAGAAAGCCAGCCCAAGTGCCAAGGCTGTGGGTCCTGTGGACCCAGAAGGTTCATCCGCACCCATGGTCTCCTTGGTGGTGGGGTTAAATGTGTGGCTGGCATCCATCCCTCCCGCTGCTGCTCTCTGAGCTGATGGAGTCCATTTCTTCCTTACATGCAGAGCTATATTTGTAGAAGATAGATATATAGATATAGATATAGATATATGATTTTTTTTTTCCTCTGGTCATCTGAGAGCCTCATTTTCAGCCATCCAGCACTCTGGTTGACAGCCTGCTCTGCATTCACATCTGAAGGACTCTCACTGCTTTAACCCCAAAGTAAGTTTGCTGCCAAATCTCTCTCCTTTCCTTCTCTTCGGCTGCTCTGGCAAACAGCAAACTGCAGCCATGCTGCAGGGAGAAACACCCTGAGCTGCAGGGCCTGATGCAGGAGTGCTGGGCTGTGCTCTGCCTGCCTGCCTGCCTGCCTGGGGCTGCATCTGCCTGGATGCATGGGTGCTTGCACACTTAAATCTCATCCCACACTTTTGGCACCTGTACCTGTTCACCCAAATGGGATTATAGAATGGTTTGGGTTGGAATGGAACTTAAGCACCATCCAGTTCCCACCCCCCCACCACGGGCAGGGACCCCTCCCCCCAGCCCAGGCTGCCCCCAGCCCTGTCCAGCCTGGCCTTGAGCCCTGCCAGGGATGGGGCACCCACAGCTGCTCTGGGCAGCCTGGGCCAGCGCCTCGCCACCCTCACAGGGAAGAATTTCTGCCTCATCTCTCATCTCCATCTCCCCTCTCTCAGGTAAAGCCATTCCCCCGTGTGCCATCACTACATTCCCTACTAAACCTTCCCAGCACTGTGGAGAGTGGCAAGCAACAGGGTACTTACATATCAAATATCTTTCTTTACTGCTTTGCTTCGGATTTATGGCTCATTGATATCAGCACTGCAGGGCTGTCACCAGCTGCACTTCATCCCCTTTGTGTCTCAAGAGGCTCAGACAAGAGAAATGCTCATTATCACAGCACCACAGGGTGGTGGGGATGGGCAGGGACCCCTAGGACCACCCAGCCCACCCCCTGCTCAGGCAGGCTCTCCTACAGCAGCTGCACAGGATCGTGTCCAGGTGGGCTCTGGACGTCCCCAGAGAAGGAGACTGCACAGCCTCTCTGGGCAGCCTGTCCCCGTGCTCCGTCCCCTCAAGGGAAAGAAGTTTTTCCTGCTCTCCCCACGGAGCTCCCTGTGCTGCAGTTTGTGCCCGTTGCCCCTTGTCCTGTCGCTGGGCACCGCTGACAAGAGCCCGGCCCCGGCCCCCTGACACTGGCCCTTAAGGTACCTGTGTGCATCGCTCAGGTCCCCTCTCAGCCTTCTCCTGCCCAGGCTGAACAGCCCCAGCTCCTGCAGCCTTTCCTCCTAGGAGAGATGCTCCAGAGGCTTTGTCACCTTCATGGCCCTTCCCTGAACTCTCTCCTGTCTGTCCACATCTCTCTGGAACTGGGGAGCCCAGCACTGGACCCAGAGCTCCAGGTGTGGCCTCACCAGGGCAGAGCAGAGGGGGAGGACCACCACCCTCAACCTTGACATGGTGAATCGAACTCTACAGCTCGAGGAGAGTTACAAAGCAGGTATGTTTATTGTAGCACCCGGGTGCAAGGGGGATCGCTCCTCTTGCACACCGTTTCAACAAACAGCTGGATATATATCATACAAAGTCATGCATATACATAAGGCTTCCAAAAATTCTTTATCATAATCTCCTCCTTGTGGCACCTCTTCAAGATGTACTTTTCACCTTTAGTATGGAATGCTGTGAAACTGGTTTCTTCTTAGACAGTTACCTAAAGTTCCTGCTTATCTTTGCATACCTTAGCAGTCTTTGTTGTTTAGTTTCTGTTATCTACTAGAGTTCTTTACATGTCATCCATTATCTAACTTTTTGTTCAGGTGTAAAACACCTGCTGGCTAACGATGATATCGCCCACCTTATCGCCCACTCTACACATGTCAAGCTAATACTTGTCCACTGGACTGGTTTTTATCTCTATCAACCTGCTGGCCACGTTCCTCCCAATGCACCCTAGGATCCCACTGGCCCCTTGGCCACCAAGGCACACTGCTGGCCCATGGCAACCTGCTCCCCACTAGCACTGCCAGGTCCTTCACAGAGCTGTTCCCCAGCAGAGGGTCCTCTGTTAAGCCTGAGCTGAGCAGAGGGAACGGGCTGGCACGGTGCTCTCACCCTGTATGTTGGTGAATGAACGTGTCTTCGGTCAAAGGCTGGATGTGGCCACTGATGTCCTGACATCCTTATTGCACCAGTGGCCATGGCAGGCAGAGTCCATTTAACAGAGAGATCTGGATTAGCAAGCTTCTCTCGTGAAAAATCATCTGGGTCCTTAGATGAGCAGAATGCTGGTACTGAATCATGCTGAAATATAAGCAATGTTCAGTGTGCAAATCCTCATTCCTGGCTCAAGCTGCACTATGGGAACTAGGCAGGGTCAGGCAGACGAACTCACATAGAATGGACTTTCCTGGGAAAGCTGGGGCTTTTGTGCTGTTTGTCCCAGAATGCTAATTGGGATTTTACTGTCTGGCAAACAAATGAACTCGTGCTTATACCTGGGGTGTCTACTGGTTGTCAGCGCTGTCCCTGCAGCAGGGCTGGCCAGGGTCTGGGCTCAACACAGGGGGTTGCTGGGGCCCCCAAGCCCAGTCCCTGCCGTGGACAGGCAGCAAGGTGGTGGCTTCATCCACACAGACTCAAAAAACAACTGCTGCAACATCCCTGGAGAGGGAGGCACAAGGCACAGGACTCAGAGAGACCCAGGGTCTCATTGAACAGGGGATGCACTAAGTAGTTTGTTATTGATTTACTCCTTCAGGTATCTCCTTTCTTCAACAGCTCTGTTTTCTCCACCCTGGCAGCAAGGGGAAAGAGGCTATATTTCCTTCTTCTCTCAGATATTCCCTTTCTTCTCCTGGCTTTTGCAGAATGATACGGATCTGCGCTCAGAGCCAAGGTCTCCTGCACCAGCTGAAAAGTTGGTTTTGGGTTATACAGGCAGAGCATCTCAGACTGCAGCAAAATTAACTCCAGTACGCCTTGGGTGAGTTTGCTTGGAAGAAAGAAGCAGTTTCCACTGACTCCTGAGAAACATGGCAGTGCCTCAGCACATTGGGCTTTTCAGGAAAGCTGCTTGCTCACGGCCAATGCAAGAAGCTGGAGGGAGAATAATGGCATATTTCCATGCTCTGAGAATACACTGGGAGTCCCACAAGCTCTCCAGGATGGCAGAAGGGGTGAATACAGTGTATTCTTTTACCTCTCATTATTGGTGATAACTGGATTTTCATCTCTGAGCATGCAAAGAGCTAAGTGAATTTCCAAATAATGTCTTTATGGGGCAGATGAAGTGGTAGAAATGAGTCTGTGCAGCCCTCCCCTGCCCTCAGAACGAGCCATGGCATCAGAATTCCGTGCCCTAGCCTGGGCCTGTGTTTTGGAAATGGAGCATCTGTGGGGCTGTTCCCTGACTGAGGGAAGCTCCTGGTTGCTTTATGTGTGGGCACAGCTCCCAGCCCTCTGCTTGGCATGTCCTCACAGTCTCGAGACCCTGGGGGTATCTCATGGTGGCATTCCCATGGGTGTTTCTGAAGGAAAACGATGAGTTTGGGATGTGTCTTCAATACTTGCATGGGAAATGTGGTCAGCAAGGGCCATGCTGGGGCTTTGTGTGAGCAAGGAGCTTCCTTCTCCTCCATGGTTCTGCAGAATGCTCACGGGAGCCAGCAAGAACCTCTCCAGGTTTAAATAATCCCACTTCAGGAAAAAAATATGCACAGCATTGCATCTGAGGATAAACTGCTTCTCAGGGGATCCTGGTGATAGAGGGAATGGTGCTTTCATGACCCAGGACATTCATTTCCTTTTTTAAGCACCCTTCCTTGCATATTAGAGGTGTCCCAGGCAGGGAGCTGTTGCCAGCAGATCAGGGTTCAGCACATCCCTAGCTGGCCATGCACCCAAGGAATGGGGAAGGGAAGCAGCTGAATCCTCTCCTGGCAGAAAACCAGCAGGAAAAGGGAGAATGACTGGGACCCTTCATTCCAAGCACCAGACCCTCAGCATCCAGGAAAGGTCAGCGTGCATCTTGGCCAGCTGTCTCCTGGTAGCCTCACATCCCACAAACCATGGGGTTTCAGGCTGAGGATGTGGTACCAAACTCATTGCCACCAAGCAGCTTGCACCAGGCTCGGGGTGAGATGGGGAGGTGGGGAGATGCTGCAGAGCATCTTGGGGGACCAGTCCTCTGCTGGGACAATCCCAGAGCCCCATGATGCTGCCTCCCATAAAAACTGAAAGGCAAAAATCACCCTTTTGTTATTGCTCAAACAGTCATTCATGAGAAAAAGACATCAGTGGGTGAAGATTTTGTGTACTGCTCATCCCTCCTGGACCTGTTTCCCTGGCTGATGGAGCAGAGGATCAGAAAGGTGAAGCAGCAACCATGGAGGGCAGCAGGTAGGCATTGTTCCTCATCCAGCCCTCGGTGCATCTCATGGGTGGGTTTCATCTGCTACATCCAGTGCTATGTTCAGCTTGCCAATGGCATGGCTTCGTGGTTTCTGTACTAACAACCACATTAGGGTCACTGAGACCTTACAGGTGTGATCCCTAAACCACTGGTGTCAAACTTATATATACACACCTCACCAAACCATCTCTTATCACTCAATGTGAAGCACTTTTGTTGCCACATCTGACAGTGTTCAGCCCAACACCCCCATTAGAAGACCCCCAGGCAGAGCTGCAAACCAGGACAGAGCACAGAACCACAGAGTGGTTTGAGTGGGAAGAGACCTTAAAGACCACCCAGTCCCACCCCCCCACCACGGGCAGGGCCCCCTCCCCCCAGCCCAGGCTGCCCCCAGCCCCGTCCAGCCTGGCCTTGAGCCCTGCCAGGGATGGGGCACCCACAGCTGCTCTGGGCAGCCTGGGCCAGCGCCTCGCCGCCCTCACAGGGAAGAATTTCTTCCTCATCTCTCATCTCCATCTCCCCTCTCTCATGTAAAGCCATTCCCCCGTGTCCCATCGCCACCTGCCCTTGCCCAAAGCCCCTCCCCAGCTTTCTTGCCGGCCCCTTTAGGCACTGGCAGGTGCTCTAAGGTCTCACCGCAGCCTTCTCCTCCCCAGGCTGAGCCACCCCAGCTCTCCCAGCCTGTCCCCACAGCAGAGCTGCTCCAGCCCCTGAGCATCTCCCTGGCCTCCTCTGGCCCTGCTCCAGCAGCTCCGTGTCTCTCCTGTGCTGGGGACCCCAGAGCCGGACGCAGCGCTGCAGGGGGGTCTCACCAGAGCGGAGCAGAGGGGCAGAGCCCCCTCCCCTGACCTGCTGGTGATGCATCCCAGGGTACAGTTGGCTTTCTGGGCTGCCAGTGCACAGTGCTGGGTCATGATGAGCTTCTCATCAAGCAGCACCCCCTAGGCCTCCTCCTTAGGTCTGGTCTGTCCATTTGTTGATGAATGCTGTGGTTATGTTAGCTATAAACCATCAATCTTTGCTTTTTCTTCTGCTGGTCTTTGCTACCTGGCTGCACATGGCACAGTCCTGCAAGCACTGCAGGGTCCCATGCATGCAGCCTGAGGTGCACACGCTGAAGCACAGATGCTGAAGTGTTGCTTGAGGGATGTATCTGAGCTCCTTGCTGGCAGCTGTGGTGGCTGAGCCCCCCGCCGCAGTGTGCACAGGGGCTGAGCAGGTGTGAAACACCTTGCTGAGAGAGTCACAGGGGAGCGGCTTCATCTGGGAGTGTCAGGGCAGATGCTCTAGGAGCTGGACCATGTGAGGGAGCTGGTCAGCATCTCTGGGGCACAAAGTGGACAGCAGTAACATAGCACTGCTGAAACATGGATTAGATAGCTGGGTATTCCTCTCCAGCACTGAAAGCACAGTGGGTACCTTGGAGATAGAAATAAATAGTCATAAATATTTTTTAGCAAGAGTAAAGGGAAATTAAAACCTGGTGAGGACATGGAGTAGCACAGACCACAGCCCAAATTCAGGGAACAGCAAAGCTAAACTTTCCTGGAGAGACTTTGCATCGACCCACAGTGCAAACTCAGCCGAGACTGTCAAACTTCACAGCCGTGGGCTGTGCATGACTGGCTGGCATGCCATGGGGCACAGCCCGGCATGGTGTCCCACCAGCCCTGTGGATGGACCCCCGTGGCACTGACAGCCCCCACTGCTCTGCTCAGCCCTCCAAGGACCAGAGGAGCTGTCAGAGTAGTGTCTTCCTCTCAACTAGCATGTGTTAAAGCCAGCATCCAAAATTCCCTCTGGCCTTGAGCTCTGAGCACAACACTGGCCTCCTGGGAAAACACGCCTGTAGTGCTGCCAGCCCAGGACTGGGAGCTGAGCTGCAGAGGCAAGCCGCAGAGCCAGCCACCAGCAGAAATACGTGGGTGCCCTCTACTGCTGTATTCTGAGGCTCAACAGGAGTGTAAAATCCAGAAAGACACCCTCCAGTTATCTTCAGAGGGCTTCAGATAAAATATCTTCACATATTTTCCTGACATCTGGCTGGATCTGCCTATGTTGTAACTTGTACCCATCTCTGCTTGTATCACCGTGCACCTCAAAAATCAAGGTGGATCCTCCAGCCTCCTACATCCTCTAGATCCTCTCCTCTCTGCTACCTGCCCTTAGGTAGCTGTAGGCAATAATAAGATCCCCCTTTGCCTTCTCCTCTTGAGGCTGAACAACCCAGCTCTCTGCCTCTCCTTGCACACAGAACCACAGAATGGGTTGGGTGGGAAGGGACCTTAAAGACCACCCAGTCCCACCCCCCACCACGGGCAGGGACCCCTGCCCCCCAGCCCAGGCTGCCCCCAGCCCCGTCCAGCCTGGCCTTGAGCACTGCCAGGGATGGGGCACCCACAGCTGCTCTGGGCAGCCTGGGCCAGCGCCTCGCCGCCCTCACAGGGAAGAATTTCTGCCTCATCTCTCATCTCCATCTCCCCTCTCTCAGGTAAAGCCATTCCCCCGTGTGCCATCGCCACCTGCCCTTGCCCAAAGCCCCTCCCCAGCTTTCTTGCCGGCCCCTTTAGGCACTGGCAGGTGCTCTAAGGTCTCCCCACAGCCTTCTCCTCCCCAGGCTGAGCCACCCCATCTCTCCCAGCCTGTCCCCACAGCAGAGCTGCTCCAGCCCCTGAGCATCTCCCTGGCCTCCTCTGGCCCCGCTCCAGCAGCTCCGTGTCTCTCCTGTGCTGGGGACCCCAGAGCCGGACGCAGCGCTGCAGGGGGGTCCTGCTGTGCTCCAGCCCATCCCAGTGGCCCTTGCTGCAGTATGTCTGTGTCTTTCCAGACCAGCCACATCACTGCAGACACTGGCCAGGGGGGCTGGATGCTGCCTCAGCCTCTTTGCTGGCCACTGTCCTGCTTACATGGCCCAGGAGGCTGCTGGAACTTCCTTCATGTGAGATTGGAAGTCAGGTGGTGCTGTGAGCACAGCAGGAAGGGTGGTTATGGCACAGCCCTGGAAGCCCATGAATCTGTAAAATTTTGTCTGTGGAGCTCTGAGAAGCTGCTTAACTGAGAGGTTAATTGATGGGCATGGAACGCTTCATCCTGGCTGTGTGCTGTGGCTATCTAGGCTGGCTGATGCCTCCTTACCGACCCTTCACTGCCCATCCAAAACAAACCGGAGCAGGGGAGGCTGTCCTTCACCCAGGCCAGCTCTCATGGCAAGGCAGACAAACGTGTGGGAAGAGGAGGATAGATGAAAGTGGATGGAGTAAAACAGATGCTGTCGGGGCCATGAGCACATCCCCCTTGCAGGAGTTTAGCTGGCAGAGACCAAGGTCAGCCCCGGCCCTGATAAGAGCTGTTGTGAGCAAAGCTGGAGGTGATGATTGGCACCTCCTTTCCTTTGGGATCTGCTTTAAAGCCACAGATACATCATCGGCGCCTGCCTTTGCAGCTGTGCAACAGCTGGCTCTGTGCCCTATCTTGGACTTCCTCCGGTCCAACCCAGACCCAGATCTGTGTTTGACCTCACTGCCAGGTGGCCCTTGGGCTGTGTCTGACCTCGACCACGATCTCTAGACCTGATCCCGACCCTGACTTGCCACTACACAACCTTGCTCCTTGGTTCTGAGGACCTTCCTGCCCCCTGACCCAGGCCCACAGAAATTATTTGACTTTGGCCAGCTCCTGGGGGTACAGGTAATGTGTCCCCAAAGGGACAGGAGCGGTGGTGGCCTTGAAATTAATCCCTCTATCCCTTCAAATGCTCCCCCATCCCCAGGGTCTTTCCTCATGCAGGTGTGTGACTGAACCCATCCAGGTAATAGCAACATGCAGAGCTGCTTCTGCATTAATATGCATGGCCTGGAAGTGCCCGGTGCTTGCAAACAGGACAGCACGACTTGGCCTCACAGCACCAGCTCTGAGCATGGCACAGATAAATCTCCCAATTCTGCCTTCATTTTCCTTGCACTTACCAATAAACAATACCTGTACACGTGCAATCTGTGACAGCAAGGCTTTGGGCACAGGCGCAGAGCTCAGGAGCAGGCAGAGCTGGCAGGAGCTCAGGAATTAGGAGCCCCGGGGTTGCATCAGCCCAATGCAAGGTCAGATTCATGGAATCATAAATTACAGAATGTTTTGGGTTGGAAGGGACTTTAAAGACCCTCTAGTTCCACCCCCCACCACGGGCAGGGACCCCTCCCACCAGCCCAGGCTGCCCCCAGCCCCGTCCAGCCTGGCCTTGAGCACTGCCAGGGATGGGGCACCCACAGCTGCTCTGGGCAGCCTGGGCCAGCGCCTCGCCGCCCTCACAGGGAAGAATTTCTTCCTCATCTCTCATCTCCATCTCCCCTCTCTCATGTAAAGCCATTCCCCCGTGTGCCATCGCCACCTGCCCTTGCCCAAAGCCCCTCCCCAGCTTTCTTGCCGGCCCCTTTAGGCACTGGCAGGTGCTCTAAGGTCTCCCCGCAGCCTTCTCCTCCCCAGGCTGAGCCCCCCCCAGCTCTCCCAGCCTGTCCCCACAGCAGAGCTGCTCCAGCCCCTGAGCATCTTCATGAATGAAGATTCACAAAGTTTCAGACTGAAAAAGTTCTCTCGTGGGGACAATGCTGCAAGCTCGCCTGCTTCTGCACCTCTTCTGGGGTGAACAGTGCTGGGGCTGTGGGTGCCCCAGTGCCCTCACCCCATGTCTGAGCCCTGCCTGCACCTCTGTAACCCCTGCCTGCACCTGCACCTGCTGCTTGCCCCTCCGTAACTATCCCTGGTGCTCTGCTGCTCCCCAGCCCACCGCTGCTCAGCACAAAGACCCTCTGGCATTTGCTGTGAGTGTCACTGGTGAACCTGAGGTCCTACCAGACCTTCCCCTCAGGGAAGAGAGTCACCTCCCAGGACAGAGTGAGCCAAGATACTCCGCCCAAACAATGACATTCACCCTGCCCTCAGTGGAAACCTGGTTTTCCAGCTGGGAGATGAACAACTGGAAAATAAAGGAGAGAGAGCTGCTCTCTGTCTTGTGCCATGGGACCTGTCCGCATGCGGTAGGGGTGCTCCATGGCCTCAAAGGAGAGGGGGCAGCTTCCCATCACGCCTCTCATCCTGCCATTTGGGATGATCAATGGGCTGAGAAGACATTGAGGACAGGCAGGGGATTAGCTTGGTTTGACAGGGTCACCGGCTGGTAGGCAAAATGCCCTTGTCTGTGCATGCTGCTGCATCTGCTGGGGTGGAAAGGCAGCTCTGCCCCAGTCTGGGCTCTGCTTAAGGTGCTGAAGGGTCACCCTGGACCCTCTCACTGGGGCTGGGATGAGCACTGAAGTGTTGTGCTGGTGAGAAAGAGCAGATGGACTTCAGCATAGTCACCACCGACCTCAGACAGGGTGGTGAGCCTGCAGATGACATGAAATCACCCAGGATAATGAAGAAAAGCTGCAGTATGGTCTCTGGGGAAGATGCTGCTAAATCACCCATGGGGCTCCCAGCCCAGTGGTACCACCCAGCAGCCAGACCATGGTTTTACAGCGGGTGGGTGGTTGGCAGTGATCAAAAAAGCAAATCAGACTGCAGGAATAATTCAGAAAAGGGTGGAGAGCAGAGCAAGCAGTGCTGAGAGCCAACAGGGGGATTGCCCTCCCTGGTGCCTGTACATGGCATGGCTGTCCTGCCTTCAGAAGGAAATGATGGAGCAGGGGAGGGTGAGATGCTGGAGCAGGAGAGGATTCAGGAAAGGGCACTGGAGCAGTTGGAGAGTCCATGTGGTGTCTGTGCATGGAACTGTCATGCAAGATAGCGTCCCTCAGCCTGCCAGAGACACTGGGGGCGGGCAGGAGAGAGGGTTGGTTGTCCACTGTCCCATCCTGCAGAAGAGCTGAACAGGACCATGGGAGGTTACCACTGTCAGGCTCAAAGCAAACCCAATGGGATAATTCTTCTAAACCACAGGAGTCCCCTTCCCAGGACACCACACACAGCAAAACTTAACATGGTTTCAAAAAGCTACCAAAGAAAGTTGTGGAAGAAAATTACTCTCAGGATGACTGATGTCAAGTTCTGGGGTCCCCAGTATGAGAGAGACAGGGAACTGCTGGAGAGGAGCCAGCAGAGGTGACCAAGCTGATGAGGGGCTGGAGCATCTCCCTGGTGAGGAAAGGCTGCGGGAGCTGGGGCTGTTCAGCCTGGGCAGGAGAAGGCTGAGAGGGGACCTGAGTGATGCACACAGGTACCTTAAGGGCCAGTGTCAGGGGGCCGGGGCCGGGCTCTTGTCAGCGGTGCCCAGCGACAGGACAAGGGGCAACGGGCACAAACTGCAGCACAGGGAGCTCCGTGGGGAGAGCAGGAAAAACTTCTTTCCCTTGAGGGTGCCGGAGCACGGGGACAGGCTGCCCAGAGAGGCTGTGCAGTCTCCTTCTCTGGGGACGTCCAGAGCCCACCTGGACACGATCCTGTGCAGCTGCTGTAGGAGAGCCTGCTTGAGCAGGGGGTGGGCTGGGTGGTCCCAGGGGTCCCTGCCCAGCCCCACTGCCCTGTGGTGCTGTGATTCTGATTCTGTGACTACAAGGATGACAAGTCTGGGGAGAATGTGCTTTGCTTGGAGGAATGGGAGCTTAATTACTCCATCCTCTGGGAGGGCTTGTGTTCCCTGGAGAGTGTGTTAGGATGAGTTAAGCCATGCCAGGGCTGGTAGGACAGTGTCTCAGTGTGGGCAAGGGGCAACGCACAGCCTTAGTTAGCTCTGCTTAATTTATTTGAGAAGACATATTTTATCCTGTGATTTTGGAAGTGGGTGACATGGCAGGGCACAGACAGAGTCACTGATGCTGATGACTAGGGGTCTGCCCCCGTGTGCCACCCATCCATGAGGGGATGTGATGCCTCTGGGCCCCTAGCAAACACCCTTGTAAGCAGTGCCCATGTCTGAGAGACATTTACTTACCTCTGAACAGCATTTCCCGGGGTGTTAGCCTGTGCCCTTTGCCCATGGGTCTGGAGAAGAGGCCCTGACCCCTCTTATGCATCGTTACCAGCAGAGCTCCATCTCCTACCCCATCTCAGAGCTGCTGGTAGGGAGGGCAGAGGCAGGAGGTCGAGCCCAGCCTCTTGCCAGAGAGACAGGAGCAGCTTCATGTCCTCACCCCTTTTCCGTTCCAGCCGCATCCCTGGACCCTTTCCCACTTATCTGGTTCATAACCAGCCTCCTGTCCAATTCCCATGACTGATTCGAAACACAAAAGTACCCCAGCGATGAGAGGCTCTTTGTAGCAGCTATTTTAGAAACCTAGAGATGGGGGGTTTAGTAGATTTTTATTGCCTTTTTACCCCCCACTTGCTGACATCTGAAGTGAAATAACCCTTTTAAACTTATCTCCTCATCACTCCCCAGCCAACACATTTCATCAGGTTAGAGGAAGCTGATGGGGAGTAACTACTGCAGCACTTCAAAAGCTTGAGTTTAACACACCAAGGAAAGTCCTCACATATTTTAGTGCATTACTAAAATCACTTTAAACTCCTGTCAGGTCATTGTTCACAGTGAGAGAGAGTTGTGCATGCTTTGTAGGGCTTGTTCCTTGGCCAAGATCAACTATGCAGCATTTACGAGAGAGAGGAGGATGTGTGCAGCAGCCACAAAGAAGAAAGTCACTTTGAGCCAGTGGTGCAAAACAGCAAGAAACATCTATTTATTTGAGCTATAATACAAAATTCATTAGTAGCATCATTTCCACCAAATTTCATTTGCCTCCCTGGAAGGGCTTTGCGTGTTGCCCCTGATGTGGCTGCTGAGGTGTCCTGGGGAGTTTCTTGTCCGGGTGCTGTATCATATGATGGAACCCCAAGTTAAAACAAGAGGTTTGAGATCTTTAGTGCAGAGGACCAGGCTGTGTGGAGATCAGCAGCTCACAGGGACCACCCCTTGCAGTTCCAGGATCTGATCCCAAAATTGCGTTTAGGCACCCAGAGTGATGCTGCAGGAGTGGGAGCATCTTGGCCCTCACCCCTCTCCCAGGAGCTCTCTGCTGGGTTTATGGGAGCTGCTGGGGTTCATGGAGCAGCTCTGCCTGCTCTCCCCAGCTCACAGCTCACACCCAGGGTGGATAAGCCCAAACCTTTCTTCACTTGATGGCTCTGGTCTGCAGCCAACTTGGAGTCTAAAGTTTTAGATGCCAAATGAGGACTTTTTTGCCTTTTTATTGCCTTTTCACACTTTTGTGAGCCCCCTCTGCAGCTCCTAACTATCAGCCTGAGCCACTCACCATCAGCCTGAGCCACTCACCACCAGCCCCCTCCGTGCAGATGCTGGCGGAGCTCCATAACCCTGTCCTTGAATCTCCCTGGAGCTCCCCGGCCCATCAAAGACGGTGCTGCAAATAGATATCTCTTATTTTCATTTCTCTGGCCAAGACTTCCAAGATGGACTTATTCTTCCAGCCAGCCCGGCACATAAAGAAACTCCTGGTCTTTAATTTGTGCACAACATGATCCAAGCACCACAAGGTGGTTCCCCATCATGGGGAAACTTCTCCCTCTTCTCCCCGGTTCATGAAACATGGTGGCAGCAGACAAGGAGCCCAGGAGTTACCAAACCATGTCCCCAGGAGATGATTTATCCGTCACCATGTCGCCCGGAAGGGCTGCCTGCCAGGGAGCTGGCAGGGGAGGTGATCTTATCACAAATACACAGCACAGGGTCTATTTTTAGCCTGGGACATGCTTTGTCACTGCCTAGCATGTCCTCAAGTGCAGAACCGTAGTGTGCGGAGGGCACAGGGCCGATTCAGTGCCTGGCAGGAGTGACCTGCAGGCAGGGAAAAGAAGGTTGCCTTCAGAGTTAAAGTACAGGAAAGCAAATGAAAACAGATGCACAAGAATCCCATGGTGAATAAACCTTCCTAAGAACATCAGCTTTAAGCCCTGCTGGCAATTATTGTCTCCAGTGTAACAGAGGCAAGAGGCATTTCAATTGCTTTCCTGGCTCCTTCTCCCTCCAGCTCCCCAGCACTCTCATGAAGGCACCAGGAATACCTTGGCCTTTCCAGGAGGCATTTTGAACAGTCAGTTCTGGTGACTCTGTTTCAGTAGCCCTTTAATGAAAAAAAGAAATGGTGATGTTTACAACACATGGAGCACCTAAACCCTCCCAACAGCACGTACATAGAATCATCATATCACAGAATCGTTAAGGTTGGAAAGGACCTTTGAGGTCATCGAGTCCAACCGTTAACCCAGCACTGCCAAGCCCGCCACTAACCATGGCTCTGAGCACCACATCTACATGGTTTTTGAACTCTCCCAGGGACAGTGACTCCCCAACCTCCCTGGCCAGCCTGTGCCAGTGCTTGTTCCAATCCTTGTCACATTCTGAATATCTATAATAGGAAATGGCGAAGGCAGGGGAAGGTGGAAGCCCTTCTGCAGCACCACCTTGCACAGCCTTCCCCACTGCAGCCAGAGCATTAGAGGTGATTTATCAGCACATTTAGTCTGTGCCCTCTCCCTGAAGCTCTTGCACCCATGATGTCTGCTCTCTATCAGTGGGTGCAAGAGGGACTGGCATGAAGAGTATGTTGGTATGAGATGGTAAAAGACCTTGTTGCAGCTGGTAGTTAGGAGAGTGCTGCGAAAATTGGTTCCCCGTGTGAGGCACTTCAGATTATGAGACTGGGTGTAATGAGCGGCAACAGCAGTGATGGCTGTGCTGGGGGAAGGCGCAGGAGCAGCGTGGTGCCACGGGTGGCTCCTGCCGTTGCTGCTGCTGCTCAGCCTGGTGGTATTCCTGCCGGTGTTTATGTGCTTGTTGAAGGTGTCTCCAGTCATAGAAGAAATGAGCGACCACGAGGATGTTGAGAAGCTTGTTGGAACACAGAGTAACGTATTAGTGCTGTATTCTAGATCTGCTGCTGAAAGCTCATTCAGGTTACTGCCTGGTGTGACCCTAGAGGTGAAAGGACGAGGTACTGTAAGTTCATCAGAACCCCACTCTGAAGAAAACAAAATCCTAGATGTCAAGAAAGCAGATGAGAAGAAAGGTGATCAGCCCCCCGAAGCTGAAAAGCCCAAGATAAAATGGAAGAAGGGATATGTGTATGACAGGGGTCCTCAAACTACGGCCCGCGGGCTGGATACGGCCCCCAGGGTCCTCAATCCGGCCCCCGGTATTTACAGACCCCCCCGCCGGGGGTTGGGGGGGAACCAAGCAGCCGCAGATGGCTTCCTGCCACTTCATCCGCGCGCCGGCCCCCTGGTTAAAAAGTTTGAGGACCCCTGGTGTATGAGTTCAGGGACAAATTGTCTGGACTGTATGAAAAGTTTATTTGTGAAAAAGTTGTGATGATTGTTAAATACATAAGGCATGAAATTTTAAGAAGAAAAAAAGAGTTCAGGGACAAGTTGTCCAGACTGTTTGAAAAGTTTATTTGTAAAAAGGTTGCAGTGATTGTTAAAAACATAAGGTATGAAATGTTAAAAAGGAAAAGAAAAAAGAAAAGAAAAAATAATAGAAGGGGGAATTGTAGAGGAATTATAGAGGACTCTATGAAAAGTTTATTTGTAAAAAGTTTGTGATGATTGGTAAAAACGTAAGGTATGTAATGTTAAAAAGAAAAAAAAAGGGGGGAATTGTAGAGGAATGAAGCTGGGTTAATTAACATTGATGACATACAGCTGTGGGCTGGCTTCAGGGGCGGTGGGTCGGCTGGTGTAGACAAGGTGCAGCTGTGGCTGGTTCTGTTAAGGGGTTGGGCAGCCAAGGGAGAAGCAGAGAGAAGAGTGAGTGAGGGTGCCCTGGATGAGGTGAGACTGGGAGAAGGCAGTAGAGGGACTGGCATGAAGGGTATGTTTGTGTGTGATGGTAAAAGACCTTGTTGCAGCTTGATAGTTTGGAGAGTGCTGCAACAGGTGCATCTCCTCACCCTCTTCCCAAGTGGCATGGATCCAGCAAACAGCCCTGTTTTCTGGTGCTTACCCTATCACACAGGGGTTTGGGGTTGCTACAGTAGATGTTTGGCATTGGCAGTAGGTGACATGACAGGGTGGCAGTCATAGGGGGGCTGAGGAATAATACAGTCTTGATAAAGCACATAATTTTTGGCTGTTTGGAGCTGTGTAACTCTCCCTAGGACAAGAAGCAAATTATAATCAGCTGAAGTTTATACCCTTAAAGCTTCTCTCAGGGTTTCTGTGTCTTCCTTGTGTTTAGCAGGACTTTGATGATCAGGCGCCTTTGCTCTGCAGGGCTGGCATCTCTCAGGCAGGGTCAGAGCAGGGGTGAGACCAGGCTCACCAAAAAAAACATGTCTTGTTTTCAGAGCAGAAAATATCTGCTGGGGACTATTTCCCTCTGCTTCTCCCTTTAGAGGGCACCAGCAGCTTGCAAACTGTGTTCTGTGGTCACTGGCGGCAGTGAGGCAGGAGGGGGATTATGGAACCCCCAGTCCTTTGGGCTGTTTTCCGAGCTGCTGCTTGCACGGACACCGAATTTACCTTGCTGCATCTCCACTCAGTTTTGCCCCACCGCAGGGTGGCCATGCCCGGCTCAGCAGTGGGGCAGCAGCACTTTGGCTCGGTGCGGCTATAGTGCACGGACCCGGCTGTGGTGCAGGGACGTGCCGTGGATGGAGGATATGCAGGCAAGGCAGGGGACTGCCCCTTCCCCTGCCTCAGTTTCCCTTATCACCTCCCTCGATGGTTCAGATGACGCAACTGGGGACTTTTCTGGGCATGGGGGGAGCCTAAGGCACCCGGCTCTCACAGGGACAGTGCATGAATATATGGCACCTGCACCTGGGTATCCATCCTGCTCCTGAGACGGGGCTGAGGTTGGTTACAGAGGAAGGTCAAAGCAGAAATAATGGAGTGCCTGGGCAGCACAGCTGTGGCAGGGACGGGCTCCCTTCTCACAGGGGAAAGTGCTGAAGCCTGCAAAACCTGGCTGTGTTTTCCAGCTGCTTTGGCTCCCAGCCTTTTGAGATGGTGTTGCTCGTCTGCAGAGCCTTCTCCAGGAGCCAGCTACCTGGAAAGAAGGGAGAACTACAAAATTCTGTGGGCGACAGGGAGCCCCATAGAAGTGTTGCTGCCCGGGGACTGGGATGGCTCAGCCACATCTGGGATTAAAACCCACCACCTAAGCCAGGGTTCTGCATGTCCCTGGCACAGAGGGAAGGGTGGTTTTTTGCAGTGCAGACCAATCCTGGCTGTCATGTTCTTCTGTTCCTGTGGCATTGGAAGAGGCACAGCTCTGATAACCCCAAATGCAGTGGGGTGATGGGGAGGACAGGAGGGGATGAACAGCAACCAGGTTAGAAATACAGGGTTCGAGAATCCTCCCTGCAGCTGATGCCCACAAAAACCTGAGATGCCTGGTGTTTGTGGGGAAAAATGCATTCAAAAACTCCCTGAACAGCCCTTCAGGAATAAGACCTCCCTCTCCATGCTGAGCCCCCCTGGAAATCCTACCAGGCTGACCCCAAGCAGCTCCCTCAGGAGGTGGCACTTTGGTGAGGGCTACCTGCAGACACCATTAGAGACATGAGAAACCTGATGGGGGTGTACCCACCCTGAGGAGGAGCTGGTGCTCTGGGGCACCCTGAGCAGGGACCCAGCACCCGGCTCTGCAGGCGCCACTGGAGCCAAGCTGGATAGCTTGGAGGAAAAGGTGTTGGGACCAGGTCCCCCATCCTGGGATACTCCGCAGAGAGGGCAGGCAGAGCCCCAGGGACCCAGCCTGGGCACCAACAACAGTTCACTTAACCTGAGACACTGAAAAAACAAACCAAAACATGTGGCACTCCAGGGACCGGTATTTTCCAAAAGAATTTTACTTCACTGGAAAAGCTCCAGCCATCAAAAGGATGATGTAGGGCTAAAATCCAAAGTGTCAGGGAGGACTATATAAGGCAGTGTATAGACGGTACTGTCATCAGTCATTAAAACATGCTAGGGAGCTCTGAGGTGCTCTGCTACAGCAGAAATTTGAGGGCCATCACCTCAAAGGCTATGCTGGTGTCACTAGAGCACCCTGTGATTTCCAGGTCCAGGAGCTGCACCGCTGGCTGGTGAGAACCACCACTGGATTCAGGAGGAGGAATGTGGTCGTGGTCATAGCGCTGATGGGATAGAGGCACCCACCGATGAGGATGGTGCAAATGTCACTGACACACGGGTGTCCAAAGGGAGTGAAATCCTCATTAAACCAAAGGGATGTGCCAAGCACTCTCCTGCAGCTCTGGGGAAGGGGACACCAGCTCCTCCACGCTGCAGGTGAAGGTGAAGATGCTCCTCTACCCTGAGCAAGGCTGCATGGCAAAGAGACCTGCAGAGTGCAGGATGGGACTCGGTGCATCCTTGTGGCTGAGGTTTGGGGATCACAGTGTGCATGCCACCATCCTGGGGTGCTGCTCCTGTGGGCAGTGCTGGCCACCTTGGAGGGGTGACTGCTCTTGAGCAGAGCAAGGTAAGGAGCTGCTCATCTCAGCTCACCCATCTTGGGCTGCCAGCATGGGGCCAGCGCACTGAGCTCTGTGTGTCCCTGGGCATCTCACCAGCTCCTCTCATGCTCACTTCGGCATGTCTGTCATACCCGGGGGCTGGAGAAGCAACATGCCTGGATATGCCCAGACACCTTCCCACTTACAAGTGTCCTTTCTGCTCCTAAAAGAGGCCCTAGACAGTGTGGATCAGCTCTGTGAGAGCCAGAGGGTGGATTTCCCCTACTCGGTCAGGCCCAGGCTCTAGGATGGGTCTAGTCCATGGTGAGGGCTGTTTTCTATTTCCCTTCTTCAGGTGGTCCTGAGCCTGCAGACCTCACACCCTCCTGAGCTTCCCTTTTTCCAGGTGGAAAAGCTCTACTCTGTCCTCCCTCTCCTCCTTAGGCAGCTGAACAGTTCCACTGTCCACGCTGTGCCATCTAACGCAGCTTTCCTTGGGACGTGCTTTCCCGAGCTGTGTGACACTCTTAAACACACAGCTGGAAGCAATGTCCTCTTTGTCCAAACACCCCCAAACACCCAGTTGGAAGTGGTGCCCTCCTTCAACACCCCAAAACTCATGGTTGGAAGTGATGTCCTCCTTCCCCCACTCCTGCCTTCCAGCAAACCCCTGACATGAGGGTTGCCCATGAGCCTGGGCACCTCTCCAAGAAGTCATGGTATGTTTAAAGCCCACTGTGGCTCTCTCTTTCCCTTGTGCATTGCTTTGCACTCATCCATGTTGAATTTCATTACCGACTTGCTGTCAAGGCACCCTGCTCTTCACCTTATCTGGCTGCAGGCTGGGGTTGAGTGTCCCAGCCCACTTGGTGCCACTTTTCCGTGTCACCTGTGAGTGCTTTTGGGCACAGAGTTGTGGAGAGCCCCACCAGCAGCTCTTCTCTGCTGGGAAGAGAACCCATGCCCACCTGTGCTCATTTTATCTGCTGGCCTCCAAGCAGCTCCAGAGCCACAGGAAGGCATCCCATCTCACCCATGTAACTGGCTGTTAAAGCTGCCTGGAAAATCTGAGTATACCCTGAATGCTAGCAGAGATTCCTGCCTTTCACACAGGCACAGAGAGAAAAGAGGAGAAAGGGAAGGAAAGCCCTTAATTGTCCACCTTATTCTCTTCATCCCTTCAATCATGGGTTGCCCAGAGAGGTAGTAGATGCCCCATCCCTGGCAGTGCTCAAGGCCAGGCTAGACGGGGCTGGGAGCAGCCTGGGCTGGTGGGAGGGGTCCCTGCCAGTGGTGGGGGGATGGGACTTGGATGGTCTTTAAGGTCCCTTTCCATCCAAACAATTATGTGGTTCTGTGATCCACCACAGCAGAGATGTCAGCGATAAATGACACGGTTGTTTAAAGCACTCTTCCCACCCTCCAGCGTGTCTCATTAATTAAGTCAGACTCAGTGTTTTGCAAATGCAGGTTGATTTTGTCCAGATCCAGCTCAGCTCTAAGCAAGCCCTCTCCTCCTTTTCTGTCCCTGGAAAACTGTCTCTCTCTCTGACCACTGTTGCCCCTTCCTCACCCTGTCTTCTCCCAAATCCTGTCTCAGACCCCTCTGAAAGCGGGGTCCCCCCTTCACACCAGCCCAGCATCAGCTGGCACAGCCACCGGCACCATTTAACTAGATAAAGGTTAACCCAGGTTGACACCCGCCCTTACACCCCCGGCTCCTGTCCTGCCGTGTTTTTCTGGCTATGGAAGCAGACAGGTGGGTATTTACAGGATCAATCTGATGTTCTTTACCGTCTTCGACAACTTGTTTAATCTTGCCATGCTCTGGCTTCCCAAGCCAGTGACACTGTTTTTTTCCCTTCTTTCCGTGTTTAGACTGGAGCTCGTTTGGACCAGAGATGTGTTTTATTCCATATTCCTCCAGCCAGCGGCACAAAGCACGCCTGGCGTTAGGCAGAGCTGTTAGATACTTGCATAAACCAGATGATCTGTAAGAACACAGTGTTTGTTTTCTGAATCCCAACATGGAAAGAAAAAACCCAAAACCCTCCGTGTCCCTCGCCCCCAGCTCTATGCAAAATCCAGTTGTCCAACGGCAAACCAGAGCCGTTCCCTGTCGGTGCTGGTGTGCTCAGCACCGGGTTATCTGCATAAGCAATCAAGGCAGGCGAGCGTGAGCTGCCTGCTGGAACCCTCCATCCTGCTATTACGGGAACATGCACGGCTGTGTCTTCTTTATTGTCTGTTCGGTGGGTAATGACTGCAGAGGCAGCCCAGGGAAAGGCTTGCTTGAGGATTTTATAGCCATCCCAAAATGCAAAGTGTTCATCTGAAATGATCCATGGCAGATGCGTGGTGAGACTGTGGCTGTCTCCGGCTCGCTCTGCACCAGGGATGCTGCAGGAATAAATAAAAAAGAGGAAGGCTCAGAGCCAGTCCCTCTCACCTTGGGGGCTGGTTTTGTTTCCCAAGGGGGAGATTTCTGCTTGGGAGGAGGGAGAGAGTTAATGTGGCATCAGGGCCGGCACCCCAAAGTCGTGCCTGCGGGAAGGGGGCTTCTGCAGATCCAGGAGAAACCCCTCCAGTTAAGAGCTTGTTGAGCGGGTGCAAGGCAATGGGACACATCCTGTACCTCCTCACCCTCGGGGCTGTGCTGGTTCTGCAAAGGAGGATCCCTCTGCTTTGGAGCCTCCCCACCCCATGGAAGGGGACCCACAGCTGAGCGGTGAGGGCAGTGGGAGTGCCGTGCCAGCACAAAGCAGGATCCGTCCACAGCACAGCAATGTGTGCAGCAGGGACATCATCATCAGATCTACTTTTTGGGGCAGGAGTCACAAGAATTTGTGCAAATGGCCACTCCAGGAGGCGGTAAACCACACCCAGGAGACAGGTCTTTGTCTCCACCACCTGGAAAGACACCTGAAGCTGGACTGCCTGTAAGCCACCTCTCTGCCACAGCTTTCCTGGGTGATTCCCATCCCTTCTGTCTCACCAGGAGAGTGGGATGCTGTCCCAAAGGGACAAAAAGCCCTTCACATCTCCTGCTGGCAAGACACGAAGTTACATTACCAAATGTGAGGATGGAGCAGGCCAATACTCCTGGAAGGGGAAAGCTGTGCAGAAAATGACTCGGGATCTAGGCTGGCTGGTGAGCAGCCTCAGCTGCTGTATCACCTTCAAGACCCTTGCAGGAATCCTTCTGCAGTGGGTGACAGCAAGTTCAGTACCCCCTGGCTTGGAAGAGGACGTGCACCAGGAGGATGGAGTCCAAGGAAGAGGTGTGAAAGCCATGGGTACCTTGGAAGGAGGTTAAGTGAGAAGATGCTAAGCCTGTTCAGCAGGGGAGGAAGGGAAAAACCTTTCTTCATGGTGGAGGAAAGAGAAGTTGCTCCTGCAAGTGGGAAGGGGTGCACGGGATGAGCTCCCAAGCACCCTTCTAGCCCTGTTTTTCTTAGGTTTTATGATTCTGGCACATTCCTGAGTCCAGAGAGAGAAATGAAGAGGGCCAAGCAGATAAAAGGGAAGTGGCTGGATTGCCAGGTCAGCAAACAACAGAACACACTATAAAGAAGTCTCCAGCAGGTATCTTGATGGCCCAGCAAGATGCTGCCACCATCCCAGACCTCAACAGTGACATGTCCCAGACCATCCTGGCAGGTGTTGAAGCTAGCCTTAAACTCCTTTGGTTTGAGACCCGATTTTCTTAGGAAAGATCCTGTGCACAGGACAGCTGGGTCTTTCCACCAGTCTGGCAGGGTACAACAGACCCTCGTGGGGATGTGCTGCTTGGGAACATCTGCATTGTCCTGGGTCTGAGTGACACGTTGCAGGCAGTGCCAGGGAAGCTTTATCAGAGGGGAAATTCTTCATGGGGTCCAAGGAAGCTTTGCCCAGGGGAAAATTCCTTGTGGTGTAAGCACACGGGGATTGTGTGCATCAGCCACAGGGATGCTCAGGAGTGCAAAGTCCTCACACTTGGTTAGGGGGAAAAGGAGCACCATGGTGGGCATCAAAACAGGATCAACCGGGTGGTTTTCAGCCTCAAATTGGTCTATTTTTTGTACAAAACACCTTTGTGACTTCGATGTGCCAAGCTCTGCTCAAAGATCATACAGGGGAGCACAGATATGAATTTGAGCAATGTGGGGAAATGTTTTTCTAAAGTATCTTCTGTTGGTTTAGAGAGATGAAAATTATGTAAACTGTTGGTTTGCTGTTTCTAGGAGGAAGAGAAGACAGGCTGTGCTCAGGGGTGGGCTCACCCGTCGGCTCTCTGGAGGTGTCTATGCCCACAGGTCAAGCTGGCCTTTCTGGAGCCACCTGGAAGTCTTCCACCGCATTCACCTTCCTGCTCTCCAGCTGAGGGTTTCAAGGACCAAATCTCCAGCTCCTTCACAAGCCTGACAACCCTGTGGTGCCATCTGATGTGAATGCAGCAAGTAGGCTTTAAGCAACATTTTAATGCAAGAATATGGAGGTTTTCCACCTTATTCAACTGTTTCTTTTGCCATCAGCATTGCATTACACATAGAATGGCAGAAAATTTTTGCCTTCTCCCCTGCTGTGAGAAGAGTTTTGGGAAAAGCAGGAGCTGAGCCCTGGGACCCTGGCTGGGGAGCAGTGGGCACGCTTCATCCCTGGGACATGTATTGCATGGTGTAGAGACCACAGTGTTGGGGTGCCTGCACTGACAGGTGGGGATGGCAAGCACAAACACATCAGCTGGGTTCATTCATACTTGCATAGATTATTTAGTGGGGCCAGAGGAGGCCAGGGAGATGCTCAGGGGCTGGAGCAGCTCTGCTGTGGGGACAGGCTGGGAGAGCTGGAGTGGCTCAGCCTGGGGAGGAGAAGGCTGCGGGGAGACCTTAGAGCACCTGCCAGTGCCTAAAGGGGCCGGCAAGAAAGCTGGGGAGGGGCTTTGGGCAAGGGCAGGTGGCGATGGCACACGGGGGAATGGCTTTACCTGAGAGAGGGGAGATGGAGATGAGAGATGAGGAAGAAATTCTTCCCTGTGAGGGCGGCGAGGCGCTGGCCCAGGCTGCCCAGAGCAGCTGTGGGTGCCCCATCCCTGGCAGGGCTCAAGGCCAGGCTGGACGGGGCTGGGGGCGGCCTGGGCTGGGGGCAGGGGTCCCTGCCCGTGGCGGGGGGTGGGACTGGGTGGTCTTTAAGGTCTCTTCCCACCCAACCCGTTCTGTGGTTCTGTGTGTAAGGAGAGGCAGAGAGCTGGGTTGTTCAGGCTCAAGAGGAGAAGGCAAAGGGGGATCTTATTATTGCCTACAGCTACCTAAGGGCAGGTAGCAGAGAGGAGAGGATCCAGAGGATGTAGGAGGCTGGAGGATCCACCTTGATTTTTGAGGTACACGGTGATACAAGCAGAGATGGGTACAAGTTACAACATAGGCAGATCCAGCCAGATGTCAGGAAAATATATGAAGATATAAGAGGTGGTAGGTGCCCCATTCCTGGAAACATTCAAGGTCAGGTTGGATGGGGCTCTGAGCAACCTGGTCTACTGGAAGGTGTCCCTGCACATAGCCAGGAAGTTGGACTAGTTGCCCTTTAAAGTTCTCTTCCCACCCAAACCCAAGTCCATGACTGGATGATTTCAGACCTCGATGAGGATGCAGCAAAGCAGGGAGATGTGTAATTTGGTGGGAGGTCACTGTGTAGGAAGCATCTGTGCTCATGGCCATGCATGGCACAGCCGAGCTGCCCTCTGCTAGAAAAAATCTAATTATCAGGTCAGGAAAGGCTCATCGCTAAGAGCCAGCGGGACTCCTGGCCACTGGCAAGTGGCTGAAAAAAATCAGTGAGTAAAGAGACATTGCTCAGTGTGAGTGGGTTGGGATTGACTGTTTCCTCTCTCCCTTACGCCAGAAAACGTCCAGCCTCTGGATGCTCCAAGTGAGGCTTTTCCAGAGGAAATCTGCCCTTTGGAGCAAGAATCCCCTGAGGCAGCAGGGCTGGAGCTGGTGGTGCTCCCCCCCATGGTGGGGGATGCTGGTGGGACCCCTGTGCCACCCGGCGGGGGGCAGAGGGACCATGTTTTGGCGAAAGGCACTGTCATGATGGTCCTTGCTGACATGCTGCTGGCCACTGTGGTTGTGGAGGTAATCTTAGCAGTGCCGTTGCACAGGAAAAAGCTCAAAGTCTGCCACAACTCAGCATGTTTACATAACTCCAAATGTCAAGTGGTGAAGGCGAAAACAGCAGAGAGAGATATTAAAACACAGGCTAATTAGCACAGGCTCTCAGGCAGCACGGGGGTGACCATGGTGACACAGTGCATGGGACGGCTGGCATGGGGGAAACCTGCCTGGTGCCTGTCCTGGGAGGCTTCGGTGTTGCTGAGCTTGATTTTCCCCGCAGATGGCGGGGCTCCAGCTGGGTATGGGGCTCTGCCAGCACAATCACCTCGGCCCTGAATAAACAGCTTCATCTGTGCTCTCAGCCCAGTCGAATTTTGGAAGGATGGGACGGTGATGCTGTCTGCCCCTCTACCAGCTCACCTGTCAGGGTGTCAGGGTTCCATGGCTGGAGAGCACAGCCAGGCACCAAGTGCAGCACCCAATGGGGATGCAGGAACAGAGCATCTCCCCCAGACCTCTGCAGGACGGCAGGGAGGGGTACCTGCTGCGAGCTGCCATCGCAGGAGCCCTGTACAGAGCAGGACCCCACAGTCCCAGATCTTAATCGATATCCAGAAAGCAAAAAACCTCCCAAAACACATGTTTCTGTCCCACTCTACCTACGCACGGCTCTCCTCCCAGTTTTTCAGTTTTCACTTTTAATGTCTGTGAGAGCTCTTCACTCTTAAAAGATTTGTTCCAGGAGCTTGTAAAGTTGAGCTCTGAGATTTGTGCAGCCCATCATGCAAAGAACTTTAATTAAACATGTGAAAGTCAAACACACTTGGTGTAATTCAGACTGACAGTGTATCTAAATATATTTAGTTCCTGGATTTTAATTAAGTCCTCCAGAGAAATTGTCTGATTCCTTAAGGACAGCACAGAATTTTCTCATTTTTACTTTCCCCCCCCTGCCCCGTGATGTTCCTTGGGACAGAGGAGCATGTTTCCTACATGGGTATTTGCATTCGTATGATTTCACATATTTTAAGTCCCAGGGTCAATGATGAATGCTCATGACGTCAGGAAGAAGCCTGGATGGGTCCCAACAAGGCTCTCTGGTTATAGGAATGGCAAAGTTGTTTGTTTTTTGCCTTTCAAGAGAAACTTTTTTCTTTTTTTTTTTTGGTAGATCATAAATATCCCAGAAATGAACCATCTGCACTAAAACCCCCACAGGAACTCTATAAAGTATTTGGATATTCCTGATATGAGCATGAGGGAGACAGCACAGTTTGCTTTGGTCCATGGCTGGAGCAGGATGAGGGATGGAGAAACTCCCCTGGAGAGGGTCTCCGCCCCCTGAAGCAAGCTGTCCCCAGATGCTCTTCTCTTGCCTCTGAAAGCAAATTTGTGGTATTAAGTGAAATAGTGGTATTAAGTGAAACACATTTCTTCCCCCTTGCATCTGCCCTGCTTTCCTGTAATCAGTGTAATCCCTGTAATTACACAGTTAAGACACTATGAATCAGTGATGGCAATTGCTAGACTTGTCAGGACTTCTTGGGCTCCAGGGCAGGCTTGTGTCTGGCTGTCCTAGGGCACTGCTGGGTCTGGGAAGAGGCATCCTCTTTTCCAGTATCTCCCAGTTGATTACTGGGGCTGAGGCTGGGTTTGGGAACCACCATGTCTTGCTGTGGGCTCACAGTGAACATCTGTCTCCCGCCACCCCCCTCCATGCCATCTGTCCTGTGGAGGAAAAGTAATTAAATGAGACTGTTCATTAATATGTCCTTGATGCTACAGCACCCTGGGAAAGGGGAAACCTCTTCCTTAACAGGGAAGTGTAATTATATAGCAGTGCTGAGAGTGGCACAATTTTATGTGTAAGGGCTGCACAGCCCCATGAGTATAGGCACAGTTAAGGAAACTTTGGGGTCATCTTTTTATCTCTCTTATTACCATCCTTGTATGCCTCTTACCACTATCCTCTGACCTTTTTCCTCCCTCCCAGCTACCTCCCTTTGTATTCCCCCCCTCTTATTTGGGGCAGTCCATGAGCATCATTGCTGTTAAGGACCTGCACTTTGGCTGCAGGTGATACAAGGTGCAAGCCATGCACTGGGGGACACAGTGGGGAGTAATTCAGGGACCCCAATATAATATTTTGTTGGGTTTTTCTTTTTGGCAAGCAAGCTCCAGCACAGCTGTGTGCCTGTTGCAGGAGTCGCCTGGGAGGGCCTGGAGGAAGCTCTGCTAGAAAGAACAGAGTTGGCCTTGGGGTGAGGAGCATGAAAGGCAAGCTACAGCTGAAAGTGTGAGGTCAAGATTTAACCAGGATGATTGGAGCTGGCAGGAGGAAAAGCGAGCAAAACCCAGGAGCAGTTCTCAAGCAAATGGATGGTCTTCTCAGTTTCACCTTTAAGAAACAGCTTTGACAGCTGCTTTCACTGCTCCACACCTTTCCCAGAGCTGGAAAAGCTACAAAGCATGAAAAAATGAAAACAAAACAAAGGGAGGCAAGAGGGAGACGTGAAAAGAGCTGAGTCTTCAGCAGGATTCATTTGTATTTTGAGTCAAAAGAAGAGAGGAAATCCCAGTAAATACTTTTTGTGTTCTGCAGATGTTTGGGGAAGCTGCATGGAGGTGAGGTTAGGGGTGGCTAAGTCCCCCCGTAGGGCTGATTTGGCAGAATATGACCTTTTGTATGAGTTCAGTGCCAATTCCCAGCTCCTCATGGATATAGAAGCAGGACACTTTCACCGTGGCCAGGACACAGCAGCTTTGCCTCCTTTGCAGCTGCCCTGGGTCTCAGGGTACTCATGGTGGGTTGGGCTGCAGAAACCCAGTCTCTGGCATCTTCCCAAAGTGCTGCAGCCAGGAAGGGGCTTTGTCCTCAAAGGGAGTTCTGCAGTTTTGCGTGAAAGTCCAAAAAATGTGTTTAGGAGGACAGTCCAGGGACGTTCTATAGGACCAATGTCATGCACGTCAAGCAGGACCACATACCTCTCTCTGGAAGTGCTGTGTAGCCTTCAGCCCTGGAAATTACAAACAATGCGCATACATAATGATATCCAAACAGTTTGTACCCTGCCCAATCCTAACAGGTCTCGGGCCACAGTTAAGGGATTTAAAAGTGGTGCCCAGGCCAGGCTCCAGCAGATGTCTGAGCACGGGTGATGAGATTTTGAAAGCTGAGTACAGAGGAGGCTGTGGGTACCAGGAGCACTGTACCGCGCTGGGGACTGGCTCCTTATACCTTCCGCCACCCCATGCCACACACAGGCATTCAGGGTGGTCCATGCCTTGATGTGATCAGGAGAGGCACCTCTGAGCTGACCCCTGCAGAGCCCCATCCGTGGTTCATCCTTGAGGGGCTTGAGGAAGCCTGCGTGGAGGTTCCCTAAGTGGATGTGAGGGCTTCATCTGAATGCCTAATGCCTAGGGGTAGCCCGGTCCCCTCAGAAAGGCCATCCTGGAAAGCTCTGATCATATTCCTACTTTCATCTTTGCTTGGTCCAACTTTAATCTCCAGCTCTTTTAATCTCCCTTTTCCTGTTTGATTAAAGAGCCTCCGCTATCAGTCGCCCTCCCCCAGGAGAGGTCATTATATGTGGTCACAAGTTTTCTCCCTCACCTTTATTTTGATGAGTGAAAGAGTCTGAGCATGCTGCAGGAAGGACTTTGCAGACTGGGGATGTTCTGGCAAGTCCTAATTCTGGGTCTTCCTTGTCCCTTGCAGACAGGGAACCCATTGGGTACAGAGGTGATGCCCATGCCCCCATCCATCCTCTGACCATACACATATCATGATAGCAGCCTTGGGCAGAGGGGGATGCTGCAAGGGGCAAAGAGGGGAAAAAATTGTTCCTATTTCTGTCTTAAACCCTGCGCTGCTTAATCATCCCCAAAGCGATCCACCACCGTTCTGCATCAGCCGTTATTCTCCCATCCATCATTGTGTTGGAGGCAAAAGCTCTCAGGAAGGATTTAAGGTTGGCTCTGGGCACGTCGAGGGGAATACTGAGCAGCGCAGGGCTGGGAGCCGTTTGTTAACCTTGCTGCAGGAATGTGTGCTTTTCTTCCCGCTGGGCAGATAAGGCAGCAGTATTTCTAGAATCTTAACATGTGTAGTGTCTCTGTTAAGAAAAGACAGACATTATTCTTAGTGCGTATAGACTGTTAGCAATCATATTATCTCTTTCAGGGACACGAGATATGCGTAACATGAATTTTCTAACAAGGCATTTAATCCTTAAAGCGTGCAAAATGATTAAAAGGGGAATGACAAAGGGATAATTAAAAAAAAAATAAAAAGAAAAAAGAAATGAAGACACGGCTGCCTGCTATGGATATCTAATCTCCTTTAGATACAATCCATCAGACAGGTTAATACCAGGTACCTGCCTTTTCTGGGCTTGCTAGGCTGGCTGCATTGAAGATGCTACTTTCTGCAGACAGAGGAAAACATGCTAAAGCCCAGATCCTGAATGGGAAGCTCAAAATGATTTTCAGATCATTCTCCAAGGCTCTTGCATGTCTCTCCGTTGGTAGGACAGATGTTTTCCCAGGCGGGAGGTGTCTCAAACAAGCTGTGCTCACTTGCTCCTGGACTGCTGCTGCTGCCGGTGTCACCTCGCATGACCCAAGTGTGCGGCTCGGGCAGAACTCGGTACCCAGGGAGCCTCCACAAACCTCTGGGTCCTCTGAGACCACTGTGGGAGATGCGCTGCTCTTCCCCAAGAGACAGGCTTCTGGTGCAACATCTCCAGCTGGACCTGGTGCCAGAAGGGGAACAGATTTTGCATTTAGCTCTCTGCCTTGTCCTCACATGCTGCCATGGTGCAGCCTAGGGTTTGAAGGGATGTGGCTAGCTCCCCAGCTTCTTGAACTGCTCCTTGGATAACACAGTAAAATTCTCATTTTCCCTTTTTCTCCACCCTCAACAGCCAAATTATCCCATTGGAGGTCATAAGAAAATCCAGACCAGAGGATGCTACATGTACTCTGGCTTAATGAATTTCCCTGAACATCGGATAACTTGGGGTTTTGACTCCTCAGTTCAGTCACTAAATCAAATTTACCTTATTTACCCTGCTGTGTTCAGCATCACTCTTGTTAGCATCCTCCTTTCAATTATGACAGCTTCAGAGATCAGTGGGTTTCCAAGGGCAATGGATTAGATGTGTATAAAATAACCCATTTGTTTCCCTCATGCCTGCTGTTTGGGGGAGGTAACTAATGAACAAGGACAGCAGATCACACTTATCCTGAACACAAATCAGTATGAGCGGTTGCACACAACAGAGCTAAAAGGGAGCATCTGCCCTAGTTGTCACCAGGCCAGAGCTACAGATAAAACAACCCCATTTAAATGGGATCGCTGGGCTTCTGCTGGATTTGGGGGAGATTAATGGGCAGGCAGGTGGCTTTGTCTTGAAATAAGAAGCTCTGCTCATGGGAAACAGAGACACTGGAGCATTTACCCACTTAAAGAGCTGGAGCCTCATAACACGCAGGGCTGAGGATGGACGCAAAATGCCTTTGCAGCTTCCCCAGGGGATGCTGGCACTGAGGGGGTGAAAGGAAAGGTGATGCTTGGTCCTTTTCTGTAGTTTCAGATGAGCAGGGTTAGGAAGGGGCTGGCAGCGGCAGGGTCACCCTGCTGCCACCTTTGAGGCTGTGCAGCTTTGAAGAGCCACGTGGCACCAAAATCCCATCCCCAGGAGAGCTCTGGGCAGTGGGATGCTTCACCCCATGGGGACGGTGCCATGGAGGCTGGCAGCATCCTTGAGTGCATCCTCTGTGGTCCTGCCTTCACCTGCTGCCTGCACCCTGACTTTGCCGAGCACAGCACCAAGTCCTCGGCTGAGACCACCCTCCCCAACCCTCTGTCCTCACACTGATGTCCTGAGGTCTCTGCTTGCTTTAGGGTCCTGGCTTTTCCACAGACATCCCAGCTTCAGACCCTGCTGTTCCTGACCCCTGGAGCACTGTTGGTGCTTCAGAGCTTCTTGGCACTGTGTTGTCTCCTCCCAGCTGGCAGCCTGCTCATGCCCAGGACTTTGCTGTCCACCATCTGTGGGAGACAGCAGAGCCACTTCATCCCATGGAGCTTCATGGGTGGCTGGGACACCCAGCACCCATCTTGGACAGGGACAACTCCCCTCCCAGCAGTACCTGCTGCCCCATAGCTTTACTTTTATCTCCATGGTTTCCCTGCTGGGTGTTACCATGGTTACATGATTCCTTTTTTCATTAGAAGACACAAAAGCTGATAGTTCTTGTCTTATCCCTGCCACCTCCTTGAGGTCTCTGGACTCTTGCACAGGCTGGTTGGAGAGGATGGAGTGAACTTCACCTGGGACAAGGATGGCCGTGGGGCACTGTTGGGCCAACCCAGCAATGTGGTCTCCCATGGGCTGGCCTGGAGGCTCTTGGTGGCCTTGAAAGACTGTGTTAATCCTCTGCATCTTTCCTGGGGGAAAAGAGAATCAAAAGTGGGTGCTGTGACCTGGATTTTCTTTCTGCAATTAGGTTGCATTGAGTTGTTCCTGGGGTAAGGAGCATCCTTACTCTACAGAACCCTATCCTAGGAAAAGCCTCCCCAGAGGCACCAATTCCTCCTAGTCCAGGTGCATGTTTTCTCTGCCCTGTCCCCTCTCGTAAACAATGAGCAAGACAAGAAGACAGATATGCTTTTAGCAAATCTAAACAGATTTCACCCCACCGCATCCATTTCCTCCTTCAGTAGCTGGAGGACAGACTGATGGATGGGCTAGTGTGTCTGTTAACTCATTTACAGAAAGTGCTTGGAAAAGACGGAGGAGGAATGCTATCAACACCCACCTAAAAACATTCTCTCTGGCCAAGACTGATGGCTGGGACAGGATTCCCCTCCAGGTGTAGGTCCCAAACCATGTCCTGGCATCTGCACGTGCTTGTGGTGCTTGACTCCCTTTGCAGCCCATGGAGAACTAACCCAGGGAGAAAACCAGGTCACCTTGGGCTTGGGCCTTGCTCTGGGCTCAGTCCTAAAGTCCAGGTGAAGGCAGAGGTCTCCCCTAAAACCTTCTAGCCCCATGTAGGTCCCTCTCTTCTTGTTATGATCCCCGGCATCCCAGACTTGCTCGAATAACGGAGTATCTGCTAAGGGGAACAGTTGCAGCCTGGTTAACAAGATAGAAAGATGCTCCTGCCAGCTTTGTCCCAGGCACTGTCCTGAAAGTCAGTGTGTGGAAAGCATCAGTAGCCTGAGTAGTACACTGCAAGTGCTATACTTGGAATAATTAATTTCTCTGGGGAACTGGATAGATAATTATTGCCCTTTTAGTGTGTTACTTGGACATGTTGGTGCTCCCCAGCCTCTCTGGCCTTGGCTTAGCTTGCCTGCATTCTCTCAATCATCAAACACATTTGGGCCATGAAATTTCCAAGAAAATGTAATAAACGGATCCTTAGGGACTCTATTTCACGTCGTGTTGGAAATGAAAGCTAAGAGGAGCTGGGTCACACGAGAACTCCCTGCACTTACAGACACTGTCTCCAGTTGGAACATGACTCAGCCTGTCCTCAATAGATGACGAAGCTAGGCAGAGCTGGATGATGGAAAAGGGCTCATCAGATCATTCCATGCTGATGTGGGGGTCTAACTATGCACCCCACCCTGGCAGAATCACTCTCTGCCATGTGGGCTCTGGGGCAGCAGCAGGGACCTGGGTAATGCTCTCCAGGCACCAACGTGGGAGTCACTCATAGAGATATCAACTGGTTTAAGGACAAAATATTCTCAGGGGCTGGAAGAAGTAAGCAATGTCCTTTCTGCCATGCAAGCCTGGTCCTGGAGTAGCACAAGAAAAATATTTGGAAGCAATAAGAACAACTGAGCATCAGTTGTTCACACAAGTGCACAGCCTGAGCTTCTTTATTGCTCCACAGCCCAGGAAGGAAATCACACTTCTGCTTTTCCCCTTCTCGAAAGAGGCTGGAACAAGATAATTTCATACAACTGTTGTTCTCTTGTTTTGCTGTTCCTCCATGCGTGAAAGGAAGCGAGGACTCTCCTAATTAAATTGTTGTTGGGCAGATGTATGAGCCACTGAGGAGTGTAAAAGAATAAAATAAATGAGATTGCAGCTTCCCTGAAATGTTTTCATTCAGAAGTATGAAACTGTGCAGGGCTGTTACTTTTTCATCTGGTTTCAGTAAAGAAACAATTCAACTCCCTGCTTGACCGAAGCAGGACTGCAGAAGGCAAGCAGAGTGAAGGCATCATTTCTGCCTGTTGAACACTGAGTGTAGAAACTGTTGCTGCCTCTCACAGAGAAGACACATGAAAAGAGAGGGAGAAGTTGGGGAACAGGATATACATTTCTTCACCAGCACAAACATTTGCTTCAGAGCTTAGCTTCCTTGGCAGTTTGGTCCTGCCAGGCAGGAATTGCCAGGTCACTGTGTTTGGCCAGTGTGTCTTGAGGATGCTTCGGTGAGCTGGGACATCCCATCAATGCAGAGAATTCTTTCGCTGCTCCATCTCCCAGGGGTTTTATTCCCAGCAAGTGATGCCTTCTTTGGCTGCTGTAGTTTCCATCTCCTTGGGGGACTTTTGATCAAGAACAGGATGGAGCAATTGGGTTGCTTACTCAAGGGCCCTGTGATACCAAACACCATCTTGTCTCATCATCTCATCCCACCTCACACCATCCCATGTCATCCCATGTCATCCCATTCCATCTCATCTTGAGAACATGAACTAACTCAGGCTTAAGAATACTATTTCTTGACCCCTTGCTCCAGAACCACTTTGAACGAGGAAGAGTATCTGTGAATCTGTCTGATGGGAGTTATGAAAAAACTGGAAGAAGCTGGAAGAACTCCTTTACTACCTAGCACCACAGACTGATGCAGGCCCTTTCTGCTGAAAGAGTAAAAATTTTCAAGATATGAAGGAAATGCTTTTCAAGGACTCTTGCATTAAAAAGGTAGGTGTGACTTGTGGTGCAGGAAGGTCTAAGATGACCTCTGATCATTGAAGCTGGACGGCTCTCCTGCACTGTAATGAGGAACAGAACAGTCAATGGTGTGGGAGCACACCAGGAGATGTCTGGAAACTGGGGCAGGGTGATGTCTGCTTTTACATACCCTCCACTGAACTGCATTCTAAGGAGGCAGAGCAGGAGGGGAGACTAGATAACACCCTGGTCTTACGTACTTGTCCTAAGCAATCACTCCTGAAATTAGAAAGGACGCATTTGGGCAAGATGAGCCTTGCTGTGGGCTGAAAACAGCCACTCTTAGGTCAGGAATCTCTTCTAATTCACAGGCTTAGTCTACTCATTTGCAAGCATGTCTCTGTTCACTCTTGTGCTGTAACTTGCCCAACTTGCCTCCGCACCACTGGTGCTCAGCAGCACACGTTTATTGAGAGTGCTCCTGTCTCAGCCTCTTTATCTCTGGCAGGTGCCTTCCTTTTCCTGAAGTCAGTACTTTGGTCCTGACAAATAATCTGACAGATGGATGTCCCAGTGTTACCCAGAGCGGTTGGACTTTCAATGTGGGGAGAAGATAACAGGCTTCAAACACAAACAAGGAAGTACCTCTGCATCATGTCTGTCATTAAATGGAGTCAAAGACATAAAAAATGTATATGCATTCAAAACAGAGCCAGACTGATTGATGGAGGACTGGTCCTCTGTGGGCGGTCATTGTGCATGCGATGCCTGACTCAGAGTCCTTCCTCTGGCTGCCAGCAGCCAGGCGTGTCTGACCAGAGAAATGATCCATCATGTGTGTCCTGTCCCAGGCTTCTGCTACCAGTCATACTTGGAGGCAGCAGGAGGATGCCCCTACAGCTGCTCTCGCATTCGTGATGAGGCATGAAGTATCAGCCTCCCCAAAATACCTCAAGTTGCATCAACAAGACTTGCAGCCTCTGGCTCTCAGTGCATCCTGGCAAACAGCAAGAACTGCCTCCCTCACCAAACGAGGTAGAGAATGGCTCAGACGACCCCAAATGTCTTTTTCAACAGCTCTGCAGAGGCAGGAGAGGCAGGCAGCGTCATTCGAGTTGTATAAACACGACCCCCTCTCACTGCCTGCCAGATATTTTGGTTCCTGTCCTCCCGGGGATTAATCTGTTTGTTTCCATTGTCCACAGCAGAATCAGGTTGTGCAATGGCTCTTGCCTTGTGTTATTATGATTTCAAAACTTCTCCGTTTCAGATCCCTTAATCCACTTGCTACCACAAAATTCAATTAAGTGACTTAGGCAGATGTTCCTGTCAGAGTGTTTATTAAACTGCTATTGCTGCTGAGGGTGAGCGTTTCTGTTCCCTTCCCCAGTGTCCTGGAGACTGAGCAGCCTCCTCATTGCTGTTTGAACCCATCAAGGCAGAGCCCAGTGCTCTGCCCAGGGCAGCTCTGAGTTGGGACTTGGACATGGTCACGCTGGCTCTGCCACAACATCCTTGCTAGGTGCTGCACTGGATGCAGGGTATCTTTATTTTAGGTACGCCTTAGTACCATGCATGCTGAGCTGCATGCCCCGGTGGGTGCAAGCCCACTGTAGATGCCCTTATTGATGGAAACCTCAATCTCCATTACCTCGGCAGCGCACACAGGAATTCACCCAAAGGCTGCTGTGTTGAGGCCATCCTCATCAAGGTTCATGGGTGCTGCCAGAGGACCTGAAGTGGCAATGCTGGAAGCTTTTTCTGCCTGTTTGTGCTGATGGTGACCCACCACAGTGACTGGGAAGAACTGACACTTCCCAAGACACTGCCTCACCCTCCTTGCTTCACCTTTTCGCAGCCCCACCAGGACAAGTTGTGGCTGTTGGCCCTTGAGGCAGCAGCTGGGCTGCGGTTCTGGAAGCAGAAGGATCCCAAAAGGACATCTCCATTGCAACCATCTGTGGACACTGCCAACCTGTCCTCTGTGTTCAGGAGCTCTGGATGAGGTAGGCACGGTGAAAGGATATCTTATTACTGTCCCCTCGCTCTTGGCTGCATCCAGACCAGTAGCAAATACCATCTGCAGTCAAACAGCAAAGGCCCTCTCTAGGTTTGGATAACTTTGGGAAGAAAACTTTTGCTGTGTGTCAGCCCAGATGCTTTAGGCACGCTGCAGTGTGCAAGGAGGGTGTGCACATGGAAGTGGTAACAAGATGCATACCACCATGCTGATGAGAAGCCCCTGCAGAGGCAAAGTCTGCTCTTGCCTCTGTGCTCACCAGGACAAGGCAATCATGGGCATCCTGAGTAGCACAGGAGGGTGAGGCGAGGTGACATGGCACAGGATGGTAAGGTTAGGCAAAGTGGCACAGGAAGGTGAGGCTGGGTGACATGGTATGGGAAGATTGAGGTTAGGTAACATGGCACAGGAGGTTGAGGTGCTGGAGCTCATCCAGAGAAGGACAGCAGAGCTGGGGAAGGGGCTGGGACACCAGTCTGATGGGGAGTGGCTGAGTGGGTTCAGCCTGGAGAAAAGGAACCTCAGGGGGGACCCGATCGCTCCCTACAGCTGCCTGGGAGGGGGCTGCAGCCAGGGGGGTCGGTCTCTGCTCCCAGGTCACAAGCGACAGGACAAGGGGAAATGGCCTCAGGTTGCACCAGGGCAGGTTTAGGTTGGAGACTGGGAAACATTTCTTCACCGACAGGGTGTCCAGCACTGGGACAGGCTGCCCAGGGAGGGGGGGAGGCACCGTCCCTGAGGGTGTTTAAAAGACATGTAGATGCAGCCATGGGTTAAATATGGTAGTGCCAGTTTAATGGTTGGACTTGATGATGTTACAGGTCTTTTCCAACCTAAACGATTCTGTGATTCTCTGTGACATGGGGCAGTGAGGTTAAGCACTGGAGCACTGGAGTCTCAGACAAGTGAAACTCTGTGATAGACTGGAAGGGGGTGGGGGCTCCATCCCAGCGTGGGCTGAGGATGGTTAGTACAAGTCTTTCTTGGATGACATGAAGACCTGACCCCAATCTGGAGCAGGGATGTCCTCTCCCAGCCCCACCAGCCTCAGCCCTGCTGATTCTCCCACAGAGCACAGAGCATACGTGCTCCAGGTGAAGGGAGGCTGTTGCATGTCCAGTGGGCTCCACCTTTACACCATGCTGCAGTTTTCCAAGGAGACCAGAGATGGTTTCGGCTGCCTTTGTTCACTGCTGCTGCTGCTGAGCATCCTGCTCCAAGAGCTGTGGGTGTGGAGCTCAGGACTGAAGCTTAAACTATCCTGCCCATGTAATTGAATTAAGCTCCTTAATAAAGCCAGTTGTTATTTCCTTAACTCCCCACAGACTCACTAATGCTATTACCTCAACACAACACTGTTTAAATAGCTTATTATCGATTGGTTTGCAAAGCAAACTTGCCATTTACTGTGGCACCGGGCACTGGGGAAACCATATCGAATAGAGGTGGACTACACTGCCTGGTGTGCGAGAAGGCAAAGACACAGTCAAGGTTAAACCCAAAGCTAAAGGCAGCCAGAGGCAGTGGCTGGGCTCTGATCAGGGTGTCCATGTGGCTGAGCACCTACTCCAGGCCAGGGTCTTCATCTTAGAATCACAGAAAGGGTTGGGCTGGAAAGGACCTTAAAGACCATCTCATTCCAGCTCCTCCACCGTGGGCAGGGACACCTTCTGCTAGACCAGGTTGCTCCAAGCCCCATCCAATGTGGCCTTGAGCACTGCCAGGGATGGGGCACCCACAGCTGCTCTGGGCAACCTGTTCCATCTTCTGCTCTCCAAATTGCTTATGGAAAGGTGTGTGTCCAGGTTGGATTGAATGCAGGCTCTGGATCCCACCTGTACCCAATGCCTTAGAACAGACAGCAGCTGGATGTAGATCCTCCCTCCAGTGTATTGTGGCTGTTTTCAAGCAACAGAGGGGTACAAACACCTGAGTGGCTTCAGGGCTATGCCCAGCAGCCTCAGGGTCCTGACATTTGGCATGGTATTTCTGCATCTCCCCCTCCTCTCCACCTGGCAGAGGTGATGCAGTCTAGGTGTCTTTGGCTGGAGGGTCTTGCTACACAGCCCCAAACCAAACTATATGCACAGATCAGCACTAAGTATCCTGATAACATCTGCAAGAAGGCATGACACCAATAGTCCTGCATCAATACCAGAAGTTGTGGACCTTCCTTGAAAGCTCTCATCCCTCTTTAGATGCATGTTGTTCCCAAATAAAAGCAGCCTCATGCAGCAGTGGAAAAGGCAGCTGAGCCACTCCTAGTGCCGAGAGCACTGCTCACCTTTGCTTTGATGCACAAGAAAGTACCCAGCAGGGTGGGCTGATGGAAATAAATCAGCCTGCAGCAGGTGCCACGGAGTGGAGTAGGACTCTTTGGAGTATGGGACCTTGTGAAGTGGCTCGATCCTGGGCACACATGCAATGTTACAACCTCTGACCTGCTCCAGGACCCAGGAGAAAAGATAAGACTGGTATGACAGCAGTCCACGTGATGCCACCTCTGCATATTCACACATTTCTTTGCTGCAAAGAAAGAAAGAGTGAGACACCATGCCCCATGTAGAGGCTCAATTGTGGCTCACAATCTTAGGGTAGAAAAAACCTTCCTGCCTCAGAGGCTGCTCTTTGGCTCAGACTCCAAATCCCCTTGCTCCATATGGGACAGCTTCTGGCAGGACAGTTGCCCAGGACAGGAGCTGATGGACCTTCCTTTCTCCTCCACACTACCAGGGCACTGCCCTTCACTGTCCTGGACCCTCTCACTGCTCGCCCCAGCCTCAGAGCCCATCTGAAACCTTCTCCTCAGCACATTTTCCAGCTCCACCATCCATCCAGTCCACTCCTACCCTATAGCCACCACTGCCCATGGACCCATCACTTATTGGGGGACAAAGCTAACTGCGGGACAGATGGAGTGAGGTTGGGCTGTTCTGTTGGCCCGAAAAGCCTGAGAACTGCTGATCTAATTAACTCCAACAAGCAGTGCCTGGAGGACACCTGGAGGTTGGCCCAAGAAGACAAAATATGTCTGTAAACCTCCCTGGGTTAGCGGCCTTGGCTCCCTTTGAAGGAAGGAGGAGAAAAGGGTTCTTCTAGGAAATGATTCATCTCAGCTAAGGGAGACAAACCCCTCTTGGAAGGGCTCGCTTCTCTGTCTGTGCCACAGGAGCACAAAGTGCCTCACATCCAGGTAGGCACCAAGACGGTTGGACATCTCAGAACTGGGCAACACCCATGGTGCCCCACAGCAATTCCTTTATTTATCACCTTACCAGCCTGAGCTCTGTATTAGACCAGGAGAAAAGATATTTCTTTCACTTTCATGTAATGGTTTTACCCTGAAGGACTGCCTGTCTGGGGAGCTTGGTCCCTTTGCTTTCCAGGTAACTTGGTGTTCACTTGGAGCACGGGGGTCATGAAAAAGCTGGAGCTATGACACAGAGGTAACTTCAACACCTTTGTATAAAAGAAATGTCCATCCAAATTTGCTTAAATTACCCCTTGGAGCTGCAGAAGCAGCTCTGCTGATTTCCATTGCCCTCCAGAACACGGGCACCATGCACCCCGTCGCACATGCCACAGCTGAAGCCACAGCAGCAGAGCTGCACAGCCCAGGCAATAATCATGCTGGTGGCTTGTGCCTTTGTAAGACCCAGAACCAGAGAACACCAAATGTCAACTGCTGCCAGGGCTTCCCCATGCTGCCCGTGCTGTTTGGTTTCTTGCAGAAATGGGGAGCTCGGAATGCCCCAGGTGTCAGTGTGTTGACAGTGCAGAATTAGGCTCTTTCCCAGAAAGCTGGCGTGGCCACTAGTGAAGGAGGGAATCCAGGAGATGACGTTTCTGTTAACTTGTGATTATTATCAGGAATTGTTTTTGGTGACTGACCAAGTAAGTATTAAGCAGTAATAATATAACCATGGCAATAGGATAGTAAATGTTGATGGAGGACTGACGTAAAATTGAGTGATTTGAGTAGTCCCTAAGAACTCAGTGTCCCCCAGGGTGAAGCAAATATAGCTCAGAAATAAATAAGTGGTCTCCAAGGGCAGAAAAATCTTATCTGGGGTCAGTTCCCTGGAGCTGCTGTGGACAGGAGGTGATTTGTACCAATACATCCTGCTCGTTTCACTCTCCCAAATAAAAAGAGTTAATGATATCATCAGGATGCACAGTTGCACTGGTGATGCTTGTCCTGGACTAACCTCTGCCTTGGTTGGGGATGAGAATGGGTGCATTTCCCATGGTTCACCCATGCCAGCACCATGTTGCTGGACAATGGGTTGTAGCAAACAGCTTTGGCTTCAGCAGTAGGGAAGCAAAGTTAATGAGCATCATCTCTTGCCCTCTGCCAAACTAATCCTGTTCTCCATGCAGCAGTTTTGGGATGGTTTGTCTGGGACCAACCTGGCAGAGGCACCAACACTTTTGCACGGCCCCAACTGCAGCAACAGGTTGGGTGAACCTGAGTCCCCTTCCTCGGTCTCCAAGAAAAGTCGTGCTCTCCAGACCCAAGGGGCTGACCTAAGGTTGTAACAGCAACGTGAAGCCCAGCTGGCCCCGGCCCTTGAATATTTCTATTTCTCCTTTCAATGGCTTTTGTCTCTCACGGCTCTTTCTACCTTCCTGGACTGATTTCTGCAACACAGGTGTTAATTGTTCTCCCCATGCAGCCAAACAGGGAGCAGTTGGACTATAAATTGACTCAAACAGATCAGACCAGGTCAGAAATAGTATCTTTGTAAGGATCTTATTTATCCAGGCATTTAGATTCTGCAAGAAGAAAAATGGGATTCTTTAGGGGAAAGCAGAGTTTAAAAATAAGCCCTTTGATTGCTTCAAAGGCAAAATAAAAAAATAAATCAATTCCTCTTCATTCTTGAGAGAAGCCAAGAACCTGACACAGCGTAGAGATGCCAATTAGAGCCACAGAGAAAGGGACTGATGTGCTTTGCCTTAAGGCACAGCATGGAGAGATGAAGGACCAAAGAAGTCTTTTACCCGGTGTGGAAAGTCAAGGGGAAAACAGCCAAAGAATGTTTTTAACCCTAATTTTCTTTCATTCAAACCTGTCCACCCTGTCCCCTGCCCACCACCTGTTCCCTCATCCCATCTCCATCCCCCTTCTGCAGGTGGAAAAGGGATGTACGGGATGCAGGAGAGGATGGAGGAGGGCAGGATCAGGGCAAAGCTTCTCGCTCCCCCCAGCCCCCAAACCTTCAACAAAAAGGGATTTACTTATCCCTGCCTGCCTCAGAAATGCTTGTGTTAAACAGCGGCGCATGAGGAAAGCAACCTCAGCACTTACCAAGGTCCCAGCCTGCCCACACCAGCTGCATGCAGCAGGCTGGGACGGTAGGGACGATGACATTTCAGACCACCCTGGGACCAAAAATCCAGAGATGGAGGACCCTCAGCTGTAATGCTCAGCAGTAGCATCACTTCTCTGACACGAATTATTCTCCAGTCACGCCAGGGAATCGAGGTGCTTGGACTTTGTCTGCTTACCTCTTTCCATCCTGGGTGACCGCCATGCCTCTCCTGCCATCTGCAAGTGGCTCGTAACCAGACCTAGGCTGCATTTGTTTTTTCACTCCACCAACTGACTAAGCTGCCACCTAAAATCTTCTTTCCCCTTACAAAACCTTACCCAGTGACAGTGGCCTTACCTGCAGGGTTTATACAAATGGCCAAACCTTGCCCTGCAGAGCCTGGCTAGTGCATCACCATTGGAAGCTGCAGCCACCCCACAAGCTGGACTTGGCTGTTTAAAAGCACTAATTGCATTTTGGGGACCTGTTGCAGCAATCTCTGCTCTCCGTCAAACACCTGGCTGGTCTAATCTGCCTCTGCTTGCACACAGTCACTCCTGGCCCTCAGCTTGCTAGCAGATGCTTAAAACCCAACCCTTGCACCCTCGATGATCTTGGTGCTGGGGATGCTTAGATGTAGACAGGACCATGTTCTCACACCTGCATTTGGCTTTATCCAATGGCTCTTAGACAGAGGGGAAAAATGGCCTGGAATATTATTCTTAAAATTGTCTGCAGGAAGGAGAGAGAGGCATGGGAGGGACCACAGCAGGGGTTCAGGAACCTTGAGCCACATGAGATGCAGGTGATGCATCATCCCATCTCCCAGGGCACCCCGTTGCCTGCCTGTGCTCACCTTCAGGCAGGGATGGGCTGACCCTCTGGGCTGGCTTTTCTGGCTCAAGGTCTCTGGAAGATGCTTTCTCCATGGGCCTTTCTTGCCACCTCTCCCTGCCTTCTCCGCTGCACAGGTAGCTCCAGGCAGTGGTGGGACAGGACAGGTCAAAGGTGGTGTCAACCCTGCCCTGAGCTTCAAGAACAAGACTTTTCTATAGCAGAAACCAACCAAGGAAGACAAAGACTCATATTCTCTTCCTGTTACTTGCCCATCATCCAGCTGTTAGGACTAAAATGTTGAGCAGGGAGGTGGCTATAAGGGTCTTTATTGTTGTTGTTTTAAAATTAATATCTCAGTTTCCCTTAGGAAGGCTGCTACCCTGGGTCTCATCTGAAGGGCTGGAGGAGGTTATAGGAGGGAGGCTGGACTGCTGTGACCGATGAATGGCATTGCCTGGCTTCCAAGGGTAGCTGAACCAACTTACACAGGGGAAAACATGGTTTAGTGCTCCACTCAGCTACTCATACAGCCCATGGCTCTGGCAAAGCCAGCACTGGCTCTTGATGATAAATGAGGAAGCACGATCCTACTAAATAGGGTCAATAAGATAATGCGCAGCCAGGGGGACTGACTGTGTGCAGACACAGACATACAAATTTAAGCATTACAACAACAAATGCCGGTGCTTGCCTCAGTCTTGTTTGGAAAGACAGATCGTTTTCCATCCCAGGCTCACTGAGAAAGAGTCGCAGAAGGCGTGAAGGGAAACATTGCTGCCTGGGAGGGTTGTGGGGTAGCTGGGGCATTGCCAGCCCCGGGAAGCTCACAGCTCCAAAGCTCATTTGCAGCGGTGGAGCCATGCAAGGAGCTGTTTGAAAGAGGATTAAATGCTTCAACCATTTCCTTGTGTTAATAAAGATGGAAATATTTTATCTGAGATAATCCTGAGGGATAGAAACAGAGTCCTGGGTACCCCATCTCCATCAGCTAACAAAAGCTTATCAGGCAGAATGGTCCTGAGGCTGGTGACAGCCTTTCAAGGGGGCCTGAGCCAGCAGATGAGCAGGGTTCAAGCAGAAAAGTCATTCAAAGCACAGGACTGGGCTGAAACTTCCCACTACTCTCCTCCTCATCTGCACATTTGTACTGGTTGCACTCAACAGGGTCCACAGGAAAATGTGCAGCCAGAGGGACTGGCCATGTGCAGGCACAGACATAGATTTAAGCACAAGGATAAATGCTGGTGCTTCCCACAGTCCTGTTCAGAAAGATTCATCATTTCCTTTGGGAAATGGCTCAAAGCTGCTCCAGGGGAGGTTTGGACTGGACAGAAGGAAGCATTTATTTACCAGAAGGGTGGTCAAACACCTGAACAGGCTTCCTGGAGAGATGGTTGATGCCCCAAGACTGTCAGCCCTCTCAAGAGGCATTTGGACGATGCCCTTAATAACATGCTTTAACTCTTGGTCAGCCCTGAAGTGGTCAGGCAGTTGGAATGAATGGTGACTGTAGGTCCCTTCCAATTGAAATGATTCTATTCTGTTCTGTTCTATTCTACTATAATTCTGTTCTATTCTATTCTAATTCTATTCTATTCTTCTCTTTCTCCTCTTCTCTTCTCTTCTCTTCCATTCCATTCCATTTCATTAATTCCATTCCATGACATTCCATTCCATTCCACTCTATTATTCTATTCTATTCTATTCTATTCTATTCTATTCTATTCTATTCTATTCTATTCTATTCTATTCTATTCTATTCTATTCTATTCTATTCTATTCTATTCTATTCTATTCTATTCTATTCTATTCTATTCTATTCTATTCTATTCTATTCTATTCTATTCTATTCTATTCTATTCTATTCTACCCTGTCTGCTCTGCTCTGCTCTGTTCCATTCTATTCTGTTCTAGGCTAGTCTATCCTATGTTTTCTCTTCCAGAAGAGCATAGTTCCTTGCACAGTGCAGAAAGCCAAGTGTTTTTCAACACCAAATTTCCATTAGTGGGACAATAGGATAAAGATAACCCAGATAACAGGAAAAATAAATAATTTAGCTGGGATAGTAAGGGGGAGTGCAGTGCTGAGGAACATACATGCATCTACAGGGACCCAGCTCAGGTCCTGGGTGTTTATTGGCCCTGAATCAGCCCTGGAAGCCCTCATAAAGGTCCAGGCAGAGTGTTTGCATGCTGGGGAGTCTGGCAGAGCATGTTCCTCCTTGACCAAAACACAGCTTTAACCCATCTCCTATCCCCAAGGGACAAACAAGTCCAAAGCCCAGAATTGGAGGCCCCCCCAGGGTGAGACACCCAGGTCCGGCATGGTGGGAACATCCCTGTCCTGCAGGGGAGTGTTGCCCATGCTGGGGCTGCCTGCAGAGATGTTTATGCCCAGGCAGGGAGCCTGCTCATGCCAGCTCATCCCCAGCCAGGGACATGCACGGCAGCTGTCGGTGTCCTGTTGTGGTGGCCATGACCCTCTTTGTCCCCCATAGCCAGTGAGACAAGCGGCAGCAGCTGGATAAGTCCCTGCATAAGTGGCCCAATGCAGGATTGTTTAGATGATAAAAACAAAAGCTTTGAGCACACCCTGGCATTCCAGCCCTTCTTTTTGGGGCTGTCTGGGAAAAAAATTCTCAATAATCAAGCAAAAAATCATATTTTCATAGCCATGTAGCCACCAAAGGACTGCAGCATCCTTGTCCTCCCCCCTGGTTCCTCCTGCTCCCCTTCTTGACGGTGCAGGAAGGGGTCAGCTCATCCCAGAGCAGGGTCTGGCCACTGGATTAGCACCTTTTGGCTGTTGTGGCCATCCCTGCTGGGACCCAGGGTGCCTGGCATTGCTGCTCCAGCCCCTCAAAGCCACTGCCCAGAGCTGGCAGCATCCCACCTGCCCCAGGGCAAGCCGGTGCATCCACCGCTTCCCTTGGCTGGCACAGCTAAAGCCTGTTTTTACAGTCCTGACCTGCAGACGGGCCCTGAGGCCGCTTCTGTTCTGGTCAAGTAACTGGGACAGGATGGTCCCTCGGTATGGGGCAGATTCCTGCAAAGTGAGTCACAGACACACAGCAGCAGCCAGTCCTGCCTGGGATGGTTTCCCTCCTAAATATCCCTTACTCCTTCTTTTACAAAGCCCTGGCACCCAAGCTGAGCTAAAACGAGCCTGTGATGCAGGTGGCCAGCCATGGTCTGAGTGTCACCTGCAAGAGGAGAAGGGAGCAGCATGTAAGGGGGGGGGGGGGGGGGGCTTCTCTAAGCAATCCCTGGCAAGGACCTGCTCTGCTCTCCACACACATTACTGCAAGAATGCTGGAAGGAAAACTGAAAGGCTGGAGGGGAAACCCAGCTGCCTGGAACCCCCTGAGGTCAGACCCAATAGATAAATCCAGCTGAACCACCCCTGGATTAGGGGCTAAAGGAAACCTTGGGAGAACAGCAATTAGGCAGCATTAGCAATCTGTTTGTCTGGCTGGGGGTCTGCGGCATGAGGTGAGCTGTGGGGCTCAGCCATCAGCAGGGCAGGATGGGGGCTGCCCAGGGATGCACTAGCTGACCCCTCCCCACATCTCACCCTCCTTCAGATGAGGATTCAGGTCCCCAGCCCCCACACCCAGCACCAAACTGCACTCAAATTGCACATGGCTCCAAAATTCAGGCGGTGCCTCCCCACAGCAGGCTATTCCCCATCCGACTCTAGCTTCTGCTGCTGCTGAGGGAAACCTCTCAGTCTCACCCTCAGCTCCTGCTTCTGCTCTCTACCTGTGTAGGCATGATGCAGGGATGCAGCTTTTGTCCTTGGCCAGCCCTGACCTGCTCCCAGTGTGGACACAGGAGGCAGAGGAGGGTGTGAGGGTGGCAGGATGAAGCCCAGACCTGTGCATGCAGGAAGCTGGAACTGGGCAAGCATCACAAGCACTGTCCCTGGCATGGTCCTCACCTGGCTGAGTCACCATCCATCCCGAAGGCCTGGCAGTGAGCCAGCAGGCTTCCTGCAAGCTTTATGTGCCATCTCCGGTGAGGATGGGAGACAGCAGTGACCTGTATTGCCTCTCAGAGCAGGTACCACCCCTGGAAGCGCCTGTCCCCAGCCCCTTGCTGCCCTTCCCAGCTGCCCCTGCCCCACGAAGCTGGGTGGCATCTTGCTGGGTACCAACTCCTTGGCAAGAGCATCCCTTCTGGGACGGTCCTCTCTGTACCAAGCCTCTCACTGCAAAGGGGAAGGAGAACTAGAGCGATGATCTCAGTAGAGACAAACAGGTCTATAGCGTTGTCCCTGCTTGCAGTGCTGCCAGCTCCTGCTCAGCTCTGTCTGGCTGCCAGAGGTCACACCGGGACAGTCTGACATGGCTGCCAGTCCCTCTGAACCCACCCTGCCCTTGCAGGGGCAGGGGGAGGCATCACCTCCTCCCCTCCACACCCCAGCTGAGCCTCCAATGCCATCCCTGGGTCCCTGCCAAGGAGCTGGGGGCTCGTCTGCGGCTGGACCGGAGCGGTTCGGCTGAGGATACCTTGGCCAGGCCACGACAGTCTCTGGAGGGCTGCGTCCTTCAAAGCCCCCCCAAAAAAAGCTCCCATCCATCACTATCCCAACCCTGCCAGCTTCTCTTATTTAAAACCTAAGTCTCCCTGTCTTTTCCATGCCAGAAATCCTAGTCTTCAGGACGAAGAGGTTGGGCATGCTGTGATGCATCAGCAGAGGCACCAGGTACATTGTGCTCCCAGCCCTGGCAGATGCCAGCACCAGGAGAAAACCGGGGCCAACAATGTTATTTGCTCCCTGTGCTGCAGCAAGACTGTTTAGTACCTACCACACCATGGGCTTTGGATGCCGTATTCAATAGCTGTGCCCAATGAATTATTTATTCCATGGCCAGCATTTTTATTCTCCAGTCCAAACCCCCAGTGGGAGAAAGGTTCAGGGAGAGGGAGAACGGATACTGGCAGATGGCAAGTGTAAAAGACAAAAAAAAAAAAAAAAAAAAAAAAAGGCAGGCATGACATGATGGGATTGTAAATAAAAGTCACAAATGAGTCCTGCTGGTGACTTTCTCGCAGTGCTGAAAACCAGAGGAAAAGACCAAACCTCTCCAAGGCAAAGGTGATGCAGCCTTGCAACCACTATTGCCTCCCAGTTCATGCACTGGGTGCCCTTCTCTGGGCATCCTTGCAGGAGCCGGAGCCTCCCGTCCCATGTCCCCAGTGACCCCAGGAGCTGGCCAGCCCCGGTCCTGGCGTGGTAGCCTTTTGGTTGTCAGGCAAAAGCCTGTGCTTGGCCTTAAACAGGGAGACATTGTCGGCTGGCCCAGAGGAGGGAAGACATGGGCTGTGCCTGCTCACGCATTGGCTGCGATTGCTTCTGCTCCTCGGGTAAGCTGGGGTTCCTGCAGGCAAAAACAATCCTCGGCCATCTTCTTAGGGACTGAGTCATCAGGCATGCGGGCAAGGGGGTCCAAACTCGTTGTCCAGGCAACAGGGATTCTGGTGTTTCCTCTGTTTCAGATGCTTTTTCCTTTTTTTTTTTTTTTTCCTTTTTTGCATCATGGGTGATTTCTGAATGGAGTCACTTGGGATCGCACGGGCTGGGGATGACAACACCGCCTCCCACACAGCACCGCGCTCTGACAAATGCCTGTGAGTCTGGGGATCTTCCAGCCTGCCCACTCCTTGCAGGAGAAGCCAGTTATTCAAACAGGGTAATTCCAGGTCAAATTTACCATTTCTGTAAGTGAGGATGAGCTGGCCCATTCCTCCTGCTACTCCCCTTTCCCCACTTGAGACCAGCAGCAGCCAAAGGCCCTGGGCTCCTACTGGGAAGCAGCTGGGGTATTTGGGAAGGAAGGAGCAACGTGCTGCATCCTTCTACCTCCAGCACGCCAAGCAGCAAGGAATGCTCTGCTGTGGTGCTCTGATATTTCCCAGTTGCCGAAAGGGCTCTGTCCCATCCCAGGATGTTATGGGGGTGGCTGTCAGGTGCTGTCACCCACAGCCCCACACAAACCCCAGCTTCTTGGGGTCTGGGGTCTTTGCAGAGGGCATAGAGAGCCCACGTCTGAACATGTTGCTGGCAGGATTAAAGGTGTAGATTGGATGCCTGAGGCTGCTTCTTGTCTTTTTGGATATAGAGGAAAGGCAAGAGCAGGAGGAGCATCCCCAGCCTTCTCCCTTTGGACTTTTGGGATGGTGGAGGGAGGGGGTTGGGCATGAAAGGGCCTGGGTCTCAGGGCTCCTTTGTAACCCTGTGCTGCCCTTGCTGACCATGCTTCCCCCAAAACATGGGGCCCCAACAGCTGCCACAGAGGATGGAGGGACCTGTATGTGCTTCACACATGGGGCATCCTCACCTCCCCCCTCTCTGCAGGCAGGGCTGGGGAAGGGCTGGGGCTGCTGAGGGGCTCCAACCCAAGGGACCTGTCAGGGGTAGGTGCCCCAAAGAAGTCCGGGCTTTGGCTGAAAATGTTTCAAATGTCCCAGTGCTGGCAGAGTTGGATGGGGAGGCCTGGTTAGGCAGGACCGTCTCAATGTTCGGCATCACCCACAGGGCCACCAGCTCACACTGGTTTCTGACCCCAGGACAGGGCTTTCAGCATCCTCATGTGTAAAGATCAGCTCATGCTGCTGCAAAATTCAGGGTCAAGTTGCTCTCGGCTACAAGAGACCAAACCTCAGGCTCTGGGTGCTGCTCCCTATCCAGCTGTGCACACACAGGGGTGCAGGGCTGTGGGGAACCTCATCCTGCTCCCAAGCCCAAACTGCCAAGCTCCAAGGCAGCTCCTGTCCAGGCTCTGGCTTGCCATGTCCTTGTCACTTGCTTCCCATCCTGTGTCCCCTCCAGGTTTCTCTGATGGTTCGTGATGGGGTTGTGTCTGATGGTGGGATGTCTGCTTACATCCCAGAGGAGAGGCCACGTCACTCAGGCTTCTTGACTGGCTCCTCAGATCATGCAGCCCTGCAGGGCTGCTCAGCCATTGCGCTCTCCTGCTTTTCTTGGGAAAGTCACCCTGAAAGTCAATCTCCATGCTCCTGCAGTGTCCAGTGTGGCCACAATGCCCCGGGCAGCCAACGCTGCAGCTGGAGATGTTGTAAATCAGGGGGAAGAGGCTTTAACTGTCACCGCTCCAAGGCATGGAGGGTATTTTTAGCAGCTTTGCTCTGCAGGCTTGTGGTAGCATTGCCCAGGGTGCCTGCACCACACTCATCGCTCCCAGAGACGATGGGGCAGGGGGTGTGGGCACACATCCGAGCATGCACTGTGTGCCAGGGGGGGCTGGCTGGGACATCGAGGACTGTGTTGATGGTGGCAGGGGACACTGGAAAATGTTCAGCAGAAAATCCCACTCCAGGAGGACATTCTGGTGTCCTTCAGACATGGTGTAACACCAGCACGGGTGCTGGGCTTGTAGGCACCCAGCCCAGGGACCCTCACATTCTTTAACCATGTGCCCTTCTTGCAGCCACCCTTAATACAAGAAATCAAGATCCTGCCTTTAACAGCAGCTGAGCAGGTGCTTGGGAAGATTAAAAAGCCCAGTGCAAGTGAAAGGAAACCCTAACCCCAGCCAGACCCTCTCCATCCCCTCTGAAAATGGCCAAGCCTGCCCATGGCCCTCAGTGTGCCACAGCATTCACAAACCCCTCTGCCAGGGGAGTCCTGCCTAGCCCTGCACCACTCCTCAGTGACGAATGTCCCTGGTGTTTTGCAGCATCTCCTGCTGAGCCTGTGCTCTTGATGCTGCTGTTCCCCATGTCCTTCAGCCCTGATGGGAAAACCATCCGCACGGACCATGTGCTGCCACAGAGGGGGAGCCGGTCTCTGCAGCTTGGGGCTGCTGGCTTTGCTTCTCCCCAGGCTCCTGGGAAGCATGATAGCAAGGTGGGGCGTGACAAGGAGGGTGCAGAAAATCACCAGGAGAAGTGGCTGGCCACCTTCAAGAGCAAGGACTGCTAACACCCCCAGCTCACAGCCGATGGGATGGGGACAAGGACACCAGGAAGGTCCCTGTTTCTGTTCACGGTGCTGTTACAGATCATCTGCACAACTCTGGAAGAGATGGAGAGCACCAGTCTCCCCCTCTGCTGACCACAACCCAGCTCTGAGGGCCTCATAAATGGAAAGCATCAATATTTGATGGATCACGTCAGCTGTTTTTCTCTCAAGGTGAAGGAGAGCAGACCCCTATGTCTGCCTTGCCTGCGTCTGCACGGTACTGGGACATCACAGAGGGCCAGTGTCATGTTGCTGCATGCCAGAGGACACTTCCCTCCCCACAAAAAGCACCACCTCAACTCATAGAGACTCACCCACCGGCTACCCCATCCATCCAGGTGGGATGCAGCAAGGGGGCTGTGATGGGGTACAGGACCACCAGCCCGGCTGCAAACCTCTCCTCCCTGCCCCGCAGGCATGGGGCACGAAGAAAGCCTTGTGTCCTGTGATGGCGACTATCTGAGGAGATGGGTCTGGGGAAACCCTGCAGTATCTGTCTCTGATGGCAAATAGTTTTGCCTAAATTGGTCATGGGGCTCGGTTTCAGGAGAAGCCAAACGCACCGCTTCGTTGCGATGCCATTTTGGCAGAAACGTAGGCTTTTTTGTGCATTAGGTTGTTCCCCTTAAAATAGCTGTTTGGAGTTTATTCTTCAGATCCCTTTTCATCAAAACAATAAAGAAAGAAAGGGAGGGCAATTAAGCTGGAGTTAAAGTCTGCTGGTGCATCGCCAGCATTATCAGCCTGTATCAGAGGAGGGAGGCGGAGGGGCTCGGGGCTTTAATCAGCATCTGACTGGCAAAGTCGATATTCGGCATCATCCTGGTAGTGATGCTCCTTCTGCCAGCCAAAGCACAGCCTGGTCCTGAACACCCAAGGCTGGCCAGATGCAGCTTCCATCCTTCCAATGTGCTGTTTGAGCCCCAGAAGTGGTTCTAGAGGAGTCACAGGGGGGCAGCTGGAGGACAGGGGTACCGTGTCTTTCTTCACATCCAGCTCTCGTCTGCTGGATGTACAGCAAAAGGAGCTGCCTGCAACGTGACAATTCACAGGGCTGGGGAGCCAGCAGCAGTGCAGGCAGGGCTGCATCAGGCAGTGCACAGCACAAGGCACACGGGGCAAAGCCACACGGATGATGGAGCAGATGGAGGATGCATGTTTTGGGAGGAGATGAAGAAGCCGCTGTGGCAGCTGCTGGCGCTGGAAGCGGAGTCACCCACAGCTGGGGAGGGGGGCTCCTGCCGATGGGAGGACCCTGTGGTGTCCAAGCCTGCCTTGGGGAGTCAGAGTGGAAGGGACGGAGCAAGGCTGGGAGGGTGGCAAGGTCTCTTGCAGCCTCAGTGGGGCAAGGCTGGCCAGATCCAGCAGATTAGCCAGGATATAGCTTTGCCATGTTCATTTGCAAGGTTTGCTGTGAAACAGAAACCTGCTCTGAAAAAGATAATAATTAAGAAGTAAAATCTCTGCAGAGTATCATATGTCTGTAGGACCCCAAAGCCAGAGAAAAGGAGCACAGAGTTCTCACAGATGCTGTTGTCACTTGGTCCCTTCCTCATCTACAGCCCCAAGCCCCCCCCCCAAGACTGACCTCCCTGCTCAGGACCCAGTGTAGATGCTCACATGGATCCATGAGATGCATCACCTGCAAGAAAGGTATTTTATCTGCAAGGATGAACATAGAGGGAGATGAAACCTCCAGGCACTGAGAGGAAATAACTTTTTTTTAAGAAAGCTGTTTTCCTTGTCCCCAGACACCAAAACTCTCCCGATAGAGAGGGGCACCTCTCACGTTAACGAGTCCATGCAGCATCAAGGTGCTGCCAGGCTGCATCGCCAGCAGCAGGAGACCCATGGCAGGCTTGATTGCTCACAGCAGGATGCTCGCTACCTGCTGGGAGCTGCCTTTGTGCAGTTATTTGTCTAATTAGACAGGAAAACACAAAATAATAGCAAAAACGAGGGCATGCTAAGAAAAGGTGGATTAGAAAAGCCAATAATGAAATACTCAGGGAGGGCGGGCAGGAGATTGGCCACAAACAGTCCCTCCAAGACAAGCTATGGACCTGTGGTCCTTTTTCCATCAGGGAAGCACCTTAAAGCAACTTTTTCAAGGGGAAGGAGAGATGGTGAGACCAGTGGTGGGACAGAGCCTGGCATCTGCCTCTTGAGCCTCACCGGGCTCATCCCCCAGCAGAGATCCAGCCATATGTCTGTCTGCACCAGCTCTGCAAAGAGGACACCCCCAAGGACCAGAGGGAATGGTCTTGTCCAGGCAGCTGGGAAGCCCCCATGCAGCCAAAGAGCATCCTGCTCCATCCCTGCAGCTACCCCACTGAGGACCTCACTGCCGTCACAAGGCTGGGATGGAGCCTGAGCCCATCAGGGCTCGTTAGCACTGGCACAGCCCATCCCTGGCCCCTCTGGACTCCTCTCTGCTGGTCTCAGAGGGGTTTGTAACCACGGCAGCATGCACCACCCCAGTAACAAGCTGGGCTGGGACAGCTCAGGGTCCCCATCACCTCTGGGGACCGTGACCCCAGGGCTGTGGGATGTGTGCTGGTGCATGTTGGGTTGGGTTGTGTGCATTGCCTGGGGAAGCAGCGGTTTCAGGAACACGCTGTTCCCTTCCTCCCCTCGCTTGTCAGAGTTTATTTTTGCTCTCCGGTGAAAATTGGATTTTCTCTGATTTCATTCCTCTGCTGTCATATCAGGCGCTTGTGGCTTTCATGCCTCTCTCTGCTCCCCGCTATTCTGTTCTTGCTTCAAACAGCTCTTGGTGTGACAGCTGAGCACTTGGACGTCTTCATGTCTTTTATTCCCCTGCACTCCATGGCCAGTGCAGATGCTCTGGGGTCCCACATCAGTTCACCAGTGCCTTTGCTCTGACTGCTTCCAGAAAATACAACCTGCAACAGCAGTCAGGTGGAATGGGAATTGCTTCAGGGTAGAGAAGAGACAGTGCCAGGGAGATCTGACCCTGCTTTTCAAATGCAAATCAGAAGGGCCTATCCTGTCTCCCGGTGTCCTGGTGTCCAGAAGAAAAGCCCAGGCTCAAAATGCAGTGAAGGAAGTGAAAGTTAAGGAAAACCTTTCTAGAAAAAAGCACACTGCTGGTCTGAAACATCCAAAGTCAATGAAGGGAGAGTTTCAAAAACAGGTTAACAAGGATGCATCAGGGAATGCTCAGAACAAGCAGGCTTTGCCTGGGGGCAGAAGATCCCAGTTTTATATCCTCTCTTACTCCACAGACCACTTATCCCCCTTGGAAGCAGAATCCCAAGCTCCACGGGCTGCTGATGTGTTGGGGCCTGACAGCAGCTCACAAGCCAACAAAAGTTCAGCTGAGTGCAGACTGAGCCTTGCTCCCTGCCCTCTGCCTGCCCCCTCATTGCTCAAGGGCATGTGGCATTAGCTCTGGGCTTGGGTGATTGCTTGGGTCACTCTTTTGCAGCCATTGCTTGGGCTACTCCCACCATCTTGCACAGTCCGGTGACCACCAGTGGCGTTGCAGTGGGCTACACTACCTCTTGGAGACCCAGCCTGATCTTCCTCAGCATCACATGTAGGTTCACTAACCAGTTACACAGCACCCAGCTATGGGCTGAACTTGCAAGCACAGCCCTCATACAAGAGACGGTTCTCCCAACCCCTCACTCACTCTGCTCTGCTCAAACCCACCTCTGGGTTGGGTTTGCTTGCAGATGTCCCACGTGGATGGACCCAATGTGCCCCATTCCAGTGCCTGGTGTTCCTCATAAAGGTACTTCCTGGGAAAGTCCAATCCTGCAGGCCATGTCTTGAGCTTGGCAACTTCTCAGCATGGTATCCTCCACACCTAGCTTCACACATCTCCACTGAAACTTCTCACCCTCCCACCTATTGCTAGTCCCAGGAGAAAAGCAGGAATTCCTAGGTGCAATGAGATAATCTTGTGCCTTGATGAACTAAGATGAGCTGCTCTTTGGAAATGCCTTTTGAGCAGAAGGAGAGTGTGAACAACCCTCTCATGATGTTATGGACTCAAGCCAGTCGCCCAAGAATAGGTGGCCAGATCCATCTGAAGTACTCACAGGACCTGGGAGGGTGTGCAAGACATTCTGATGGGCTGGCAAAAAATTCATGGGAGATCCATGGCTTTCTGGGCTAGCAGATGTGACCCGAGGGCACTGCAAATGGTACTAGACTTGTGGACATCTGGATCACAATCTGGGATCATCAAATACCTATTTTAGTCTGAAAATGTTCCCTTGATTCTCCAGCTCCCAGTTCAGAGATAGGCAGGATGTTCTGCAGAACAACCACTGCCTTCATCCTCAAGTGCTCAAAACCAGACAGCAGAAAGAGCAAAAAGACTCTGAAAAACAGGTCCTCTTTGGACTTCCCCATGTGGGCACTGCTGAGCCCGTGCCACCTCCAGCTCACCTTGGCCTTGCTCAGAGCTACGTGGCCCACAGACCTGGAGCAAAGCCACAGAGATGAGTGCATCCCTCATCCTATTTCACCGGGCATCATAGTTTGCATTTTAACTCGGTTTTGCTCCTCTGGCCTCCCGGCAAGCAGCCTCTAGCTGTAGCCTATGATTCATGCCACATCACTGAATAATCCCTCTCTTCTTCCTTCCCCCCCCACCCCCCCTTTTTTTAAAGGAGAACCCCCCAGTGTTTACGTATCCTCTTGGCAGACTGTGGGTCCCAGCCTCAGACCTCAGCAGGACAGGTCAATTATTGATTTCAGTTCCATAGTTCCCCAGGGCGCCTGTGCCCATGACTCACCTGTGATGACTCTTGCTCTTTTGCTGCTCAGAATACAAATGCCAGAAGTGTCCCAGGTGCCACAGGAGCCTGTGTCTGGTTTTTGGCTGGAGTTACTCAGCTTGTGCATGACTTTCCCTTGGTGCCTGCAAGAGGCGAGGAGTCCCTATCTTCCCAGCCCAACAACCATCCCCTTCTCTCTGTTCTTTCCCAGGCTTTTTTGTGCAATCCTTGGCTGCCTGAGCGAGGATGAACCACTGCCAACTGCGTGGACCGATGCCTAGTTTCAGGCCAGCTGGAAGGGAGATGAATTGGGGCTTTGCCCTTCATACCCGTGCAAAGTTAAATACCCGGTGTTGGCAGATGCCAGTGTTTGATGGCATGAACCACAGCAACCAGAAGCTGCTGTGATCCCAGCAAGGACCCTCACATAGCCAGGGTGGGAGAATGGACGTGATCTGGTTCACAGCATCCCATGGATGAGCCATCTGGATTATTGAGCTGGACACAGGAAGGGGCTGGATCCAGCTCTGCCTGTGGCCGTGGTGCTGGGACACAGCCTGGATGCAAGGCAGTGGGTGGCCTGTCTGGTGCAGAGACAGCACTGGGGCAGCCCTCGGCTGGAAACAAGAGAACAGAGATTTCATTAGAGCAGCTCCATCCTTTGATCCTTCCCAGCAGCTGTGGGGACCTGGTGGTCCCGAAGGTCAAACCATGGCCAAGAACTGGCTGATCCTAGAAGAGATGATGCCTTCTGGCTCCAGCACTGACTAGAGATATTGGTGTCCAGAGGATATCTCCTGTGATATTGGTTTCTCCCCTGCTTCGCGCCATGGTCCTGCTCCCAACAGTTGCCCATGCCACGTGCAGCTCCAGAGACTGAGAGAACCTATGCCCTCTGGCAGCCTGGGCATACTCACCCCTCAGGAAAAAAAGTCCTTTTAGGAAAACCCAAAAGGGAGCCTGAGCAATGGTCCTAGAGCGATGGCCCCTGCTCCAGCTCCGGGTAGGGGATGATTTCAGCTCAGCCCCTGGGCCAGCTGTCTCCCCATAGGACTTCCTCGGGCACCTGTGGTGAAAGAGAAGGACTTCTGCCCTGTGAAACCACCACCTGGGCTTCCCTCATTCACAGGGGCTCTCCAGGCCCCATTGCACTTCCTTTCCTCCTGGGATTTCCCTCTCCTCTGCAGAACATCCCATGCTCAGATGCTCCCATCAGCAGAAGGTTTCATCTTTCCATCACCAGGGCCCTTCCCAGCCCTGACAGCACCCATCCCATGCATTTTCCTCCAGAAAGTCCCTTATGGAAGCCATCCAGGGTCAGAGACAAACTGCCAGGATGAGGGCTTGGTTGAGAAAACTATAGGAAGGGAGCTGAAATCCCAAGTTGTCCTGACAGCAAACAAAACAATTTGAGAAGTAAGATTAAAATCCTCCACTCTGCAAGCAGCACGATGCATCTCAGTGCTGGGTTTTAGGAAGAGGCTACAGCCTCCTCCTCCGCACTTCCCCAGCAATGGTGGGTCAGGGTGGGCTTAGCTCTTACAGCTGCTCTCCCTGGTATCATAGAACCACAGAATGGTTTGGTTTAGAAGAGACCTTAAAGACCATCTAGTACCACCCACCCCACTATGGACAGGACACCTTCCACTAGACCAGGTTGGTCCAAGACCCATCCAGACTGGCCTTGAGCACTGCCAGGGATGGGGCATCTCCTGGGAGGTCAAAGAAATCCCACTGGTGGGATCTCTGCTCCCCCATGGATAACCAGGAGGGGCTTGGCTGTAAGGAGCAACCAGAGTCATCCCATTTTCATGGTACTGCCTTATATGCCAACCCTCCTTCATTTCTCTTCTATCCTGTCCCCTTGTTGCTCTTCGCTTCATAAGGGAGCAGTAGTGTGACCAGGATGATGCTCCTTTTCCACACTGTGGCCAGGGAGCAGCTAGAGGTGATCTTGCTTGGCTCACAGGGGTTTGTAGGGTCTCAGGATAGCAAAGGAGGGCCTCTCACATCTTTCCATCTGCCAGCGACCAGCAAAGACCAACCCAGGATGCAGGAGGGGTCCCATGTGCCTTCACTGTCCTCGTGGCAAAACAACATCTCCAGCCTACCCAAACCAGCCTTCCTCCACACACTCTCATTAGGCTGTGTCCATCCCTGGGCATCCACAGCAGTCCCAGTCAGAGCCAGCACCACGGGTATGGCTGGGGTCTGGCACGGCATGACCGTTCACTGCTTATATCCTTCCCGTACGTAACCCAGGACTTTTCCCAAAGCATGGAGATCTTTCCCAAAGCACCAGATCAGTGCCAGCAGCGACTCCTGAGACGAGCTGGGCTCCCAGCAGGTGATGAAAGCCTGTGCACTGTGCACTTGGCAGGGGAACAGGAGGTTGGCAGCATCTCGCAGCTTGGCTCAACCTCAGCCAGCTAAACAGCCCTGTTGTTATTGCAGCTTGCTGCACTTTGCGTAAACCTGGCATAGCCCTGGAGAAATCTTCCTGACATGGGGAGGCAGAGGGACTTGCAGACATGAGGGCAGACCCCAGAACACTCCAAGGTTGCTGTACCTCACTGAATCCCACCCATTTTGGGGTACTGCTGCTATATTAGAGGTTCAGGGAGGAGAATGGAGAAGATGCTGCTCTGGAGTGCGTGTGCAGCCCTTGAATGATGCTGGGAGCACAGGGCTGAGGGGGTACAGTGGGTGCTCCCACCCAGAGCAGGCACAAGGGATGGCAGTCCATCTGGAGCCAAGCTCTGGGGGTACAACTACAGCAGGGCATTACCCCAGCCAAACCCAGGCAATGCCTCCTGTTCATCCACCCCAGGAGGTGCCCAGCTCCATCCCACCCTGGAGCAGGGCAGAGCACGCTGGGGTGGGTTGCATGAGCTGGTGCAGTGTGCAGGGCAGCTTCAGGTGGGCACTCAGGGATGGGGGACAGGACATACCACCGTTTATGTCATGAGCACATGAGCAAAAGTGATGTCATCACAGCTACGCTTGTAGTGCACTGTATGGGTGTGTCTGAAGCCCGTGCCCGCATTAGCTGCATGCACAGGGACCATGGTTCAGGCACATGGGGTGTGCATGGGCATGAGCTGGGCACCAGCTTCTCCCAGATGCTGGCAGTGGGAAACAAGAAGCATCCCTGAGGGATACTGCTCTGCAAGAGGTAGCCCAAGCCTTACCAGTCCTCCTGTGTTCCTTTTCTGGCTGTGCATGTGGCATGGCAAGATACAGTGCTCGTGCTTTCAGACTGAGGAATCCAGATATGGTGTTTTGCTCCTGAAAAGCATGCTGTGTTTTGGGCTTGGAAGCCTGCTTCCAGACAGCCTGTGATGCCACAAAAGTGAAAACAAGCCACCCCTACACCAGCGTTATCGGCCGCTTGCAAAGCTCTCCCTTGGCGTGTTACTGAGTGCAAGGTTGTTGCCTTTGTGTGTCACTTAAAATCAGAACAAATGCTGAGGTTTTGTTGTTTTGACTGCCTCGCTCTATATTTACATTGCTTTTAGTTTATTAGCATTCTTAGTTCTGTCTTTTTGTGACAGCAAAAAAAGTATGTACTTCAAATGAATCACAACAGGCGTTTGGGAAAGTTTTCTGGTGGCTTCCAGTTTTCTATCGGTTTGATCTCGTGTCTCGGCCCGTCAAAGTGTGTGCTCTTAAAAAAGCACTCACGAAAGAGAATTCTTCTGCTCGCCAGCCCTGCCAGAGCTCAGGACGTGAAAAAGCTTCAGATCAGCTCTGACAAGTCCTCCCTCGCCCCATTTTAAGCTGAATAACTTAGGTTTGCTTGATCTAGTTAAATAATGATAGTCTTGCTGTTTCTGTAGCCAGCTCAAAGTTTTACATCTATTTGAAGTCCAGCAACTTGTCTCCCACCATCATCTAGAGTGAGATATCAGAATCTTGGAGCGTGGTTCATCTCAGCCTGGTTTAAACACCATGCAAAGGATGTGCTGAATCACTGAGCTCCTCCTGATTGACATGGGTTTGGGAGCTCTCCAGGAGGGCAATTGCCTCCTGGAGAAGGAAAGATCAAAGTAACTGCAAGCAGGGTCCACTCTTCCTGGCACCATTGGATCCAGAAGACAACATCTGTCCAGGGCCTCCTTGTTCTTGCAGGACCTGGGCTGGGATGATTCACGGTGTCCAGAGGGCTGGGGTCAGCAGAGCATCTCCATGATTTATCAGCAGGGTTCATAAATGAATGCTGAAGCGTGCAAGCTTGAGCCAGGAAAAACGTTTTGCACATCAAACTATTAAAAGAACAGTTTATTACATCTCTGTACTCCTCACCCATGTGGCCACCTTACCCCGGGGTGGGACTGAGCAGCCTTGACAAAACCCTCTGCCCATAAAAGCATCACTGCAGAAGCTAGACCAGCACAGCTGGGCTGGAGCAGGGGGTGGTGGGGTGGATTTGCCCTGGAAAACCCTGCAAGCAGAGCTCTGCATTTCATCCAGGCCAGCTCTGCTCTCTCTTCCCTGGGGAAGAGTTTGGGGAGAGCTCAGATCCCATGTGCTTTGGCACAGAATCTACCCAGGAGCAGGCAGGGATGGGGTCTGGCAGCATCCTGCAAAGATATTCCTAGCAGGGACCCAGGGATCTTTTTTTGTGCGATTTGCTGTGTGTGAGCATGGAGGATTTGAGAATTTTTCTGACAGACCTGCTGCTAATTCCCATCCTCCTTCCCTCTGAGGTTTCCCCTGTGCTAAAGAAGGTCAGCACTTCCCTGATGATGGTTGCCAGCTTCCCAGAGAACCCAAGGCAGAGCCTGTTTGCATGGCAGGGTTATTAACTGCACTTCACAGGACTGGGAGCAGGACTGGCCTCCCTGGTTCCTGCTCCTGCCACACCACTGGGAACCAGCTAATTCCCTGTGTGAGACCCTGAAAAGGACCTAAACAGCGTCTGAAGAACAGCTGGGATGAAAACCCTTTCCCAAGATTTCCACACCATGTGGGTATTTCTGCCTGTGTTTTGGGACATCCATAAACTCCTGAGGCTGGAAGTGTCCAGACAGGTTGGGCTGTTCTGTTTCTGTCCTAATCTGGGGGTCCCTGTTCTCCTGGAGACTCCTGTTCTCCATGAACGGAGACAGAATCCTGGGCCAGGTGAATTTTTGATCCTGCCCAGTGCTGCTGTCAGGAAGCTTTTCCTTTCTGGTGACTTTTAAATGTCCATCATTAGGCTTCAGGGTTAACAGGTTGCCTCTTCAGCCGAGGCAGCTGCAGGCACTGCCACAACATGGAAGTCTGAGTCTTCTCTCAGCAGATGGGGGTGGCTGGTTTGGGGAAGCAGCATGCCTGGCAGTTTGGGGTCTGTTATGAAAACTTTGCTGCTTCTTCAAGGTAGCTGCTGGTTTCATCTGCGTGTTATTCCCAGTGCTTGGAAAGAAGAAATCCAGGCCCCAGTTTACCCAGAGTGATACTTCCCTCCGCTGGTGCCGAGATCTGCTGGCCATGGCCCAAGGGCTGGCACGCTCTGCCAGCCTCCAGCCCTCCAGGCAAAGAGCTCTGAGCTCAGCCGGGGCTCTGCAAACCCACCGGGTGCTGGGTGCTTGGGTGCTGCTGCTCACCAGGGCTCGGGGAGAAGCTGGACTGAATGGGAAATGCAAGGCGGGGGGAGGGAGAATAAATCAATATCCCCAGAAATGAAAAAACAACCCTGCTCCTCTCGCTGAGCCCTGGATCAGACCTCCATGTTCCTGATGGGTGAATAACTTACAGCAAGACGATGTATTTATAGCATCTAGCTCATGAGTTTTTAATTAAAATTCCATTTTCTTTTGCTCCAGATGGCACGAACAACCGTTTTGGTGTTTTCATTGGGTTTTTAAGGGATCACGCGGCTCTTGCCAGGCCGGGTCTGTTTTGGGGCTGCAGGGAGGGAGTGTTTTGGGGGAACGGGGGGTCCTCGTGCCCTGCACAGCACAGTGGCTGCCTTGCTGCTTTTGCTGGGGCAGAGGGGAAGGTGGCTCGCTCCCCACTCACCTCTGCAGACAAGTGTCAGGTCCCCAGGGAATGCATCCATCCAGCCGCTGTGGCGGGGAGAGCAGCTCACAGGGCAGGAACAGCTTCACGTCAGAAAAAATCAGATCAGGAAACCAAGCCATTTACCGGAGCTAAATCAAGCTGGCTGGAGAGGCTGATGATGCATTAGGGAGCAGCAATGCCAGCGAGGACAGGACAGGTGCGTGCTGCTGGAGCACGCTGCTGCCCCAGGGCCCCCCACCACCCCCACCACGATGCCCAGCAGGGATGTAGTCAGTGATCTGCACGGCCACTTTCCAGTTTTAAGCTGTCCAGGAAGACACCTCCTTCACCCACCTGTGCCTGCAGCACCCGATGATCCCGGGGAGCCTGGAGCAACTTCCTGGGGTCTGTCAAGCCCCTCTCCAAAACCTGGGGATGATGGGCTGCTTAAGGACACTCCCTGGGAAATAACCTGCCAAAATAATGAGCTGGTGCAGTAAATTTCCCCCTTCACAGAGCTGGTGCTGCTGGGCTGGAGGAAGGGCAGCGCCAGGAACACCCAAACCCAGCAGCACAGGGATGTGTTGAGAGGAGAAGACCAAGTTCAGGTGCTTGCTTTAGGTGTCCTTCTTGCAGGAGCCCTTCCCACAGTCTGCACCACCCATCAGATCCCTGCTCTCTGAGCCCCTTTCAGATGCATGTGGAGAGCTCAGGATCACTGGTATGGGAGAAGCCCCAGCCCCAGCCCAAACCAGGTTAGGAAGCACCAAAAGGACTTTGCATCTTCTTTCTGCTGCATGACGACTTTCTGCATGAATGATGGAGACGTATCGTGGAAACCTTCCGGCTCAGTGGCCCTATAAAGATATCCAAGCCCTGTATTTTGTTAGCAAACACACACAGTCATACAACATGGAGCACAGTGCTGCCGCAGCTCCTAGGACCTCCATGTAAACCCGAGCAGCAGGAATGGGCAAAAACACAGCAGAAGCTCTGCAGATGATGGAGTGGAGCTGTACAGCCTGTACCTGCCTCGTGGAATGAAGCAGCACCCAGTGAGGTGCAAGGTGCAGGAGCCTGAATCCCATGGCCCCATCTAGCTTCAGACCCTAAGGTCCCCTGCAGGATACTCTCAGGTTATGTCAGTGGTCAAAGGACCCAAGGAAGAAAGCAAAGGAAACACAAGGAAGTCAGAGCCAAGTTCAGCGTTAGGCCTGGGCTGGGCAGGAGGGGCAGAGCAGGGCAGACTGCAGGATCTGGCAGTCTTGGCACCCAAAGAGTGGTACCAGCCTGTTGCAAGGGCCTGGCCCCGTCAATTCCGCAGGTTCATTTCAGTGCTGCTGATGGGAGGCGGACAAAGGACCATCCTTCTGCCCTGGGGTCACAGAGAACCCTTGGCTATTGCTCTACCTGGAAAAACCCTCCCATTCCATTCCATCCCACCCCATGCTATCCCAATCCATCCCATCCCATCCCATGCTATCTCATCCCATCCCATCCCACCCCACACATCCCATGCCAACCCATGCCATCTCATCCCATCCCACCCCAACACATCCCCTGCCAGCTCATCCCATCCGAACACAACCCAGCCCAGCCCAAAACATCCCACCGGATCCCATCCCACCCCACTCCACCCCTCCCCAAAGCCTGTTGCTCTGCCAGCCCTCCCAGCCTCTGGTCTGCAGAGGACGGTGGCTCACAGGAGGTTCTCTGGACGTCCAGCTGCAGGAAAGGCAGGGTGGTACCCAGGCCACACAGTGTGACCTGTCCCAGCAGTGCCAGTCCCTGTGCAGGAGCCCCAGGGATGCCAGTGCCCCCACTCACCTGCCCAGGCTGCCGTGGCAGAGTAAGACGGGGGGACATCTGTATGGACAGCGTGCCCTGGGAGACCCAGGCCAAGCAACCACCACCATGATGTCCTTTGCACTGGGCAGTCCCCAGAACAAACCTGTTTCCCTGAGTCCCACTTGCAGAGCTCCTGTCCCAGCCCCTTAGTCCATCTCCCAGGATGGGGTGGGAGCTGGTCCCAGAGGCATTGCTCCGCTTTCCTCCTGAGACATGAGGATGGAGAACCTGAGTGCTTTCCCCTCCCAGCCCCCAAAACTGTCTCTCAGAGCAGTGATGTAAAGTGAATTTCCACACAGTCTGCCCAAAGGTGGTGGCGAGGACAGCTGGAGCAGCACAGACCCCTGTTGCGGGCAAGGAGGGCAGTGCTGCCCGCAGGAGCCTCAGCAGCCCCCCCCTTCCCGCAGGACTCGGTGTCTGGCTGTCAGGGCAGAAATGCATTAGGATCCTGCAAAGACAAAATAAAAAGCCTTTTGGGAGTGACTCGGCAGCACAGCCAGAAGAGAGACAGCACAGTTTGCTTTTTAGGAGGTCTTTTTGCTTTCTTTTTTTTATTATTATTTTATTTTATTTTTGGCAGCTGCAATGGCAGCAGAGAGGGAGTAAATGACCTTGCCTGAGCCCGGATGCATTTGTGGCTTTCAAGAAGCAGAAGTGGCCGGAGTTTGAGAGTGTCTGTGCTGCAGAGGGCATGAGTCACAGCCAGGCAGCGGGGCTGCAGAAGGGAGGGAAGGGGAGAGGGAAATGCTGCAAACCCGGCTGGGTGCTGGGCTGGGGGAGCAGGATACCAGGATGGAAGAGTGGGGCGCTGGGACAGAGGAGCAAGGAGCTAGGATGGAGGAGCAGAGATAGAGGATCAGGGTGCTGGAATGGAGGAGCAGGGTGCTGGAACAGAGGAGCACGGTGCTGGGATGGAGGAGCAGGGTGCTGGAACAGAGGAGCATGGTGCTGGGATGGAGGAGCAGGGTGCTGGAACAGAGGAGCACGGTGCTGGGATGGAGGAGCAGGGTGCTGGAACAGAGGAGCACGGTGCTGGGATGGAGGAGCAGGGTGCTGGAACAGAGGAGCACGGTGCTGGGATGGAGGAGCAGGGTGCTGGAACAGAGGAGCATGGTGCTGGGATGGAGGAGCAGGGTGCTGGAACAGAGGAGCACGGTGCTGGGATGGAGGAGCAGGGTGCTGGAACAGAGGAGCACGGTGCTGGGATGGAGGAGCAGGGTGCTGCGATGGAGGAGCAGAGTTGGAAGAGCAGAACGCAGGGATGGAGCAGCATGGGTGCAGAGGCAGAGTGGCAGGACACTGGGATGGAATAGCAGGGATGAAAAGCAAGGAGCTGGGATGAAGAACCAGGGTGCTTGGATGGAGGAGCGGCTGTTAGGGCAATCCAAGGGCCCACTGCATGAGCCCTCATCAGTTTGATGCCAGAAATGAAGATACCTGCTCACATCATGCTTTTTCTCACTCCAGGCAGAGGGAGTCAAGCAGAGCTCATCTCTGCTTCCCTTCCTCAGCCCCCTTTTAACACCATCCTTTCGCTCTCAGCAGTAGCTGGAGTGACTGGAAGGGGCAGTGACCTGGGAAAGGGTCCAGCACCTCTCTCCTCTCACAGGAATGCTCTCCTTTCCCATCTTCTCTGGAAGCAGAGAGCTCAGTCCCTTTCCAGAACCAGACCTCACCCTCCCAGGATCTTCAGTCCTGGGTCTGGCAGCAGGAGGGTGCTTCAACTCCCTGCTTGCACTCGGCAGCAGGCTCGAACCCCTTTGCCCACTGGCAGGGCAGTGGGGTGGGATTCGATCTGCCCTGCCTGTGCCTCCTGGATGAGCCCTGGGGGACGGAGAGCCACGGCAGACAAACTGTGCATCTTCTGCAAGAGGTGTCTGGCTGGGGTCCCCAGCCTGGGGCTGAATCAGGCATCTGAGCTGCTTTTCCATGTCTGAAGAGGTCCCAGAGCAGGAGAGAAGCTGTGGCAGCTGAGTGATGACCAGGGATGCTCCTGGGGCTCATCTCAGGGGCTCAGCAGGGAGCATTTTGGGGAGTAAGGAGATGCCGGTTGCTCCCCAGAAGGAGAAGTTGCCTCTGCCTTTTCCCCAGCCCACCCAGGGCTGCGGTGGTGGGTGATGCAGCAGCTCCCAGCAACAGCTTGTGTTGCACCCTGTTTGCTTACACCTCGCAGCTCCAGCTGGCAAAGAGCAGAGCTTGTGCTGGGAAAGCAGCAGCACCCTGCCAGCCACAGCACCCTGTGAGCCACAGCATCCCACGAGCTACAGCACCCGTTGAGCTACAGCACCCTGTGAGCCACAGCCCCCCATGAGCCTCAGCACCCCTTGAGCTACAGCACCCTGCCAGCCACAGCACCCCATGAGCTACTGCACTCCGTGAGCCATAGCATCCTGTGTGCTGCAGCACCCCATGAGCCACAGCACTGGTAAGCAGGAACTTGCAAAGCTCCTGTAAATTATCACTCCAGCTCTAATTTCCAGATGCAAAGAGAAGTCAGAGGGTGATGTGGCTCCCTCTGGACACCTGGGGACCCCTATCACCTGCCTGGAGGCCACAGCGAGGGGAAGCGGATAGCCAGCCTTCCCCCCTCCCCAGGCTGCTCTGTGCACTGGGGTGTCTCTCTTCCTGCAGAAATCCTCCCAAACCTGCAAGAAAACTTTCCCCAAAGTATTTGTGCTTTTTCTGGATGGGGAACCACCCTGCCTTTGGCACAACCTGTTGCTGAAGCACACGTACATTCGAAAGAGCCACAGGTCTAGGAAGCATGCTGCTGGGGGCAGAGAAATCACATCTCTGCCTCCTCAGTGATTATTGTTTCAGCTTTTTGCACACTTCACCTCCTGGAAAAATCTTTGGGGTTTCCTCCTTTTGCTTTCACTGGGTGCAAAACTAGATGCAAGCTGCCTTCTGGACGAGCTCGGTGTGCCTCTGCCCCATGGGGCAAGTGTGCCCTGGCTGCTGAGCCCCACCAGGCTGGCTCCCCGCTCCCTCCTCTCCTTTCTCCCTCTCCCCCCTCTGCCCTTTCTCGCCTACACAACTTGAAAACCAAACAGAAAAGTTCCACTGGGAGGAGAAGAACACAATTGGGAGCCCAGGAGGGCAATTGTCACCTCCTGGCACAGGGGGAATGTCCCCTGGGAAGCTGCCACTGAAAGTTAATTTAGCGTGACCATGGACATCCTCCCTCTCCATGCCCTGCATCAGAGCAGCAGGGGCGGTGACATTAAATAATTCCCATCACCGTGAGCCCTTTCAGCACCACCTCACTGGGGCAGGATTATTCCCTCTGCTACTCCTGCATCTGGACAGGAGGGCAGAGCCAGGGGCAGGATGCTGCAGTAGGACACCACCACCCCCGGGGACCGCAGGGACCCGTGTGTCCTGCTGCAGTGACACATGTCACTGCTTGCTGGCAGTTTGCTTGAGGTGCCAGCACATGTGCAAAGAACAATTGTTCCTCGTTTCGGGTGTCAGTAGCTGACGAAACATGTCCTAGAGCCACAGGGCAGGCCAAGACCATTCCCTTTTCCAGATGGCCAGATCTGTTCCTGCTTCCACCCAGGACAGTCTCATCTGTGGCCTTTCTCCCCACGATCTCCCATGTTTGGCCCAGCAGGTGCCTGGGATGGAGCAGGGAATGGCAGCCCTGGGATACCAGGCAGACCCCTGGCAGCAGGGACAGCCCCAGTCCCACCAATTTGGGCAGCTCAACCTCTGTCCCTTGCGCAGAGCGTGTCAGGATCTGGCCTTTCCCCATGCCCAGATGCTTTTCCAGGCAGGTCCCTGTGCGGGGGATAGCGTGGGGTGCGAGCAACACGGGCGGCCGTGGGATCGTGGGATCACTCTCCATATCCCTTGGTGAGAGGAGAGGCCACAACGCTGATGCCAAAGAGCATCACTTCAGCAGCGTTCCTCGAGATGGGCTGGCCCTGAGAGCTCCTGTGCCCCGGCCCACCCTAGTGCCCACCCTGAGTGGGGTCTGCGGGGCTGTGGGCCATGTGCTCTGCAGCGCGGCATGCTGGGTGAGGCATGCAGCTGTGCAGCTCTGTGTGTCTGTGTGCTGCACGGCAGCAGTGGGATGCAAGTGCACACGCATGAGCACCCGTGCAGGCAGAGGCATGCCAGAGCAGCTGCAGGGCTGTTGTGCGACGTGTGAGTGTGTATGAAGGGGCGTGTGCATGATGTGCATGTGTGTTACTGTATGTGAGCATGTGTGTATGTGTACATACATGTGCATATGTGTATGAGTGTGTGTGCAAGTGTAGGCAAGGGAGTGCAGATGCATATGGGTGTGTACGGATGTGTGCATACATGTATGAGTGTGTGCAAGTGTGGGTGAGGGGGTCGCACAGTGGTGTGTATGTGTGCATGAGCATGAGTGCGTGTATGTGTGCACCTCCATGTGCATATGTGTATGAGCATGTGTGTGTGCACACATTTGTGCACAAGTGTGCCTGAGATGGTCCACACGGGTGTGTATGTGTGTGCATGAGTGTGAATGTGCATATCTGCATATGAGTGAGCACACAGGTGTGGCCGAGGGAGTGCACAGGGGTGCATATGTGTGTGCATGAGTGTGAGCATGTGTGTACTGTGCCCACATGTGGACCCTGGCACAGAATGTGCCAGTCCTGGTGTGTGCAGGTGTAGGTGCCAGCCTGGCTGTGGGTGTGGGCCCTAGTGCAGGTGTGGGTGCCAGTGTGTGCGGGCGCAGGTGCTAGTGTGGGTGCGGGTGTGGATGTGGGTGCTGGTAGATGTGGGTGCAGGTGCCCATCCCTGTGCAGGTGTTGGTGGGTGTGTGTAAGTGGGCGTGTGTCCTGGTACAGGTCCCAGTGTGAGTACAGGTGCAGGGCAGGTGCAAATGACAGTGAGGGTGCGGGTGCGGGTCCCAGTGTGGGCGCAAGTCCTGGTGTCTGTCCTGGTGTGGGTCCTGGTGCATGTCCTGATGCATGTCCCCATGTGTGTCCCCATGCATGTCCTGGTGCAGGTGTGTGTCCCAGTGCAGGTATGGGTGCAAGTCCCAGTGCAGGTGTGTGTTCCAGTGTGGGTGCCAGTGCCAGTGTGTGTTCTGGTGCGGGTCCTGGTGTGGGTGCAGGTCCTGGTGCAGGTGGGGGTGCTGGTGCATGTCCCTGTGTGGGTGCAGGTCTCAATGCATGCCCTGGTGTGTGTGCCTGTGTGGGTGCAGATCCCAGTGTGGGTGCCAGTGGGTGCGGGTGCAGGTGTATGTGTGGATCCCAGTGCGGATGCTGATGGGTGCGGATGCTGTTGAGGGTGCGGGTCCTGGGGCGGGTGCCGGTGAGTGCAGGTGTGGATGCCAGCGAGGGTCTCTGTGTAGGTGCAGGTCCTGATGCAGATCCCTGTGCAGGTGTGGATCCCAGTGCGAGCTGGTGGGTGCGGGTGCGGGTGCCAGTGAGGGTGATGGTGTGGGCGCTGGTGTGGGTGCAGGTCCCAGTGTGGGTGGGGGTCCCAGTGCACATGCTGGTGGGTGCGGATGCAGGTGTGGGTGAGGGTTCCGGTGCAGATCCCGGGGCGGGTGCAGGTGGGTGCGGGTGCGGGTGCAGGTGTGGGTGCGGGACGTGGTGTATGTCCCTATGTGTGTGCGGATGCCGGTGTGGATGCCGGTGGGTGCAGGTGAGGATGCAGGTGTGGGTGCGGATCCCTGTGCGGGTCTCGGTGCAGGTGCGGGTCCCGGTGCAGATGTGGGTGCAGATGTGGGTGCGGATCCCGGTGCTGGTCCCGGGGCGAGTGCGGGTGCCGGTGTAGGTGCAGTTGCGGGGCGGGTGCGGATGCCGGTGCAGATGTGGATGCCAGTGCGGGTGAGGATGCCGGTGCGGATGCGGATGCAGGTGTGGGTGTGGATTCCGGGGCTGGTCCCGGTGTGGGTGCGGGTCCCGGGGCGGGTGCTGATCCCTGTACTGGTCCCGGTGCGGATGCAGATGCAGGTGTGGGGGCGGGTCCCGGGGCGGGTCCCGGTGCGGGTTCGGATCCTGGTGTGGGTGCAGGTGCGGGTCCCGGTGCGGTTGCGGATGCAGGTGTGGGGGCGGGTCCCGGGGCGGGTCCCGGTGTGGGTGCGGGTCCCGGGGCGGGTGCAGGTGCGGGCGGGCGGTGCGGGGCGCTGGTGCTGAAGGACAGCTCCGCCCCCGCCCGCCCCCGCCCCCGCCCCCGCCGCCCTCCCCGCTCCTCCGCCGCGCCGCGCCGAGCCGAGCCGCGCCGGGCCCGCCGCCGCCGCCGCCGCCGCCATGCCCCAGACGGCCCCGCCGCCGCCTCCCGCCGCCGCCGCCGCACCATGAAGCGGCAGAACGTGCGGACGCTGGCGCTCATCATGTGCACCTTCACCTACCTGCTGGTGGGCGCCGCCGTCTTCGACGCGCTGGAGTCGGAGGAGGAGACGGCGGAGCGGCTGCGGCTGGAGGTGAAGAGCCAGGAGCTGAAGAGCAAGTACAACCTCAGCGCCGAGAGCTACCGAGAACTCGAGTGGGTCGTCCTCAAGCTCAAGCCGCACAAGGCCGGCGTCCAGTGGAAATTCGCCGGTTCTTTCTACTTCGCCATCACCGTCATCACTACCATAGGTACCGCTTGCCCCCGCCCCGGCGCTTCTCCGTTTCCCCCTCCCGCCCCGAGACCTTCCCCTCGCCTTCCGGCCGAGGGGTACCGGCTCCGGTCAGCCCACCCACCCAACCCGCACCGTGCAGACCTCCCTCGACCATCCCCGTGGTACCGGGGCGACCCGCCTGCCCGACCCCTCCGCCACCGGGAAACCCCCACCGACACCCCCGCTCCCCGCCCATCCCCGTGGTAGCGGGGAGACCCGCCTGCCCGACCCCTCCGCCACCGGGAAATCGCCCGCCGGCTCCCCGCCCATCCCCGCGGTGTTGGGGCGCCCTGCCCGCCAAGCCCCCGCTGCCCCGGGGGAGCCCCGCCGCCCCGCTCCCCAGCACGCCCGGCCCCGCAGCGGCTGCCTTACCCGCCCCTGCCCCCGGGAAAGCCTCGCCCGACCTCCGCCCGTCCCCCCGGAGAGGGACGAGTCTCCCAAACGGGAATCTCTCCACCACCGGGAAACCCCAGCCGGGATTCTCCCGAAATCGCCCATCCCTGTGGCGTCAGGGCTACCCGACCCGCCCGTGGCTCCTCGGCCCTGGGAACCCCGCGCCAGGACCTCCGCCCACCCCCACGGTATCGGGGCTACTCGCCGGTCTCACTCCCCAGCCCCAGAGCCCTTGACCGCGGACCCTTTCTGTCACGCCCATACCGGAGGCATCGGGGATCGCTCCTGCACTGGGGAACGGCAACCTGCCCATCCCCGTGGCCTCTGGTCTACTCTTGAGGCAACCCCCTGCACCCATCCCTGCAGCCTCTGGGCTCCCCACCATGTCCTGAAGCCTTGGGGACCCCCACACATACCTAGGGCTCCTCACCCCCACTTCCACCCTAGTTTGGGGGTGTCTGTGGTGTGGTCTGAGCTGGGACTCTCTTTCCAGCCCCACAGGGAGGTTCCCGGGGAGGGGTGCAGAGTTCAGCAGGGCAGTGGGAGTAGCGAGTGCTTGGGGGGGTCACAGTGGAATTGCGGGACAGGTGATTTCCTCGGTTGACCCTTTCCCTGGAGGAGGAGGAGGAGGAGGAGGAGGAGGAGGAGGAGGAGGAGGAGGAGGAGGAGGAAGGTCCCCTGGGGACAGAGTTCCCTTGCAGCCCATCTCCAGCCCTTCCCGGGTGAGATCCTGACAGGACCCCCAGCCTCAGAGGGGACAACATGGGGACTTGCACGGACGTTCTGGCCCTACCAAGAGGGGTGGGCACTGCATCATGGTGCTCAAGGTGGTCTCACTGCCCCGACCCAACCCAACCCAGGGGTGCCAGAAACTGGAGTCCCTGGGGAAGCACTGCTCGGGGGTCCCCCACTTCGGGAGAGTGGGGGTGGTGGTGCAGGGTTTCCCTGGGTTCCAGACCACTGCTCTGTACGTTCACCCGGTCACATCATCAACCTGTCTGTCCTTTGGGTCACCTCGGAGCACCCAGGGTGACCCACCATCCCCTGGTCCCCAAAGTGCCCCATGCTTAGCACACCACCAGGGCCTGGAGGGTCGTGGGACAAGTGGTGGCTCACCCGGGCTGGCACATGGCTGGCCTGGCCCTGACCAGCATCCCCACAGGTGCCATGGCCCCAGGGAGATGCAGGCAAGAGCAGGAGGGAGGGGAGAGCTGGTGGGACCTCAGCTTTGAAGCATGGGTTTGGGGTGGCTGTTGGTTCCCAACACTGTGACACGGGTGTTGGGGTGGCTGTTGGTTCGCAATACTGAGACATTGGTGTTGGGGTGGCTCTTGGTTCTTGGGGCTGAGCCACGGGGTTGGAGCGGCTGCAGACTGAGCGCAGGCAGGGTCTGGCCTCTCCCAGCTGGCGGGAGCAGCTGGGAACGGCTTTGAAAGTGAAGACAAGCAGCTTATGTTTGACGTGAGAGGGAGGAGGAGCGGGCAAGGGGGTGCGCAGGGGGCTGGGGAGAGGAGCGAGCGGGAGCGAGCAGCGTCTCGCCAGCCCACACAAAGGATGCTGCAGTGACGAAGGAGGGAGACAAAGCCAGCCCGGTGTGAACAGTCCCGAGGGGCCATAGCTCAGCACTGAGCTGTGGGCAAGCACTGGGGCCCCTGCCCTGCCTTGCCCAGGACCCCCAGCTCCCCTGCCCTGCCTGCAGCTGCCTGGAGTCCCAGAGGGATCGAGAAGGGATGGTTAAGCATGGCTGAGCCCTAACGCAAGCGTTACACCTCAGGAAAGCATCCCTCCAGCTGCGGCTGGGAATTAAAACCTCATTTGGGGCTTGATGTGGGAGCTTAAGAGCCCCTCTGGGGTTGGGGTGATGACACCGAGGCCCGAAAAACATGTGTCCAGCCGCAGCAGAGCAGGAGGGAAATGCAGAGGGAATGTCCCCAACTGGGCTTTGCTGCTCTGCAGGCGTCAAGCCCTTCTCTCCTGGCAGCTTCAGCCCTTCCGTGATGTCCAAGGGTGCGTAGAGAGACAGGGCGCGGACATAAATATGTCAGGCAATACTGTTTTTATCAAAATCTCATGATTTTGAAGGCAGGCGTTTTAGCTGGCCTGTTGCAATGGAGCACGGGTGCTGCTGAATGGGGCCAGCATGTACCAGCAAAGAGAGCAGTATCATCAAAAACCACTGCTGTCAGGGAAGAGGGGAAAGAAAATTCCATTATTGCCGTGAAATGGGATTTTCCAGTGGGGAAAAAAGGCATTCTTCCAGGAAATTACTAACCAACCCCTCTGTGCTGGGGAGGCAATCAGGATGCCAGGGCTCCTGTGCCATTTGAGATCCCCGTGCTGTGGCCAGCTTTAAAACGGGAAGGAGGAAAAGCCGGGAGGGCGATGGGTCCTACCCCAGAAGTTTTTCTTGTATTTCAGTGTTTTGTGGGTTTTTTTCTCTTTGCCTTTATCTGGGAAAAGAGCCAAGAGACGAGCCGCCCTCCCAGTGCTGCTCTGAAGGTCTCCCACAGCCCCCCCTCCCTCTGCAAGCCCTGCACCCTGCTAGTGGGGTGCAGCCTGCCCCCAAGGAGCTGCCCCAGTGCCCAGGAACCCTCAAAGCACCACGGAGGGGGACAGGGGACCAGGATGTTTAGGTTTGCTATCACCCACTGCCCCTCTCCCTGCAAAGCCAAGGGCAAGGGGAGCTGCACGGCGGGCAGGGACAGAGCGCGCCTGCCCTTGCAGCTGGGCAGAACCAGCCCCAGGGTCCCCTTGTGGGATGTCAGCGTCAGCTGGACACGTCCCCTGTCACCTCGGTCCCTGTCCCCGCACCAAGGGCCCCCATGCTGCAGGGCCAGCTGTAGTGGCTCTCGCTGGATTGCTCCCAAAAACCACATTCCGCTCCCCCACCTCGCTGTGTGCAGAAAGACAAGTGGCCATGTGGGCCTGGGCAGGTGGCGAATGCCACCACAGTGTCACCATCTGTTACAGCCCTTCTCCCTCCCCACTTGTTTACCAAGGGAGCAGCTACCCAGCCAGGGCCAGGAGACCCCAGGGTGAGACCAGGTCCCCACTGACCCTCTTCTGCATGTGGTCTCTGCATCAGACACCCCATCACCCCCATCCCTGGACTGCAACCTCTGGTGGCAATGTCCCTGTCCCCAATCCATCACACCTGGAGCATCTCTCCCCTGTGAGCTTGGCCCTGGAATAGAAAAAGGAGGAAGGACACTCTGGCACACGCACCCCTGGCCACCTCTGGTGCCAGTGGGACCAGCACAACCCTGCCAGTACCAGTGCTGGCACTGGTGGGAGGGGAAGAACCCCTGATTCTGTGGTCTTGAGCAACACAGCACAGGGAAACAGCTCAGGAAGGCAGGTGAGGTGCTGCTGCTGGGATAAGGAGGAGGCTGCAGCACTTTTGGGGCTGCAGTGGGGCTGGTCGGGGAGGGGAGGAGGCCAGGGGTAGAGCACCCTCTCCCTCTGGCCCCTCTGGACTAGCTATGCCTGCTAAAAAAAACAAAACAGCAGTGGAAAGGAGTGTTGGCACCTACGAACATGCCTTTGATAGATTTCAGAATTAATGTGCCAGGGAGAAAAACTGTATCATTCTGTTCCAGGGCTGGAATTCCTCTCCCCTCAGCCCAGACCCCCTCAGGAGGTGATGCCCAGTGCATGATCCCGCTCCTATTACAGGCAGCAGGGACAGACAGGCAGCATCTCACCCCTTTCAACCCCTGGGGATGCACAGGGTTCTTCCCCAGGAGAGCGGCTCTGTCCAGCCTGGCAGCTCCTCAGTCACTCTGGGGGCTCATTCATGTACCCCAGCAGTGCTGCTGAGCTGCAGGAGCTGGCAGAAAGCAGCACTGGCTGTTTTTGCCTGTGGTATGCTGGGATTGCTGGTTGGGGTGTTCACTCTGAAACCTAATGAGGGCATATGCACCTCTGCCACTGATTCTGATAGCAGGGAATGAGCACAAAGAGGTTGAATGGGGAGATGGTGTGTATGCACCGAGACCAGAGATGTCCTTGAGCCTTTCCCAGCAGCGATGTTTGTTTTAGGGATGGCAGTCACAGCTCACTGCCCCCACAGCCTTCCCAGCCAAGGCTCAGCACCTTCACCGAGGAGGCAGAGCCTCTTCCCAGCGAGGCTCCTGCAAACCTGTGGCATGGCAGAGGGAGGAGCTACCATGAGTGTCCTCTCTCACGGGATTCAGCCCAGGGACCCTGCTGGCAGGAGCACTGCCCCTCCACAAGCATCCCCCCTCCGCCCACCCAGGCTATAAATTCCCTGCTCCTCTCCATCCCAGAGCAATAACAGCAATTAATACCTGCTCCCTCCCTGCCCCCCACCTGGCCTTTCCCAGCTGATGCCTCATTAAACTCACCAGCAAAGCCTGACTCAGAGCAAGGCACAAACACCATGTGCCAGGGCAGAAATGCTCTGAGGCGAAGGGGGTTCATCACCCAGGACTGGGCAAAAAAAAACCAAACTCTTTTTTTTTTATTTTTGGATTTTTTTCCCCAATGATCAAGCTCTGTGGCTGGTTGCTTGGACTCAATGATGCAAGATCTAGTGCCAAGAGGCCAGACCCAAAGTGGAGCTGCGGGAGAGCCCCGCTCTGCCGGCGTGTGATTTATGAGCCAGCTTAAATATTTATCAGGCGGCTCTCAGGCTGAAGTGACTGCAGCGCAGGATTTATAGCAGGCACCGACACCTTGGATAAATCACGGCCGGGAGGGTTAATTGAAGGAGCAAGAGATGAGCATGCTGCAGTGGGGTGGGGGTCTCACCTGCCTGCCTGCGGCGAGGGGTGAAGGAGAGCAGCTGTGGGGCAGAAGGGCTCCACTGGTGCTGCAAGTGGTGCTGGGCATTGGTGCACAGTGCATGGCACTGCAAATGGTACTAAGCAGTGATGCATGGTGCTGAGTGGTGGTGCACAGTGGTGGTGCAGAATACTGGCCACTGGTGCGCAGTGGTGGTGAATGGTGCTGGGCACTGGTGCACCGTGCATGGCACTGCACATAGGCTCGGCGCTAGCAGACAGTCCTGGGTTTTGGTGCTTAGCATCGTGCATGGTGCCGCACGTGGTGCTGGTGCACAGTGCTGGCTGCTGGTGCACGGTGCTAAGTGCTGATGCATGGCGTGGTGCACAGTGCATGGCACGGCACATGGTGCTGAGCACTGGTGCATGGTGCTGGTGCACAGTGCTGGGCGGTGTTGCACAGTGCTGAGTGCTGGTGCAAGGTGCTGTTGCACAGTTCTGGGCACTGATGCATGGTGCTGGGTGCTGGTACACACCCCTCCATACTTTGCCACTACCCAAACTAATCAGCACCGGGAGGAAGGAGCCACATCCTGTTTTTCACAGGGGGGACCCCGGATGAAGGGACATGGGGAGGGCCGGGGCTGAGTGATGGGGGAGCCTTCTGTTCAGCCCTGCCCAGGCCTGAGCCAAAAAATGATGGAGCATAACTCCATTTTCTGTAAATGAGGAGCAGCTTATGGCACCCACCTGCTCCTCGGGGGAACACAAGCAGGATTTGGCCAGGGAAAGGGCGGCGGGGAAGGAAGCATCCCTGGCGTAAGCAGCTTTGCAGCAAGAGCCATCGAGGGCTCAGGAGCTTTATCTCATCAGGGATAAGGTGGCAGGGTGACCGGATCAGGCCATAACTCCCCGGGGAGATGCCTGAGCTGCTGCCGCACCCCCATCCCACTCGAGCTCCAGTTGTGTTTGCAGATGGTGTGGGGAGAGCCAGTGTGGAGCGGTCCTTTGGGGTCTGAGTCTTGAAGGGGGCTGGGGCCTTTGTCACCCCTCGGGGGGGCTCGGGGCCTCCTGTAACCATGGGGTACTGTACAGGGTTGGGGGTGTCACAGTTCTGGGCACTGGTGCATGATGCTGGTGCTGGGTGCCAGTGCACAGTGCTGGACTCTGGTGCACAGGGTTGGGCACCGTTGCATGTTGCTGCTGTGCTCTGCTGGGTGCTGGTGCACGCTGCTGGGTGCAGATGCACAGTGCACGGTGCTGGTGCACGGTGCTGGGCACTGTTGCATGGTGCTGGTGCTGGGTGCCTGTGCCAGGCTGCCTCTGCCCAGCAGTGGGAGCCAATGCAGGCAGGGCAGCCCCCATCCCTGCCCATCCCGGGGCAGGCAGAGCCACCAGAAATCTGTCCTAAGGCCTTAAATGACTTTTTATCCCCCCCAGAGGCCCCTTTTTCCCATGCCTGTGTAGAAAGCAGCTTTGCTCGCCATCTCATCCATCCTCGGGGCTGCAGGGATGTCCCCAGCCGCAGGCCTGTGCTGTCCCATGGGGTACTGAAGTGTCCCCCAAAAAAGAACCAGCTTCCTGCATCAGGGTGTCCACCAGCATCCAGCTGTGCCCATCACCAGGGTATCCCGCCTGGCTCACCAGCACAGAGTCCCCCGCTCCTGCTGCAGGGCCCCTCAGGGCAGTGGGGGCCCTGGCTGCACCCCCCTTTTGCAGAAGGAGGAGAGGGACAGAGCAGGGGGGGCGGAGGGGGCTGGGAAGGAGCCTGGCGGAGCCCCAGGTCCGAGGGAAAAATTGCCAGTTTCGGTGCAAACAGGGCACTTGGCCGGCACTGGGATTTTCCATGACACCATCCTGACCCCCCCGGCTACTGCAGGGCCTGGCCCCCGCCTGCAAGCAGCAGTGCCTGCAGGGTACAGGGACTGCATGCACCCCCAAACCATCCTGCTCTGCCCTCTCCCAGGGCAGGATAGAGGGGCTGTGGGGCTGCCCCCTACCACCCCACTGCGGCAGGAGCAGGGATGGGGGTGGCTCTGAGCCCCTTGGGGGATGACACCCCCCCAGGCGTATAGGATAAATTTGAGGAAAAGGGGTCACAGTGATGCGGGAACCAGTGGGGTGGCAGGGGTGCAGATGCTGCTGCAGAGAAGGGGATGGGGTACTGGGGGGGGGTGGCCCCAGCACTGTTTTGGGGGAGCAACGGGAGCCCAGGGTCTTGGCCCCACCTCCATCCCCCCTGACCCTGCTGGGGATATGGTGTCCCGGGGGGTTCCGATCCCAGGATCCCTCCCACTCCACAGAGACACGAGGCCCAAGCCAGGCACAGTGCCCCCTCCCCAGTGTGACCCCCCTCTGGGGTGACACTCAGGCACCCCCCCGGGCAGCCCCTGGCACTGCAAGGCTGGGCTGGGGAAGGGAGACTGAGTGCTGTGGGGAGGTGGGAGTAGGGAGATGGGAGGGGGATGGGGGGGAGGGTGGGCAGGGAGAGAGATGGGTGGGGTGGGTGGAAGGATGGATTTATGGAAGGAAAGAAGGAAGGAAGGATAGATGGGTGGGTAGAAGGATGGATGGGCAGAAGAAAGAATGGAAGGATAGATGGATGAATGGGTCGATGGACAGAAGGATGGGTGGATGGACAGAAGGATGGGTGGATGGATAGAAGGATGCATGGACGGATGAATGGGTGGATGGATAGAGGGATGGGTGGATGGATGAATGGGTGGATAGATGGATGGGTAAATGGGTGCATGGATGGATGGATGAGTAGATGGAAAGAAGGATGCATGGGCAGGTGGATGACAGGTGAGAGGACGGTGAGCTGGCTGTCCCTTCACCTGCCCTGGTGAAGGTGTAGCGAGGACAGTCCCTGCTCTGGTCCAGGACTGGCTGGGACAAGGGCAGCCCAGTGCTGTGGGTGCCAGGGCTCGCTCCAGCTCTGCATCCCCCAAGTTCAGCCCAGTCCTGGGAAGCCGCTGCCCCAGGTCCCGTCCCTCTGCTCCAGCTGCCTCTTGCCCTGCCCTGCCCAAGAGGTGTCCCGGGACAGGATGAGCCCCTTCCCACTGTCCTTAACCCCTGGCACAGCGGGGACAAGGTGTTGCAGGGTTCACGTGTCCCCAGGCAGCACAGACAGCACCATGTCCCTTCGTGCCAGGGCCGTGTTTGCTCGGGGCAGGATGGCAGCGCTGCTGCTGCTGCCACATGCTGCTTTTCCCAGCCGCTCACTGCCTGCTTGTTTGCTCACCCCAGGACGACTGGCTATCTCCCAGGCAGCGCCGAGGGGCACCCCATGTGCTGGCTGCATCGCCTGGGTCCCTGTCCCCAGCCTGGGGGGCAGCCACGGTCCCCAGGCTCAGCCCCAGCACCGGTAAACTGGCAGGGCTGGGCACAGCCCAGGTTGCTCTTGGCTGCGGGCACTGGAGAGGGTGTGGGCACTGCCTGGGCACATTTTGTACCTTGGCTGAGCTCATGTCACCTAGGGGACACATCAAGAAATGGGTTCCCGTAAAATGCTGAGTGGGATGCTGGTCCCTACTGGGAGCAATGGGTTAGGGGGATGCAGGGCTGGCTACAGGGCTGACACTAAAAGGAGGAGGAGAAGGATGCTGCCCAGGGCACACTGCACCCCAAGGGATGCCCACCCACTGGCTCCATCTCTGGGTGGCCCCAAGGGTCTCTCCATGAGGGCCAGGAGAAGAGGGTGCCTGGGGCAGGCACTCGAGCGTCTGAGTGCATCGGGTGTTGGTTGCTTTTGAGTGCTAAAGGGCTTTGGGACTGTGGCGTTGCTGCATGTTTGTTGTTGTGCCAGCCAGCTGTAAGCATGGAGTCTGCTTGCAGAGGGTGGTCTCCATGGAGGGGATGACATCTCCAGAGGATGAGGCTTTTCCTCCACAGAGGCATCCCTGGGGCACTCCTGACTGGATCCTCCAGTGTCTACAGATATGGATGGGTCATTCCCTTCTCCCCAAAATGCACCAGAACGTACTGACCTTGGTGGCTGCTGCTGAACTTGCTGGGAAGCAGGGTGGGAAGGGAGGCAGTGCTCCGTGGGCTGTGGGGTCTCGCGGTTGTGTGAAACCAGGCTTGGAAGGACCAGAGATGGGTTTGTCCCAGGCTTGGAAGGACAAGGGTTGTCTTTGTCCCAGGCTGAGACAGAAATTGGGGATGCTCCCAAGCACTGGAGATCCCCAGAGTGGTCAATGCTTTGGTAGGTGTGTGTGTATGTCACCATCAGCTGGGATGCCTGAAGCTTCCCCTCTGTCCCTCATCACTCCTGTAGCCTCACAGCCCAGCAATGGACAGTGAGAGCTGCGGCAGGTCAGAGACCACAGTGAAGAGCTCTGTGATGCCTTTGTGGGCGCCAGGCTGTTGCAATGACAAGAGGCAGCAACTGCACTGGGTAAGGGAGGGGGACACCAGCCGTGCATCCACCCAGCATTCACCCATGGTAGGAACCCACCCTGGATTCAGCACAAACCCCAGGAGCGTCCCCCACCACCGAAATGGAGGAGGAGAAGCGTGATGGCTGGGGCAGCAGCATGCAGGGCTCCTGCCCGGGCATGGAGGTGTCCTGGTGTGGGCTGTGGCTTGTGGGCACCAGCCTTCGCTCACTGCCAGCACCTGCTTTCCTGCAGCGATTTTGTAAAGCAGGGAGCTGGTTTCCTGAATGCTTCATACCCCTAATAGCCCATCCCAGCTCCCAGCCTCTGCTGTCAGCTGGGATGCCTCATGCCCTGCCCTGCCTCCTTCCATCGCCCTGGCCTGCCTCCATGCACCCCTTCCCTGGGGGGCTCAGCCCTCTCCCTTCAGCACCCGGTGCTACCTCTCCCTGACTTCCCAACCCTTTTCACTCTCCAGCCTTGTAACACCTCCACTCTGCAAAGTTCCGCCCCTCCTCCCGTCCCCAGCAGCTGCCCTGCTAATCCCCACCATCCATCCCTCCCGACAGCCCGGGATTTGCTCCAGGCCAGGGGCCAGCCGAGACCTGCACCTGCTCCCCGCAGCCGCAGCCAGATCCACCCCTGCTCCTCCACAGCCCTAAAAAGGCGACAAGCCGGCCGCGTTCCTCAGGGACATGTCATATTTTTCCCCCGGGGACACACGCTGTGCTCCCTGCCTGCTTGCAGCACCCTGAATGGGAACTCAGAGCACCCTGGCCGTGCTCTCCCTTGCAGCATCCCTCCTGGGACACCCCTCTGAGGAGCACCCATCTGGTGGGGAGGTTTTGGGGGGGCTGTGGGAGGGAGGCAGGAGATAGAGAGGAGCAGGGATGCTGAACTCCTTCTGCAAGGAGGGCAGGAGCATGGCAGGGAGCCTTGCTGCCTGTGCCTGGGAGCTTTGCCAGGCCAGGACATGCCACAAAGTCAGGCATGCCAGTGCAGCGGGGCAAGCAGAGCCGCTGTTGAATCTGGCAGCTGCCGGGACTTTGACGCATCCCCGGGAGCCGAGCCCTCTTCTCCAATGCATTTCCTTGCTGCGGTGGATGAAACTGCAGGTACAAGAGAGGTTCGGGGATTCAACCTCTTTGCCACCTTCCTGGGGTCTCTCTCTCCCCGCTGGCAGGTTTACATATCACGGTCACCTTCCCCCAGTCCTCAGACGTGCTGGAGATCAGGCAGCGCCTGCTAAAGCCGGGAAAGGGGGGCCTGGCAGATTGACGGACGCTTGGACGCACTGCGAGAGCTCATAAACTCCTTTCCCTGGGGAACCAGGGCTAAATATAGCTGCGGGAGGCTGCAGTGGTGCGGGGCAGGCAGGAGGATGCTCAGCCAGGCTGTCGGCAGGGACAGGGCCCCTGGGCACTGCTTAAGGCTTGTGTCCTAAAACCCCATCCTGGATCAGCTGATGCATGAGGAACAGGAGATGTGGGCTGTTGGGAAGGGGACAGAGGTGTCTGGCAGGAGCTGAAGGGCAGGGGCAGGCAGGCAGGGTAAGGCCTTGGTGCCTGCCCTGAGGGCAGCAGGATGTGACCCCGGGTTGAAATGCACCACCTGGCTCTACTATGGGACCCGGTGGCCAGCCAGGTGGCCTGGCATTGCCTTGGTGTCCTTTCTACCACTGGGGAGGGGACAGCAAGCAGCAGCCCCCTTTTCCATCAGTGAGGGAAGGGGCAGGCTGGTACCCGGCACTGATGAGAGCAGTGATGCTGTGCGGTGATGGTCTCCAGCTCCCACAACAACAGCCAAAGCTGGCAGCGCTGGCAGCTGGGACAGGTCACCCCAGCTCCTCAGAGGTAGCTTGGGCAGGGATTTGATGATCCTCATGTTCACATCACTCTGGCCTGGCTTAATCCTTGGCCTTCCGAGGCTCTGGCAAGGGTCACGGTCAGGGATGCTGCCCGCCTCCACCCAGCCGGGATTAAGCCGAGCTGGGGCAGGATGGGCTCCCCTCCATTGTTCCTACGGGCTCGGGGGCTGCTGCGGCATCGCATGGCCGTGGGTGCTTGGTTTGGTCCAGTTGCTAGGGCAGGCATGGGGGGAGCAGGTGCTGCGGCGGGTGTGCTTGTGCTGGCACCCCCAGCCCTGTCCCAAACACACTCAGGGTCCAGTGGATGTGTTTCAGCCCCCAGCCCCCGCCCTGCTCCTGCCTGCCCGCTGTCCTGCCCGCTGCCCTGCCTGCTGCCCTGCCTGCTGCCCATCCTGCTGCCCTATCTGATGCACCTGCCTGCTGCCCTGCCTGCTGCACCTGCCCGCTGCCTTGCCTGCTGCTCCTGCCTGCTGCCCTGCCTGCTGCCCTGCCTGCTGCTGGGGCCCTGTCCCTCTGGCTCTGGGCTTCAGCACTGAAGCCCTCGGCAGCCCTCACCCAGTGCTCGTCCATGGAGTGCGGGGCTGGAGAGGGGGAGAGGGAAGGGAAGGGAAAAAAGAAAGGGAAAGGGAAGGGGAAAGGGAAAAGGAAAGGAGTAAAAGGAAAAAGAGAAGGAAAGGAAAAGGAAGAAAAGGAAGGGAAAGGGAGAGGGGAAGGGATAAGGAAAGGAAAAGGAAAAGTAAAAGGAGAAACAAAGGGACAGGAAAAGGAAAAAAAGAAAAAGAGAGGGACAGGAAAAGGGAAGGGGAAGAGGAGCAGGTGGTGCCTGGCAGCAAGGGCACTTCCCACTGCGCATCGCCTGCTCGGCACCCACAGATCCCCCGGTCTCAGCTGCCTCTGCCCAGCTGCAGGTGCCCAGGAGCCACTAGGTACAAATAACGTGTCAGTGCAGAGGCAGAGAAGGTCCTGTCTGCACGTGGTTTGTGCAGGCTGGAGATTAATTGCAACCCAGCTGGGGCCCCCAGGCCTGGGCACAGATGCTCCCCCTGCTCCAGCAGCAGCCCCCAGGTGGGCCACGGGGACACAGGGATGTGGGGCTGGGGTGACAGAGGAGAACAAGCCACCCTTGCCTCTTGAATCCTTAGAAATCCCTATTTTCCCCATCTCCTGTGCCTCCCCACCCAGCTGCTCTGAGGTGGGTCATCCTGGGATGGGTATTTCAGGGAAGAGTGATCTCCAGTTCCCAAAACCCCAAGGCTGGGGAACGTCCCCCTACCCCAGCTAGGGTCCATCCAAGCATTCCCAAGCTGCCTCCACCCCAACCCAGAGATGCAGCACCTCATCTGTCACCCTCCGCCAGTCCCCCAGCTCCTCTCCACAGAAGTCAAGGGCTTTCCCCCTTCTCCAGCTCCCTCCTCTTCATTTTCATTTGGAGACCCTGTTGTCCACCCAGCCTTCAGAGCCATCTGTAGTCACTCTGTGTGCCTGGGGGTGAGGACAGCACCGATCAGGGTTGGGGTCCACCACTGGTGACTCAGGGAAGCGGTTTGAGGTTAACCACCCAGTTGGGGCAGCGGTTTGAGGAGCTGCACCCACCTCGGACCACCAAGCTGATCCTGCACTGTGGCTTTGCTCCCCAGGTTACGGCCATGCAGCCCCCAGCACGGACGGGGGGAAGGTCTTCTGCATGGTCTATGCCCTTCTGGGGATCCCCCTCACCCTCGTCATGTTCCAGAGCTTGGGCGAAAGGATCAACACTTTTGTCAGGTACCTCCTCCACCGCATCAAGAAGTGCCTTGGCATGAGGCGGGCGGAGGTCTCCATGGCCAACATGGTCACCATTGGGTTCTTCTCCTGCATCAGCACCCTCTGCATCGGGGCAGCTGCCTTCTCCTACTACGAACACTGGAGCTTCTTCCACGCCTACTACTACTGCTTCATCACCCTCACCACCATTGGCTTTGGGGACTATGTGGCCCTGCAGAAGGATGAAGCCCTCCAGAACAAGCCACAGTATGTGGCCTTCAGCTTCGTCTACATCCTGACGGGGCTGACGGTCATTGGAGCTTTCCTCAACCTGGTGGTGCTGCGTTTCATGACCATGAATGCCGAGGATGAGAAGCGGGATGCCGAGCACCGGGCGCTGCTCACCCGCAATGGGAAAGCCAGCAGCATCCACACCACGGACACCACCTCGGCCGCGCCAGCAGCGGTGGGGGGCAGCGGCGGTGGCGGGGGTGGCTTTCGGAACGTCTACGCTGAGGTTCTCCACTTCCAATCCATGTGCTCGTGCCTGTGGTACAAGAGCCGGGAGAAGCTGCAGTACTCCATCCCTATGATCATCCCCAGGGACCTCTCCAACTCGGATACCTGCGTGGAGCAGAGCCATTCCTCACCTGGCCGCTGTCCAGAGACCCCCTCCAACAGATGCTTCTGCAATGCCCGCCGGTCAGCTATCAGCTCTGTCTCCACTGGTCTCCACAGCCTGGCAGCTTTCCAGGGGCTCATGAAGCGTCGCAGCTCCGTGTAGCCCCTCTCCATCCCCACCTATGCTCCCTGGACCCCCCTTTCCCTTGGCCCTGTGGCCAAGGACCTTTCTTGGTCAGGGCAGGAGGAAACTACACCGGGGTCTGACTGCAGGGGGGAGGCAGTGGGCTGGGACCCCCCCGGGGAGACGATGGGCTGTGCTCCTCTGACAGGACTCAAAGGGGATGCAGGAGCAGTGGCAAGGCTGCCCCGGTCCTCTCTGAAGCGGGAAGAAGGGAGCTGCTGGTTTTATTTTATTTTAATTTAAATTAATTTTATTTTATTTTATTTTATTTTGCAAAACCACTCCTCAAAAATGTGAAACTTGAAGAGCTGGAGGGTGTTTTTACCTGATGAGGTGAGGGGTACGCTTGCATCTCCCACTGTGATACCTCTGTGCAAGCGGTTGGGGACCCCCACAGCCCCCGGGCAGCCCCATGGCAGCCTGAGCGTGCAAGGCTGCGTGCAATGGCACCGCCGTGAGCCGGACACATGAGTGTGTGTGCACCGGAGGCCTTGTGAGATGCAGGGAGAGGAGGACATGTGGCTCCCGGCCCTGATGGTGGGCAGCAGCAGGGTCCTGTCCCCTCCATCCTCTGACCCTCCAGCCATGGGGACACGCCGGGGAAGGCAGGTCCTCGGGAGGCAAGGGATGCCACGGCAAAGGCAAGCACGCATCAGCGGGCAAATCAGGCTAAGAGGGGCTTAGACGGAGCTTTTTGATCACTACACACATCAGCTTGCCCCTGTGGCCGAGAAAACAAGCCGTGAGTCACGTAGGCTGCCGAAAACGCCTGCCACAACTCAGTGGGCAGACCTCAGAGAGCTTTATGGGGTTATTTTAACCCTTTTTAGATGGGCAAATCTGGGCGTCCCCAGGATTTTCCTAGTGGTGAGGCAGCAGGATGCTCAGAGCCATCCCCGGGAGGCAGGACAGGCAGCCACAGCACAGTCCCCTGGGACCACCTCTCCATCCTCCCCGCAGCAGCTCTGGGGCTGGAGCCATTACCCTTGGGGAGCATTTTTGGGGGGACAACCTGGGGCATCGGAAGACTTTTTCACCCTTCTTCTCCTTCACAGCCCTAGGCTGCGCCAGTCCCCTTTCAACCCGCCTCACCCTGACACCTTGAGCCCAGAGCAGGGGATGCTCCTGGGGCTTCCCCCATCTGAGACCCAGGACATCCCGGGGGTCACCTCTGGCACAGCCACCTCATCACGGTGTGACAGGAGCAAAACCATCTTTCCTTGTTCCCCTCCATGCATGGGGCAGCCCCCAGCCCCACGGAGAGCACCCCCATCACCCATCCCCCCCAGGACCGTGCTCCCCCTGCCAGCACCCAAAGCACAGGCTGTCCCCCTGCCAGCAGGGACACCATGACATGCACTGGCCCCTCTTTGAGCTCTGGGGGTTCCAGGGGGACTCTGAGAACAGCCAAGGCCCCCAGCCCACCTGTTTCTTTTCTCACCTTTTAACAGAAGAAAAACAATATGTTTCTAATACTTGATGACCTGTACATAATGTTAGATACCAGAAAGGATATTTATTATAAATGATGCTATCGTCGTATCTATAGAAATCTATAAATATCTATCAGACAGGAGTCTTGGGGGAAACTTGCTGATGACTCCAGGGAATTTCTTTTCGCTCTCTGCATCTTTCTCATCCTAGGGCACCCATGGGGAGCTGCACTCCCCCTGGCAAGGTTTCTCTGGTTCTCATGCCAAAGTATATTTGTACCGCTGAGTTACTTTCCTTAAGAGAGAGAAATAAAGGATGGTTCAAACCTCAGCACCGCCTCGACTCCTTCCCTCAGGTGCTGGATGGGGAGGAGGGGCTGGCAGCTGAGGGTCCTGGTCCCCTAGGACCTCCCCATGCCGCGGATTTGTGCCCCACCACCTTTGCTCTGCAGGACCGGGAAGTGTGAGAATTTCCTCAGGATGAGCCTCTGCCTCTCTCCTGACTTTAGCTAGGGACAAGGGAGAGGAAAGGAAGGAAAGAAAAGCTCAGCTTTAATCTCTGCCAGGGCTGCAGCATCCTTTGGTGGACTCAGTAGGAGAAGGGTCTTGGGTGGGCAGCTAGGTAGCACAGAGCCCTTTGGGGCTCCCCAACCTCTTCCATCCCACCATCACCCACTGATGGAAGGCTAGAGGGGACCCTGCAGCAGCTTTTCACATGAGAGCCCCCCAAACCCAGCATAGCTGTATCCCTCCTGCTCTGCCCATAGCAGCATCTCTGCAGCCCTCACCCAGGCTGGAGATCTCCCTCTGCTCCATGCAACAGCAAGAAGCATTCAACAGTTGTGATCTGCTGTGTGACCCTGGGGGGACAGGGCTGAGCCCCCCTGTCTTGGGTGGCATGGGGAAACTGAGGCACAAACAGGAGATGCACTCTGCAGAGAGCTGGGGGGTACCTTGAATGGTGGTGGGCATCTGGCTTCAAACTTCCAAGGGGATTTGGGCACCACTGATGGCCAGGATGCACTAGGATGGACAGGGACATGCCATCTCGGTGGCTGGGGCCATCAGCAGAGCTTTGGGCTGCTCTCCTGCCTTTAAGTGGATAAAACCTGCTCCCTCCAAACCCAGGCAAGAGCCGCCAGCTAATCTAATAATGCTAAGCCTGCAAAGCGCAGATCTGTCTTGGCAGCAGCCGATGGAGAGAGAGTGGGTCATCTGAGCAGCAGCTTTCACCGTGCCCAAAGGTGCACCCATGGGATGCAGGGGCATGGGGGGACTGGGTGCTTCCCCAGCATTCCATTCTTCTGTTATCCCTCCCTGCTGCCCCTGGGTGCGTCTGGAGGGGGTAAAGGCTTCCCTTCATCCTCCTCTGTCTCCAGTGTTTCCCATCAGGAAGACAGGATGCTGAGCCAGCTGGAGCTTTGATCTGATCCAGTACAACGATTCCCAGGGTGTAACTGGTCCCCCCAGGCCCCCAGCCCTCTGCATGCAGCTGCCAATATGCTCAGCACTGCCCATCCTCCTGGCACTGGGGCATCTGGGGACAAAGTCACTGATCAGTTGGCATGGACTTGTTGAGCTGGTGACACAGGGCTGAGAGTGCTGGAGCTGCCAGAGGGACCTGGAGAGGATGGAGAAACTGTCAGAGGAACCTCATGAAGTTCAATGAGGAGACATGCAAAGTCCTGGCCCCTGAGGAGGAACAACACCATGTAGCAATGGCCGCTCAACTGGAAAGAACCTCAGCAAAGAGGACCTGGTGGACACCACGTTGACCGTGAGCCAACAGAATGCCCTTGCTGCAAGGAAGGCTGAGGGTATTGAGCTTCAGTAGGCAAAGCATTGCCAGTAGATTGAGGGAGGGGAGCCTTCTCCTCTGCTCAGTGCTAGTGAGACCACATCTGGAGTGCTGGGTCCAGTTCTGGGCTCCCCAGTCCCCAAGAGATGTGGATATACTGGAAAGAGTCCAGCAAAGGGCTGTGAAGATGGTGGACTGGAGCATCTCTCTTAGGAGAAAAGGCTGAGGGAACTGGCGAGCAGAGAGGGCACAGGGGAGTCTCACCATGGCTGTAAATACCTGGTGGGGAAGAGGACAGAGCTGGGATCTTCCCAGTGGTGCCAAGTGACAGGACAAAAGGCTCAGCCACCTCCAGCAGGTCCCCCAGCCCCACCATCCACTTTGGAGAAGTAGAGCATCCCCAGGAGAGCCATAGGGATCCACAGGGGCTAGTCCTCTCCAGCCAGACCAGGGCTGTGCAGGCAGGACCCTGTTGTGGGCAGGGGATGGTATGGGAGCTGGGACACCCCCATGCCAGGGGGCTGAGAGGTGTCCCCTGTGGAGGAGCCTCTGGGCAGATCCCAAGGGGTTTAGGAGTGCCTGAGCCATCCGCCCCCACTGCTTCATCCCCAGTGATTTTTTTTCCCCTCTCAAAGCATTTAAATTTTCCTTGTCAGCTGTAGCCCAAATATTTACAGTCCACTGGAGTGACTTAAAATTCCTCTCTGGTATTAAGCAGCGTAGCCGCTCGCTCACAGCCATGGGGAAAGTTCGGGTCCGGGCAGCCGGGACTCATCCTGCAGCTTCCTCCAAGCCCTGAGGAAGAGGAGGAGAAAAGGTGGAGAGTGAAGGCAGTTATCTCAGCTGAAAAAGGGTTAGGTAGGGGGTGGGAACCAGGTAGAGAATGGGGAAATGAAGGGTTGGGCGGGGGGGGGGGGGGAAGAAAAAGAAATTAAAACTGGCACTGCTCTGGTTTCTAAAGCCATTTTCAGGTTTCATATTTCTTTAAAAACCCTTATTAAATGTTTGTGTTTTCCCTTCACAGCTCATTAAACCCAGTGAAAAGCTCTGGCAGACACCGCTGGGGAGGGGGAAATCTTTTATTTTTATTACCCTGACCTTTTCCCCACCCCATCCCCACATTGCTCTGCACCAGGGCCTTTTGGATGCTGAGGTCATCCTGAGGCAGGTGAGGGACTTGGGACCCCAGGGTCGAGGACATGCTGGGGATCAACTCTCCCTGTCCCCAACCTGCCCCTCCACTCATCCGAATCTGGGGAGAAGCGTGGGAGGTAACACTGTGCCCAGCTGGATCCAGCCATGGGATGGGGAGTGCCAGCGGGAACCCACTGCAGCTGGTGCCATCTCCATGGCCAGCATTGCGCCATCCTTTGTGGCATGATGTCACTCCAGGGGGATGGGGTGATGTCACTCCCTTCCTCACCTCACTGGAGCGGTCAAGTGGGCTCTGCCTGGGGGGTACCTGGCAGCACCGGAGCTGCCCCCTCAACCTCTGCCCGCAGCCGAGAGCTGGGTGCACCCTGAGGAAGAGCCACCCCATTCATCAGCTGGCATCAGGGCTGGGTGTGGGTTCCCCCAGCGCTGGGGCAGCTGCTTTTGAGATGACGATGAAGACAAGGTGGATGCAGGCAGCAGTGTCCCTGCCCACATCTGCCTGTGACCCTGGGCAAAGTGTGTGTATGAAGGTGGGCGGACAACACACCCCCCCCAGGAAAAGGTGAAAGGGGAGGGATGGGAACGCTCCGGCTGGCAGCCTCAAGCGCGGGGAAATGGAAGCAGAGCCCAGGAGATGGAAGAATTAAACATTCTGTTAATGAGAGGATGGGCTTCATGGCCTCGTTAATTACATGGGGCTGGGGAGCATCTCTGGGGGTGAAAGGGGGTGCCTCCTGGTCTGTGGCTGCAGTGTCCCGTGGGGCTGGTTGTCCCTAATGTCCCATCTCCTCTCCTCTGGGGACCCCAGGGACCCTGGATGGCCCCACACAGGTGTCTGTGCAGGCTGGCACTGATGTGGGAGGGTGGGCACATGTTGTGCACACTGCAGGGGACTTTGGAAGTCAGTGGCTCTGCCACCGCTCACCCACATGTCCTTGGAACGCTCACCCATCCCAGGACTGGAGCCCCAGCTGGCCCACCCTGTATTGTACCCACAGGTGACACTGGCAGGTGGCCCAGTGCCCATGAAGATGCATGGCTGGGCCCCTCCAGGCATGAGCCACCTGCCACAGGGGGGCTGCCTTCTCCGCCGTGCCCCCTGCTCGCCCCTCACCATCTTGTCACCCAGTATTTTTCCATGGGGAGGGACGGGTCGGGGACAGGGGGGACACGGGGAGTGTTTGTCTTGCTGGCTGGAGTGAGGCCACACGCTCAGTGGCACTGAAGAAGAAGTTGGCGGGGCTGGGAGGAGGTGGCCGCATCCTGCTTCCTTTGCCTTTGCCATTCGGACGTGGGGTCCCCGCCGGGGGGGGGATCGGCATATGCTTGGGGTGCTGCAGGCACAGGGGTCACCAGAGCTCCCAGAGGTAGACCCAACAGCCCAATGGCAGTGGGTACCAGCGGCTGCTGGGTGTCCCGGTCCCCCAGGGTCTGGGGGAGCTGCTGTGCCCTGGCCCTGTTTCAGGAGGAGCCCCCCACGGCAAAGCCACCAAACCCAGCGCTTGCTCCCCATCACACTCCTCCCCAGGAGCCCGTTTCAGTCCCCTCCCCATCACACCCCTCTGCAGGAGCCCGTTTCGATCTCCATCACACCCCTCCCCAGGGCTCCGTTTCGGTCCCCTCCCCATCATATCCCTCCCCAGGTCCCGTTTAGGTCCCCTGCCCACAGCATCCCTGGGGGCAGAGAGGGCAGAAGGCGCTGCCCACACCCCCAGCCGCGGGAAGGGTTAACCGCTGAGTGCAGACAGCCTTGGAGAAGGCCCTTGGAGGGGATTTTTCTCCCCCCACCCCCCACCGAAGCCTCCCACAGGTCATGGCCGCTGGGGCTGACGTTGGATGGAAAAACAGTTTATCTCCGGCTGGCGGGGAGGCTGGAGGCGGGGGTGGGTGGGGGTGGAGGGTGGGGGGGTGGAGGGTGGGGGGGTGGAGGGTGGGGAGCGGGCGGCAGCAGAGCTGCCGGGTGTGGAGGGGCCCTCTGACACCCCTCGGTTTGGGGCTGGGGCTCACAGGTGGCTGGTGAGACCCCAGGGGTCAGGGCTGGCAGCCCCAGTGGGGCTGAGGGGGGGAACTACCCCCCGACAACCAGTCCCAGGGAGCTGGGGGGGGGGGGCTGAGGGGGGCTGCCGTGGAGCTGCATCTGTGACCGATGGCCCTGACACCCCAGGGTGGCCCGGGGACAGCGCCCCCACCCAGCCTCGCAAAGGGTTAGTCCAGGCAGGGGCAGTCTAGGCGGGGTTATCCCGGGCAGTTAATCCGGGCGGGGAGGGATAGCCCGGGCAGGGTTAGCCCAGGCACAGTTACCCCGGGCAGGGCCATCCCGGCCCGGGCCATCCGGGGCAGGGCTATCCCCGGGCAGGTCACCCAGGCCGGGGCCGGGCCCGTCGGTCCTGCCGGGCTCGGGAGCGCGGCGGGGCCCGGCCCTGCTCCGCCAGCGCCACCTGCCGGCACCGCCACGGTGGGGACACGGGGTCACGCGTGACGGAGGTCCCGGGGCCACTGCCCGCGGCACTGTGGGCCCGGGAGCGGGGCACTGGGATGCCGGCACGGGGCCACGCGGGGACCGCGGGGCCCCAGAGGCGGGACCGAGGCCGGCGGGGTGCACGACACGGGGACGGTGGCACCGGGGCAGGCGGCACGGGGACAGGGCCTACAGGGGCATGCACCACCGTGGAATGCAGCAGCGGGACATGCAGCACCGGGGCAGGGCCTAGCCGGACCGGCGGCACTGAGACAGGCGACACCGGGGCAGGGCCTATCGGGACCGGCGGCACCGGGACCGGCGGCACCGGGATCGCCGCGCGCCGCAGCGGGGGCGGGGCCACGCTGCCTGTGGGCGCGGTCAGGCGCTGCGGGGCGGAGGGCGGCCAGTCGGGGGCGGGGCGGGACGGCCAGGAGGCGGGGCCTATGTTGCCAGGGGGCGTGGTCTACCTCGTCAGGGGGCGGGGTCTGCCCGCAGAGGGCGGGGCTGGGCCGGCGGCGGTCCCGGTGCAGGGCGGGAGGCGGCGGCGGTGGCGGGGCCATGGCCTGGTCCCGGTACCAGCTGGGCCTGGCCGCCCTCATGCTGGTCACCGGCTCCATCAACACCTTGGCGGCCAAGTGAGTCCTCCCGGCGGCGGGCGGGGAACCCGCACCCCGGGGCTAGGGTCCCGTAGCAGCCTCGGTCCCCTCGGGCTCGGGGCTGGGCCCACCGTCCTGCTCGGGGCCTTCCCGGGCCTCAGCGTGGCCTGGGCGCCCCCTGGCCCCGCGCCCCCTCCGCAGGGGTCGAAGCCCGGTCTTCAGGCCTCTAGTCCCCTCCATCCATCCCATGGCTGGTGGCCCCAAGGTCCGAGGATGCCACACCCCGGGTTGGGCTTCGGGTCCCCTCCGTGGTTTTGGGGACGACTGCCCTCGGGCCTTTTCCCCGCTGCACCCGCAGCCCCACGCAGGGGCGAGGGGGCCCTTCCCCTCCCCCCCAGGCCAAGCTGTGGTCCAGGCTGTGTTGGCAGGGCTCCGGGACCTGCCCTGTGCCCCCCCCACAAAGCTGGCCAGGGCTGGGCTTTAGGGTGCCCCATAGGGCTGGGGACCCAGCTCCAGGCGATGCGGGAGGGAAGAGGGTGCATGGCCAGCTGAGCTGGGGCTCTCTAGCCCTCTTGCAGGTGCTGTCAAGGGGTGCTGTGGCCGGCTGTATGGTGCTGGGGAGGAGCCATCCGAGTACCCCCAAAACCAGGCTCCGTGTGCCTGCTTTTGTCCTGCAGCTCACCCTAAAAACCAGGCAGGGACTGGATTGAGGCCCTTCCCATGGAGAGCACCCTGGGGTGCTCCCAGCCCTCACAGCAAGGGTGAGGACGATGTTCCCAAGAGCTGCCCAGGCAAGCCAGACCTGCCAGGCCAGCTCGTCCCAGTGCTGCTGGGCAGACACGTGGGCCATCAGTGGGGTTTCACCGGACAGCCAGGCTCCAGCTTTGCCCTGGCAGACCAAGGTCCCTGGATGGGGAAACTGAGGCACAGACCCCCGCGGGGCAGAGCAGAGCCAGGAGATGGCACCGAGCTCTCAGACAGCTCATGAGACCCACGTGTGGCCCCAAAGCCTCTTGCAAAACACAGACCTGAGCTGGCCGGTGGCAGAGGGGCTGTGGCATGTCAGCCGGGGCTGACTCACTCCTAAATCTTGCTGGCCTGGCTGAAAAGCCCCTCACCAAGCAGCAGGGGACGAGCTGGGGATCTCCACTCACATGCTGTTTCTGCAAGCTCAGCAGATCTGCGGCCACTCAGCGTCAGCAAAAAGTGGCCGGAGGAGAGTGGGGTGCCTGCCTGCCTGTGTCAGGTGCACTGCCACACTGGGGGTGGCCTGGGGGCTGGCAGCTGGCCACTGAGCGTCTGGGGTCCCCTCCCAATGCGGATGGCCCCTAAAGAGGGGAGATCCTTGCCAAAACAGGCCATGGGAACCTGTGCCACAGCCTGTCTTTATCCAGCCTTGCCCTCTGTGCTGCTTGAAATACCCAAAAGAGGAGGTTTGTGCCCCAAAACCACGGCTGAAGGTGTGAGTAGAGGAAGCTGCTGCCCCCAGCTTGTGATACACATCTTTTCTGACTCCTGTGTCCCTTAGCCCCCACATCTTTAAGGCTGGTGACATACAGAGGAGGAAAGAGGTCGGGGTGACCCCCACCACCACCACACTGTCGCGGTCTGCCCAGCCAGGAGACGGTGCTGCCTGGCCAGCTCTGGCCGAGCGTGCCGGCAGCGATGGGCGTGGGGACACCGGATTGCAGGGCTGTTACATGGAGGTATCAGTTTCTCTGCCTGTCACTCAGGGCCGGGAGCTGGGCCAGGAGCTGCTGGCAGGTCAGGGCAGCCACAGCAGTGTCTCCTTCCCCGCTGTCTCCTTCGCTATGGATGTCCTGTCCCCGGAGCTGTCACCTCGGGGGGCTAATGGCCTAGAGGACAGCCCTGGGCTGGCTCTTGAGGTATGCTTTGGCTCTCCGCTGCCCGCTGCTCTAACCATCACCCTCTCCTCTGCCATGTAGGTGGGCTGATAACTTCAGTGCGAGTGGCTGCAGTGGGACGGAGGAGCATGGCTTTCAGCACCCCTTCCTTCAGGTGAGCCCCCTGTCCGGGGCAGGCAGGGCCTTGCAGGCAGGGCCAGCCCCCCTCACCCGCCTCTCTTGCAGGCTGTGGGCATGTTCCTGGGTGAATTTTCCTGCCTGGGGGTGTTTTACCTGCTGTTGTGGAGGGATCGGTTCAGGCCGGAGCCCAGCATGGCCCCATCACAGCCCTTCAGCCCGCTGCTCTTCCTGCCCCCTGCTCTCTGTGACATGACTGGGACCAGTATCATGTACGTGGGTAAGTGCTGGGGACAGGGATGCCACCTCTGTCCCCTCTTGCCCTGCAGGGACCTGGCTGTCCCTGAGGCTGGACTCAGCTGTTGGGCTGCAGGACTCCACGGTGCATGTTTCTGGAGGGTGTCTACCCTGAAGCAGGTTAGAGGGGTCAGAGCAAACACTTCCCACTCATGCAGCGAGCTGTAGCAGGGCTCAGTAAGCCGTTTTCCTCAGGGGGTGTGGTGTTCCCATGGAGCAGAGACATGGGGCTGCATCTTGGCACAAACCTCTCTGCTGCCAGCTCTAAATAGGAGTGGGGGGAGACAGCATCACTGCCCCTTCCTGCAGTTAATCACTGATGTGCTGTTAATTACCACAGCAGACTATTAAGCAGAGGGGTGGCAGCATTAGCTGGCTCCAGCAGCACATGCAGCTCATGGGTCTGTCTCTCCCTGTGCAGCCTTGAACATGACCAGTGCCTCCAGCTTCCAGATGCTGCGAGGATCCGTCATCATCTTCACCGGGCTCCTCTCTGTGGCCTTCCTGGGCCGCAAACTGGAGCTGAGCCAGTGGCTGGGCATCCTAGTCACCATTGTGGGACTGGTGGTGGTGGGGCTGGCTGACCTGCACAGCTCTCATGACCAGAAACACAAGCTCAGCGAGGTGATAACAGGTACATAGTGGCCCTTGGGGGAGGTGGGATGGCCATGGCGGGGAAATAACTCCCCACAGGGCATGTGCCTGGCTCTCCAGGCATGGCTCTGCCATGCTGCCTGTCTGGTGGGCTGGGAGAAGGGGGCTCAGCCCCCCTTTGTTTCTCTCCCCTTGCCTTCATTTATCTCCCCTTGCCTTCATTTATCTCCCCTTGCCTTCACTTCTCTCCCCTCCTTGCAGGTGACCTGCTTATCATCATGGCGCAGGTGATTGTTGCCATCCAGATGGTGCTGGAGGAGAAATTTGTCTACAAGCACGATGTGCACCCGCTGCGGGCCGTCGGCACTGAAGGTCTGTTGCAACATCAGCCGAGGTGGCTGAGCACTCTGGGGTGCCCCATCCTGCAAACCCAGCCAGGGGAGGGCTGCTTTGTGTGGGGAGGGGACTGCAGGCTGCGAAGTGGGTGCTGCTGTGGAGGTTTGGGTCCCACAGGGAAGGTGGGGTTAGCTGGGGGCAGGGGGCTAGGGATAGGCAGCCCCAAGTGGTGCTTGGAGCCCAGCTGACACCCCCTTGCATCCAGGTTTCTTTGGCTTCATCATCCTGGCCTTGCTGCTGGTGCCCATGTACTACATCCCAGCGGGCAGCTTCAGTGGGAACCCTCGGCGGACACTGGAAGATGCCCTCGATGCCTTCTGCCAGATTGGCCACCAGCCCCTGATTGCCCTGGCCCTGCTGGGTAACATCAGCAGCATCGCCTTCTTCAACTTTGCTGGCATCAGTGTCACTAAGGAGATCAGTGCCACCACCCGCATGGTGCTGGACAGCCTCCGCACGCTCGTCATCTGGGCTGTCAGCCTGGCTGTGGGCTGGGAGACCTTCCATGGCCTGGAGATCTTGGGGTTTGGGGTGCTGCTGGTGGGTGCTGCTCTTTACAATGGCCTGCACCGGCCCCTGCTCGCCCGCCTGCCCTGGCGCGTGGAGGAGACCAGCAGGACGGCTGAACACGAAGGCTTGCTGCAGGGGGAGACCACGGCCATCAACAGCGAGAGCTGAGCCTTCACCACCCTATGTCGGGCTTGGCCCCGCGATTTATTTCCCTGCACCATCTCGGCGCGGTGGTGGTGATGCCAGCTGCCAGCCTGCTGCTGTTTGAGGGAGAAACCTCTCCCCTGCCTCACTGCCAGGGCTCCGGGAGGGGATGGTGAGGCTGTGCCTGCCCTTCCCGGGGGGAGATTAAAGCCTCTGCCCCTGTTCACAAGGGGCTCAGGGTGGGGGGGGTGGGAGGGCTGGGTCTCATCCCGCTGCTCCCCAACCTGTCTCTCCCCCCCAATAAAGTGCATCTGCCCACAGCTAACTCCCTGTGGGTCTGTGCTGGCTGTGGGAAGGGCTGTGTGGGGGCCCAGCGTGGCTGAGGAACAGGGTCTGGCCCCAGCAGGAGGGTGGGGGCCAAGTCTCCTCTGTCCCTAGTGGGGTGGTGGTCACGCAGGGCATGATCCTTTGTGTCCCCAAGGAGGGGAAGGACCTGGCACCTGGACCCCTTTCACATGGGGCATGGGAGACTGCAGCAAGCCCCTGGGTCGTTGGAGGGGGGGGCTCCTGCCAGAGTGGGTTTGAGGGAGCCAGGTCCTTCGCTTCCCTCCCCCCCTTTCACAATATCCCACAATCGGCCCCAGGCACGCGTGGCTGCTTTTTGCAAGGTTTATTTGCTTGGCAGGGCCCATCCCAAAGATGCAAGGCAGAGCGCAGTCAGGGTGTTTGACTCTATCTTTATTCTCTGTTTGGGGCCCAAAGAGGGGCCCTGGCAGCGTGGGGAGGGGGGCAGTGGCGTTAAACCCCCTGGCACAGGGAGAGGGCTGCAGAGGGGGCTTGGTGCGGCACCGGGGCTGCAGCAGCGGTGGTTGGGAGCATCACTCGGCTACTCTCTGCCGGAGGAAGGATGGGTGGGGGTGAGCCACACCATGGCTCCCCCCCAGCCCTGCCATGGGGATGGGGGGTCCCAGACTCACATGACATTTTGCTTGTAGTGCTGAAGCGCCTGCTCAGCCACGATCTCCATGAAGCGGGGGTCTTCCCAGGAGATGTCCCCAGGCACGGTGAGGGACAGCGGCTCCGAATCAAAGAGCTGCACTGTCACCTGTGTGTCAGGGGGGGCTGAGGGGTCCTCGAGGTTGGGAGTCTTGGAGAGGACCTTGGAGTGGGGGACAAAGCCAGGAGAGCCAGGCTAGCCCCTGTGCTGGCCCCTCGCCCTGGCACCCAGCCTCGCAGCCAGCTATTGTGCCAACAGATGCCCAGTCAGGCGCACAATTGCCTCTTTCTCCCCCTGACCCACTTTCTGTGGCTGCCGGCCCTGCATGGGGGACCGTGGCAGAGGGGGGGGCTCGAGCCCTCTGGCCATGCTGTGGTGCTGGTGGGACTCACCGTGGTGACCTGGAGGAAGCCGTCATTGCCTTTAGTGAAGTTGGCCAAACGCGAGACCCAGCCGAACTGGCGGTTGAGCTGGTCCAGGAGGCTCGTGGTGTTGAGCATCTCAGCTTGGAAGGCATGGAGGAGGTCGTCGTAACGGCGCGTGAAGCGTTCGGCCAGGCGCAGCGCGTCCTCCAGCTGCTCCCGCAGCTGGCTCTGGGCAGGGTCTGTCTGCCAGCAGTCTGGGGTGGGGGTGCGGGGGGTATCAGGGGGTGCCAGGGCTCAACCCCAGCCCCGGAGCATGCACCCCCTTACACCCCCCTGCATGTCATCACCTCACCCCCAGCCCCAGTGCATGCACCATCTTGCACTCCACCACATCTCAGGCCCCCCCCAGCCCCGGTGCATGTGCCCCCTCACACCCCACTGCATCTGAACCCCTAAACACGTCCCTCCTGCCCTTCCCGGCCCCAGCTCACCCACAGAGAGGATCTCCCGACACTTCTCACACTCATCCCGCATCCGCAGGCAGCCGGCTGAGTTACGACGGATCTCCCGACACACCATGCGCTCGTCACTGAAGTTACGGGACTCTGTGGAAAGCCCAGTCTGGCCTCAGCACCCCAAAACACTGCAGGGTTGGCAGGGGGCAGCACCAGATCCCCCCAACCCTGGGCAAAACTGTAGGGCTGGCCCCAGCCAACACCCCAGGGTGCTCTTGGGGGACATGAAAGTGTTTTTTTCAGGGAATGTCAACCCCCCTCCAGCTGTTTTTTCCAAAGCAAAGCATTCCCTGCCAACCTCTTTCGAAATATCCCTTTTCCCAGCTGCCTGAGCCGGGGCTGCGGTGGCAGACGGTGACGGCACTGTTAGCCGGCACTGCCTGCCCAAAACAAACACCTTCCTGGGATGGTGGCAGCTCCAGCAGCCAAGATTGTGTGTGTGGGGGGGAAATCCCAAAAACCCAGCCCAGCTCTGCTAACAGTGGAGCTTGTGATTCCTGGGTTCCCGTGGGGATTCTCTGATGTGTCGTGTTAGGGTTGAGCTCATCCTCTAAGTTAGTCTCACCCTATTAAGAAGGGGGGGGGACACGACGACGGATACGACATAAACCTGCTGATTCCAGCCAAACTGGGGGCCCCATGACACCTCGCCTGTGGCGAGCACCCTACCTGAGGCAAAGCCACCCAGCGAGTGCTCCCAGCCACCCTGTGCTTCCTCTAGCATCCGCTGTGTCATCTCAAAGAGCGGCTGGAAGAGGTGGTGGAAGCCGTGGTGGGGATGCTGAAAGAACGGATGCAGCTCCCGGGAAAACCTCTCACTGCGCACGGGGAAGCGGACATGCTGGACGGAGGGATGGAAAGCCTCACGGAAGCCACTGAAGGGTGCTCGGAAGAAGGGATACATGCGGCCATAGACCTGGGTGCTGTCTTGGAAGATGCCATCCACCCCATCTTCCAGCAACCCGAAACGTTCTTCCAGGTCCTCGAACTGCCGTTCCTGCCGCTGGTCCCGCTCCAGCAGCGAGTCGATGCGCTCGCCGTTCACCCAGATGGAGAAGGGCGAGGAATGATTGAGGAATTCCTCCAGCTGCCAGGCAGGGGAGCAGGATCAGGCCAAAATCCTTCCCTCCCCAGCATCAGCGGGTGCTGTGGGACCACTCACCTGCCGCCCCACCAGCCCCGAGCCGCTGCGGCATGTGCGGGAGTAGAAGCGCATGCAGGTTTGCTTGAGGCAGGGCTTGCACTCTTCCCAGAGCGCCAGCATCGTCTCATTGCACACCTCCTGGTTCGCTGCCAGCTGCTGCTCCTTCTCCCGGGCCAGCTGCACCGCCTCCTGCAAGGCACCCGCATCCAGCCCCGAGGGCATCTTCCCCCACCCCCCCTGGCCCCCAGCTGCCAGGATGCACAGACCCCGGGCGTGAGTTCCTCCAAACCCTTCAGATTCACCAAGCCCCACCAGGGGCTCTGGGCACCAGGGTCAGAGCAGCCACCCTCCTCGTCCTCACTCACCTCCTTCCTCCTCTTAGTCTCCTCCAAGGTGTGCAGGATGGCTTGGTGGTCCTTGCTGGTCTTATCCATGAGGGTCTTCATCTGCTTTACCCCGTTGATGGCATTTTCCACCTCTGTGTCGATGTATTTGCTGCCAGCTGCTGACATCTCTGCAGGGGGCGGGCAGGAGAGGAGGAAGAGCAGTATTTGTGGGTGCAGAGTCCTGTTTGCTCGCCAACAGCTCACAGAACTCAAGAAAAGTGACCCAAAAATCTCGCCTGGGCTGGTGTTGCATCTCCCTGCCCACCACCCCCAATATTTGGGCAGTGCTGGCCATGAGCCCCCAGCTGCCCCCCAAGGAACGGCCTCGTGCCAGGGCAGCCATCAGGCTGTGCCATCCCTGTCTGGCCACTGCCACCGGCTCTCGCTGTGCCCATGCCAGCCCTTGCCCCCCCAGCTCAGGGGGGAGCTCAGGGGCAGAATCTTCCTTTCTCCCGCCACTGAAAAGCATCCAGCCCCAACCCTGAGCTCCCAGCCCCCCAGGGATGATGCTGTGCCCCCACCCATCTAGCCCCTCCATAGGCACAGCTTTCCCCCCACACCACAGACACCCCATTTGCTCCCCCAGCCTGCAGGGAACATCCACCCCCCCAAAATGAAAAGCTGTGACCCCCCCCAACCCAATCTCATGGCTCCTGCATCCTCCCCACTCAGCACTGCCCTGGGCATGGTATTGCCAGGTCCCTTGCCCACCCGACACCCCAGCACCCACCCGGCTGCTCCCCTCCTCCCCAGAGCTCCCCCACTCACGCTTGAGCTCGCTGGGGGGGACGAGGGCCTGGCCCCCTTCCCAGGCAAGCAGGAGGCCGAGGAGCGAGAGCAGCAGCAGCGCCATGGTGCCGTCCTGCAGGCAGCTGCCTGTGCGGGCAGAGCAGGGGCTCAGAGCAGGATCTGCCCCCCCTCCCTGGGACACGGGGTTCTGAGTCAGCAGTGGGGACCAGCACGCCCCCCCGGGGCACTATTTTGAGGACACAGCAATGACTGAGCTGATGCCCTGTTACTTGGGGGAGCTGTCCCCAGGAGTGGGGGTCCCTAGCCAGTGGGGTCTCACTCGAAGCCCCAGCTGGGGGGCCAGGATGTGGAACCCTCTCCCCCCCTCCCTCACCCGCCTGCCTGCGGCACAAACAAGCCCCAGGCCCGCGGCCAGGCAGGGCAGGCAGCCAAAGCAGTGACCGGGCACGGATTTCCCCCCGCCATGGGAGCCAGCGGTGCCTTTCTTCTCCCCTGCTCCCCCTGGGAGATGGAGAGGGGCTAGGGGGGATTGGGGGGGGGGGGGGGGGAGCAGAGCCAGGACAGGGCTGGGCTCCTGCCAGCTGCGAACAGGAATGGGCAGGGAATATCCAGTGACAGCCCCCATCCCCAGATGGGTGCCATGCCAAGGATGGCACCCCCAGCTTGCCCATCACCCCACCCCGCCAGAGCTGGAGCCGGCAGGGCCACCGGGGTTGTGCAATGGCTGACCCCGCCCCCCCCCAAAAAAAAAAAAACCAACCCCCAAACCTTGTGCAATGGTCCAGCCGCAGTGGGGCTCCGGTTCCCCCCCAGCGACACTGGTCCAGCGCCCCCCAGTTCCCACTGCAGCACCGGCTGTGGGAACTGCTGCCCACTCCCCCCAGTGCTGCCCCTCAAATAACTCTTCCTCCCCGCGCCCCCCGCCCCGGCTCAGCTTCATCCTGCCCATCCCAGGGCATTGTGGGAAACTCCTGCCGGCAGGGCCAAGCATCGCCTGCTGCACCACCTCCCCCCGGCGCGGCCCGGAGGTGGGGGGGGGGAGCACCCTGGGGTGCACAGCCCCCCCTCTCTGCCCCACAGCCCCCCCCCCCCCCCCCCCCGTGCCCCCCCCCCTTGGTTGACCCCCAGGCATAACCCCTGCACCACCAAAGCGGGCATGGAGCCCCCATCGTTCCCACCCCACTGCACCCCAGCTGCAGGGCAGGGGCACCCCGAGGGGGGACCCCTGAGTCCCCAGCCCGGGCCGGGGCTGCAGCGCTGGCTGAGACCGGCAAAGCTCATCGCAGGGAAGAGAAAGGATGGGAAGGGGATGGGGTGGGAAGGGGATGGGGATGGGAAAGGGGATGAGATGGGATGGGGATGCCGTACCTGCACCCCGGTCGCCCCGCCGAGCTCCGCCGCGGCCGCCCGCCCCTTATTTATCCGGCTACGACGCTGCGGGTCCGCCCCGCTCCGGCCCCGGAGCTTTCTGGAACCGGCGGGACCGGCCCCAGCCCGACCCGCCCCTCTCTTCCCGGTGCCCCCCCGCAACGTTCCAACCCCCCCCAACGTTCCACCCCCCCCACCCCCCGCCGTGCCGGTGCGCGGCGCCGCGGTGCCGCGGGGATGGGCGTGTATCTCCCACGGCCGTCGCCGGCACGGCCCCCCGGCACGAGGAGGGGGTTGCACCCTCCCTGGGGTCCCCAAAATCTGGGTGCTGCAATCTGGGGGGGTAAAACCTCGTCGGACGCTGCGCACCCTGTTATCTCCGCAAACACCCCATCCCCCCAGGGGCCGTTATTGCCTCTCCCCCACCCGGGGGACGGGGTGCTGCGGTGGTGGGGGGGGGGGTCGGTACAACGGGGCATCCCCTTCCCACCCGCGGCCGCGGACACGGGAGAGGTGGCTGAGCGGGACCCCCCGCACCCCTTCCATGCCCCCCACCCCACGAGCTGCAACATTTCTCGCTGCCACGGGGGAAACTGAGGCACGATTCCCCCTCCCCCCTCTGCCATGCCCCTCCCCTTCCCCCCACGCTCCCTTAAGGGCCCCAGGGCCCCAGACCGCAGCCCCCACCCACCCCCGCCCCCAGGGCCGAGAAACAATTGTTCGGCTGCCGATTACGGCCCAGTGCAAAAACACGCAGTTTTCGGAACTGGGAGAACTGGTTGGCGCCCAGCGAAGGGGCGGGACGGCTGGTGGGCCGCCCCCCCCCTCAGCGGGAGGAGGGAGCAGCGCGCGGTACCGAGCGCCCGGCGCCCGCAGCGATCCGGTACGGGACACGTGGGGGGCGGGGGGCGGCCCGCTCTCCCGGGGCCGGGCGGGGGGCGTGGGGGCACGGGGGTGCAAGATCTCCCGGAGCCGGGCGGGGGACACGAGTGTGCGTGGGCATGTGTGATCTGGGACACGCGTGTACACGGGGCCGCAAGCTCTTCTGGGGCTGTGCAGGGGACATGTAGGTACATGTTCTCCCTGGACCATGTATGGGACACGCGTGTGCACGGGGGTGCGAGCTCTCCCAGGGCCGTGTGTGGGACACAAGTGTGCATGGGCATGTGTGGGACACGCATGTGCATGGGGCTCCAAGCTCTTCTGGGGCTGTACAGGGGACATGTCGATAAATATTCTTGCAGGGCCGTGTGTGGGACACACGTGTGCATGGGGCTGCAAGGTCTGCCAGGGCCGTGTGTGGGACGTGTGTGCACAGGGGTCCAAGCTCTCCTGGGGCCATGTGTGGGGGACAAGTGTGCACGGAGCTGTAAGCTCTTCTGGGGCTGTACAGGGGACATGTAGGTACATGTTCTCCCTGGACCATGTATGGGACATGTGTGTGCACAGGGGTGCAAGGTCTCCCAGGGCCGTGTGTGTGACATGTATGTGCATGGGGCTGCAGGCTCTTCCGGGACTGTACAAGGGACACGCAGGTACATGTTCTCCCAGGGCTGTGTGTGGGACATGCAAGATCTCCTGGGACCATGTGTGGGGGACACATGTACATGGGCATGCAAGAACTCCCTGGGACCGTCTGTGGGTCATGTGGGTGCATGAGGGTGCAAGTTCTGGGACCGTGGGTGGGACACATAGGTGCGTGTTCTCCTGGGACCATGGGTGGGACATTGGCTGCATGCTCCCCTCAGATCATACGGGGTCCCTGGAGCCCCCGGGTGAATGGGAGCAGGCCTGGGCTGGCCATGGCCACGGAGAAGGTGGGTGCAGGCTCTGGGGGTGAGGGGGGGCTGGTGCTCCCTCCCTTTCACAGGGCTTCACACCCTGCTCTGTCCTCTGCAGCCTCACTGCTTGCGGAAGAGGGGACATCTCCGGAGCAGGGGCCATCTCAGCTGTGACACTGCTGCCATCATCCCCCTGAGAGAGGCCTCACCAATCTTCCTCTTCCTCCACCATCTTCCTCTTCCTCCCCAGACACAGAGCAGCCTTGTAACCGTTTCGCTGCCGCTCCTACCAGTGCTGGCACAGACAGACATCCCCCAGTGCTACTGCAAGCCCCCAGTCCTCCCGCAAACCCCTGTGCCATAGCGGTGGGAGGCGAAGGTGAGGGGCCGTCGGGGTAACACCCGGTTTCCTTCCTGTTTCTCGTGGTGATGGCCTGTTTCTGGAGGAAGGACAAGCGGAAGGGGAAATTTTCCCCTCCGCCAGCCTCGCAAGCAGCAGGTTTGGGGATGCTCATCCAGGAGAACAGTCACAAGCCCTGGGTGGAAGATGCTCTCCCTCAGCAGCCGGCAGTGGGGGACACGGAGAAGGAGTTTGCTAACTTCTCCTGGTTCCAGCGCCTTGGTAAAGGCTGGCGGCTGAGCAGGGACCAGCGGTTGCTGTGGCACATGGCACAGTTGAAGAATGGGAGCAAGCAGTGCCGGACTTTCCAAGGAGCCAAGGAGAGCCAGAGAGCCACCAGGCTGCAGACACAGGCTGCTGAGAGATGCACCGAGCTGGAGCAGAAAGCGCTGGGGCTGCTGGAGAAGCCAGGGACCTGCCAAAAAGCCACCCGAGGTGGGGAAGCCCAGCAGGAAGAGCACATGGCCTCGGTGACGGCAGTCAACATCTGCAGCAGCATCCCACACCTCAGGGAAGATGGCTGGGATGAGCCAATTGTTGGACGCAAAGTGCAAGATGGGGTTGTGGTGAGGGGGGGTGATGGCCACAGGGACCAGGTGGGTCAAACTCAGCCCCTGGTCCAGGCAGGCACCAGTGGGGATGAGGAGGGAAGGACCACTGGTTCGCCCCAGAGCCTGGGCTTGTGGGCGGAGGACAAGGATGCTGCCACTGTCCCTCGAGGGGACAGGGACAGGCAGGACTTGAACCCTTCATCAGCAGAGGGAATGTCTGGGGAGGAGCAGAGGAGGCAAGTGTGGGAGAAGCTGCATTGCCTGGGAGAAGACATGGTGGAGTGGGAAGGGCGGTCCACGAGGGACCTGGCAGTCAGGCTGATGGAGAAGATCCTGAAGACAAAAACCGAGGCATACCCTACAGAGATGGGGAACAAAACCCACCAGCAGGAGCAGGGGCAGGGGGTGGCTAGAGCCAGGGTGGGTGGCTCTAAGGAGGTGAATGCTTTGGTGGACACCCATGTGGACATCACCACAGTGCAGCAGTACCCCCAGCTGCTGTACCTTGCTGTGTGCCACGACACCCCCGTCTCCATCAGTGGGACCACATATGGGGATGATCAGCACCTCCCTGCCATGCCGGAGCCATCGGGGAATGAGCAGATCTGGGAACACTCTGATGATGACCTGGAGCAGGGAGGTTCCCCAGCTCTTCCTAGGCCTGCGGTGCTAGCCTGCCATGTCAAGGTGGTAGAGGTCGAAGACAAAGAGCAGTGGAGGGAGGAATTCCCATATGTGTGGGCGCGATACGAGATGGACTGTGGGCTGGTGTCCGGGGAAGAGAACGTGAGTGGGGCACCGGTGCCCTTCCAGTGGCAACCCCCATTGCCAGACGATACGGACGAGGCAGTGGCGAACATGCTGCAGTACTTGCTGGCTGATGGCGTGGTGGTGAAAGGCACCTCTTCCTCCAACAGCCCTTTACATCCCATCCCGAAAGGCGACGGGAAGACATGGCGTCTGACACTCAACTGCAAAGCTATCAACAAGGCCACCCCCATGGTGGAGGCTCCAGTGGTCCTGAACAGGACCACCCTTGTTGCCACCATCAGCCCCAAAAGCAAGTATTTCTCAGTGGTGGATCTATCGAACTCCTCCTTCGCCATACCCTTAGCGGCAGACTCCAGAGCCAGGTTTGCCTTCACCTTCAGGGGCCAGCAGTATCTCTTCACCCGGCTGCCCCAGGGCTTCCACAGCACCACCTCCATCGTGCACCGGCGGGTGGCTCAGATGCTGCTCCAGCTGCCCCGAGGAGATCAACCTTGGGTTTTTTCCTACGTCGATGACATCCTCATCACTGGGAGAAGCCCAAAGGAAACCAGAGCCCGAACAAAGACAGTCCTAAAGCTGATCCAAAAAACAGGATTTAAAGCCAAGTTTGAGAAGGTGCAGCTCGTGCAGCCCAAGGTGGACTACCTGGGGATGACAATTGGGGCTGAGGGGAGGGAGATCCAGGCCAGCAAGCTGGAGGCCATCAGCAAAGCACCCTGCCCGCGGGATGTCCACAGCCTCCGCTCGCTGCTCGGGCAGTTCATCTCGTTGCAGGATCACATCGCTGACTTTTGGGAGCTGGCCCGGCCGCTCCACCACCTCACCACCGAGCAGGTCGCATGGGAATGGGGACCAAAGCAGGAGCAGGAGCTGAGCCGCCTGAAACACGCCATCCTGACTGCGCCCACCCTGCGGTTCCCTGACAAGTCCCAGACCTTCATTATCAGGTTAACGACCAGCAAAGAGGCGATAGGAGCTTCCTTGCTGCAGGAGGACAAGCAGGGCCGGTTGGTCCCGGTGGGACACAGCTCCCGCATCCTGAAGAGCCATGAGGCCTCCTACCTGCCGCAGGAGAAGGGGTGCCTGGCAGCCATCTGGGCCGTGCAGGCATTTGAGACCCTCACAGGGCTGGCCCCCATCGTCATCCAGATGCCCCACTCCCCTTGGAAGTATCTTGTATGGGGTGAAGCACTGGAGTCCTGCGGGACGAACCCGTACCCAGCACAGTGGACTCTGCTGCTGGTGAACACGGGGGCAATGGCAAAGAGCCCCCAGCCTGAGTGCAGGTACCCTCCCAGCACCCCAGTCCCCACCGCTCCCCCTCTGCGGCTGCTGCCCTCCCACGTCCCCAAGGCCAACGTGTGGTTCATGGCCAGCGACAACACCGACTCCATCAGCTTTGCTGCGGCCAACCTGGAAGAGCGGTGGCTGCTCGGGGTGGCCCAGGGTAGCTCCATGCTGGATGCAGAGCTGGAGGCTCTCAAGCAGCTCCTGTATAGTCACCAACGCTCCTCACCCCTCTATTTGTACACCAGCTGCTGGTCCTTGGTGGAAGAGTTGCAAAGCCAGATTGGTGAGTGGGAATCAGGATCGTGGGCAAGCTCTGGTGAGGGTTTATGGCCCAGCATCCTCCAGTGGGTCCACACCAACCCAGGGATGCTGCACATCAGGTGCATGGGAGGGGACAGGAGCAAGGACCTGGAGGAGAAGGAGTGGAGCCAGAAGGTGGGCAGGAGGGCCAGGGCGATGTCTGGCAGGGCTGTGGGCAGCTGCCACATCTGGGAGCCTTCAAAGCATGAGAAGCAAGAAATAATCGCCCGGTGTCACTACTGGTCGCATGAGGGGGCAGAGGGGACCCTGGCAAGGGTGCGGCAGGTGGCACTCTGGGAAGGTGACAGTGAGCAGGTGGCCCGTTGGGTGCGGAGCTGCCTTCTGTGTGCTGCGGGCAGGAACGAAGTGGGCAGGGTGCTGCCCCAGCGGGCAGAGGGGCCATGGTCGCAGCTCCAGCTGGGCTACATCAGTGGCCTCCCTGAGACCAAGGAGGGGTACCACTCCCTCTTGGTGGTGGAGGATGAGTTTTCAGGATGGGTGGAGGCTTTTCCAGTGTGGGAGAAGACAGCAGAGGAGACAGTCAAGGTGCTCTTCGAGGAGATTTTTACACGGTACGGGACACCTCGTGCCATCCGTTTGCTGCACGTGCCATGCTTCCTCCAGGATGCTGTGCAGCTGGTGATGGAGGCATGCAGCGTGGAGCTGCTGTGCGACCTCCTGCAGCCCAGCCAGGTGGGACCAGCCTCGGCAGCTCTGCAGCAGCTGGCCTTGGGGGCTGGCAGGGAGTGGGTGAAGATGCTCCCCCTGATCCTGGCAGGGTTCAGATCTGTACGGGCACGGGGAGAAGTGCTAAGCCCTTACCAAATTATTTTTGGCTTCCCGTTGGAGATGAAGCGTGGATGTGAGGAGGAGGTCTGCCCCCAGGACAACGTCCTCCCCTGGCTCAGACAGCTGCAGGAGGATGGGACCAGTTACAAGCACTGGACTGAAGGCATGCTACCAAAGGACTGTGAGGAGGGGGATGCTCCATGGCTGTAGCCCCCCATCTCATCTATGAGATTGCTGTCTCCATGTGTCGTGTCTCATGGTGTGGGGAGAAAATGGGTGCACTGGGTTTGCTGAAGGGCTTTTAGGCAGGGCTAGGGGGCTTTTGGGGGGGGGGGGTGTTAAGCAGGGCTGGGAGGCTTTTAGGCAAGGCTGGGGGGCTTTTAAGCAGGACTGAATAATGCGCAACATCTTCTTGCTACGGTGTTGAAGTGCAGGGAGGGAAGACTTTACTTGTTTTGACTGGGATGGAGTTGGTTTTCTTCATACCATCCAGCACGGTGCTGGGCTCTCCAGCAGTGCTGGAAGCACTGGCATGGTGTTGCCATCCCCAGTCCTGTGCAAGGCTTGGGAGAGCTGGGCCAGCTTTTGCTCAGGACTGTGGAAGACACTGAGAAAAGGATGCCTTGGCATCCCTTGCTTTGCTTGCTTTATTTTCTTTCCCTTTTTCCACTTTTCCTTCATTTATTAAACAATTTTTATCTCAACCCACAAGTTTTCTTGCTTTTCTTCCTTTCTGCATGGGGTTTGGCTGGGATAGAGTTAAATTCTGCATAGCAGCTTGTGGTTTGTGTTTGGGCTGAGAACAGCGTTGATAACAGAGGAATGCTTTAGTTGTCACAGTGCCTGCACAGTATCAAGGCCTTCTCTGCCTCTCACACTCCACTGCCCACGGGGGTTCACCCACAACACCGGGGAATCGCAGCTCAAGGCTCGCAGCCTTTGGGAATGGTGGAGGAGGAGAGGGGAGCCGCCAGTGTCCAACACCTGAGTCTCAGCCCCACTTGGTGACCTCCGGGTGACCTCCTGATGCTGCTCCTCATGGTCTTCAAAGCGTTGTCTGTATCATTCTCCATCTCCTGCTGGCTCTCAGGAGCCCCTCTGCTACTTAAAATCATAGAAATTGTAGAATCATTAGGTTGGAAAAAACCTTTAAGGTCATCCAGTCCAATCATTAAACCAAATGGTGAAGGCAGCAGAGGGTGACCATAAGCCCCGTGGCTGCACAGACCCTGGGAACCCCAAGCTCTGGTCCATCAGCTGGTTGAAGGCAGAGGATGCTCGTGTGTGTTTAATGAGAGCCGACTTGTGGGCTCACCTGGGGACACTCACATGACAAGCTGCACTTGATGGCAGGATCCAGGGCATGGCAGGTAGCCCAGGGACTGGCAGTCTGGTGACTCGTGGCAGGGACCCATCTGCCACCCCAGCAGAAGTATATTTAGTGCTTCTGCGGCAAGCCAGCAGCCCAAGTGCTGAATCGGCAGGGACGTAGGAGAGTAACCCCGCCACTGATGCCGCACCAGCATTTAGCCAGCTGGTAAATCCCGTAGCAAGGCAGCAGTTCAAGAGCTGCAGCCGAAGGAAGCCAGGTTTGGCTGAGGGGGGCATCTCTGGGTTGGCTCCACCAGCTGTGAGTCATCAGGGACGGCCTGAAGGGGCTGAGGAAGAGCAGCACACTGCAGCTGCCGAGGATGAAGATGGTGGGAAGAAGACCTCAGCTGCCAGTGAGCACCCTCCCGCAGCCACCTCGTGAACCCCAAGAAGATGTCATGGGCTGGGGCATCGAAGGACACAACCACTGCAAGAGCATCACTTCTGGGGCTCTGGCGATCAAAAAATGGTGGTGATAGGTGTTGGTACGTTCTCCAGTATGACGTGTTGGGGAAGGCTTGAGGAAGCAGCCAAGAGACCCAAAAAATATCCCAGAAATGGCCAGAGGGGTGAGAGGGAGGCTGCAGGACCCAAAAATACGAGATGGCAATGTCCAGGAGCTGCATCCGAGTGATGAGGGGGTAGACACGTGCTGGTATGGGGAATATTATGGAAAATCAACTAATCAAACCCAGATGAGAGGAGCAGGCCTGGGCTGGGGCAAGCAGGGAGCTGCTGCAGGAGTAGTGGAGGTTTGGCCAGCTGGAGACCCTCCCTCAGTGTCCCAGAGGTGTCTGAGGGGTACTTGGAGGAGGAGGAGGAGGAGGAGGAGGAGGAGGAGGAGGAGGAGGGAGGCCATGTGGGGAGGAAGGCTGCCTGGGAGCCCAGCCGGGTCTCGGCAGAGGGCAGCAGCAGCCCGACACAAAAGCCTTGGTGGGGAGGGGGTCTCGGCAAGGAAACCCCAAACATCCCCAACCCCCAGGGGACCCCTATCCCACGTCTCTGGACTGGGACCAGCACTCTGAACCCAAAGCCAGGAGCCAAACCACAGCACCCTGGGTCCCAGCCAGGAACCCAGACCCTGAACCACAGCACCCCACGTCCCTGACCTGGTCCCAGGGGCCAGACCCCAGACCCATCACCCCATATCCCTGCCCCAGATCCACATACCCAAACCCTAGCTCCCCAATCCTGACCCCAGCCCCCCATCTCCCTAAGCCAGACTCCTGAGCCCTGCTGCCCTTGGACCAGGACCCTCTCCCCAGACCAGGACCCTTTCCCCAGACCCCCAGGCCTCCCAGACAAGTGAGGCTGGCACGGCACAGCACAGCGCAGTGTCAGACGGACATTTGTTAGTCATTAGGGCTGGAGGGAAGGAGGGCGGGCGCGGGACCAGCCTTTCTTCTCCAGCACATATCCCAGCGCCTCGCCTTTTGGTGGCCAGCATCCAGCCCAGCCGGGCTCTGCCGTCACCAGTCACCCGTCCCCATCCCGCGTGGGCAGAGGTCATGGGCAAACCGGCGGCCATGGGGATGCTCCGCCACTGTGGTGGCTTTTGAAGGCTCCCCAGGAAGTTTTGGGAGCGGGGGGGCCGGCGGGGGGGAGCAGTCCCGGCCATGCTGGCCGCTCGCTGACGCTCGCCGGGAAGAGACGTGCCGGGGCGGATGCGGGAACCGGGGCGGTGAGGCCTGGGTTGGTGCAGGATTGCACCCACTGCCCCCCACCTCGGGGGCTATGAGAGGTGAGTGGGGGGAAGCCAGGGAGGGGGGGTTGGAGCTGTGGGGAGAAGAGTGGGGCTGGTGGCATGGGGGACAGGAGGGGATGGCCACGCTGGAGTGGGGGGGCAGCTGGCACCCTCCAAAGCCCAACGCGTTCCTGTTCCACATGGGCAGCATCTCCCCACGGATGGGGGGGGCTGAGCCGGCCTCGCCATGGCCAGAGACCGCACACACAGGTTGGGGGGAGCCTCCAAGGCTTACCCTCGCTCACTCAGAGCCCGTCACTTGTTGACTCCATGGGGCCCTGAAGGAAAATTTGCAGCAGCTGAAAAGCAAAGGGCCATGACAGGGGGGACAGAGGGAATCACTGCCACCCCCAGCCCAGGGGGCCCCGCCGCCTGCAGCCCCTCTCCTGTCCCCTGCCCGCTTCTGCCTGGGGGAAGCCAGGCTGTATAAAGTGGGGGGTGCCGGTGCCACGGTGCCTGTAGCCCCCCTTGTGGCACCCCCAGCTGGAAACCCTCCTGCCAGCGAGGGGGGGTCGGGGAGGCCCCGGGCAGGGGCCGGCTGAGCTGGCGGGGGGCTGCAGGGGGCTCTCGGGCACGGCACAGCTCCGAGGGAGCTTTGGGGAGCCAGGGAGGGAGGCACCATCCCCTGCCCCGGGCTCCTTCGGGGCTGGGTACCGGTGCTGAGTGCGTCCCCTGTGCCCGAGCCGTGGGTGGGACCCAGCAGCAACACCCCAACTTGCCCCCCACCGGGCTGGGGGTCCAGGCTGGGTGGTGGCCAGGGTGGCATGTGGGTTTTCTTTGCTCCCACGGTTTTTGCGAGAAGGAGCTGGGAATCTACAAAGCCCATCAGGGCTGGGAGCTGGGAGCCAGCAGCTTCTCCCTCACCCCCACTTTTTAGCCAAATTCAAACAAATTTCCTCAAGTTTTGTGGTCTCGGAGTGTAAAGGGCCCAGCTGAGCGCCACAGAAGCAGGCAGGGGAGCAGGGACAGGACCCTGCAGGCTGGTGCCACCAGGCTTTGGCTTGCAGTGATGGCTCCCGTGTGGCTTCCCAGCTTTTTCCCAGGGACGCTGGGTTGTGGCAAGGCTCAGCCGGTGTCCACAGGGACCGCCGAGGCTCAGCCGGTGTCCCCAGGGACCACCGGCATCCCCAGGGCTGGGAGCAGGAGGGTGCGGGCAGCTCAGGTCCCTCCTGTGTTGGCTTTCAGAAGACGAGCCGGTGGGAGGAGAGGAAGAGGAGATGCCAACCTTCAGCTACCGACCGAGTGGTAAGGACATCCCCCGGGGTGGGCAGGGGGTGCAGCAGGGCCTGATCCTTCCCTTTCTGCGCTCAGGTAGGGCACAGACCAGCTGCAGACGGTGCCAGAAGAACCTTTCCCTCCAGGCTGCCGTCAAAGTCCTCTACGTCTTCTCCATCCTCCTCATCGTGGTCGTGACCGTGCTGGCTGCCTTAGGTGAGTGCTGGGCTGGGTTGTGGGGTCTGGCTCCTGCCTCCCCTCCTTGGGGCAGACCCTCGGGGATACGGGGGCTCCCCCAAAGCACCTGCAGCACCCAGGTGTGGAAAGAAGCATCCAGCTCACGCTGACTTGCCCCTGGGATACCCATAGAACCCTGGGTGTGATGCCGCCTCACCGGAGGATGGCTTTACCCCCGTGGGGGACCTCAGGAACCACCCCAGAGCCCAGAGCTTGCCACCCCATCACCTCCACAGGCAAGAAACAGCCTCCCAGGCTCAGCGCAGGGATGGCACGCTCCCTGGGGCTGGGCCCCTGGAGATGCTTTGTAGACCTTAGCCAAGCCCTGACCCTGAAAGCCCCTAGGGACACCCACCCCACAGAGCCAGCACCCACCAGCTGCCCAGCCTGGCGCTTCAAGCCCTGGCCACCCTCCTTGCCGGGGAACAAGCTGGGAGGAAAGGTGTGGAGGATGAGCTCACCCTGACACCTGCCCACCTCCCCCTGACCCCCCACCTTTCCTCCACAGTGTTCAAGAAAGTCAACTCCATCTCCAACGACATCAGCTCAGCCCAGACCTATTACGAGAAGAAGATTGTGTCCATCCAGGAGGATCTCCAGGGGCTGGGTGAGTGGCTTGTACCTGGACCTGAAGGTCTTCTCCAGGCTTCGACACCACGTGTCCCTCCAGCTGAGTGGATCTCAGCTGCTCGGTGCTGCCAGCCGGGGGCTGAAGCACCTCTACTTTTCAGGTCCAGGGCCAAAACCCACTTATCTCCCAAGATTTTGGGGACAGAGAACTGTACCACTCTGAGGGTGGGGTTGGTAGGGTTGGGCTTTTTGGAGAGCTTGCTGCACAGAGGTGGCAGGCGCAGGATGAGGGTGGGGAGGTGGTGCAGGCTGGTGGTGTCAGGGTTGACCCAGTCATGGGTCTGTGGTGCCCATCTCCAGGGTCTGCAAGGACAGAGTGAGGCTCCTTCCTCCTCTCTGGTTCTCAGCAGGAGGGTCTCCAGGCCCAGTGAGGGACAGGGTAGGGTAACAGACCCCTCTGCCCTTTGTTCAGATGAGAAGACCTCGGGAAACTGCTCCCTCTGTCACGAGACGGGACAGCTGGGCCAGGAGATCACCAAGCTGCAGGGTGAGCTGGAGGAGATCCAGAAGATGCTTTTAGTTCAAGAAATCCTGCTCGACCGGACCTCCCAGACCCATGACCACCTCTCATCCACCAGCAACAAAATCACCAGTGAGGTGGACAACTGCTCCTTGTCCGTCCGGCAGGTCAACGAAAGCTTGGGGCAGTTCCTGGCCCAGCTTGGGGGCTGGCAGGTGGTCACCTCCCAGCTAGACAGCTCTCTCAAGGGCTTGGCTCAGGAGCGCTATGATGTCCGAGCAGCCATGCAGCAGATGAACTTCACCCTGGGGCAAACCTCTGACTGGATCCAGGTCATCCAGAGGAAGACGGATGAGGAGACGCTGACGCTGCAGAAGATTGTCACCGAGTGGCAGAACTACACCCGCCTCTTTGGCGGGCTGCGGGCCACCTCCTCCAAGACCAGCGAGCTGGTGAAGACCATCCAAGGCAGCGTTGGTGCAGCAGCTCGACAGGTCGGCCAGAACTCGGAGAGCATGCACGACCTGGTGCTGCAGGTGATGGGGCTGCAGCTGCAGCTGGACAACATCTCCTCTTTCCTGGATGACCATGAGGAGAACATGAATGACTTGCGCTACCACAACAGGTACACGCAGAACCGCACGGCTGAACGCTTCGAGACCCTAGAAGGTCGCATGACGTCCCACGAGATTGAGATCAGCACCATCTTTGCCAACATCAACGCCACCGACAGCCACGTCCACAGCATGCTGCGCTACCTGGATGACGTGCGGCTCTCCTGCACCCTGGGCTTCCACACCCATGCTGAGGAGCTCTACTACCTGAACAAGTCCCTCAGCCTGGTCCAGGGCACCACAGACCTGCTGCGGGAGCGTTACAGCCTGCTCAGTGCCCGGCTGGACTTTGACATCCGCAACCTGTCCATGGTCATGGAGGAGATGAAGGTGGTGGATGTCCGGCATGGGGAGATGCTGAAAAACATCACCATCTTACGAGGTGAGGTGCAGCCTGGTGCGCACAGCCTAAGCCCTGCCTGGGGGTGGGTTGGGGCCAGGCTGCTTTGGGGGCTGTTTCTTCTGTGGCTGAGCATGGTGGGATCTGGGCTCTTTGGGAGTGCCCTGCACCCCAGGCAGGTGGTGGAGGACCCAAACCACCATCGCTAAGGCCAAGGCAGTGCTGGGATGTGCATGAAGGCACCCAGACACCTGCCCATGGTGCAGAAGGATCCTGAGCATGGAGCTGTGTGGACTTGGCTTGCAGAGCTGTCCCTGCGTGGGGAGACAGGGACAGCGGGGAGGTGACCCATGTCCTTCCAGCACGGCTGGCCTGCAGAGGGACTCCTCTTGCTGGAGAGGATATGGCTGCCCCATGGTGAGGGTGCCCAAAGTTCTCCCTGGTGGCTCAGGTGGCCTTGGGACATATCCATCCACCCAGGGGAGCAGTGGGGCTATCCTGGCTCCACCATCAGCTCCATGGAGCCCACGGACGCCCTGGCAGCTTCATGCTCTGCCATGGACCACCCAGCTTGGAGCCATATCACACCTACATCAGCATCATTACAGGGCTGCCCTAATTAACAAGCCCAGCCGTTTCCTGGACCTGGTTTTAGGGGGAGCCCTGCAGTGGCCCCACACCCATGCGCGATGCCGGGTGTCCTTTGGAGCCCACAGCAAGGGCTGCAGGGCTGGGGCATCCCGCTCTCTCCCCACTTCAGAGTCCTACCCCCCCGCCCCATGCTTCCTAATCACCCCCTCCTCTCCCCCTAGGTGTGCCGGGACTGCCGGGCCCCCGTGGCCTCAAGGGTGATGCGGGCGTCAAGGGCCCACCAGGAAGTGAAGGAGAGAAGGGCGACACGGGCAGCATGGGCTCGCCGGGACCCCAGGGCTCCCCTGGCCCCCCAGGACCCCCTGGCCCCCAGGGCGAAAGGGGCCCCCTGGGCTTGAAAGGCTTCCCTGGCCTCAAGGGTGCCAAGGGCAGCTTTGGGCAATCTGGCTCTCGGGGACAGGGTGGACCCAAGGGTGACCCTGGCCTCCCGGGGCCGGCTGGGGTGCCAGGGCCAGTGGGCCCCCCTGGCCCGCGGGGCAAACCAGGACTCCCTGGGACCCCCGGTGCTGTGGGCCAGGCTGGCCCGATGGGGCCCAAGGGGGACCCCGGTTTGCGAGGCCCCCCGGGGCTGCCGGGCCCCCCTGGCCCCCCAGGACAGTAACCCAGCCTGCTGTCAGCCAGGGCACCAGGACAGCGGGGACAGCCACCCCCCCCCCCCGACCTCCAGGGCATCCCCCGCAGGGGTGTGAGGCAGAGCCTCACAGGACAGGGGGGCGAGGGGATCCGGTACCCCCCAGTGCGAGGGTCCGGGGCTGGTCCTTGGCTCTCAGGGATGCTGCCGGCTCCAGGCTTGGCCATTCCCAGCCCCAGGGTGGGGGCTCCCCGCGGGACGGGGTGCAGCTGGTTTGTGCCCTTTGGCCCCCACCCCAGCCACCTTCATCCCCCCATCTGTCCCCCCAATGTACTCGCGGCACAATAAAGCTGTATGGGGACAGGCGGCGTCTGCGCTGGGGGGACAGGGTGGGGGCATGGGGTGCACCGGGGGAACACCCACAGCCAAACTGCTGCTGGTGGCAGCGAGCAAGTGGTGGGAGAAAGTGTGTTGCAGCCGTGGGTGCATGAGGGAGTGAGCAGGAGTGAGTGCATGCGTGTGCATGTCCATGAATGAGCACGTGTGCATGACTGTGCATGCATGCATTTGCACAAGTGAGAATGTGCATGAGTTTGCATGTGCACATGTTCGTGTGCATGTGTGAGTGTGCATATGTGTACGTGAATGTGTGTGCATGTGCACGTGTGCGTGAGTAAGTATGCATGTGCACGGGTAGGCGTATGCCTACACATACAGGCGTGCGCACAGAGCGTGCCCATAGATGTGTGGACACGTGTGCATGCAGGCGTGTGCAAATATGCATGTGTGCCATGGGAGACGCAGTCTCTGACAGGGACCCTGCTCACCAACCTCCCCCCTGGCAGAGCCCCTTCCCCGCTTACCACAGCCACACTCCTCCCTGCAGGGTCCCCCGTGCGGCCCCCATGCCCTTGGCAGTCAGAAATGGGGCTCTCGGCTACCCCCCAAACCAGAGCCCCCCAACTTTGTCCTGCCCCAGGCTGACCCTGCCGGGGAGTGGGGGAGCAGCGAGGACCCCACTGCCGCCAGGAAGATGCGTGTCTGCTCTGCTCCGTGCCTCAGTTTCCCAACCCCGGCTGTCAGGCAGGACAGGCTGCCGGGGTCGAAGGGAGCAGTGTCATCTCCTCTGCCAGCCAAACCTGGGGTCCCCGAGGCCTGGCTGCAGGGGGACACCACCGGAGCAGGGGTGGGGGGCCCAAGTACCGCACCGGGGCCATGGTGCCAAGAGCATCACGGCACTGGGGATAACAGCCAGGCCAGCCCTGCCGTCCCCATCCCCTCCATCCGCCGGGAGCCCCAGCTCGGGGAGCCCCGTGCCCTGCCCTGCCCGGGGCACAGGATCCAGCCGGCCGGGTGGTTTATTGCTGTTGGCAAAGGAGTTTCCTGTTTTCATCGCAGGAACAGCCCAAGGCTGGTTATTGACGCGGGCCAACACGGCCCTGGCCCCGGGTTGCAGCTGCCATGGCTGCAGAGGCAGCAGGGGGTGGGGGTGGGGGAGCCCTCTGAGCAGGGGGCGCTGGGGGGAGCAGAGACCTGTCAACTTGTTACACAGATGGGCCACAGGCTGACAGGGCCACAGGCCTGGGCAGGGCTGGGTTCAACTTGCTGGGGTGCCGGGGGCCAGGAGACAGCCCTGAGCTCCCCCAGGTTGGGGGAGGGGGGTTTAATTGGTGGGGGCACCCCGTCCCAAGATGGTGACAAGGGATGAGACGCAAACCTGCCCAGTGCTTGGGGAGGATGGGACACGGGCACCCTGCAAAGCTGCTGGTGCTGGGGGCTATGCCAGTCCATCTGGGGGTCCTGAGCCCTCAGTGAGTCCCTGTGTGATTGTCTCCCATGCCAGTGGTGAGGACATGGCCACGAGGGCCGGAGGGAAGCATGCTGTGGGCGCATGGCTGGGCTGTGGGTGCTGGTAAGGGTTTGGGTGCCAGGAGTGGGTGCTGCCTGCGCCGCACCGACCCTCAGCACCCAGCCCATATGCTGAATCGTAACCAAACTGGCACACAGCGGGGGGTCGGAGCCTCAGCCATGCCCAGCACCACACTGTGCCTCAGTTTCTCCCAACTAGGCAGGACCTGGCCATGCTGTAACCCCCACCCTGACCTCCTCACCCCTTCCCAAATGCCTGCGTCTGTGGAAAGCCGGAGCACATCTGGCCAGGCAGCAGCCTTAGCATAATATTGTGCCAGTGCCTGTGGATGGGCGTCCACATCCTCCCCCGGCCCTGCAAAAAAATGTGCAGGGGCAGGGTTTTCCCCCTGACACCAGCCACAGCTGCACTTTCCGGGCAGTGGCAAGGGTGGGCGATAGGATTTCAGAGCTGGGAGCAAAAGGATTAATAAATAAACGAGGAGTGGAGGTGGGGAAGGGCTGGGTGGGAAGTGCTGACGGCAGCTGGGACCGCTTGCTGTCGGGAGGGTGATTCTTGGTTGCTGCTGGCCAGTGGGGTGGGGACAGAGGGGAGCATCGTGGCTGGGGCTGCACAGCCTCTCACCATCCTTGCCCTTCCTCATGGATTGTCCTGAACAGTGCCATGGAGGGACGGCATGGACCCAGCATCTCCCACCCTGGGCAGCCATGCGCAAGGTGCCTGGGGACACAAGGCCCCATGGACACAGATGCACAGAGTGCTTGGGGGGGAGAGAGTCCCATGGACATCAACGCACAGAGTGCCTGGGGACACGCAGCCCACATGCACAGGGTGTTTGGGGGACACACAGCCCCACGGACATCAATACACAGGGTGCTTGAGAACACAGAACCCATGCACAGGGTGCTTGGGGACACGCAGCCCACAGGCAGCCATGCAGGAGGTGCCTGGGGACACATGGCCCATAGCAGCCATGTACAGGGGCCATCACTCATCGATAAAGGCCAGAGAACACTGGAGGCACTGGGCAGGTGCTACAGCCAAGCACAACAGTTTGCAGCTGCAGGGCTGCAGCCGCGGGTGGTGCCGATGGCAGCACAGCTCATGACCAGCCTCCAGGTCACCCGCCCCAGCCAACACCCCATCCCATGAAAGGGCCCATTGATAGCGGGGAGGAGGGAGACCCAGCGGTGTCAGGTATGCAGGGTGAGACAGGGTCCCCCCAGCTCCTCTCCCCTCGCCCTGCTCCACCAGAGCCGCCCAGACTCCCCGCATTTCCCCTGCCTCTGCCAGAGGCAGCTGGGAGGGAGGAAGAAAACGGTCGCTGCACTGTGCCTCAGTGTCCCTATCAGACCCGGGGTGGTTTACCCACACCCCCGCCACCACCAGGCTCTTGGCCAGTCTGCACATCAGGTCCCTAAACAGGTGGGACACCAGGGAGAATCTGGAGTGGCACAAGCTGGAGACACTCCAGGTTCAGGTCAGCCCAAGCAGAGACAGGACATGGGCAGCAAGAGGATGCACAGCCCACCATCCTCTTCCTCCCAGCAAGGAAATGGGGTTGACAAGGGCCTGAACCCCTCCTCACTGCCCCCAGCCCCAACCCCACACCCCCAGGGCCTTGTACTAGGGTAGTTTTCTTCTCCTGCAGTAATTCAGTATTCTCTGATGAGGCTGTCAAGACTTCAGCTCGTTAAGGTTCAATTTCCTTTTGCATATTTCCCCTCCAAAATCACCACCCCTGAACCAGCAGACATCCTTCCTTCACACTGGGGAGATGCAAAGCCAGAGGCGGGGGGGCCTTTTCCCCAACCTCCCGAGGCTGCAGGCGAGTTTGTGGCCTCCAGAGTCACACCCCAAACCCACCTTCCTAGACTTGTCCTGTCCCCCCTCAGCACAGCTGGGCTCCGCATGCCTCTGCTGGACTGAGACACCCCACACACCCTCCCTGCTCTTCACCAAGGCACAAGCGCGCCAGCCGACTCCCACCTCACAGCACGTTTTATCAGCATGGTATGAATTTAATTATGACATATATACAGGTGCTGCAAGGATCACCGCGGCCGTTTCATACAGATTTATCCAAGAAACCTTACAGAGTGCTCAGGGAAGAGCTCTGGTGTGGACAGGCGCAGCCGCTGTGCAAAACTCAACTCTTCATCACAAACTTCTCTCCTCAGAGGTTTCCAAGGAACAGCCCAGACACTGAGCAGAATTCAAAAGAAAATACACCTCGAGACTATTCTGACTCTGTGCTAAAGGCACATATCACAGCCTGTGGTCATGCACTTATGCAGGCTGCAACAGCCGAGCTCAGACTTCATCATCTGTAGCTCTGTATTTAATGAGCCACCAGATTTACAGCCAGCAAGGCTGGGGAGGTCTGCACAGCAGCTGTGAGCTTACCCAAATGTACACCCCCCAATCGCAGAGGGATCCCCCAGCTTTGCTGACCATTGCCAGCGTGAAAAGGAGAGTTACGCAGTCAGCAGCCTCACATTCGTGCACATACCAGTGACACTGGGTTAGTGGCAACTGTTTCTGAGTCGCTCCACTGCCGGGGCAGCAGTGAGACCAGCACAAATTTGTTTTCCTTAAATCTCACTGTATTAAGAGCTACACCAACCCCTTCCCTAGAATAAATACCATTGTCTTTGTAGAACTGCAAGACAATTCTGCTTCCTTCCACCCACATCCCCGAAAGAGATGTATGTGCAGACATATTGATCTTCTCCTTTCAGAAGTTGTCCATGGCACAGAGCTGGTTAGGCTGCCGGGAGAACCAACCAGGTTCTGAAGAAATGAAGTCAGAGTTCACTTTTTGCGGGTTTTTTTTGGCATTCTTAGCGATGGTGACACATTTAAGACATCCCAAACCACCTCATGATTGAGAAAGGAGAGAGACTTTATTTACATAAAGTCATCTGAATCGTTGCCATCCTGTGGGAAGAAAGACAAATCAGGATCATTGTGCATGCTAAAACGGAAAATGGTGAAATGGGGCATTCAGCAGGATTTCAGAATTGCTATTCTGGTTTCCTGCCAGACACCATGAAGTCAGACCAGACAGACGCACAACAGCAGGTCTGGAGGGGGAACAGCCCTGAGTTGTGAAAGAGCAGTCACTATTTGTTGTCCCTGCAGTGCATCACTTCCCTGAAACTGCAGCCCATGTGCTGCAACTGGGGAGGAACCAGAGAACAGGCTCTCCAGCAGCTTCATGGACCATCCCTGTATCACAACCTGAGCTTCTTTCCAACTCGGGAGAAGGAAAACAATCTGGCATCAGGTGAGGGTCAGGTACTGAGAGGAGACCCCCTGCACAGCATTTCCACTGTGCCCCTCCCTAGCCAGTGTCACTAATAGGGCACTGCCTGCTTCAGCATGTCAGGAGATGCTCCCACATCAACCCAGCTGGAGTTTCAAAGTGGATCTGCATGCCAAACAGGAGCAAAAAGGTCAGGAATTCTTGAAAACCACACACTCACCTAGGTGATTAGTCAGGGACTAGGATGTAAAAGTTGCATTTTAAACTGAGGGTCACTCAGAGGAGCTCAAAGATCTATTTGCCCAAGGTCCCACCAAGGAGGAAGCTGCAGACACGCCAGACCTCAGGCAAAGCGCAGGTGCATCCAGTGCACAGCAGGACCTGTTCCGAACTTCAGCCCCTAGCCCTCCTGTGATCCACCTTCTCACTTCCCTCAAGCTCCTCCCTGCTTTGGCTCCTTTTCCACGATCAGACTGCAGCTGTATTCTACTGCTCATCCTGAGCCAACACCTGCTTGCTCTCTGCGAGCACATCGCTTCAAGCTTCCTCTTCTGCCCCTCAGCACCTATATCCATCCCTCCCCAAACCGTTCTCCTTACACTTCCAGTTTATTTCTGGCTAAAAATGAGCATTTTCCCCTGCCTCCCTTGAAGTACCAAGGTGGCATATGCAGGTCATGGTTGGCTGCCATTAGGGACACCTCTTCTGTTCATGCACCAGGTGATGCTCAAGCAGCTCAAAAGGAGAGGCAAGCCTGGTGCTGCACTTAAAAACTCTACCTGCTCTTCCTCTGGAGTGGGAAGGGCACTGGAAGGACTTCACACACATTTCCAGCAGCACAGGCTCCTCCTGGCTGATGTACAAGCGACAGGACCCTCTCAGAAAGCAGAGGAAAGTGGCAATGTCCTTCACCAAGAAGGGGTGACGGAGATGCGCTCTGTCAAGCAGGAGTCACCAAGCAGGAGCTGTACCATCACAATCCCGCATTGAATTTCAGCTGACTCTGAAAGGCTTCTGTGGGCATCTACTGGCTCTTACCTGATTAGAGGACATGTTCTCAGCCTTCATTAATGATGAGTAACTCCTGGAAGGGAAATGACATTATTTTGCATTATATGTTTTCAAAACCCACCAACAGAGAGACGTTATGATAAAACAGGAACAAGTACCAGAAAAACAAATTTTCTTCCTTTCTGAACTCAGGCAGACTAGACAAGTATTTGCTTATCTCATATTCTTTGACTAATTAAAACAACCAGAGAAAGCCCAGGCGCTACGCAGCCTGCTTCCCCACAGCTTTGTTCAGGAACTACCAGCTAGATCACCCCAGGAGGCAGAAAATCCTTTACTTTGGGGGATGGCCAAGAGGCAGCTCTGGGGCACGGCTAAATAAGCAGGCAGAGCTCTTACTCTGAAGCACAGATGTGCCTGCTGGTGACCTCAGTTTATTGTGCTTCTCTAAGCCCTCTTTTCTGACCTCTACATGTGTTGAATCACTTGGGAAATCCAGGAGTTTTTAAAATTCCAGTTTCACCATCATTTACAGATAAACACGACTTACTAAAGCTTAAAAGTGAGCTTTTGGGGCCAGCCAGCGGATACATCCAGTGCTGCACAGGGCCGTCAGTGCTGAGGAACAAGCTCACGCATGCTGCTGCGTGTTTGGTTGCCAGACGACAGAGAGGTCAATATGACATTTCAAAACACCATCCCTCATTCTGTGTTTAAAGGAGCACGTGACTGAAGATTCACACGTGTTTCAGTTAACATCAGTGATGCAAGGGGAAGCTGAAGAACACTAGTGAAGGCTTGGTGCTTTCCAAGGCTTGCATGGACCTGGAAGCCATTGCTCCCATCCCAATGACAGAGAGCTTGCCCAATTTCACCCAAGTTAAGAACAGGTTTCAAAAGACACAGTCCTTTCTTTTTAACAATGGTTTAACATCCAGGTTTATTTTAAGAGAAATGAGGAAAATGCATTTATTCTAAAGACAAAGGAAATCACTGGGCCGTGCAGACGTCTATGCCAGAGCAGGTCAGCTGAACACTGAGTAACACTGGGCTGAGTATTGAACAGAAACTGCTGACCCATGACTCTCTCCGAGCACTGATGAAAACTGCGTAAGTTAGAAGTTGGCACTACAATTCATTACTTACCGAAGTTCTTCCAGCTCTTTCTTCTTCTTCATCTCTTCCTTTTCCTTCCGCTTCATCTCTTGGATTTGGGCTTTTTTCTCATTTCTTTCCTCTCTGTCCCGGGCTTCCTTCTCAGCAGCCAGGTCTGGGAAGCGCTCCACTTTTGTCTTCTCTAGCCGATTCAGGATCTCATTCACCTTCTTCTCCACTGTCAGCATTTTCACCTTTGGAGTGCAAAGAACTATGATCCTTATAAAAAAATACTTTTATTCTGGCACTTTGTCAACAGAAAGAAAACAACCTATTTCCACTGTACGCATGGCTGAATCCCACAAAAACAGATGCTAAGGAAAATCACTGCCACCGAGGGCTATTCAGCAGGTTGTGTAATGGCATAGAGAGGCCTACTCCCAACACTCAGAAGCACATTGCTAATAAGCATAAGCATTGCTAAGTACATAAGCATGACTAATTTCATTTCTTGGCACATGCCTCAACAAAGCAGCCAAGAGACAAGAATTTGTCTCTGCCAATTCCTGAAGAGGTGGCAGGAAGTCCCTGCAGATCATTTTGGGCAGAGAAGCTCATAGGCTGCTTCTTGACTGCAGGGTTTTTAGCATTTCTTGCCCTGGTCCAGAACTGTTTTAGTCAAGCAACTGCACCTCTAGAGAGCCCTCCCTCCCAGCAGCCAAACTGGTAACAAGAATTTAAGCATTAACATTATCTGCAGGTAACAGGTCAGGCTTGGAAATAGCTTAGTGTGCTGCCTTGACGCGATACCAAAGCTAAGCAGCTCTGCCTTTTAACAGGTTTAACAAATTCCGAAGCAGCAGCAGGGTGAGACAGCTCTCGGAGCAGAGACAGTAGAGCAAACACAGCAACAGACACCTCCAGGACCTGACACAGCCCTCCTTTGCACAGCAAGTCCAAGTCCTGAGCCCCTCCAGACGTGTGATTACACTACTGCCTGTGAGCTGATCCAAAGTGACTGCTCATATGCAGGCTCTTCAGCTGCAGTAAGAGATGATTTCCGTGGAGATAAATTCAAACAGATAGCACAGACCAACGTGTGACACCACTGTGCATCAGCAAACACCTGTCAGCTGCACCATGCTGCAGTCTGGAAACACACAGTGTACAGGCTACACTCTGCTACAGGCTGACACCCAACCACGGACCTTCAGGTAATGATCAGGCAAGTCCAAACACGCTCCTGGTATCTCTCTTACACTTCTCAAGTGGACAGTTCCCTGGCTTTAGGGCAAATGCTGAAGACAATCCACCCAGCTCCTAACACAGAAAGGTTACAGTCTGCCACCAGGTCACTGTCACTGGCTCGCAGCAAACACTTACATCCTTCTGCCTATGAAAGCCGATCTGCCCCACATCCATGTCTGCAGTCTTCTTCAGGTTAGTCCACGGTGTGTACACCACATTGACATTGTTCATCTTGCAACCTAGGAAGCAGGGGAGAAGGGAAACATTGCAATTCTTTCCGTGCTGAAAGGTCTTAAAGTCTTCTGTGCACATGGAAACACTGGCAGTTATTCTTGTCACAAACATGACTAGCTAGGCAAGAAAGAAGAAAACTGAGAAGTCCTTCCAGCGTTACAGTGAAACGGAAGAACACCACGACATCATTTTCTGCAGTAACATGAGCGCTGCAGCAGTGTTAACGAACTCCAGATGGAGATCGTCTTTGCCAGAAGAGCGATTACTATGGAAGGGGGCCCCAAGGTGGTGTTAGAGACTGCAAGCCCTCCTTGGCTCAGGCAGCAATATGGAGACACAAACAGGAATTTCAGAGATTTAAAATTCCTCCTTATAAAAGTGTAATGGGCAGCCCCAGCAGCTGCAAATGACATCTGCTTCACGTAAGACCCGCAGGCATAGGCTTAGCAGAAAGCACCACAGCAGAAACATCACAAATGTTTGATCCAAAAGAACACATGCTCGTGTGGACCAGAAACACTCGCCACAAACACCTCACACCGATCTCCCAGGAAACCAGTATTACCTTGAATGCTATTCGCCTTCACTAGATGGGCACAGTCTATCAAAACTTCTTTAGGAATGTCATCCACCGTCTGCCCCTGTGACAGAGCAAGGCAACGTGAGTGGCTGGAGGTGGGGGGCTGTAGGGGCTGATGAGCGCCTGAAAGCCAAGAAGCAGGGTGTAATGCTCCGCAGACACGGCCAGGACCTCTACACTCCACATTTCACATGTCTTTCGTGGCATTTGTAAGGAGAGGTTCGAAATGCCGCAAGTGATTTGCGCCTTGCTTTTCTCAAAGGCATTCTCCCTGTTTTAACAGGGTGATGGATCCTAGACCCATGCCTGGTGTCAAGCCCAAAATCACTAGTTCTGTTGGACCATGTTAATCTTCCTGCTCTTCTCTGCGCTGTTTAGTAACAGAGGCTGTAAATTCAGTCTCCCCACACTGGTGGTTACCTGCACCCTTAGGGAGCCCTGGTTCACGTGAGCAAAGATGGTCTTGTGTATGGGAATCACTGCAGAATGGCCAGGTGCAGTTCTTTTGGGGGTGAATATTAAGGTTTTTAAATATAGGTGTCACAGAATTACCTTGTGTAACCGAAGGTACACGTGCGCGGAAGAGAGTTTATCCACATGAAACCTACAGAATAAAAAAAGCACGTTTAACAGAGGATAAGAGATGGTGATTTGTTCTGAAAGACTTACTTCCTAGGAAGTGACAAAACAGCCACTTCATGGACAACAAAACTATAGAATAGTTCACGATATACATGTTTAAAAGGAGGTAAGGGAGTCAGACACTGCCCTTTAAGAAACACCAGTCCTCTCAATGGGAGAACAAAAAAATTAAACCCCTTTCCCCCTCCTCTTCTTTCTTTTAAATGGCATACTGCATGCAGACAACACTCACATGATAAGCCTACACATGTGGTGTTTTGGTCTGTCTATTTATTATCAAGAGAAACAGCCAACTCATGAACTCCACAGCAGGCACTGCCCATTACACCACTTACACGACTGGTCTCAAGCTCACAGAGGAAAAAAAAATTAAAATAAAATCCCAGTTGCTCGGTAGAACGGTCCATGGAGTGCAGCGTTCAGTTTCTGACAGCGGCAACAGGCAATGCTGCCTGGGTAGTGCACAGGATCTAGCGGGTTCAGCGAGTGCCAGTCCCAATAACAGGTGAACCCCAGCTCTGTGCTCACTTCATTCATTGCCTTCAAGGTTTCATAAGCCTCAATTTCCACCCCCACAGCCCTCTCCTCACCAGACTGAAGAGTGCTCTCCATTTCTGTCCTCCTTACAGCACGGCTGTACAACTCCCTGATGGCTCCAGCTGCTCTTCACCAGATCTTTTCTAACTTGACTGTGTCTTTGCCGTGACCACCTATTTTTCAAGCCTCTGTCCCAATCAACACTCACCCCAACCCTGCAGACTTCAAGGACAGACGGGGAGGAACTGATCTCATGTCACCTCCCAGCCTTCCTTAACACTATTTTCTTTTAACATAACAGGACTTTTTCCTTTCTGCTGCAGGACAGAAAACCACCAACAAGCACCAACGCATGAACTCTTGCCTGTCCCTCCCGAGCTTCCTACCCCAATTCCACTGGACCCCTCTTAAACAGAAGTAAGTCTAAAAGGTGCCAGACACCGTTAGGGTAACAACTCCCACACCTCCACAAAAGGACTGATGTTATTTTGTTGAGATGGCACTAGATTCCAAAAAAACCAGCATGGATGATGTCAGTGTGAGCCATAAGATACGAAAAATATAGGGAAAGATGACTTTTATGGTTCAGGCAATTTGAGGACACATCTCAAGGTCGCTCCTAAATAACAGCATAGGCCTACTTTAAATTATGTAGCAATAGGACAAACATGAGACCGAAAGTGAATGTGATACTGGTACAACAGTTATTCTGCTGAATCACCATCTCTCCTGCTAGAAAAGAAAAAAACATTCACTCGCCAGTTAGCTGCCTGCTGACAAAACATCCCCTATGGAGCACGTTAGATACTACCTATTCAAGCTTCAGTTCTACCAAGACACTTCAGCTCATCCTGGCAAAGGCCCTCGTGAGCAGCGAACAGCACTGCCACATGGTGATTCTTGTTACGAATTGTTAGCAGAGGGCAGCAACTGTGATACATCTGGTCTGTGCAACAGTGCCTGAAAGCAAGCCAACTCCTTCATAAACGTCTCACAAACCTTATCAGTCTAGAAACTTTACAGACTAATATAGCCAGCAAAGATGCCATCAACTGCCGCTAACAGGATAGGGAACTTCCCTTCTCTTGGATCTCTCTTCCAATGGGATCTTACAAGCCAAAAAACCAACCCACACATGTCAGTGTGCTTCCTTCTGCCCACCTGGCCACTGCTCTAGCGGGTCTGCTTAGAGCACACATGGCTTTCACCCAGCAAGAATCAAAATCTCAAACTCTTCTGCTCCTGCTCACTGACTCCAACTCCTGAGACAGGATGTTTTACAGGCCAGGCCAGTACTTGCACACAGGGGTGACCAAAGCACCTCCCTTGTGAGGAAAGGCTGCGGGAGCTGGGGCTGTTCAGCCTGGGCTGGAGAAGGCTGAGAGGGGACCTGAGCGATGCACACAGGTACCTTAAGGGCCAGTGTCAGGGGGCCGGGGCCGGGCTCTTGTCAGCGGTGCCCAGCGACAGGACAAGGGGCAACGGGCACAAACTGCAGCACAGGGAGCTCCGTGGGGAGAGCAGGAAAAACTTCTTTCCCTTGAGGGTGCCGGAGCACGGGGACAGGCTGCCCAGAGAGGCTGTGCAGTCTCCTTCTCTGGGGACGTCCAGAGCCCACCTGGATGCGATCCTGTGCAGCTGCTGTAGGAGAGCCTGCTTGAGCAGGGGGTGGGCTGGGTGGTCCCAGGGGTCCCTGTCCAGCCCCACCGCCCTGTGGTGCTGTGATGTGAAGCACATACAGAGGAAAAGGCACTGGGAGACAACAGACAGTTTTCTCTAGGCACAGCACTTACTGTGCTCAAAAAACTCATAGCTCCACCCCCAGGCCCAGTCTGACTGCTCCGTGATTTCACATGGCTTGTGCCTCCACTCTCCCTGGTCTTTGATAGCTTTTTGGTTTTTCTCATTTTACTTGTTCATGCATGGAGATATTCAGGAGCTGCTACTCTTGTTTGACTCTGGGGGTGCTCTCTCTTACAAATACCAAGCTGCCCTTCCCATTAACTCTCCCCATTTCCTAAACGCAGTAAAAGCAAGCTAGCACCTCTATTCTGAAACACAAATATCTATGTATGGAGTTACACAGGTTATTGCTACTCCAGCAGCTCCAGGCACAGATAAACCCCAAAAAGCTCTCCAAAAGGGCCAGCTCTTATGATGAACAAAGCGGGGGGTTGAGGGGCAGATGCAGGGGAATGGATTCTGAATCAACGGAGTCCCAACAACTGCACCCAGGTCTGCTGCAATCCACCTTCACACTGGGGTTGCATTTAAACTGCTAAATGGCCCTGGGAAAAAAGAGACTCTACAGTGCCTGTGGAAGCCGGAGGGTTGTTACAATCGTTAACTCAGCTGCATAAGGAAAGGCAATTTTTTTCAGTGAGTCTCAGTACCTACCAGATATCTTCAGGCCAGCCGTACTTTATTAGGTCTTCATCTGTAGGAATAAAAGCATCAATAAGTAAAGCCCAGGACCTCATCAACAACAAACTCAACTACCTGTCAAGCCGGAATCCTCCACTGTTGGTCAGCCACTGTGTGGTGACTGAACAGAAAGAGAAGAGGGCTTTAATGCTGCACCTGCCTGGTCCAGGTATGGTAGAAACAGGTATGCCAGGAACACCTCCATCACTAAATTTTGCAATTTTAAAGTGAAAATACGTTTCTTCAAATATGCATCTAACAGGGGGAGACTTTCAGGGCAAGTCTTCAAAATAGCCACACTAACACTTTTCCCTTGGAGTGAGATGCCCAGTTTCACATCATCCACTGATGTGGAAAGAGGAGCCGCAGAAGAACTGTAACCTTCACTGTGAGGGAGAGGACGGGCATGGGAAGCCTACAAAGTACGAATGCTCACTGGAGAGGGGAAAAATATAGACTGAGCAGGGAAACAGAAGGCTGGTTTGCAAAAAGTTTTCAAACACAACCTGAAAAATATTTTTATCTGAACAGTTTTTGTTTTTCAGTTAGTTTTCACTTGTATTTGAAGGCAGTTACTCTGCCTAGAGCATTTACAAAATGTATTTATCCTAACTAAAAGTAACACAGTGGATTTCAGAGGGGTAAGTATGAACCACTTGCAAGGGTGGACAAGTTTCAAACAATATATCAAAGACATCCTTTCAAAATGACCTTAAAACCCCAAAAATCTAAATCTAAGCCATTAGGCATTGTTACATCAATGTACTTACTTTCATACTTATCTTTTCCCATGTAAATGGTGTAAACGGAAGGAACAACTGAGGGACAGAAAGAAGAAAACAAATCAAAAGAGGTTTGGAGAAACTGTGCAAGAAATCACAAACACACCAGTCTTGGTCACAGAAATCAGAATGAAAACTGCTTCATTCATCCATCCATCCATCCCACTTCCCTCCTAGGGGCCAAAGGAAGATTCTTTTGAGCTTCCTCCACATTTTAGCCTGAATGCTTCAATGGGCTTTGGAAAGTGGCAGTGGCATTTCCACTGCTTTCCATGGAAGACTATCCAGCAAGGAGCAGCTTTCTGGGCAAAACACACTCAACATCCAGGTAGATCATATTGTATCTGTGTAACCGTATCACCTGTCCAATTAAACACACGTCTGAGATCCAGAAAGGCTGACATCGTATTTACAGTCTGGGATTAAGTCCCTGTGTGGCCTTGAGTGAAACAGCTCACCTGCCTGGCCCTCATTTCCCCAAAGTACCAGAAGCCCAACGTGAACCTCCCCCAGGTAGTCTGAAAGGATTAAAATTCACAAAACAATGGAAAGACCGAAGTTCCATAAACTTATTTGTCTCATCTGTGCCCTTCGAGGACACTTAAAACAAAGACCTCCTCTCCTTTAGGGCTCATTCCATCATGCAGTAAAGACACTACCAGTTCTGGGAAGCCAAATGAATGTCCTCTCAGCATCATAACCAAAGGTCAGCACAGCTGGGAGAGGGACACAGAGCAGTCAGGAAAGTCCTGCTGCAGAAACCACTGAGCAGCCTGCTTAAAAAAAAAAATAAAATGCTCTGCTCTTGTATATGGCAGCAGGGAAATCCCAATTACACAGCAACGCTACCTACCAGATTGTCACATTTCTAGCTTCTACAATTTTTACAATTACCTTGTGTGAGAGCAAATGATGCAGCAAATAGCTACAAGCCTCAGCGCTGCGCTCAAATTTAGCTGTTCTTCCCCAGGACCTAGAGCAGCTGAGCACTTCAGCACAAAGAATTATTGCAAGCAGGTTTTCAGCAGACAGTTTCACACCCTAACAGCCAGTGGCTGAAACAACCTGTTGCAGCAACACAGATCTGCATTTTTCATATACCGTTGTGGAACAAACAGAATCCACAGCAGGATTTCTAAAGCAATAGTGCGCAAATTGAGGAGTAAGCGTAAGCAAATGAAATGCAGGTGACCAAATCTGCCTCCAAAAAAGCATCGTTTGAAAACATGGTGTCTAACCTCAAATTTTTAGTCACTAAAATAGTAAACATGCTTCACATGCTACAGCTCACAGTAAAATGACTTGGGTCCCAGGCTGCTTACTGACCCAGCCCTTTATGAGGGCATTTTTACTAGAAATCCAAAATCACTACCACAAAGACCAGACAGTATTTTTCAGTTTAGTAATGGAGTAAAACCAAATGGAAATTCAAAAATATGAAAGGATTATGTGCCTGTGGGAGTCAAAGGTTGGAAGAAATCCACCCTGGCCAAATAGGAGAGTCCAGAGGATGCAAGATCATCATGACTCCAGGCACTACCCATAAACATAACATTAAATGCTCAAAAATAAAGTTGCATTAGTGATGGTTCTGTGAAAATGAAGCCCATCCTGCCAAAACAGTGGGGGAACACTAACATAACCAAAACGGAGATTACTCAAAATCCGTATTATTTTACGCACAGGCAGCCAAACACTCAAATCCTTCTCACTAAGAAACTTCATCTCTGGAACTGAGGAAAGCAACGCTATAAAATTACAGCCTGCAGATACAATGGGGTAAAAACCATACTGAAACTTCCATTTCACCCAGTTACACACTGGTGAAATGACTGGGGGCAAACCAAAAAGAAGCATTCTTGTACGACCCTCTGTATCATTAGCCTGTACTGGATCAAACCACGGATCCCTGATGCTTCAGAGTGGCTGACCTTTCCACAGGGGCAAGCAAAAGAGAACGGTCTACACGAAAGGAAAAATAACGAGACAATTTATGTGTTATGTCCTTCCTCTAGCTTCGGACAGCAGGACGCTTGAGAGAGCTTTTCCGAAGTCACCTACCGGCACCGCTGTTCATTCGGTGGGTTACTGCCCGCTGCTGAGAGCCCCCAGCCCCGGGGAGACCCCCAGCCCAGCTCCTGAAATCACGTTAAGCTGTAGCCGACTTTGGCCCAAAGCGGGTCCTTTGCGCTCAGCCCAGCCCAGAGGCCCGCCAAAAGGCACCGAATGGACTAACGGGGGTGCCCAGGGCCGGGAGCAGGTGCCGGTAGCGGGCTGACAAACCGGACAGGGCCGCGGCCCAGCGCCCCCCTCCCAGCGCCGGGACCCGGCCCGCCACATGCCCCCCCGCCCCGCTCTCCCCTGGCCCACTCACCGTTGGAGGTGAAGTAAAACACCATGTCGACGGCTCCTCGGCCTGCCGGGCTCGCGGCTCCGCGCTGCTGCCGCTGTCCCCCTCCAGCGGCGCCTGCGACCGGAGCGCGGAGGGGGGGGAGGAGGCGAGCGGGCCGCAGAGCGCGTGCGCTCGGAGCGCCGCGCATGCGCAGTACGATGGGAGCGCGCGCTCCTCCCCATACACGTGAGCCGCCGCGCCGGGAGGGGGAGCCGGGGGGAGCACTGCGCATACGCAGAGCGCCCGGGAGGTGACGTCACAGCGAGGCTTGCGCATGCGCCTTACGCCGCGGGCCCACGCGCCGTGCATGCGCAGCACTGCCTGCGGGGCGCGTGTGCGCATGCGCAACGCTCCTCCCGCGCTGTGGTTGGAGGGGGGAGCAGTGGGCGGGGGGTGCCTGCGAGCGCATTTTATGCTATTTTGTTAATTTTATTTTTTATATAAATTGTGCTCGCAGTGTGCCGGGGCGGCAACAGGAGGCGCTCAGCGGGGGCTTCCATGGAGCTGCCGCCGCCCTGTGGCCCCTCAGGCTGCTGCGGCCTCGCCGAGGAGGGTCGCCGCCGGCGATTATCGAGGCTCCGTATGGACGGCAAAGCGTCGGGAAGCGGTATCCCTCGCCGCAGAGGGAGCAAGGGGGTGCCACCCAGTGGAAGAAGAACCTCCCTTGGCTTTATGAATGATTTTTGGCTTTATTGCCGCGGCTGCCACCTGCCTTCCCCTCCTCACAGCAGGACCCCGGTGGCCCGTGTAAAAGCAGAAGCAGTACTGGGCACCCGGGAACTGCCCCTTGGCCCCGCCCCTTGTCGTCGGCCCTCCCGCGCCCCCGCCCCACGGCCTACAACTCCCATCAGCCCCCGCGCGGAGGCGGTGCTGTGCTCGCGGGGCACGCTGAGAGCTGGAGTCTCTCTTGGGGAGTGTGGCGAGCTCTACTGTCTGATTGGCTGGAAAGAGGGTGGGGCGGGTGCCAAGCGGCGCGCCGCAGTTAAGGCCAATGGCGATGAAGTGGGTGTGAGTGACGAAACGCTCGGCCAATAGAAGGGGGAGAGCGGGCGGGCGGGAGAAGGTGCGCGGGTTCGAAGGCGCGGGAGTGTTGGCGCGGTGTGGTGCTGGGGGAGCGCGGCCGGGAAGGAGGTCGAGTGCTTGCGGGGGATCTGGTGGTGAGGGTCTGGTGCTGTGTCGAGGTGTAGGGCTTGTGTTTACGGAGAACGGGGGTGTGGGTGTCAGGGCCTGGGGCGGTTCTGGGGCACCTCTCTGGGCTGAGGGGGGAGCCGCTGGGCCCAGGGCCTGGTGTGGGGTTGGGGGCGGGCGGTGAGGTCTGTAGGGCCCCGGGCTGGGGCTTTGGTGCGGCGCTGATGTGCACCAGGCCCCACATTCTGGTGTAGGTGGGGTGGGGGACCGGGGTGATAGCGGGGGAAGTGTCGGGCCAGACCTTGGTGCTGGGTCAGGTGCGGGGAGGAAGCTTCTGGGGGGTGTGGAGCGCTTCGGTTAGGTCCTGGGTTGTGGGGGGAGAGGCGTGGGGTGCTGGGATGAAGGTCTGATGCAATACGGAGGTGAGGGGCTGGTGGGAACTGTCTTATGAACATTTCGGGAAGGGGTGTGGGTGACTGCGGCTGGCAGCAGAGCGCTGCTCTGCAGGGAGCTGCGTGGGATCCTCAGGTTAATGGTATTAAATCCTTACAGGGAACTGTAAGGATTGCTCACTGCTATGCGTGTGCCTTGACTCTCCTGCCAGCACTGTGTCCTTGTCGTCTTCCTTTCACCTGCACCTGCTATCTTATCCCACGTACCTGCTGGTTTGTTACCATTGCCCCGTGTTTCTACAGCATTAACTGCTCTCTCTTGAAGTTCCCCTCTGCCAGCACCACTCTGTGTTGAGATAATACAACTACTCCTGCAGCTACACAGCTCCTGGCTCAATCCTCTGCCACCACTCATGTCCTTGGTCTTCCTTGGCTTGACAACAGTATGTCATGTCCAGGCTGTCATCAGTCACCACTTCCCCAATATCAGCAGTGTGTTAACGCAGGCGGGTTAGGAGGAGCTTCCCTCTGCTGGTAGATGATTGAATAAATTATTCTTTCTGGCATTCTAGCAGTTTATGAACGTTTACATTAGTTGTCTTGGATACAGGATAATTGTTTATTCTGGGGGTTCAGTTGTGAAATGTCATGTAATTGAAAAGTTAATACTGGATGGTAATTATCTCCAACTGGAAGAGATGGAGCGAACAGTGTCAAGTGTTAAACTGGTTTAAATGGCTGCTGTGTTAATGAAGGCTAAAAAAGCGTGATTTATGGTATGTGACAAGATGGAAGGTGGGAGAGAAATTCTAAAAGCCTGTTGGGTAAAGAGCTGTCTCAGCTGGAAGGTAAATGCCAACATTAAATCCTCATGGGAGTAAACTATGAATATAGGCAGGAGCAAGCAAGTTTCTAGGAACCATGTCAGTGGGTCTGGAATGAGGTTTGCAAGAGACAAAGTAAAACACGTTTCTGAATTATCCAACTTCATCTTAGATGAGGGACTGGAGGATGCATTTTTCCATGATGACAGAACTGGACTTGACCTGGAATATCCTTTCTGTGTGTGCTTGTTCTACAGCTTATGCTCAACCGAATCACAGCCCTGTGTTGTTCTAGTCTCTGTCATGCCCAAACTGCTTCCATTCAGTGTTTTCTTCCCAGTCATCCACCTTCTCTTCCTTCTTTACTAAGTTTAGGGGGTTTTGTTTTTTACTGGGAATCCTGTTTCAAGCTATTTAAAAATGTGTTCTTGTAGGCACTCGGGTGAAAACATGGCAGGTGTTACCCCGCAGAAAAGGAGACGTAGTTCTACTGATACCGATGGGTATGTTAACTCTCATAGATTTTGCTTTTCAAATAAAAGCAGCTGATTGCTGCACGTAGAATAAAATAGGCGTTTAAAATCCTTGAGAGCTTTTAATATAGAGTGGAAAAAATATTAAGATGATTCTGAGACACAGCATCAGCCCATGGTTATTATTCAGTGACTTAACATCTTGAGAGGTTTTATCTAATACGTATGGAAACCAAAGCTAAAAAAACCTAAACGCTAATTGTTTACAAATTTAAGAAATAAACTCCCTCGTGTTTGCATTTCTTTGTGGTAAAGCCTCAGCCTTTCCCATTTGAAAATACTTGGATAAAAAATACAGAGGTCTGCACAAATTATCTGAAAGTCTTCCAGTGTTAATAGCAAAATAGTTCCTTTGTTACATATGCCTAAAAAAAATTACAGATTTTTTTTCTTTCCCCCAAAATCCAGTGGGGGAGAAGGCACTAGCCATGAACAAACCCACAAGATTTAAACTCAAAAGAATACTTTGTATCTTATTCTTTTCTAACTGTACCAGCGGAACAGATTTTTCTCATGCTTTTCCTGAACATGGCCCACAAAAATACTTCTGGAAGGGGGAGAAGAGTGAAGTCTGATCGCTGAGATGGAAAGACAGATTCTTGAGATAAGGTGTAAATACTCACTGAGGAAACGCCCTGCATTGCTATGTGCCAGATAGTTAACCAGCAATGGCTGAACTTGTCCTTTGTCTAAATGCATCCTCTCCCCCTGGGCAGTGGGTTCAGAGGCTATTAGTGATTTGCTGTCAATGTTTGAGATTCTGAAATGGCTGTCACAGTGAGATTTCAGTGCGTCCCTTTCAGAAACTGGTATAAAATATTGTGAGACAGCCCCCTGAGCTTTATCAGTCTTGCATACAAGGGCAGGGGATGCACAAGCTTTTTCAGAGGCACAGATCTGAGTTGACAGGTTTGGTCTGAAACAAAATAAGTTTTTTTTTTCCGCCCCCCCCCCCCCCCCCCCTTAATCATGAATAAGCGCTGGTCCTGTTGGCAGCATTCCAGAAAGTAGAATGAGTGTCGTTCCCAGGTGCTTTAACAAGTTCAGGCAAGAAAATAATTTGCTGGTTAGAAAAAAATACTTGGAGAATGGCCTTTTGATTTTTGCATATTATATTTTGATATTTGTGGTTTTTACAGGGCATATACCAGTACAGGCAACAAGGCTGAGTGGAAAATCAAGTATTAAGTAAAACAATAATTGAAAAGCTTGTATATTATATTTTAATATTTGTATTTGTTACGGCTTATTCCAGTACAGGCAACAAGGCTGAGTGAAAATTAAGTAAAACAGTAATTGAAAAACTTTCGATAGTATGTATGATATTGTGCTCTGTAATTCTTTTTGCAGTTCATCCTTAGCCTTTGAGACTCCTGTGAAAAAAATGATGATAGGCTTTGCAGGAGGTCTGTCTCCACGCAAAAAATCAAGAAATAAATTGTTTGCTTCTCAAATAAAATGGTCACCTAGCTCCAGCGATGAGATGAAGGAAAATGACGCTGTGTTAGTGAAGCCGGTGCTGTCGAGGAGGCTGGATATTTCACCCCTTCAGGCAGCCAGCGATCCCACAGCCACGCAGAGGGAGCCCTTGAGGAAATTATCCCCAAAAAACACTTCCTTGTGCAAGCCCTTTGTGCCTGCAGCGTCTTTTTACAGCAAGGACAAGCGATACCTTACTCCTCTTGAGAGAAAACAACTGAATGAGAACCACTTTTTGGGTGAGAGGAACAGGGATGAAAATCTCCCAGCTGCCAGCAGGACTGAAAAGACAAACAAGAACTCAAGCAGGAATAAAAGTGCAAAGCCAACCAAGCACACAACAAACTCCAAGCATGGCAGAACTGTCCCCAAAGTACTTAAGAAGGCAAAGAGAGAGGTACCAGTGGGAAAACCCAGTGCGGAGAAAAAGAATGTCAGTTGCCTAATTAAAAAGAAGATGGATTCACCCTTCAGAGTCCTAAGCATGACAGTTAAACCAGCCCTGAAACTCCAGTTGGGAGCAGCGTTCTTCTCTGCCAGGAAGAAATCACACTCTAAAAAACCACTTGTAGACACTAAGCCTCTTCGCGGTCTCCCCAAATCTCTGCAAGAAAATGATCAGCCCAGGCCACCGACAACTGCAAAATCTATTTCAGTTGATGGAAACAAAATTCTTGAGGCGGGCAGTATATTGAGAACTATTTCTGTGCCTCAGAAGAAGGAAAATAAAACCAGGGAGGACTTTACAAGCTGTGTAGATCGAGAGAGAGGTTCGGCATGCAAAGGAACAGCATCTCCGCAGAAAAGCGGAAGCACCTCTGGTCCGTTTTGTGCTTCTGAGTCTGCAGCTGCAGGAGACAGCAACACAGAGAACATGGTGAGTAGCAGTGTTGTCAGGACCCACATAGGCATTCATGTGATATGCAAGAGCTTGCTGAGCTGGAGGTAACACATGCTCTGGTTATTTGCACACAGGATGTTTATTATAGATAAAGTAGTGGATTTTGCCTAGGAGAACTTTCACAGATTTATTCCTGCCTTATGAAGGCACTGAAGTGTGGTAAACTTTCAGGCAGTTCTTGTCATCATCCCTGTCTGTCACTAGCTCTCAGCTGCAGTGAAATCTTCCATTTGTGATGGATGTTTTCCCAAAAGACAATAATCTGTATCTTTGTTCTTTTCTGTGATAAAGGGCAAAGCTGAAAAATAAGTTTTTAAGCATCTTTTTACCTCCCCTCCTTTCTTGTTTTAATAAATGTAGCAAATGCCAAGTCTGAACTTGGTGAGTTTTATGGGAGGTCATGAGACTGTATCCTGAGTGTTCTCTCTGGATAGCTCTCTGTCTGCAAAATGCTACCTGTTCAGAGCTGGAGGAAGGAGGCGTTTCTCAAGAGCTCTGCTGCTGTGCTCCTTGAAGCCAGTTTTGTTTTTCCCTAGCCACGTGCTTTTCAGCCAGTGAAGTAATCGGACAGAGAGAGCAAAATTGTTTCTGCAGTGTCTTTATTTAGAGATTTCTCCTGGGTCACAAGATGTTGCTTGCTGGTACAGCCTGTGCTGTAATTCCAGTGGCACTAGCAGGTTTTGATCTGTTCTGGGATTATCTTTTTAGGGATTATTTTCTCAGCAGGAGCAACCTGTGCTAGTTCTGCAGCTCCCTTCACCAAGGAAGCAAGGTTTAGCCCCAGTTGCTCATGCTTTAACAAACAAACAACAAGTTTTCTGAGCTGGTCTGTTTGAACTGTAACTTTTTTGTATATCGCCAAAGCGATAAGAGTAATTTTTATCTGTTGCCAGCTTAGCAGTGAATACTTCTGGTGACAGGGAAGTGTTGGGTTTGGTGTTGCTTGGTTTGGTTTGGTTTTTTTTTTTTTTAAAACATCCATTTGATTCTTGTACAAATATGTTTAGCAGTGCTGGAATAGTTAAACTTTGCAATGAGTCCTGCTTATTGCCAACCAGTAAATGCTTGCCAGACCTCGCTTTTAATGTTATGATTTGCTAGAGAATTGTTTAGCTTGGGATGTGGATTTTGGTTTCCAATGTAGTGCTTAGGTGTGGAAGATAAAGGTGGCAATGGAATGAGTGCAGTGGTAAAGTACAAATTTGGAACAGGCTTGCAAGCTATTTCATTACATTTTAATGTTGTATTTTGCTGTGGCATTCTGGTTCTAAAATGTAGGAAAAGCCACTGGAATAGTACCACAGTATTTAATACCAAGCATCAAAAGGAAGCAGTTAACAAGATGGGAAGCTGTTTTTATATGGCTAATGCATTCTGTGTTCCTGGGTTGGTTCAACAAAAGACAGTTTATTGCCTCCTTTGTTCACCTGCACTGTTTTAGTATCTCTGACATTCCTGACTCAATTGTCAAAGTTTTTACAATGTAGCATTAATAAAAACACAAACGTTAGCTTGTGCAATCTAATCTTGCACGTGCAGTAAAAAAAAAAAAAAAAAAAAAAAGCATTTGATTCTGCTGTGATGGCAGGGTTTTGTGTTGGCAAACTATTTCTGAGAGGTTAACCATAAGCACAGAGTGTTTGAAAAGGGAACTTAGTGACTTTGTTACTGCAAACTGATTACAGGTCAGGTTCTGTGTTGATCTAGTCTCAGATTCTGCCACAGCCAATTGCCTTACCTGGTGACTTACTAGGGTTCCTGATGAGGTGGGAAATAATGCACTGTCATGTACAAAAAGAGCAGTTCAAGGCAAAAATCAGTTTGGCAAAATTTCATTTTTATAGAACATGTGTGAGAGGCTTCCAGAAGCTTTGAAGATGCCTAGTTGTAGACAGGGAATGAAGCAGTCTCAGAAATGCAAAGGTCAAGAAATGATACAAACCTTTACAGCTGAGATTTGCTTAAAAACAAAAGAAAAAAACCCCACATCCCACAATAAAACAAAAGCAGGGGCATGTGTAGGTGTTCAGGTGCTGAGAGACAAAACCCATGGTCATTGTCATATGCTGAATTTGGTCTCACAGCAGTCAAAGACAGGTAGAATCACAGAATGGTTTGGGTTGGAAGGGACCTTAAGTACCATCCAGTTCCCATTCCCCTGCCACGGGCAGGGACCCCTCCCCCCAGCCCAGGCTGCCCCCAGCCCCGTCCAGCCTGGCCTTGAGCCCTGCCAGGGATGGGGCACCCACAGCTGCTCTGGGCAGCCTGGGCCAGCGCCTCGCCGCCCTCACAGGGAAGAATTTCTTCCTCATCTCTCATCTCCATCTCCCCTCTCTCAGGTAAAGCCATTCCCCTGTGTCCCATCGCCACCTGCCCTTGCCCAAAGCCCCTCCCCAGCTTTCTTGCCGGCCCCTTTAGGCACTGGCAGGTGCTCTAAGGTCTCCCCGCAGCCTTCTCCTCCCCAGGCTGAGCCCCCCCAGCTCTCCCAGCCTGTCCCCACAGCAGAGCTGCTCCAGCCCCTGAGCATCTCCCTGGCCTCCTCTGGCCCCGCTCCAGCAGCTCCGTGTCTCTCCTGTGCTGGGGACCCCAGAGCCGGACGCAGCACTGCAGGGGGGTCTCACCAGAGCGGAGCAGAGGGGCAGAGCCCCCTCCCCTGACCTGCTGGCCACGCTGCACTGGCTGCAGCCCAGGGTACTGTTGGCTTTCTGGGCTGCGTGTGCACATTGCTGGGTCATGTTGTGCTTCTCATCCACCAACACCCCCAAGCCCTTCTCCTCAGGGCTGCTCTCAGCCCAGTCCCTGCCCAGTCTGTATTTCTGCTTTTGATCTCCCCAACCCAAGTGCAGGACGTTGCACTCGACCTTGCTGAACTTCACGAGGTTTGCACAGGCCCACCTCTCAGCTTGTCAAGGTCCCTCTAGAATAGGGTAGGTGAGGAATAAGGTAGATGAGAAATGCCAGTGGTACTCCTTAAGGCTGCAAGGAACTTGCAGGAAATAATTTTTTCCTCAGTGCTGGGGTGCAATGTTTTCAGTAACTTTTTCAAACTCGGCATTCAGGTGTAACTTTAATAACTGTGAGACAGGTAGTCTGCTAAGACTGCATTCTGTTACCGGAAAATACAGCTGTCAGTAACACTTCATGATGTCAGTTAGGCTTTATGTGATTCTGTAGCTGCTGTCTGAGAAGTTAATCAATGGAGAGTTTTATTTTTTCCCTAAAAATTGTCTTAATTTATAGGATGTTGGTGATACCAGTTCTTCTGCAAGCTGGGAGTCAGATGATTGCATTATTTTTTCAAGCCAATCTCCACGTAAGGTGAATAAACAAGGTAAGTTGGATTATATACATCTTGGTCTATTGATTCTGCTTCTCTAGGAAAATGAGGCAGAAGAGACTTCAAAAATCTCTTAGGCTACCTGCTTTTCCCCAGCAGGATCAACTCTGCTGAATTCTCAGGTTGTCCTATATTTTAGTGTTTAAATAACCTGGACAGTAATGATGGAGAGTCTGCTGTCTCCCTGATTAAACTCTTTCAGTGTTAAGCAGCCTGTAAACTGTTTATTATCCTGATGTCTAACCTATCTTTACTCTTCCCTTTACTACGTAGCCCATTCCCAGTAAGATTTCAGAACTCAATGTATTTGAAACCTTTTTTTTTTTTTTTTCATTCTTTTCTCCCTGGACTGTTACCCTGATCCTTCCAGCTTTCATTTTTAAATCATGATTTTTAAGCATCTGACTTTTTTATTTACTTGTTTTCTTCAGACTGAGCCATGTCTTTCCTGGTGTGGTACTCCCAAATAGATTTCCACTGGAGCCTTATAAGCATTAATTAGCAGGAAGGGAGTAATTCATATATTTCACATGCAGTGAATGGAGACATTTCCACAGGAAACTTGTTTGTGAGATGCCTTTGGTTTGAGGTTGACCATAACCCAAGTGCTTTGCATGCAGCTGCTGCCCAGAGGGTTAATCCTGATCTCTTACTTTGCCCTGGCTTGTTGTTTAGTGATTCCCCTTATCCTTATTTTGGCGTAGTTGTTTCTGACTGTTTTCAATCCAAGAATGCTTTTTAAATTAAATTCTTAAATGCCCCTATGTGCTGGCTATTATCTACAAGGTTATAAGCATATATTACTGCCTACTCCTGATGGTCACCAAGGGAACTCCACTCTATACTTTTTTGTTTCCGCAGTGAATTATTAACAGTAATTATTTGAATATGAACTCCCCCCCTGCCAAATTTGCCCCTTTTCTTATGGTTGGTTTACAGAGACCATATTTCCCTACTAATGCAAATGAATTTTCAGAAGTTATATTTTAATTCTAAGACACTTACTATTTTTCCTCTTGGGAATAGCAAGTGATTATAAAAAGAAAATATGTTGCTTAAATATTATTTTATTAAGGCAAAATAATGTGTTGGCCTCTACCTGCTGTCTCATCTTCCAAGTATGCACTGACATGTGCCAGTATGTTTGCAGAAGTTGAGGTCATGTTATTTTATCCTAATTTCCTGGTTTCTCTATTTTTCCCTTTTAAAATAGGCAGCATTCACTATTCTAGCCTCAGCAGCCCTGGGTTAATTCAGTTCTTGCTAGCCTGAAAAGGTCTAATTTATCCAAGTGTGCTGTCAACATCTTTCCCCAGCTGTGGAAGTTCATATCTCCTTTGTGTCTGAACTGTGCTAACACTCTCATCACAGCTAATTCTTTTATTGATGACTGAAATAAAAAGGCACTAAATGTTTTGTCATCTGGCTTTAGTGTTTCCTCCCCTTTTGGTAGACTCTCTTCTAGGTTTTCCTCTTGCTGTTACAGGATGCTTTCCTGGTATTGTGACTGTCCCAGGTAAAGTTCATTTTGCAGTTTGGTATTTCTGCTTTCAGTCCTTCGCGTTGCTGCTCTGCTCTCCCCTGGTTTCTATTCTTTTTGTGATTCCTTGAGTTTCCAGTGACAGAAAAAGTCATGATTTAGCTGTATTTCTCACTTACTCCACTTCTTTCTGGCACATCTGGTCTTAATCAGTTTCTTGAAGAAATTGCCAGCACTTCTCAGCTTTTTTTTTTTTTTTTTTTTCTCCCCTCCCTTTAGTTTTGTTTCACATGGGAACTTATTTATCTGCTTTTGGATCGTAGTGAAGCCTGTGTTATTGAAGGTCACCATTTCTCCATGCCTCCTCTTGTTCTGAGGAGCGGCATGCTCTGTGCTGCCAGCCGCTTTGCTTTCTGCTACCTCCACGTCTATATAAAAGACGCCTCTTACTGTGCTTTCCACCTGTTTATAAAACTATTGCCATCGCATTCCTAAAGATCACCTGATATATTTGCCTGCTGGGGCCTTTCCTGAGAAGTGTCCTGGTTCTCTAAGATCCTGCATTTCTAGGAAGCTGTAGGCTTTTTATTGTTTATTAGTCTCTTCTTCATGAACCCTCATGATCTTTTCCATGCTGATAACTAACAAGACACTTTTTTTATTGTGTCCTGTTCCCTAGAAACAGCTGGTTCATATTCAAGGTATGTTTTTTGGAGGCTGTTAGGGCCACTTTTCTGCTTATGTACTTGACAGTGTTTCTGTAATTCTTAAGGGGTCTCTATCTGTGAATGCAGCCAAAATATGAGAGCATAAAGCAGTCTAGTACTTAAAGTTTTTAGACCTGAGGGGAAAGTGTATTCCTAACTAATTTTATTTACCAAAGCCTTGCTAAATTAGCCTAAAACTTGCAGCTTGTGTGCTGTAACCTAGTGCTGAGCCCATCAGTTCCCAGCTTCTCTATCACAGCACCACAGAGTGGTCAGGGTCAGAAGGGACCCCTGGGACCACCCAGCCCACCCCCTGCTCAAGCAGGCTCTCCTACAGCAGCCGCGCAGGGTCGAGGCCAGGTGGGCTCTGGACGTCCCCAGAGAAGGAGACTGCACAGCCTCTCTGGGCAGCCTGTCCCCGTGCTCCGGCACCCTCAAGGGAAAGAAGTTTTTCCTGCTCTCCCCACGGAGCTCCCTGTGCTGCAGTTTGTGCCCGTTGCCCCTTGTCCTGTCGCTGGGCACCGCTGACAAGAGCCCGGCCCCAGCCCCCTGACACTGGCCCTTAAGGTACCTGTGTGCATTGCTAATGTCCCCTCTCAGCCTTCTTTTCCCTTTCTACCTTCTCTTGCTGTTAGAAAAAACCCTTTGCCTTGAGACTGCCACTGCTACCCATCAAACTGACCATCACCTCTGTAAAGCCATGGGTCTCTGGCAGGCTCCGCTTTCTGTAATGCCCTGTAGGATGAAACTCTGGTATCGATGTAGTAGTTTTATCCTTTAGGTTGAAGAAACTATTTCAGGCTGCGTTAGCCAAAACAATGGAAAATCGAGAAACCCCTGCTTGATTAACATGCTTAATTAATAGCCAAGGAAACACTAAACTACTGCAGCAGAAATTTCTGCTTGTGAGAGGAGAAAGCACCAGACAGCCTGATCAACGTCACTTAAATGCATTGAAGGTAGTCATGGCTGGATACCACCCATGGACGTACCCTTTATATCCTGCATCAACAGCTTCCCAGTGCTCTTATAAGTCTTGTCTGTAGAGATCATTTGCACTGTTGTGTGTCATTTTGAAGTCCCATTGGTGTTTGAATTTCTGTTTCCATGTATCGACATGTTCTGCAACTAAAAAGGATTCTAAGCCTCAGTAACTTCACTCCTTTTTTCCAGCATCTCCTTCAAATGCTGTTGTCTACCCCATATTCAGTGCACCCCCTGCCAGCAAGAAAAGGTAGGTTGATCTATGCTAATTCTCTCAAAAGAATGATCAGAAGTGTCATATCTGCAGAATTTGTTTTTAATTATACTAATTTTTAATAAATATCTTAGCTTTCTCCTAGCCTTTGTAAGGTCTGGGAGTGGGAGCGTGATTTGGGTTTGTTTGTGGTTGTTTTTTTCTTTTAAAGAAAAGGTGCAAGATTAAATTGGTGTTGATTTAGGGGGATTCTAGCCTGTAAATAAGGTAATACACATTTGCCTACGGTCCATAGTACATTTTCCATGTGAATCTGTACATGTTATTGAGCCATTTTTTTAAAATTATTTTTACTGAAAGGGAAATAATAGTTTCCTCTTGGCTTAGGGGACTGTTTCCAGATATATTCATCGCCAAGAATGGCACAGCCTTGCTGGTGTTTGGGCCCCATGGCGGGATATGTGTGTGTGTGTATTTATTTTTACTACTTCTTTGTGTTCTGTATCTCCATATTTATACTGTCTATAATGAGCAGTAACTTTCAGTTTTAGGTACTGGCTGTTAATCAGGGACCTGCACTTCCCAGTAGCCTGAGACCCTCAAACACTGCTAACTATGAACTTGAGTTGATACCAGAGTTGTAAAAACAAATTGTTTTTACTCATTGTAGAGTTAGATTAGATATGAGGAAGAAATTCTACCCTGTGAGGGCGGCGAGGCGCTGGCCCAGGCTGCTCAGAGCAGCTGTGGGTGCCCCATCCCTGGCAGGGCTCAAGGCCAGGCTGGACGGGGCTGGGGGCAGCCTGCGCTGGGGGGAGGGGTCCCTGCCTGTGGCAGGGGGCTGGGACTGGGTGGTCTGTCTTTAAGGTCCCTTCCAGTCCAAAACATTTTGTGGTTCTATGAATTTGGCAAGTTCAGTGGCACAGTTTAACGTTGCTGGCTCTACAGTGAGCAGGGGGCATTGCTGTCCCTCACTAGAATCTGATCAGTAGCGTGGCTGTCTGCGTATCCCTCTGTCTGTCATGCCGTGGAGCAAGCAGAACGCATGCTCGTGAGGTTGAGTCCACCTATATTGCCAACCGATACGGCAGCGATGGCTCTGGAATGGGCGTTATTGCCATGTTCGAAGCAGTTCTGTGTTGCAAGCAACCTTTTGAGCTAAGTTAGTGTACATCAGCTACAGTGTATGAAAATACGACTCTGTGCTTAGTTAACCGGGCCAGTTGAATTGCCCAGTTACTTGTTGAGTAATGCTGGAAATGTTTGACAGGGCAGGTCACTAACTCGCTTAGGCCAGTGTGTGGCTCTTGCAGGAACTGGCAGCTTCTCTGTCACGCTCAACCTCCTTTAAAATTAAACCTACAGTATGAATTTTTAAACTCTTGGAATGACTCGCTCTTGGGGAAGGCTCTGACATTAAAACTACAGAGCTAAAGATTTCAGAAGGCTTGTTTAACAGCCTTGTGCTGGTATTGTAGAATACTCGTGTTCTTTAAATGTAGTGTCAAACTGATCTCTCTCTGCCGTGAGGTTCATTGCTTTTCCATAGTAACCCTTCCTGTGATACGCTTTTATAAGTGTAACAGTGCCCTGGCTAACACTAACCAATTATCTTCAATGTTAGCACTCCGAGAAGTATGTGTGCTATGCAGAAATCCCCTGTAGTGCAAATATGGGTAACTGCACTGCTACACCTACAAAGGTGTGTTTTGTATTGCACTTTTTTTTTTAATTTGATAAATTTTAGTACAGCAGTGCTAGATAGCAGCGTGCTCAGAAGTTTTGATCTAGATGCCAAAGACAAGACAAAAGTTGTAATAAAAATAGGTGAAAAGGATTAATGGAAGCACCTGTTTCTCTTCCATTTCTCCATGCTCACCTGAGTGGGTATTTTGTAAGTCTGCTGGGCAATGTTTGATATTTACTGTGATGGAAATGAAGCACAAGCACTTGGGCATTGGTACTAGATGATCTTTAAGGTCCTTTCCAACCCAAACCAGTCTATGATTCTACGTGAAGTTTGCATTTTGATTCTGTAAACAGCATGATATTGCTAAATTACTTGCAGGCACTGGTGCCCTTTACTCACAAGGTCTAATTGTATTGCCCGGTGTCTGATTGACTAGGTTATTTCTTCAATTAATTTGCTGTTGTACTCATAGACCTCTAGGGGGAAAAGACTTATTTTCCTACACAAGAAGCAGAGTTACTAATCCTTCTCCCATATTGAATCCACTTGATACATTTTGTTAACAATAAAAGCATTCTGAGCCGAGTTTATTGTGAACATAAAAATCCTCCATTTAAAGTTGCTCCTAAGAGAGCCAAAATAAACTTGTTGCGCTACTGTACTCTTCTGCAACAGAAGTGTTGAAAGAGAGATCTGATTGCAATATTTGCTTTGCTTCCTCATGTGGCTTTTCAAATACCTTCCGTGGTGCAAGTGGAACCCTGGAATATGTGGAAATCCTGGTGTTTGTGATTAACTGAAAATCAGTCTTGGATTTGCAGTTGTCTCCTGGGAAGCTGATGAGCACAAGCTTTTCCTACATGAAGTCTCTGCTTTGGAAATTCTTCTTAGTATCCAAATCTATAAAATTGTTTGATGTATCTCTAAATTAATTCCATGTTGAGGTTCACTGCATAACAGTTACAATTTTCTACTTTAAGATTAAGAAATGCCACCTTATGTAGAGAAGTCTAAAGGTAAATTAGAAAAACTGTGCGATTATTAACACCCCTAATAATGTGTTTCCTTGTAGTTGAAGCCCACATAAACTTCAAAATTCATGTAAAGCCTCCATGTGTGGATTTGAATATGAAAAATTTCTCTTGGCCTTGCTTCGGTCTGCTCCCCTCTTTGTGCAGCTGTCCTTTTTTGCACGGCAGAGGAAAGCTTAGCCCTGGCACCAAGGGCTTTTCTTGATGCTGCCAATGCACTGGTTTGAAGGGGTGTGGGCATGAGGGGCTGGGACTTGTGGTGGTGAAGCAGTGACTGGTGGGGGGAGCATCTTGAGACCCCAGGGGTAGATGGATTGTGGATTTGAGACCAAGCAACCATGCATTTTGGCCAAAACCTTGTCACTAATTCTTGTACACCTTGATCAAATCCTAGACAAAATGCTTTGTAGGTTATTGGAGTTCAGTTTTTCATTTCCTTCCTTGAGGGGAGACTGGAAAATAGGATGGCTGTGGGAGAGGTGCTTGATCAAGGGTTATTTAACTTCTGATGCAATTGTGGCTCTTCCTAGAGCCCCTCTACTTTCTTTCCTCACCCAGAAAAGCTGGCACCACAGCTGTCGAGAAGCTTTGCTGTATCTGGCTTAGTTTGGGGGGTTCTGTAATAAGAGCCGCTACCCTGCCCTGGTGCCCGATGTGTAATGTTAACTTTTGCCTGCAGTGACTAATTTTCATCTCTCTCTAACGATTTTCAGGATGCAGGCTATACAGGATGAACGAACTTCTCTATTTGGGTCCAGCCCACCTGCAAAACCATCTCTCACCTCGCAGAAGAGCAAGAAGGCGAAAGAGCTCTGCAAGCACTCCAGAGATCAGATGATCATTGTAAGGTTCCCCTCTGGGTGTGCTTGGTCCTCAGGGTGGTAAGGAAAGAAGAAATAAACCTTGAGGCTAACCGATAAGTAGATTTCCTTATTTGTAAACCTCAAACCAACCACACTGCAACTACCATAACAGGACAGTGATTAACGTATTTAGGACTAGATTAGGACAGGGTAGTAGCTAGGAAATACATTGTTATGTTTTCCCTGGGACTAATGCTTTATTACATTTTAGAATTCAAAAGAGATTTATGGCACATAATATTAAAAAACCAAAAACAAAACAAAACAAAAAAACCCAAAACAAACAAACAAAAAAAACCCCAACAAACCCAAAGGGGAACTCAGCGAAGCCTGTATGGATGCTATAGGAGTGAATTTGGCTGGATAATTTTCCTTTCCCACGGCTTCCTGGCCCGCTGTGCAAGCAGAGTCAGCACAGCATTGCAACCACAGCAGCAGACGTCAGACAGGGCAGCACGGGAGCAGGAATGTGCAACAGAGCTGAGCCCAGAGCTTGCTCTTGACAAGTGAGTCCCTCTTTGGTAGCTCCATGTCTGTATTTCTGCTGTCGCCCTTTGGTGTAGAGTACCGGAGCAGGAGTAGGCCAGACGGTGTTACTGAGGCTTGAGTGTCACGTAGCCATCGCGTGTATGGGTTTCAAGAAAATACGCCCTCAGCAATGAGTAATTTTATTAGTAAACCATTTGTTCTCACTTGGTGACATGCAGACATTTTCAAGCCTGTTTCCTGAGGGAACAGGGCTTATGTGATCATTCTTCTCTGTTGATTCGCCCTTTCTAGCACCTTTTGAGTAGCTTGGGTGATTTCTGTCAAATGTGACACCTCACGGATACAGATTTTTTTTTTAGTGTTTTGAAAACTGCTCCCCGTGGAAGGGAGAAACTCAGCTGAGTGCCTGCACTGAGAGAGAAGCAGCAGCGTGTACTCAGCAGTCATTGCTGCCCTCAGCACGGCCGGCTGTCTCACTGCTGGGCCCACACAGGACAGACCGTGGGTGCTGTGGCAGGGGGGGGAAGCCCAAACTGGGATGGGGGGAAGGGAAAGCAGCTGCTGCAGTAGCAGCCAGCACAGAGAAATGAGTCCTTAACAAACCGGGTTTCATTTCAGCTCACTACTTAGAGAGCAATCTGCTGTTTGCTTGCACAACTGGCATTGAGTTCCTTCTCTTCCCTTCTCTGTGTACTGACAGAGATAAAAATAAGGTTATTTTTAGATAACTGACGAAAAAAAGGTGATGCATAGTTGTCCTTTGGTTTTTTTGTCATGGTCTTTTAGGTTTTTTCCTCTATGAGGATGTTGCTGATGTATTTCAACGCTCGTTCCAAACGTTGCATTCATTGTGTTCCCTGGATAATTTACGCTGTGTAGGTCCGAATATTCTGCAAATAAGCAAAAGCTTGTCCTTCTCTTCACAAGTTCAAAGGAAAACAAATACTTGAATCTTTGATGGTTGTCACTAGAACCAATTCTCAACCTCATTCTGTAAACTGAACATGGTTTTGAACAACTTCAGAGTGCTTAGCTGGCTCTGTTTCTTACTAGGACGCAGGTCAGAAGCATTTTGGTGCCGTGATTTGCAAGTCATGCAGCATGATCTACACTGCTGCTAGCCTGGAGGATGAAGCTCAGCACATCCAGCACCATGAGAGATTCCTCGAGGGACTCAGATACGTGGTAAGGAGCAAGCTCAGCTGTGGAAGCATGTGGTGCCCAGGTACAGGGCCGGGGCAGCTGCAGGCAAATGTTTTGTCATCCAGAGGGGAGGTTAAAGTGTAAGTTTAGACAGTTCCAGCGACTGTCTGCCTTCATCAGTTTGATGAATTTGACTTTATTCCTGAAAGCTGAAGCGGTTCAGATTACAGCTTCATCTGCCAGTGTCTTCACTGAATCACTTCCTCTCTCTTGCTAGACCGCTAATTTGTTGTTTGGGGTTTTTTTTTCCCCCCTCTGTTGCAGGGTTGGAAGAATGAAAGGGTTGTGGCAGAGTTCTGGGATGGGAAAATTGTATTGATTCTTCCAAATGACCCAAAATATGCCGTCAAGAAGGTACATGTTTGTTTATTTGGGGTTTATGATGTAGATGAGCTTTCTGCTGGCTCAGCTCCCACAACTACCTCAGTGTGTGATCACGCATCGCTTGCCAGTGCACGGGGTGAACAGGAGAGCCAAGTGGGTTTGTGGCAGCAATCCGGGTTGCTGTGGACACCCACCCAGACACATCCTAAACCTGCTCCCTGTGCCGAAGCTCTTGTTTTACATGACCAACATAACCCAGTCAGTTCTTTCCATCCCAGTGAGAGGCAGGTGGACCCTGCAAGAGGTGTAAAGGGATGAAGACACGAGTGAAAGCCTGTACTGTAATATTATCCACAGTCAGGGGAAACGATTGTTCTGTCAGCGGGCTGTTGTGGGGTGGGGAAGCACCCTTGTTTAAAAACTGCTTCTAAAGAACCTCCATTTAAAAAAAAAAAATAAAAATTATTCTTGCCAGATTAGCTGCATGTGCAGTGATTGCCCCTGGTACGGTGGGGAGCTGCAGAGCATTTTGTGGCTGCATAATGAAGCCTGACCTTGTGAAAATACAGGATTATTTGGGGAAATGAGTCCCTTTTTCTGACAGGATTCATGCAGTCAAAGAACATGTCTGTGCGTACCCAACGTGCCTCTTTCTGATTTTGAAATTCTGATTTCTGATTCTTTTTCCTTAGGCAGAAGATGTGCGAGAAATTGTAGATAATGAATTGGGATTTAAGCAAGTTTCTTTGGGGTGCCCGGCCAAGACTAAAACGTACTTGTTTGTGTCCAATGAGAAGATGATTGTTGGGTGCTTAGTGGCTGAATCAATCAAGCAGGTACGTGTTAATTGCATAGGGAAGGGGTGAAATTGCAGGCTCATAACGGGTACTGTTTGCTTAAGCCTGTGTATCGGAAATTTCCAGCTTAGCACAGGAGGGAGGAAAATAAAACTATGGAAATCAAAACAAAAACACAAAAAAAAAAAAAAAAAAAAAAAAAAAAGAAATAAAAAAGAAATCAAGATAAAACTTGTGCTTTTGTCAGGGTGAGGTGTTGCTGGCAGGAGTTAATTGAGCTTGCACAGCTGATACCACAGCGAGCTTCCATCCGACCCTGCTCCGGGTACTGGTTTATGCGGTGGTCGGCCTTGTAAGAAAGCAGGAAAGCAAGGCCAGGGGCACAGGAAGATCCGTGGCTCTGTGTCCTGTGGGGAAGGAGCATTCTGATGCCTCTGCTCATCCCTGCAGGCTTTCCGGGTGCTGTCGGAGCCAGGAGCCGTGCCGTCCCCCAGCCAGGATGCCCTGCAGCACCACCGGGCTTGGCGCTGCTCCACGGAGCCGGAGCCCTGCATCTGTGGCATCAGCAGGATCTGGGTGTTCAGCCTGAAGCGCAGGAAGGGCATCGCCAGGCACATGGTGGACGTGGTCAGGTGGGGAGCGGCAGGGTTTATCCTTGGCGGGGCGGGGAGCGATGATTGCAGCAAAAAGCCTTTGAAAGGAGCTTATGGGAAGGGATAAATTTGTATCCTTAAGCAAGTCTGGAATCCTCACTCCATAGTGGAAGGATATAGAGTGAACAGATACTTCATGTATAATTTAATACTTCAGTCATTTTTTTATTTAAAATCTGACACAAGTGTGGGCCAAGCTGTAAACCTACTGGGTATAACCAGAACACAGAGCTATGTGGGCTGGATTTTCCAAGAAAAGCTACGCTTGTTGGGAAATTATTATTAATATTTTTTTTAACCAGACAAGTTGATGGGCCCAAACACTTGAGTCTTTCCAGGCAGGAAATTCCAAACTTTTCAAGCTCAGACCAAACTGGGAGGAAGACTTAAAAACTTCCCCTCTTCTGTTAACATGGACTACCTTGAGGCTTTTTTCAAGCTCAGACCAAACTGGGAGGAAGACTTAAAAACTTCCCCTCTTCTGTTAACATGGACTACCTTGAGGCTGAGCTTGGTAGTCCTAGAGCCTGTAGTATCATCTTGGTGTCATATCCGCTCAGTATATGCGTATAAAATCCAGCTATTAAAGTATATGAGTACCTATGGATATATTTTTATATAATCATACATGATTGTATCTGGAGCTCAATATTCTGAAAATTCCTCAGCTGGTGTTTGGTCTCCTGTTCCTCTTGTGGTTGGTGTTTGATGTGCCACCTCCATGACGCCTTCCCCATCCACACACTAGCCAGCGGGACCTGGGTGACCTGTGGGTGCCCCTGAGAGCCCTGGCACTGCTGTGGTGGGCTTCGCTCCAGAGCTGCTCCAAGATATTTAACCAGAACCTCTGGGTTTCCATGTAAAACTCTGCCTGTGGGTTTCTGCCTGTATTTGGCTTTATGTTACCCTCCTTCGAATTTCAAAGTGCCTCCCAGTTCCCGATTACACCAGAACCCAAGGGAGCAAACTGGCATCTCACAATGAGCTCTGGTTCAGCAGCGAAGTGACAGAAGAACAGGTCCCTGCAGAGGAGGGCGGGAGGGGCAGACACCCCTGCGGTGTGTTTTAGGAGCTGAGTAAAGCCACCAGCCGCTCACAGCATGCCGATAGCTCTGCTCTCTCTTGCAGGAGCACGTTCATGTATGGCTGCTACCTGAGCACGGATGAAATCGCCTTCTCCGACCCAACGCCGGACGGCAAGCTGTTTGCAACAAGATACTGCCAAACTCCCAACTTCCTCGTTTACAATTTTATTTTTAACAACTGATTTGACTTGGTTATTACAAGTTGGGGTTTGTTGAAATAATCTATAGATAAGTTAGATATTTAAAATAACACGGAAGTGTTGTTACGTGGCTAAATGCTGTTTTCCTGCTGAGAGCTAGCTCTCCCTTCCCCTGGGAGGGAGCCGGGGGAGAGCGTGTCACTTTGTGTACAGAGTTGTGTTGTATTTTAGCGTATGCCATGGAGCCTTGCTTGCATTTCAGGTAGGTTTGTGTCTTCTGAAACTAAATTCTATTGCAAGTAACTTAATTTTGTTGAAAGTTAATTAATATAAAGATACCTGTTTCCTCCTTGATGGCTGGGTGTGTAATTCTGAGCTCTCAGCAGTCTGAGTACTGTCAAGGGCTTGTCTGGGGTAGGAGCCTTACTACAAGCAGTTGCTAAATTTATGCACCGAGTCTTAAACGTCTTAAAACAACTGACTCGTGGCAGGATTTCCCCTGGTACTTAAGGTCTGGAACCCTCATGGTGTTGTGCTGCAGGGGAAGCTGTCACGGGGGTTGTCTGCTCAATAAAATGTGTGAAAAGCTGCTGCTCGAGCTTGTTTCCATGTACAGAAGATGCGGGAACGCTTCCAGCGGTCTCCTGATTTGAGGAGCTGGGAGAAGACAGCAGTGGCTGCAACAGAAGCAGAGGGCTGCGTGGGGGAGCAGGGTAAGTACGCGTTGCAGTCTCCTGGCCTCCAGATAGCTGTGGGCAGGAATTTCCCCAACCATCAAGGTTTTAACAAATCCCCAAGAGACTGGGTTTTTTTTCTTGACCCTACACCCTCTTAGCAAGATACAACTCCCTGTAACAACCTGTTGCATCAGAAAACCTTTTCCTTGACCTTGCAGCTGCTCTCCCTTGGTACTGTGCTGCAGTCCCCAACCACCTGGGGAGCGCAAATACTTTACTTGCGCACACCTTAGGAGGAAAAAAAAAGCACTACTTTCATGCTGAAATTAAGAAGAAAATATTTTTAATGTCTCTGTCCTAAAATTGTTGTTAATTCAACACAAAAAGAGAGGGAGGGGGGTTTAAACGCAAAACTACTGCAGAGAGCCTGTAGCTTATTTAGGACCTAAGTGTAGGCAGAAGGGGAGTGCCCTAGAAGCAGAACAAGTCCCAGTCACCTGAGGCATGTTATTGTTCAACAGGTTTAGGGTCTGGTATCAAGTACACAGCGCAGGCTTCCCCATACTATAAGGGTAAATGCTGCAGGAGTGCAGATGCTCTCAATCCTGGGGCAGACTCGCCTCTAGCACTTCCACGATGCACGCGGCCGAGGGGCGCTTCTTGGGGTCCTCACTGGTGCAGACAGAAAAAAGGTCAATCATGTGCTGGTAGGATGGGTCCAGCTCATCCATGTTGAGAGCTGGGCGGGTTCCCAGGGCTGCGTAGTATGCTTCCTCGTCAAAGGAGTCTTCATCAAAAGATTCATCTGGATAATAAAGTGGCAAAGGTGTTGGAAAGGCTGCTGGAAACCACTCTGCTCACGTGGGTTGTGGGGCTTCTCTCCCTAGCTGTCACTTGGCCATCAAAGAGTGGTTTGGGTGGGAAGGGACCTTAAAGACCATCCAGTTCCCACCCCCCCTGCCACGGGCAGGGACCCCTCCCCCCAGCCCAGGCTGCCCCCAGCCCCGTCCAGCCTGGCCTTGAGCCCTGCCAGGGATGGGGCACCCACAGCTGCTCTGGGCAGCCTGGGCCAGCGCCTCGCCGCCCTCACAGGGAAGAATTTCTTCCTCATCTCTCATCTCCATCTCCCCTCTCTCAGGTAAAGCCATTCCCCCGTGTGCCATCGCCACCTGCCCTTGCCCAAAGCCCCTCCCCAGCTTTCTTGCCGGCCCCTTTAGGCACTGGCAGGTGCTCTAAGGTCTCCCCGCAGCCTTCTCCTCCCCAGGCTGAGCCCCCCCAGCTCTCCCAGCCTGTCCCCACAGCAGAGCTGCTCCAGCCCCTGAGCATCTCCCTGGCCTCCTCTGGCCCCGCTCCAGCAGCTCCGTGTCTCTCCTGTGCTGGGGACCCCAGAGCCGGACACAGCGCTGGAGGGGGGTCTCACCAGAGCAGAGCAGAGGGGCAGAGCCCCCTCCCCTGACCTGCTGGCCACACTGGGTGCATCCCAGGGCTCGTTTGGCTTTCTGAGCTCCAAGTGCACAGTGCTGGGTCATGTTGAGCTTCTATTCAACCAACACCCCAAGTCCTGCCTTGCAGGGATGCAGTGGGACATGACCTTCATGTCCATTTTGCTGGTTTTTTGTTAGCACCAATTACTGCCTGAATTACATCATTGCTTTCCCCTTGACTTAAACTGCTTGTTTTGAAGCTGGATCTACCCCCTTTCTCCCAGCAGAATAACTGAGTCACCCCTGCAGAGCTGGCTGGGAAAAAGCTCTGCAGCCAGGAGACACTGAGAGCAGGAGAGTGAGGAAAAATGCCCTGGCTGCCTGGAGACCAAGTCAGAAAACACAAACCAGCCTGCGGGTCTGTGCCAGCAGGAAGGCTGGAGCAACAGGAGGTTTCCCAGCACAGCTGGTAGGATTTTTAGATTTGTATTGCTCCAGGGCACTGATCTGCCTGCAGGCAGCTGTAGCATCCCCTGCCCATCCCACCTGCTCTCCCTGCCTTGTCTGCCCAGTGTAACTCTGGACAAGGAGGGGGTGGCTGAGAAAGCCAGCAGCACCCTGGCTGGTGTCAGCGATGGCGTGGCCAGCAGGGCCGGGGCAGGGACCGTCCCCCTGCGCTGGGCACCGGTGCGGCCGCCCCTCGAGCCCTGGGGTCCGTTCTGGCCCCTCACTCCCAGACAGAGCTTGGGGGGGCCGGAGCGTGTCCAGAGCCGGGCTGGGGCAGGGGCTGGGGCACCAGTCTAATGGGGGGGCTGGGGGGTCAGCCTGGAGAGGAGGGGGCTCAGGGGGGACCCAATCGCTCCCTACAGCTGCCTGGGAGGGGGCTGCAGCCAGGGGGGTCGGTCTCTGCTCCCAGGTCACAAGCGACAGGACAAGGGGGAACGGCCTCAGGTTGCACCAGGGCAGGTTTAGGTTGGAGACTGGGAAACATTTCTTCACCGACAGGGTGTCCAGCACTGGGACAGGCTGCCCAGGGAGGGGGGGGAGGCACCGTGTAGATGTGGCACTCAGGGCCATGGGTTAGTGGTGGACTTGGCAGCGCTGGGTTAATGGTTGGACCTGATGATCTTAAAGGTCTTTTCCAACTTAAATGATTCTGAGTCTATAACAAATCCCCACTTGGGCACGCAGGAGGTGTGCAAAGTAACTCTAACTGCTTCCCCGGCGCTTTGTCAGACGAGAGGGTGTTTTGTTAGCCCAGGTGCTGCCTCCAGGACCCCTGGCTTGGGCACAGCACACTTGCTTTAGCTTTTCTTTTCCAAAACGCTCAGCTGCCTCAAATATATTTGTGCACAATCTCAAGCACGACATCATTTTAAGCTTTTCCAGCCACATCTTTTCAGCAGTATCTCAATAGCATCCACCACACAGTGACAGCCTGGCAGACTGCTCCTATGCTGCATGGAGGTGAGACAGAGCTGGAACATGGCTGAGCATGCCACAGGGCTCGCAAGGGAGCTGCATTCAGGCTCAGGGACATCTTTCAACCCCACCAAACCATGCTGGATGGGCACCTGACAGGCAGCTGAGTTTCAAAGAGCTCTCTCCAGCTGTTAGACAAGCAGCTGGAGCGCTTACAAAGACTGCTGGTTTGCAATGATTAATGATCATCATTTATCAACTTCTCATTTGGAGTTAAAAAGCTAAAGGAAGTTGAAAGCAGCCCAGCCCTCTGCACAAAAACAGCAGCACTGACAAGCACTGGCTGCGGGATGGCCTTGGGGCAGTGCTGGGCACCTCTGCGCAGCAGCAAACACCCCAGTGAACTCCGCAGGATGATGGGTAGGGCGGGGAGGCGCAGCAGGTGCAGACAGACGCTTGCAAGCCCTTTGGATGGCACCCAAGGGACACCCAGCGTTGCAGGCGTACTAACACACACTGTAAAAATCACTCCTACTAAGAGAGGAAAGCACTTCTAGGAGCAGAAGTTGCTCAGCAGCAAGGTATAGAAACAAACCTTCATCATCAGTGTCACCGCTCAGGCTGATGTGGGGCACGGAGAGGGTCATCATTTCCCAGAGAGTCAGCCCAAAAGGGAAGATGTCGGCCTTGTCGGTGATCACGCCATCATCTTGCAGAGCTTCCTTGGGCTTCCAGGGTTCAGTGCCAATGTAGCACATCTCTGGGTTGCTCACTGGAAGGAAACAACACAGCTTGGGTGTCTTCTGGGACTTGCAGATGCTCAGACAGTCACAGCTCACCACACAGCAGGTATGTAGCCCCTTGGTTAACTCAGGTGTGCTAAAGCCACAGGGCAGGATCTTCTGGGGGCCCGAACCTATTTTTCTTCCACCCCCATGTAGCCTCAAATCCCCTGTAACCTGCGACTTGCTCCGCAGCAGTGCCAGACCCAGCAGGGCTCGTGCTTCTCTCCCACAGGCCCAGCAATCACAGTAGGGACTGTGGAGAAACCTCTGGCAGATTTCATGCTGGAGCATGTGAGGCCACGCAGAGCGTGCAGAGAACTGAAGGCCAGAACTGTGGTCTGAGCTTCACCCTGCTGTAAAACACCCTGCAATGAAGAAGTGACCTGCGTTTTACCCAGGTGTTTCCCTTCCTCAGCTTGCTCACACACACACACACACCCCCCCCAGGAAGCAGGACAGGGGTGACAGCCCTCACACGGCACTCTTCCCAAACAACACAGGGGGACAATTCCAACCCCATCCCGGCCCTGACGAGGCTCAGCCTCCACTACAGTGCCTCCTGCCAGCCACACAGTCCTTTTGTTCTCTTTACTCCAGCCCAAACCAAGTTCTCACAATTTGTTTAGTTTAATGCCTCCTTGATCTTAATTGTCTAGCCTCAGAAGAGTTGAAGTGATCAGCCCTCAGCCTGATGAAGGCAGCACCAGCTCCAACTCGACCCCGTACACACCACTCCTCAGAGAATGGTGCCACATTTCCCCCGTGCTCTCCCCAGCAAATTCCCGAGCTGTCAGCAACCTCAGCTGTTCAAGAAACTTTTCTTTTGCAGGGTTGATCTTCAAAGCCCAGCCTATAACGAGAAGCAAACACCAAAATCCCTCAACGCTTCACGGGCTGTTGAGCTTAAATCCTTGCCTGCCGCACGAACGGGGACCTCGCCATCAGCGGGTGCCCATTTTTTCCTCAAGACCACAGGAACAAACAGCCAAAATCAGGGCTGGGCAGAGAGAACCTCTTCCTGTTAGACCAGCCCAGAAACTGGTACTTCAACCACACTCCTCTCCAGGAGATTATGCTGGGGTGCTGCCTCCAGCTCTCTCAACTCCTTATAAAAGGAAACAGCTACTAATAAAAATGTAGTAGAACAGCTTTATAAATTATGAGGCTGTTGCAGGCCCAAGCGCTGTGTAAAGCAGCAGAGAAAAGCATTCTTGTAATTAACCCAAACACATTCCTGCTGTTCACAGCCAAGCCACGACGCCATTAGACATCTGCTTCTCATTTACATGAAGTCTTTATAATGCTCGCAGTTGGCTCAGGCTTCCTTCTAGCCCTACAAGAAAGATTCATTTACTTAAGTCTCTGGCAAGAGCATCTCCTCAACAGGGTCCAGCAGAGCCTGATCCAACATCCCGTGTACAACAGCACTCACTCCCACCCACTGGAGTGAACACACAACGCAGGAGGGCATGAGGCAGAACCCTGGAGCATTAAAGCTGGACCTTCCGTAGACCCCCTTCACCCCACGCATGGTGCAAACTGCTGCCAGTCCTTCCTTCCAAGGCCCCGGGAGGGTAAGCGTGTTCACTCTGCTCCCGCAGCCAAACTCTGGCAGCCACCAAGCATTCAGGTCCCCTTCCTGGCAGCCTGACCTACCTGTCATGTTCTCATCCAGGGGCAGGGACACTCCCACATCACAGATCTTGATGGCTTCAAAGTCACCTTTGACGACCACGTTTGAAGACTTGATATCCCCGTGGAGCAGCTTCTTATCGTTGTGAAGATACTAAGAGGCAGAGAGAAGCTGTTAACACCCACTTGCAAATAAAGCTATGGAAAGGGACCAAGAGCCATCGCATCTGGACAACAGAGCACCAGCTTCTTCATGTTTAACATATTTAGCCTTAAAACCTCAGTATGGGTCAATACCTACCTTAACCCGTGCAAAAAACAAGGCAGGTTGTTCCACCCAGCCTAGTTTTGGAGGCTTA